>NC_064616.1:537722601-538347601 GCF_023898315.1 Schistocerca nitens
CTCAAACTGCCGCAGATTTCAATGCTGGGCCACCAATAAGTGTCAGCGAGCGAACCATTCAACGAAACATCATCCATACGGGTTTTCGGAGCCGAAGGCCCACTCGTGTACCCTTGATGACTGAACGACGTGGAGCTTTACGCCTCGACTAGGCCCGTCAACACCGACATTGGACTGCTGATGACTGGAAACATGTTGCCTGGTCGGACGAGTCTCGTTTCAAATTGTACCCAGCAGATTAACGTTTACGGGTATGTTGTGAACCTCATGAATCCATGGACTCTGCATGTGGGCAGGATATTGTTCAGTCTGGTAGATGCTCTGCAGTGAATGAAACCCCTGGTAAGTCTAGATATGACTCTGGCTGGTGACACATACGTAAGCATCCTGTCTGATCACCAGCATCCATTCATATCCATTGTACATTCCGACGGCCTTGAGCAATTCCAGAAGGACAATACGACACCCCTCACGTCCAGAATTGCTACAGAGTGGCTGCAGGCACAGGAGTTTAGGGGGACCACATCGCGGTTCAGGTCGAAAAATATCGATTTTCGGTTTTCATCATATTTCGATAGATTAAGGTTTTATTTAAGTACTCTGAAAAGGATTTTGCTGAAAAAAAATTTTTTCGAGCATTTAAAGAACATTTTTCTACGACGTTTGTTTACGTACCGCGCCCACTTTTCTGTCACCCGCTTTTATGCATATATTTTAGATCTTTATATCCCCTACATTGCACGTTAGGGATTTTTTTTTACTCCAGAGTGTGTTGGCTATCCTTAGAATGAAACGGTCGGTATTCTTTTGTTTCTGCTGTTTGTAAACAACACGCTTTCAAACATGCAGTTAGTTTCGTTGATGTGTGATTGCGAGTAGTACTTACAGAAAACTTGCAGGTATACTATGGGCAGGTAATTAGGAGATATCAAGAAAATCTGGAGGCAATGAAGAGAGATTTTTGGGCCATATTCTTCCATAAGTCCTCTACTGATAAGCCATGTCAAGGATTGTGTCCATCAGGAGAAAATTCGTGGTGCTAATACTATAGGGTTCAGGCAACTGGAGAATCTTATTCTCATCAGCACTCTGTTGCTGCTGCTGTTATTGTGGTGTCACCGCCAGACACTACACTTGCTAGGCGGTAGCCTTTAAATCGGCCGCGGTCCGTTAGTACACGTCGGACCCGCGTGTCGCCACTATCAGTGATTGCAGACCGAGCGCCGCCACACGGCAGGTCTAGAGAGACTTACTAGCACTCGCCCCAGTTGTACAATCGACTTTACTAGCGATGGTTCACTGACAAAATACGCTCTCATTTGCCGAGACGATAGTTAGCATAGCCTTCAGCTACGTCATTTGTTACGACCTAGCAAGGCGCCATGTTCAGTTACTATTGATATTGTAAATAATGTACTGACAAGAGCTACGTTCAACATTAATGGATTAAAGTTAAGTATTCCACCAGCTACATCATTTTTTTGTCTAAATTCCTTGTCCTGTTCCAGACCTCACACCAGCCTGTGTGAGCTAAAATGCGTGACTTTCGGCTTCCTCTATAATCCTGGGTTGGCTCTCCTGCCAATCCACAACATTTTGGCGACGAGGCCAAACTGCGTTCGTACCTATACTGCCCTGATTTACTTGTGTAATGGCTTCGCCACCATCTCCAGATGTACTGTCCGAATTTTATCGCTTACAGAATCAGCAGACGCAGGCCTTACTGGATGCCCTTGGACAGCTCATCCAGGGTCAACGTGCAATGCACAACGATGCGGCAGCCGCCGCTCCACCGCTAACGCAGTCACAACACGCAGTTGCACCACCTTTTCGACCTTTTGATGCTGCACTGGAAAGCTGGACGGAGTGGTCACGCGAATTTGGATTCCATCTCGCCGCCTACAGAATTCAAGGTAATGAGCCGCAGCCTTTTCTGCTTTCCTCCGTTGGGGTGACCACGTACCGTGTGATAGTCAAATTATTTCCCCGACGCGACGTAGCAACTCTAGCCTACGACGAAATTTTGTCTGCATTAGATGCATATTTCAAAGAATCAGTCAATGTAGTTGCCAAACGGTATACATTCTTTCGTACAAAATGTACGGTAGGTCAGACTAATAGGGAGTGGGTTGCATCCTTGCAAGGCCTTACTAGGGATTGTGCTTTTGAGTGTCAATGTGGACTCCCTTATTCAGATACTATGGTACGTGATGCAATTGCACAGAACGTTTCTGATGTTCGTATAAGGGAACAGATTTTGAGACTAGTCAATCCCTCCCATCAACAAGTGATGGACATATTGGATCGGCTGGACACACTTGACTTTGCTCAGGAATCATTTGAAACTTCACCAGCCGTGTGTCACATTAACCGGCCCGCCGGGCGTGCTGCACGGAGCGGTAAACAGCCCTCGCACCTGGCCGCGCAGCTGCCACCAGGCTCTCAGCCACGTGTGCCATGCAGGCAAGCAAATGCAGTGCTAAAATCATGCCCGCGGTGTGCTACTAGACATTTGCGTGAGAATTGTGCGTCACGCCAGGCTATTTGCTTTTTCTGTAATAAAAAAGGACATGTTCAGAGTGTTTGCCAGAAAAAGCTCAGATCGGACACTCACAACCATTCCAGGTCCTTTGCTTCGCGCCGGAATCGAAATCGAACCAAGGATACTCCGGCTCATGAAACTTCGCCCATGGAAATTCTTGTAGGTCATTCCACTCCGCCCAGTGCCACTCTCTCTAACAGTGACTGTGTTCGTCCCACAAATAGTGTGCGTCGACATCGATGGAAATCCCATCAAGTCGCAAGTGATTTTGTACCAGTGTCAGTTCACGTTGCACGAGACAGTCGCTCTTGTCGTCTACAGGACAATAAACTTTTTGTAGACTTGGACATTAACGGCAAAGTGATACCATTCCAGCTCGATACCGGAGCTGCAGTTTCACTGATCAATCAAGACATGTACAAACAGCTGGGTACACCTCCGTTGCGTGCCGCACATGTTATGCTAAGTAGCTATTCCGGTCAGCATATCCCTGTGTTAGGACAGTGCAGCCTTCTTGCAACATACAAAGGACAAACAAAACATATGTCATTGTACATCCTTCGTTCTTCTTCTGCAGTGAACGTGTTTGGTGTCGATTTATTTCAGCCGGCCAGAGTGGCCGAGAGGTTCTAGGCTCTGCAGTCTGGAACCGCGCGACCGCTACGGTCGCAGGTTCGAATCCTGCCTCGGGCATGGATGTTTGTGATGTCCCTAGGTTAGTTAGGTTTAAGTAGTTCTAAGTTCTGGGGGACTGATGACCACCGAAGTTAAGTCCCATAGTGCTCAGAGCCATTTGAACCATTTGATTTATTTCAGTTGTTTAACTTGTCTGTAGTCAATCAGGTCCTATCAGTGAACCAGACTGTGCCTTCAGACAGTGTTTCTCGTCTATGTGAAGAATTTGCAAACATTTTTGCACCGGGCCTTGGTAGCGCTAAGAACTATAAAGCAAGTTTGGAACTGCAAGTAAACGCGCAACCGAAATTTTTCAGAGCGCGCAATGTTCCACACGCATTGCGTGATGAGGTCGCAAAAACATTACACGATTTGGAATCACAAGGTGTGATTAAACGTGTGCAGGCTTCTCTCTGGGCATCACCCTTAGTAATTTTGCCAAAACCTTCTGGAAAATTTAGACTTTGTGTGGACTTCAAGGCAACAGTGAATCCACAACTAGTGATTGCAACTTTTCCTGTACCCTGCCCGGAAGATCTTTTTGACAAACTGTGCCCGGGTAAATATTTTTCGAAGTTGCACCTAGCAGATGCGTACTTGCAAATCCCAGTGGACGAAGAATCCTAGCGCGTTTTGGTGGTTAACACGCATCTTGGTTTGTATCGATTCAAACGACTGCCATTCGGGTGTGCATCCCCCCTGCATTGTTTCAGCAATATATGCAAACTGTTTGTGCGTCAGTCCCTATTGCAACAAACTATCAGGACGATATTGTGATCTCCGGAAAGACGGAAGAAGAACATTTAGCCAATCTCAGAACATTATTTCAGGTCTTGCGACAAAACGGTGTTCGCTTGCGGAAGGACAAATGTGTGTTTTTGCTCGTGACTTACCCTACCTGGTACATGTACTCAATGCCCAAGGCATACATCCCAGTCCCGAGCACCTCCGTGCCATACAAGACTTGCCTTCACCGCAGAATTTGAAGCAGCTGCAGAGTGTGCTGGGAAAAATCAACTACTATAATAAATATATCCCCCACGCCTCTTCCATTTCAGCTCCGCTTCATCGCTTACGCCGTAAGGGTGTTCCGTTCGTCTGGACGACGGAATGCGAACGCGCGTTTCGCCAGTTGAAATCGGTGTTGCTTTCCATTACTTGCCTTACGCCATTCGATCCCCAGAAACCCCTTTTGTTGATGGTGGATGCATCGGATTTCGGGATTGGTGCTGTGCTTGCGCACAAAGATGGATCGCACGATCGCCCTATTGTCTTTGCGTCCAAATTGCTCTCGTCTGCGCACAGAAATTATTCACTGATCGAGAAAGAAACATTGGCTCTCGTATTTGGTGTTACTAAGTTTCATGATTTCTTGTATGGTCGTCACTTTACCATCATCACAGACCACAAACCTTTGACATCGCTTTTTCATCCGAAGAAGCCTGTACCCCCGCGTACAGCGCAGAAATTCATTTGCTGGTCTATTTTCCTCTCGCAGTATCGCTACGATATCTTGTATCGGTCCTCTGCTAAGCACGGAAACGCCGATGCGTTGTCCCGTTTGCCTGTTGCTGAGGATAGAGCATTCAATTCCACCGAACTTGCTTGCATGTTCATCGATGCGGCAACCGATGACGTCATCAAATCGTTTCCGATTGATTTTCGTCGTGTAGCTACAGCCACAGCTGCTGACCCTGTCCTTTCTACCGTTCTGCGCTTTGTTGCTACGCAATGGCCCGTGTCAAAGTCACGGATCGGGGATCCGTTGGTTCGCCGATTTTTTGCTCACTAGGAGAGACTTTTTGTATGATGTGGTGTTTTGCTGTTGCGTTCTGATAATGATCAGTCCAGGGTCGTGGTCCCACGTTCGTTACAGTCCTCTGTCTTACGGCTTCTCCACCAAGGACATTGGGGTATACTGAGAACGAAACAACTTGCTCGTCAGCAGTGTACTTGGTTCGGAATCGATGCTGCGATTAGGAATATGTGCTCCTCTTGCATGGCGTGTGCCGAACAACAATATGCACCACCGCAGAAATTCTTTGAATGGTCGAAAGCCACTTCCCTTTGGCAACGCTCACACATCGATTTTGCTGGTCGATTCTGGAATGCTCGATGTTTGGTTGTGGTAGATTCATTCAGTAATTTTCCTTTTGTTGTCCGGATGTCTTCCACGACGTCATCTGCCACCGTCCAAGCGTTATCTGCTATCTTTTGCATTGAAGGTCTTCCACAGACTATTGTTTCCGACAGTGGCCTACGATTCATGTCCGCAAAATTTCAGTCATTCTGCAAGGCCAATGGTATTCAACATCTGACGTCCGCGCCGTTTTCGCCACAGTCAAACGGTGCCGCTGAACGATTGGTCAGGACTTTCAAGTCACAGTTGTTGAAGTTAAAAGAGTCGCTTTCTGGTATCGCTCTCAGCCCCGAGATGGTCGCTCGCCGGCTGAGTTGCTCCACGGTCGCCCTCATCGAACCTTGATGTCTTTGCTACATCCGCCGCATCAGGTCCCTGTGCAGCGGCAGACACCTGCTTTTGCTCCAGGCGACGTTGTCTACTATCGTCACTATCGAGGTTCACAGCGTTGGCTTGAAGGGCGCATTCTTCGCTGCCTCGGCCGCGCTATGTATCTGGTTTTGGGGGCCTCTGGTGAGGTGCGTCGGCATCTCAATCAGCTGCGCCTTTGTCGTCGCACGGGATCTGCCGCTCGCCGTCTGCTTTCAGCGATGGTGCCGTCCGGTCAGCGTCCTGGGGACCCATCTACTGGCTCACCTCAGCCCCAGGTGTTACCGACGCTGCCTTCCATTTTGCCCCATGGCGACGCGCCGCCGCTACCGCCACCGCCGCCGCCGCCTGTTCTCTCGCCGGCGACGCCCGCAGTGGACGCGTCGCTGCAACCGCCGGGCGCCTCTCTGGGTCACACGCCGCCGATCGCTTCCCGTGGCCAGTTGTCCTCCGACATGGAACTCTTGCCCATTCCGGACCATATGTCGTCTTCGCCCGTCGGGTGCCCCGGCCCGATGGAGGTCGACCCTTCGGCCCCTCCTGTCTGTCTACGGGCGCATACACCACATGTTGGCGTGCACCCTGGAGTTGGTTTTCAGGCGTTTCCTAGCTCCCCGCGGACCGAATGGCAGGGTGCGGGTGGCACAGCCTCGCCTGTTGTTAGGCTCCCCACCTCGTCGCATACGTCAACATGGGGTCCTCCCCACGGCGGGCGGAAGCCTTATAACACAACCGTACGCCGATTTGCGGGGGAGGAATGTGGTGTCACCGCCAGACACCACACTTACTAGGTGGTAGCCTTTAAATCGGCCGCGGTCCGTTAGTATACGTCGGACCCGCGTGTCGCCACTATCAGTGATTGCAGACCGAGCGCCGCCACACGGCAGGTCTAGAGAGACTTCCTAGCACTCGCCCCAGTTGTACAACCGACTTTGCTAGCGATGGTTCATTGACAAAATACGCTCTCATTTGCCGAGACGATACTTAGCATAGCCTTCAGCTACGTCATTTGCTACGACCTAGCAAGGCGCCATGTTCGGTTACTATTGATATTGTAAATAATGTACTGACAAGAACTACGTTCAACATTAATGGATTAAAGCTAAGTATTCCACCAGCTACATCCTTTGTTTTTCTAGTCTAAATTCCTTGTCCTGTTCCAGACCTCACGCCAGCCTGCGTCAGCTAAAACGCGTGCCTTTCGGCTTCCTCTATAATCCTGGGTTGCCTCTCCTGCCAATCCACAACAGTTATTACAGCAATTAAACCTATTTTCAGAGACATGGCTCATCCTGACCTTCTAAGCATATGTCTGCATGGGCAGACAAGAAACCCAAATGAATGTTGCAACAGCATAATTTGAAACCGCCTGCCTAAAACTGTATTTGTAGCCATGCATACAATGAAACTAGGAGTTCATGATGCTGTTATTACATTCAATTGTGGCAATACTGGAAAGTTTTGGGCACTGAAGAAGCTGGGAATAAATCCTGGTGAAAATATGATCACTGGGCTGCAATATGGCGATAAAATGAGGATAGCCAATGCAGACAGATCTGCATCTGATATGGCCAGAAAGCAAGACAAACATCCAGGAAGGTGAAAAAGAAACTGGAGATCTGCTAGAGGCCAAAGAAGGGCCATCATATGCCGCAGGACAGTTTTAGTTAACTGTAAGCAACAAATTTCAAAAGTTTTTTCTTTTAAGTCAATTTCCCGCAAAATAAAATTTGCAATACATATGTCCCAAAATATCAGAAACTATCATAGAGATATGAATGAAAATTTCAGAGACTCTGCATAACATAAAAAGCCACCTCTGGTACTGCATTCATAAATATTCCCCCATTAGAAAGTTCACTAAAAATATATTCTGCTGAAAACACTTAATATTGTTTGTTAATCAATTTTAAAAAATCTTAAAAAGTTTAAAATGGATAAAGTAGATTTTAGTACAGTTGACTCCATTAGCCTCATGTGACACACAGTAAAGATATTAAGGTACTGCATCAAATAGATTTTTTCAGAAATGAGTCAAATACTTGCCTAAATTAACATGGCTTAGATAGGAAGGGTGTGGTCGCCTTAAACGCTTCCACTGTCAACCAGACTCCTCAGGCATGAACATTATTGAGCACATCTGGGATGGTTTGCAACGTGCTGTTCAGAAGCGATTTCCACCCCCTCCTACTCTTAAGGATTTAAGGACAGCCCTACAGGATTCATGGTGTCAGTTCCCTCCAGCACTACTTCAGACATTATTACAACCCATGTCACGTAGTGTTGCGGCACTTCTGCGTCTTCGCAGGGCCCTACACGATATTATGCAGATGTACCAGTTTCTTTGGCTCTTCAGTGTATATTTTTACAAAATTATGTCAGTGGAATAAAGTTCAGAAGATTAGTGCGCCGTAACCCTTGCAATAACAAGGGGGCGGGAACGGGCTGGGGGGGGGGGATACTTTATGCCAGTATTATAGTAGTGCCATTTCTGGCACAGTGTGTGTCATCAATGATATCATCTGTGACGTCATGGGATTTCACTACCCCCTCCTCCCTATGACTAACATCAATTGCCCTATGTATAAAATGATAGGAGGTACAAAATGATGGGAGGTGTCAACTTTGGAGGTAGACGGAAAATTTTGGCTGGAAATTCGAAAAAAATTCCTAATTGCCCTAATGTATTTTGGGCTAGTTTGACATAGAAGGGAGAACCGATAGAGGTACTCAAGGTACCCTCCGCCACACACCGTCTGGTGGCTTGCGGAGTATGGATGTAGATTTAAATGTAGATTCAAAATGGTGCACTGTCATGCTATCTTATTTGGGATACTGGTCTATCCCCATGAACTCACATTCCGAGACTTGGAATTGAAGGGTCAGCCTATCTATGATGTCATAATTCAAAATGGCTGCCGTGGAACACATAATGCCGGTCAAACATGGTGATCTGGGCATACTTGCTCAGCTCTACGTTGTCACAATGCAGCTCACAATTGTTTGGATTTTTATATAAGAGTGTGGAATTCTAATATAGTAGCACAGAGTTGAGATACTGGTGTGGCTTTGCTATGACATCAGAATCCATGATGGGTGACCAGAAATACAAGACGGTTGTCAAACATGGCGACCAGGGCATATTGAGATACGCTCTATGTTGTCAGAATCTGAGTTCTGAAACACTGACATCAGAGACAAAGGAAGTTTTAGCAGGTCCAGACCTGTCTACTGACCTCCTACTGCTCAGTCAGAGGTTTATGGTCACAACTCCTCCTAACTCTAAGTTTGGATACGTCTTCATTTAAACAAACACTAGGAAGGACAGACCTTCTGGACACATCCTCCCCTTCGACTTGTTTCCCTAAGTAAATGTCCAAACTCAAAATCGTTTAGTGCGAATACTTGAGTCTTTGTTGAAACAGATACCTTCTCAGGGAGAGCTCCTTTACCACGGTCAAGAATTCTATCACTGTGCACCACTGCAGCCTTCCAGAAGGTTGGACAGAGCTGTCGATACACAGGGTGACTGTCCGCCTAAGACGTTAGAGCCCAGCATCTGGTAGCTGACCCACTGTCCGTTAGTAACAGCTCAGAGCAGAGAAGGACACAACAAGCATACTACTGATTCCATAACGCAGAGCTACAGTGAACATTTGTGCTGTGACTCTGAAGGAAAAAAAATCGTTAAGGTGCGACGCTTAAATTCAACACAAAAATTAATTGTGTGGGGAATGGACAATGACTATTTGTCGACAATAACAACCAACATCAAAGAAATCTTTTCCCCTTTATTGTTATTTTCATTTGCTTCGTCCAATATGGATGGGGGATGGGCTGTAAGAGGTAAATTATGGCTCTGAGCACTATGGGACTCAACTGCTGTGGTCATAAGTCCCCTAGAACTTAGAACTACTTAAACCTAACTAACCTAAGGACAGCACACAACACCCAGCCATCACGAGGCAGAGAAAATCCCTGACCCCGCCGGGAATCGAACCCGGGAACCCGGGCGTGGGAAGCGAGAACGCTACCGCACGACCACGAGATGCGGGAAGGTAAATTATTCCACTCATCAGCCAAGAGGAAATTTAAGAATTCAGTAAAGATGAGATTAAGAAAATGAAGACTGATTTACTGTTTTAAATTAAAAAAAGATGGGAATTAAATTATGTATCTATAGTGAAATACTCCAGAAAGAAAACAGTGAAGCACTGCTCATGCATTTAAAGTCCAGTTTTGGATTGGATTGTAGAAAGACAGAACCTGGAAACGATAGAGGTGGGGAGAAGTTTTGTCAGTGGATTAGTTAGTGGTAACAAGAGGGGTAGGGAGAGAAGAGCCCTGGTGTTGAGTGTGGTAGATGGAGAAGAGTTTAAGTTGATAGGAGGGATAAATATCGGGGTGGATCTCATTGTCTGGGAGAGGAAGTTGGTTGAAGCTGCAATGGGATAGGATATGGAGTGATAGTGGGACATGTTTGTAAAGATATGGCAGCATACCATGGTTGATGAGCAGAGTGGTAACAATGAAGATATTCGAATCTTGTTTGCAGATAGTACAGGAGACATGGAGGAGTTGACGTGAGTGAGGAGGTGTGGGAATTTGTAGAGTTCGTAGAGGATTTATGTGGGGGAAGGTAAACGAATGCATAGAGTCGTTTTTCTTTGTTTTGTTGTTATTTCATACCCTTGCCCCATGTGGGCAGGAGTCGCCTGGTAGAGGCACAATTCGCCGCTCATCAGCCAAGAGACTACATAAAACAACACAGGAGAACGGTACATAAGTTTACACATCAGAAGGCGAAACAATGGAAGTTAAAAAAGGGGTAGCTTCATTAGACACGCTTACACAAAATCCACATACAAAAAAATGACACTCGATGAATTCTTTGCACATAAACGCTGGCAGTAAGAGGAGCACAATTAAAAACGGCTTTCATAATAATGAGAGCCATACAGGCCAACAACACTAAACATACACTGTACTGATTTTACATATACAGTGAGCAACAGAACATGACAACATAAGTGAATTAAAATTGGAAATACCTGCCAAGGAACGGTAGGTCAGAGAGGATGGAGAGGGGAAAGATAGAAAGGGTGTAAGCGGTGAAGGGGAGGGGGGGGGGGAAGGAAGGAGCAGAAGAGGCAGAATGGAGGGGGTAGCTGGTAGCTTACCCAGGGGCAGGAGATAGGGAGTGTTGAGAGGGAGCAGCCCAGGAGGAAGTGCAAGGACTGGGAATTGGTTTACATTATAAATACTAGGGATAATCAATAGGTTTAGCTTACCGTAGGTTACCGTTTAATTCGTTAATAATATTCACTAGGAAGCGCCTAGGAGTTTACTGTAGGTCACTGTCTTATTCTCTAATATTCACTAGATAGGTCCTAGCGGAAAAATAAGCACCATATCTAGCTTCTACCACACATTTTAATTGTTTTTCATTGTTGAGTGTTCTTTCTGTCAACTAGTGTGTAGCTGTTAACACAGTGTGGCAGTAGGTTTCCTTAAGTTTCTTATAGTTGGTTTGTGTGATTAAAGGGACCTGACTGCTATGGTCATCCGTCCAGTTTCTTATAGTAAATCAGTTATTAGCTAGACGGATAGTGACTGTGTCTGTTTTGTGCGGATGCATGAGGAGTTGGTCACAGCTCTCTGGCACTGAGCCGACCTCTGGTGCGACTGAACAGCCAGCCCACTGTCACCTCAGTGTGGGTCCGAGGTCTCGAGCCTCAAGGCGAAGGCTGCGTGGGGCACGCAGGCTCCTGCCAAAACCTATTCATTTTGATAATAGATCCAGTGTGCTATCTGATGCTCGGGGGGGGGGGGGGGGGGGAGCCTGAGCCGCATCAGAATGCACCTTCTGCCACGATCGTGGCATCTCCTTCAGCAAGGTCCGGACAGGCACGTGGGGACTTGAATTTGGTAGCTCCACTGTTAGGCGGGTCATGGAGGCCCACAGGAACTTAGCGGCTAGGGTGGGGAAGAAGTCCAACGTTCACTCTGTGTGCTTGTCGGGGGGGGGGGGGGGGGGGCTTGTCCGGGGTGTGTAAGAGACTCTATCGAGTGTGCGGGATGTAGCCAGCTGCAGATTGTTGCACATGTCGGCAACAACGATACCTGCCGTCGGGGTTCCGAGGAAATGCTTGGGTCCTTTCGACGGCTGGCTAAGCTGGCGAAGGCGGCCTCCATCTCTTGAGGAGTGGAAGCCAATCTGACGATCTGCAGCATCGTACCCAGGATGGACCTGGATCCTCTGGTTTGGAGTCGAGTGGAGAATCTAAACCAGAGACTACGTCGACTGTGACGAAAATGGTTGTAGATTCCTCGACCTACGCTGTGGGTTGGAAGGTTTTAGGACGCCCTCGACAGATCAGGGGTGCACTACACACACGAAGCAGCTACATCTACATGGTTACTCTGCAATTCACACTTAAGTGCCTGGCAGAGGGTTCATCGAACCATCTTCATACTCCTCCTCTACCATTCCACTCTCGAATAGCGTGTGTGACAAAGGAACACCTTCATCTTTCCGTTCGAGCTCTGATTTCGCTTATTTTATTATGATGATCATTTCTCCCAACGTAGGTGGGTGTCTAAAAAATATTTACACATTCGGAAGAGATAGTTGGCGACTGGAATTTCATAAATAGAACTCGCCGCAAAGAAAAACGCCTTTGTTTCAGTGACTGCCACCCCAACTGGCATATCATATCAGTGACACTCTCACCCCTATTGCGCGATAACACGAAACGAGCTGCCCTTCTTTGCACTTTTTCGAAGTCATCAGTCAATCGTACCTGGTAAGTATCCCATACCTCGCAGCAATGTTCCAGCAGAGGACGGACAAGTGTAATATAGGCTGTCACTTTAGTGGGTTTGTCGCATCTTCTAAGTGTTCTGCCAACAAAGCACAGTCTGTTTCGCCCTCCCCAGAATATTATCTTTGTGATCTTTCCAATTTAAGTTGCCCATAACTGTAATTCCTAGGTATTTAGTCGAATTGACAGCCCTTAGATTTGAGCGATTTATCGGATACCCAAAATTTATCGGATTTCTTTTAGTACCCATGTGGATGACCTCGCAATTTTCTTTGTTTAGTGCTAATTGCCACTTTTCGCCCCATAGAGAAATTCTCTCTGTATCATTTTGTAATGGGAATTGATCGTCTGATGATTTTACTAGACGGTAAATTACAGCGTCATCTGCATACAATCTCAGGGGACTGCTCAGATTATCACCTATATCATTTATATAAATCAGGAACAGCAGAGGGCTTATGACACTACCTTGCGGAATGCCTGGTATCACTTCTGTGCTTCTCGATGATTTACCGCCTATCACTACTAACTGTGAACTCTCTGAGTGGAAATCACGAATCCAGTCACATAACTGAGACGATACTCCATATGCACGCAATTTGATTCATAGTCGCTTGTGAGGAACGGTATCAGAAGCCTTCTGGAAATCTAGGAATATGGTTGGTTGGTTGATTGGGGTTAAAGGGACCAAACAGCAAGGTCATCAGTCCCTTGTTTCAAATGTGGTCCATTCAGATAGTGTGACATCTCAGAAAAGTCAGAACGATAAAAGGGAAACGGCTAAAAACGTAAAAGTGCAGTCATGTCGTCAATGGTAAAAACAAAATTAGATAAGTCCGCAAGAGAGGGACCCCGAAGCTATGCTAGAGGCAAGAAATATCCTGCTTCTGAAGCAGTAGAGGTAAGACCACCTGCGACTTAAAAGCGTGTAACCGCTAGAATGTAGGAGTGCGTATGGGAAAAGGAGACTAACCAATCCTAAGAAGTGATAAAAACAGAGTAAAAGGGGAAGAAAAGAGGATATCGGCCAGGGAGAGGAATCGAGAATCTCCAAACACAGCTTACAGTGGGAGATACCCCAACGCTCACCGCCCTGCCCCAGCTCCAGAGTGAGATTACAAACCTTACAACTGAGAATAAAAACCACTTTCCCGGAGGAAACCGAGAACCAGTTCGACCATCCGGGAATCGTCAGCCAATATCAAAGGTTAAGTGTGGGGGATTCTGTACTTAGCACGCAGAGCCAAAAGAAGGGGGCATTCAACCAAAATTGGGGCTACTGACTGGAAGGATCCACAACCACAAAGTGGAGGCGGCTCATCACGCAAAAGAAAACCATGTGTCAGCCCGGTATGGCCGATGCGGAGACGACACAGTGCGGCGAAAGGAGGAACGCCAGAGGCCTGGTGTCACCTTAATCGCACGAAGCTTATTCGACAGGGAGGTAGCCTCCCAAGAGTTGGCCCATGATTGTGCAGAGTGGGATTTGATGTGAAGCCGTAAATACGCTGCAGGAGGGGTTATAGAAAAGAGGGGGTAAGTGACTGCTCCCCCAGCCAAACGATCAGCAAGCTCATTACCTTGGGTACCCACATGGCCAGGGACCCAAAGGAAATCAACGGAACAAGCAGCACAGTGAAGATCAGCAAGAAGGTCATGGATGGCAGAGAGCAAAGGATAACGAGAAAAAAACCGGTCAAAAGACCGAAAGCCACTCATTGAGTCCGTACATAACAAAACGCGGTTGTGTTGGGACTGTTCAAATGGCTCTGAGCACTATGGGACTTAACAGCTATGGTCATCAGTCCCCTAGAACTTAGAACTACTTAAACCTAAGTAACCTAAGGACATCATACAACACCCAATCATCACGAGGTAGCGAAAATCCCTGACCCCACCGGGAATCGAACCCGGGAACCCGGGCGCGGGAAGCGAGAACGCTATCGCTCGGCCACGAGCTGCGGACGGCTGGGACTGTTTAATAAAGTTAAGGGCCTGGGAAATTGATATCCATTCCGCAGTAAACACCCCACATGAAGGTGGCAGCAGATGATTTTCCGTTCCAACAGAGGACGTGAATGCATATCCCACATGATCATCAGATTTAGAGCCACTGATGTAAAAAACAACAGCATCCCGTAACTCCCATAAAATTCGGCGGAAAGAGGAACGGAACATCGGGGGGATGGAATCTTTCGGACCTCGGCGGATATGCATCCGACTTCGGGGCCGAGGAACTAACCAAGGTGGGTGGGGGGGGGGGGGGGGGTTGAGGGGAGGGAGCGTGGAAGACAGGACAAAGAAGGAAGCTGAAAATCACGGCTAAGAGACGCAAGGCGGAGCCCAACTGGTAAACCTGCCCGAGGGCGGGAATCAGGTGGGCGACGTCCATGGTCTTGGAACAGGATAGTATAGGAAGGATGAGTGGGAGAGGAACGGACAGCAATTGCGCAATTGCATAAGACACCAGAAGGTGGGACCGCTGAACCGAAAGGGGGGGGGGGGATCCCAGCTTCAACCAAGAGACTATCCACAGAGCTAGTAGCGAAGGCAGCAGTCGCCAAACGGATACCACGATTGTGGTCTGGATCCAGCACGTGCAGTGTGGAAGGAGCAGTCGAACCATAATCTTGACAACCATAGTCCAAGCGAGACAGAACTAAAGCACAATAAAGGTGGAGGCGGTACGCACCCCAAGAGCTGTGGGCAAGGAAGTTAAGAACATTAAGTTTACGGAAACATTCTACCTTCAGAAGTCTGATATGGGGCAGCCGAGTGAGTTTGTCGTCGAAAAGAAGACCCAGGAAACGAAACTGTGGGACCACAGACAATCGTTGGGCATCGAGATAGAGCTCTGGATCAGGTTGGATCGTAGTACGGCGACAGAAGTAGACCACCCGCGATTTTAAAGGAGAGAACTGAAACCACTGTGAGAGGGTCCATACAGAGGAACGCCATACAGCTCCCTGGAGCTGTGGCTCTGCAGAGGCCATCGAAGAGGAATTAACCCAAATGCAGAAATCATTCACATACAGAGCAGGGGCGACCAAAGGTCCGACAGAGGCCATAAGTCCATCGATAGCAATGAGGAAAAGAAGTACACTCAATACAGAACTCTGTGGGATGCCCGTCTCCTGGGTCCGTGGAGAACTAAAAACAGTACCAACCCGAACACTGAACGACCGATGGAACAGGAACTGGCGGATAAAAATCGGGAGGGGGCCCCAGAGACCACACTGATGAAGTGTAAGATGTGATGGCGCCAAACCATGTCATAGGCCTTGCGATGGTCAAGAAATACTGCAACCAAATGGCGGTGCTGAGAAAAAGCCTGCCGAACTGCGGATTCCAAGCGAAGTAAATGATCGATCGGAGACCGTCCCTCTCGGAAGCCACACTGGTAAGGGGACTATAGATCCCGAGATTCGAGGACCCAATTGAGCCGACGACCTACCATCCGTTCAATTAACTTGCAAACAACATTTGTCAGACTAATTGGCCAATAGCTTTCAACAAATAGGGGGTTCTTACCAGGCTTACGGACAGGAACCATGATGTTACCCCTCCAATGAGAAGGGAAGTCACCCTGGAGCCAAATACGGTTAAACACCCAGAGAAGATGTTGCCGTTGTGGAGCACTTAGATGTTGAAGCAGTTGGTTATGAATGGAGTCTGGGACAGGGGCCGCATCATGAGAAGGTGTAAGTGCGGAAAGAAATTCCCATTCAGTAAAAGGTTCGTTGTAAGATTCTGAGTGACAAGGGTAAAACATAAGGCGGAAGCTTCGGCCAGCTGTTTCCTGTGAAGGAAAGTAGCTGGATAGGAGGCTGATGCTGATGCTGATGCCGTTGCAAAATGGGTCGCAAGATATTCCGCAGGAATCAACGGGTCCGTACAAAGGCCATCTGGGAGGTGAAGGCCTAGGAGGGTGGACTGCCGATGGCAACCTTGGAGAGAGCGAAGTGTAGCCCATACCCGTGGCAGAGGGAGAGTAGAACCGAGGGAAGAAACAAAGTGTTCCCAACATATCCGTTTGCTCTGTTTGATTAAATAACGGCCTTTAGCGTGAAGGCCTATAAAGGTAATAAGGTTGACAACGGATGGGTGCCTCTTAAGGTGTTGCAAAGCTCGACGGCGATCACGGATGGCAATGGCAATAACCGTACTCCACCACGGGACTTGCCGGCGGCGAAATGGTCGAGATGAGCGCGGTACAGCAAGGCTAGCAGCGCGAACAATCGCGTCAGACACGTCACGTAGGACGTCATCAATACAACCCGACAAAGAGGAAGAAAACGCGACCTGTGCAGTGTATAGAGGGTAATCGGCGCGTTGGAAAGACCAACGAGGTAACGTGTCCATGAGGGAGCGAGAGGGGAGCGAGAGTATCAACGGGAAATGGTCACTATCACGTGTGGCGACCAGTGTAATGACGGGAGGAGGGAGGGAGAAGAAAGAGGAAGATCAATGGCAGAAAAGGTACCATGACCGGCACTGAAATGAGTAGGGAGCCATCATTAAGAAGGCACAAGTCGTGGTCTGTAATAAACTAGTCTATGAGAAGACCTTGTCTATATGGAAATGCACTACCCTACAATGGATAATGAGCACCAAAATCCCCGAGGAGGAGGAAGGGAGGAGGAAGTTGCTGAAGAAGGGCAGTTAAGGCAGCAGGTGTAAGAGTCCTGTCAGGAGGGAGATAAAGATTGCAAACCGTGGCCTCAGAGTCCGGGTGGAACATAACAGCAATCGCTTCCAATGTCGTTTGGAGAGGAATCTACGTGCTAGCAACTTCTGTACGAACCAACGTAGAAACACCGCCAGAAGCCCGCTGGGGGCCGACCTCATTTTGACAGAAAACACGGAACCCACAGAGGGTCGGTGAGTGATCATCAGTAAAATGAGATTCCTGTGGAACCACACAAGCAGCAGAGTAAGACGAAATAAGGGATTTCAGTTCCGGAAGGTGACGGTAATATCCATTACAGTTCCATTGGATAACCACAGAACGATGATTCAAATGGGGGTTGGACAGGCTAAAGCCAGTCATACCGCCGGGTCTCCACAAGTCACCGACAAGAAGGGAGGTCAGAATTTGGTTGTGAAGCCGGGGATGGAACCTCTGGTGACACCAGGGGCTCCTTGTCCCGGGCCGTGTGTTTCTTCTTCTTTTCTGTTTGAGATCGAGGAGGGCTGTGTGGCATAAAGGAACCAGCTGCAGCAAGATCCGGAACAGAAGGAGATCGAGCGGCCTGGGGGCCGACAGATCGTGGTTCTCGCGGTCGTCGCGTGGCAGCAGACCTTTGGCCGGGAAGGGGTATCCCAGGAGGGACGCCCTTGACCGGCAGACGCCGAAGACGTGGGACAGTTCTTCGGCTCGGGAGGGGAAGCAGCGCCCGTGGAGAAGGTCGGGAGCCGCAGGGGAGGGAGGAAGGAGAGGTGTAAGGGGTAAGGAAGGGGAAGGAAGGGGTGAAGATGTAACTAAAGCATAACTAGACGTCATGGACACAGGGTGAAGACATGGGTACTTCTTACGAGCCTCAGTGTAGGTTAGACGATCAAGGGACTTACACTATCGTATCTTCTTTTCCTTCTTATATACTGGGCAATCTGCTGAACGTGGAGAATGATTTCCATGACAATTTACACACACAGGAGGGGGAACACAGGAACTACCCTCATGGAGTGGACGTCCACAGTCACCACAGAGAGGGGCCTGCGAACAACGGGAAGACATGTGTCCAAAACGCAAGCACTTAAAACACCTCATAGGAGGTGGGATGTACGGCTTCACATCACATCGATAAACCATAATCTTTTCATTCTCAGGGAGGGTGTCCCCTTCAAAGGCCAGGATAAAGGCACTAGTATCAAAGCGATTGTCCTTCGGACCCTTCTGAACTCGCCAAACAAAGTGAACACCCCGCCGACCGAGATTGTCCCGAAGTTCCTCATCAGTTTGAAGGATGAGGTCCCTGTGAAAAATCACACCTTGAACCATATCTAGAGACTGGTGGGGGGTAATAGACACAGGAATTGTGCCAAGATGGTTACAGGCACGAAGGGCCCCAGACTGGGCATCTGAAGCAGTTATGATCAACAATGAACCCGACCGCATCTTGCTCAGAGACCACTTCGCCAAACTTGTCTTCAATGTGTTCCACAAGGAATAAAGGTTTGATATTTGTGAAAGTATCCACATCAGTCCTGGTGCAAACCAGATAGCGAGGGAAAGGTTTCGCTCCTAGCCGACAGGCCTGACCGTCTTCCCGGGGGTTAGCCATGGAACGGAAGGCCAAAGGGGCAGGAGAAGCAGCACTAGAAGAATCGGTTCCACGCATAGAGACGACCGCAGAAGAACGGCCAGAGTTCTGGACCCATATGCGTTTCATTTGCATAGCGTCCGCCCTGATACCACCCACTCCGATCAGGGGCTCTCCTCACGGGCGCCACCCAGCGACAGCAAGGACCATCTGGTAAGGCGGCCCAATGTGATCTGCTACTGATGTGGTCTACATGTAGTTGGTCTATGAAGTACACTTTGTGTACATCATTTAGTTGTGATCACGTGGTAAATGCGACAGTGCAATTTCTAATTATCTGGTGTGAATTAAATCTAACCTACTAGTTGTTTAATTCAGACAGCAAGTAACAGGCTCCAGTCTGACCGTCTTAAACTAGGGCTACCCGGAAAGTAACGAACGATCGGCCGCGAAACTGAAGCCGCAGTGAAATTCGAAAGTGTTTTATTTGCAACAGCTAGCTCCATTTTTCAGCTACTGCTCTACATGCTTGCCGCTTAGACTTCGACATCTCTCATAGCTTTGTTCCAGCTTTGCAATATCCTCGTCATAGCAGGCAGGCTTCTGTGCTTTCCGACAGTTTTCTAGATTGGGCTTCAGCTCATTGTCCTTATAGCCTGCGCTTCTTTTGAGTAGAGAAGAAAATCGGAGGGAGCCAAGTCCGGGCTCCAGGGCGGGTAGTCTAACACTTCCCACTCAAAACGCTTCAGGAGCGTCCTCATTGCACTTGGCGTGTGCGGCCGAGAACAGTTACGTTATATGGGGTTGCATGGAATGAGGCGACATCTCGCGGCAGTCACCCATACTTGGCGGGAGACATTTTCTACACATCTTTGCGCGTTGTCTGTGCTCTCAAAACTAAGAATAGTGACTTGACGCCATGTATGGGCATACTACAGGCAATGCCCACCATGCCTGTCCAATGTTTCATCGTGTTTTCACTGTGATTTCCATTTCACGACCGATTGTTACTTACATTCCTAACAGTCCTCGTATTCATACCATGTGATTACCTAGCGTTGCTCAGGTCTGTATTACTTACTGCCTTCTATTAGCTCACCTCCTGTCTCCCCATCCTCCTCCCCATCTCTTCCTCCCCCCTCTCTGCTCATCTCCTCCAAACCCTCTCTTTGTCCACATCTGCCACCCACACTAACCGTTCACCTGCTCTTGGCCCCCTCTCTATCCATGTGTTCTTCCCTCTTTGTCCATCTCCTACTTCCACATATATCAATCTCCTCCTCTCCTTTCTAAGTCCAACTTCTCCTCCCCTCTCCCTCTCTGCCCATTTCCTCTTCCCCATCTCGCTCTCCATCACTTCCACTCACCTCTTGGTCCATCTCCTACCCTTCCATATGACTATCTCCTTCCCCCCTTTCTGTCCAACTCCTTCATCCCCCCCCTCACTCCCTGTCCACGTCATCCTGCACTTTCTCTGCCCATCTCCTCCTGCTCCTCTTTATGTCGACCTGCTCCACCCCTGTCTGTCTACCTCCTCCTCTTCCCTCTCTCTGTCTGTCTGCTACACTCCTCTCAGTCCAAATGCTTCTTTCACCTGTTCCAGCTCTCTTTTTCTCTGTAATTTTATCCACTCCTCTCCCACTTCGATCATCTCTTTCTGCCTCTCTCTCTCAGTCCATCCCCCCCTCATTCCTTTCTCTGTCCATCTCCCCCTCCCCTCTGTCCGTCCATATCTTCAGCACCATAACTTTCTTTATTGCCTTGTATCTTCTTTCTCTATCTTCTACTCCCCAATCTCTCTGACTATCTCCTCCCCTTCCTTTTCTCTGTGTATTTCCACCTGCCCCTCACTCTGCCCATGTCAACCTCCCTCTACCTGTATCCATATGCCTCATCCCCTTCTCTGCGTGTGCATGCCCTCCTCCACGCACCTCTCTCCAACTTAATACCCACAGCCCAATAGGAAGCTAATAGTTCCTATCCCTGCAGGATTTTTTCCAGGTAGTAGGCAATATCTGTACTAAATCTGGTGGAAATAGAACCAGGAAATTGGGAGGAGCTTTTTTTCCTGTAGCTTATCCCACATACGCACATGTCACATATAATTGTATCTAACATATTTGACACACATTTGTACACACATTGCATATGTATCTGTATCGAAATTTGCAATGCGTTTCGATTTCATACTGTTCAATATTTATTACCTCGTATCTCCTGATCTTCGTGGGGTCAAATCACACAGTTTTACAGATACATTGAGAAATGTATGTCGTACTATCTGCTAAATGCGTTGCGAATGGAGTTGGTAGTAAAGAAGTAGTTAATTGAAACACGCTGTATGATGTGACAGTTTTTCATGCATCTCAATGTAAAGCTCTATATATCCTCAACTATGTGTTGTACCATGACATATATGTAGGGACATTCAGCAGCAAACGTCGATAGTGCTTTCAAAATCTGTTGCGAATAGAGTTAGTAACAAAGGAATAATGAAAGGTGGCAAACCACTCTATCACTTTAACTACTCTGTCGGTCAGATTACTATTCACATTTTAGATCATGTTCCCCAATACTAAATTTGGTATGTCTGGCTTATGACCTCTTTACATGAAGAAATTATGAGTAGATTGTTCTTATAACGTCATGTGTAGCCTGTAGAGAACTTATACTTGAGAGGCCGTAGTGGAGGTGACAGAGAACAGGGAGAAATATTGATTTTGGGCCATAAATATTTTGTTCAGCGACGTGGCTGTGCGAGCGATTCCGTGAAGCAGTGCTCTGTGAATTGTACGTGCAGAGGGACTTCGGGTTGTGGCACCCCACCCTCCCCACTTAGGGACAGAGCAAGAGGGCGCTGGCCAGCGAAACATTTTACCTGTGCCTGGCGACGGTAAGGTCAGTAATAGGAAAATGGCTATAGGAAGAAATTTAAGAGAGACCGACCGCTATAATGTGGTAGAGCACTTGCCCGCGAAATGCAAAGGTCCCGAGTTCGAGTCTCGGTCCGGAACACAGTTTTAATCTGCCAGGAAGTTTCATTTCAGCGTACACTCCGCTGCAGAATGAAAATCTCATTCTGGAACCGCCGTAACTATTCTTACCGTTTTATATACTACATCGTAATGCAGTAGCAGGCTTCGTTTAGCGCTGACCTTTCACTTGATACACGGGTGGCGGAGCAATGGAAACATGTTCCCATTTCCACCGAGCGGTCAAAACACAGACCTATAGCATTAACTCAGCTCACTCTGTTTCTACACAGGTTGCAGAATGTGGTAGATATTGCTCTCTCCGACTTCCGGGTAAAATTGATCTCACTATCAACTGCAGCGTGTATTACACTACGTCGCTCAATATCAGTGGTGTCTTTTCCATCCCGACCGTCCATTAGGTACACTGTTCATTACCACAGAATGAGTGACTGACACCAGTCTGTCGAGATGGAGGGAGTGTTGTCGGAATGCTGGGTATCTGCTACTTGTCACTGTGAAACATGGGATTAAATGCAGTGGTCACGTCCTTAATGCAGTTGTTTGTAAGCGTTCCTCATCGCTAAAGACTCGTCATATTTCCATATGCTGCGATGCCCTACACACGTTTCTTTTATTTATATATTTGTTTTTCACCAATAAGGTAACAGTGCCGCTATTTATTTGTGCTATCTCACGCGTGTGGTGTACAGGACCTTCTGGGGATTGTTAACACCAGAACAGTAACCGGAATAGTAATCATGTACATGACTGCAGAATGGAGGAACAATGCTTTTTAAAATGGAGCACCAAGACATCATCTACCCTGTCGATGGGAAGATGAGATTAACTGTACAGTCAATCACCTTCGAATAGCTGTTGGAAGCGCTCTACAAAACCGCAAACTCTTCCAGTTTAAATATGTTGCGATGTCTTCCACATTCTTGTCAGTGAGAAACACTGCATCTGTGTTTTATTTCTACCAGCCTGTGTTGTGGTAGCTGTACAGTTTATTCCAGCAGATATTCAGTTTTCTGTGAGAGCCAGAGGATCGAATCGCAATAATGTCGGTTTAATGGCAGCTGACAAGGATCTCTAAGTCATGGCAGAAAAAACAAAATGTACGGCAGCTCACACTGATTGGGTGTGTTGCAACCGAAAAAAAAACAATGTATTCAACAGATTATGAAGGATAAATACAGGAACCCTCTCGTGTGATTGATAGTCTGTTGGACATGGTAATCTTACAGTACAGGTAATAAAACTTTACACCGGTCTGTGGAAGCGACTTTGACAACGAACTATCTGCCCCAATAAACCAGTACCTGTTTATTTAATAGGTTCGTCACATATGTTTGTGTGATAGACATGAATGCACCCTAAGATACACAGATCTCCTTCGGATTACCTGTATGTAGTATGGAGATGTGTTGCAATACAGTAGCCAAATCTTCGTCCTTCCTCCATGCCTTGTATGATGCGTAGTCTTCCTAATTTTTCCAACACGAAACACCACTGTAACTGCTCATACCGCCTCTTCTACTATCTTGTGTTGCATGGGCAAGTCCTGTTTGGTGCTGGCCCTACACACTGCACCCGGTGAGCGGAGCGATGACACCATGTTCTTATTTCCACCTAGTGGTCAAAACGCGCTCCTGTCGCATTAACTCAGCTCGTATAGATTCCTAACAAGATGCAGAAGATCTTAGATATAGCGCTCTCCGACTTCCTTACTGGTCAGACTTAAATAGGGACGATCACGTAGACTAAGCTGCAGGGAGGGCAGGGCAGTGATTTAGGAGCAGTTACAAGATGCAGAGGGACTGTCTAAAAAAACAGCGCTGGAGTTCCTGGTGTATCGGATCCTTAGCAGACAGGTTCGAAAAAAAAATGTTACTCGTTTCCAGATAAGAGAGTGACATGAATATGATTCACCAGTTGCTGTAGTTACTAAAAGATGTCTCTACAGGATCCAACGCAAATATGTGGTTGAATGGACAGACTTGATTCCAAATTGCCGACAGTATTTCGGACAGCATTTCTGCCTGAAAAAGAGTACCAGCGACCCGTGTGTGCCACTGTAGACTCAAGACCGCTTTTTATGCAGGGTGATGGTAAAACAGGCCTTATGATCGAGTTTTTAATGGCACAGTCCTTACGCGAAACGTTTGTTGTGGACTGTAGAATCCCTCTGTGGTCAGTTTCTGCTGGCATTTCTCAATTGCGTTCCCCGAAAAGAAAACCACACATATCTAAGACCTTCTGCATCTTGTTAGGAATCTAGACGAGCTGAGTTAATGCGACAGGAGCGAGTGTAATCCGACTGCTGAATAAGTTTTTTTTTTGCCATGAACTGTGATTCTCATGATCAATTTAATTAATTATCCTACCAAATTGATATCAATGACTTGCCGTGTGGCTGGTGGAAGAGATGCCAAGGGAACCACGGAATGATTCTTGATAAGCGTTTTTTTCCTTGTGGCGATATCATTTAATGAAATTTCAATCTCTGACCTACACAGGCCGAGACAGGCTCAGAAGATTTGTTTCGTAAACGCTAGTATGATATAGCATCGCATTGGTAAAAGGGGGCCTGTCAGTGTACAAAACAGTTACGTTCTCTTGAACTATAGCTTGTTGTTGTCGAATGTAAAGCGATTGTGTGTCTTGCGACATGTGAGCCTCTGGCGCAAAAGATTGTATTCCCTAATGTGATTTTACGTGCATGACAGTCTATTTACATACACTGCACCAAAGAGACGTTCTCAGGTTGTGTAATATTTTCAACAAGCTGAAAGAAGTTGCTTGATACATACTTGTTTTCTTTGGAGTTTAAATCCTCGCCTTTTCTTTACGCTGATTACGGTTTCGGAATATTGAGGACATTCTGCGGTGATCGATAGTTTTCGCATCAAAATAGTCTAATTTTTTTCCTGGTTTTATGCTAGATGGGCATGTCTCTGCTGATCATGTGTGATCGTTGGCGTCACAAAATACTGAGATGCGACAGCAGTCGAACGTAAGAACTATACCGATTTGGCTCAAATCTAAAAGAAAATGAACTTGACCTGTTTTCGTGGGAAGAGGACATTTATCATGGTTGCAAATGTGTTTTGCCTTTTTTAATAGATGCTTGATTATTGAAGCGTTGACATCAATTACAACTGTTCTCCATCGCCGAACGGCTGGCTGCTGCGGGTGAGGGTGAGGGGAGGGCACGTATGCTGTGATGGTCGCCGGACACAACCGCTCTCTCTCGAGGGGGGCGCCGATTGGGCGCTCTGCCGCTATACTTTTGATGAACAACTTGCACTTGAGGCAGCCGTTCTTTTCCTCCTATTCTTTAGTTCACTGTAGACGCTACTCTGTTGGCGTAGAAGAGGCGCCTTAAGGTGGCAGCCAGACGGTGGAAAGCCAAGTGCTGCTCTGAAACGTTTTCCGAATGGGCGATTTTATGCCTGTAAATTTCTCATTTGTGCTAAGGGGCTCAGCATCAAATGCATGACGCATATCGCGGGGGAGGGGAAGGGGTTGGCGTGAGGGGAAGTGAGAAGTCCTTGGTTTTCTACAGTTTGTGGACTCCTATCGAGGAGAACGCACTTTCAACTACTGCCCAGTTAGCAGTCTCTTAGGATGACGATTTTTCCCAGAACATGTGCTACATTATGACAAGTTAATTATGAGTGCTGGTTTCTTCACGAAAATTACGAAGTGTAATTAGAACTGTGATGCTTTTTTTTTCATCAGGTGTGGTAGCGTGCATTGGCTTCGATTACCTGGGCTGCAGGATGGGTTTTGAGCAGGCACCTGTGGCGAACTGTCGTCAAACCGCGATAGATACTGTATGCTTACAGCTAATACACTTTTTAAACTCCTCTCTGTCGAACACCAGCAACTCGTCAGTTGAACATTGTTCCTGCCGACAAGAATAAATATAGTATCTTACAGCCCTGCCTTTTTCCGCCAGCTTGTAGGTGCAGGGTAGAGTCTGAGTGTGTGTGTGTCGCTAATTTTGAGTGGTACTGCGAAGTTTTTTCCCAACGGGATAACACCAGTTGTATGGTATCGTCAGTTTTTAAGCACCAGTTCTTGATTGGAGTGTGGCTTGGGATCTCAGTCCAGGGATGGGGAGGGCGTATTCTGGGGGGGGGGGTAGGCGGGTGTAGGCGTGGGGGGTGGTTGTTAATTGATTAATTTAATTAATTTTATATCAATCTGATATCAAAATTAAACCCATAACCCCACTCCCTACTACTAATGACTCCTTAGTCAATTTTTTCAGACAAGAGAGATTGTGAGTCGCTGATTGGCTCCCCTGATGATATGCAAAGCGGAGGCATGCTCCCCCAGCGTGGAAAACCTGTGCTGTGTTTGGATTGGTTACCAGGCCAACAGAACTGTCAAGAGGGGAGATTCAGTCAGTGGAGAATAGTTCTATTGGTTTTCGCAATGTGGGGGCGTTTTTTTCCTGCTAATTCGGCTCGTGTACGAAGTTTGGTGCAACGTGATTGTGATTATTCGCCTTCTTCGTCTTCTGGTCCTCACTGGCGGAGAACTTCAGGTATCTCTCCAGTGGGTGACAATTGTGGTATGCAACTTGTGGAGGACTAAAAGCCAGTGGCAGTTTCCAATTGCACCGTCAGTAGAAACACATTCCATCTCTGGCATCGCATGTGTCATGAGGGTGAACTTATTCGTTCTGAGTCGACCATCTGATGTTCGACAATTCCAGCATTTGCCGTTGTGCTTGTTAGTCAAATTGTTTGCCCAGTCTAGTGACCGATTCTAACTCAAACAGAAATCTGTAGGGACGTCAGGGCTCTGATAGGAGAGTTTCCTGGGCTCTAATAATGAGAACGCCAGTACACGAAGTTTACAAGTTTTAGTGGACGCGTCAGAACAGTACAGCTGCTGCCGGTCTCCGCCGTCTGCCATAGAGTGCTGTTTTCTGCTGCCACCTGAATCAAGGCGAAAGGGTAAAGTATTGCTGCACCTGAGTAGGGTTGTTAAATGATATTCACAGCTCCTTGTTCTCTGTGAACCATAATTTGTGATGTACTTGGGCATAGTTGCATCCATTTCATTAGAATTTGAATTCATAGTGGATTCACGTAAATGAACTGTGATTGAGTTGTAAAAGGAAGTAATTCAGGGGAGAACTCGTATAGTTTCCACCCCAATGAATGCTTTTCCAATCAAGCACCATTCCTTTCCCGATATTTGTTGGTCGGTTTCTTTTTAGTATGATTTATCAGCTCGATTATAGTTATAAAAGGATGAATACAAACTTGTCATTATTTCTGTAAACTTAAAATACACCAGAAATTCAGAATACAGTCGTACTAAATTAGTTAATCTGATGATTAATTTGAGTTCTGAAACTGACTTCAGACAAAGGCAAAAGAGGTGCCATGAGTAAATTCACTAATCTCATATATAAAAATGGTGTACCACACGATTTGGAGATTGGTGAGAAGATAATACTTTTGTATATGTGAGGATAATAATGTTTGGCATCCTTGTAAAAGTTGTAAATTTCTGGTAAGATCTTTTGGGACCAAACTGCTTGGATCCTCGGTCTCTAAGCTTACACACTACTTAATCTAACTTAAAGTAACCTACGCTTTGGACAATATCTACACCCATGCCCGAGGAAGGACTCGAACCTCCAACGGGGGAACCGTGCGGACCGTGCATGAACAGAGAAAATATATTTCGCTTTCATCGTTCTGTGCACGTTGTCACCGAGAAAAAATTTCATAAAGGTACGAAATTATGTGTACAGTTTGTAAAGTGCTGTTGTTCTCAACTACTGGAGGAATTTGGTCTGTCTATTTCTGCCTTTTCACTTCGATAATCACCTCTTTGATAGATAAGTAGTTCTTAGCCATAGAGCGATTCTTTCCTGACAGTACGTGGTATGTGCACTATGTTTAATTAAATCAGTTATGGGGTTTTGGAAGACATCTGGAACATACATACATACATACATCAGTTTTTATAATATGTAAGGTGCGTAATATGTATGGTGCGTGATAATAAAATTAAATATTATCAGACCAGTCATTATTACTTTATTGTATTCAACTAATACAATATGTATTTTCACTGAATTAAAACAGTGGTATTTATTGTATGTGTTGTAAAATGTGGCCAAATATCAGACTGAAAAATTATTAATTCCTACATAAAACTTTGAACACCTAAAACCTATGTTTCAGTAATAATGATGTAATGTCAACGCCGCTCAGTAGATGCTGAAAGCAAGTAACATTTGTACTGTTCGAATTCCACCTGAAACCTTTCCTGAACCCTGCCATATCCCTAGAATATCAAAGCCTTTGCAAAAGTTCATGCTTCCTGTCTCATTACTTAAAAAGAGAATTGATAGTAATGGAAGAATATCTGTCACTAATACGAAGCAATAAGATAAGAAACCGAGCCTAAAGTTATGGCGCCAAAGAACGAGACTAAACCAATGGCTGTTAGCCGTCTGCCAAGAACGAAAGACCGAGCAGGTTTATGTAAATCGTCTGACTGACGCCTTGTCATGTACGAGACAAGGGGAAAGGGTTCTTGCTATAGGTCATACAGCTAGAAATGTTCAAATTTTTTTGGAGAAATATTGTTTATTAGTTAACAGTTATTCAACTGTTTGGCACAGTCAAGCTATTCTCGGTACTCATCATCTAACTTAAAAGGTTCAAAGAAGTCTTCAGAAAGGAAGTTATTGTATCGTTCGACAAACATTTTGTACGTAGTATCTAAAAAAGTTAGGCAACATTCCAAGAAAAAACAACTAAAGCTTTTTTTAAAAATAGGGGCACCAACGTCATGCTACATCCAGATTATCAAAAATTGTTATTTCTTGAGTTATCATAATTGTTTCGACGAATTGCTCGTTTCCAGTTATTTGAATCTGTGACGGGTTCGTTGCGATGTAGGAATCGATGGAGGAAGTATGCAGGCGGACAGCGTATTTTGCTTGAAATGAATGTCAGTCGATAAAATTACATTAATTTACTCATGACCCGATGGTCTGAGAGATGAAATACTGCAGTGAAAACTGATATTACAAACAGCAGCACCCTCGTTAATTGGCTGATTTAGAATGTCCTTGTTGCGAGTCTGTTAGTAATTGTAAAGCCGCATCAGGCAGACAATAGTGTGACTGAATCGGCTCAAATTGCTACAATTTAACTCTTCAATTGAAGTGAGATTAGCCATGCTGGCTGGAGAATCGATACAATTCCGTTTTGGCAGTTCGTACAGAATTAAGCTGCCACGTGCTGCATTGATGTCTGGCGCGTGAGAAGCAGCCAGCTAGCACCTGTCGCTTGTCAACAGCTATGCCCGAGGCTGCAGCTTCCGCGCTCCGACCATAGGTATAAAAGTCATACAGAAAATTATCTCAGGCTTCCAACAGCCACAGAGATTTAAAGAAATCGTCACTGCGTGTAAAGCAGTAGTAGTAATGATTCCTAACTGACAGGTAAACCACATGCAGAATCGAACTGAAATTATCCGAAAGTATTACCTCTTTCTAAAATTAAGCATTCTTTTGTATGATATTAAATGTCTAAACCTGCTATTTCAGATATCATACTACACATTGTACAAATAATAGATTTATTAAAGTATTGTCTGCCTTCCCAGCGCGTTAGGTACTGCTTCTTGCATATTTACAACGAAGTACCGGATTTAAACGGTCCAGACACATGGATATGACCACCGCCTATATTCGACGTTAACGTTCAATAACCACTTACAGACGGCAGGCGGCAGCACAAGAGTGCAATGTACAAATAGCGCGTCGGGAGGAGTCATGAGGCTGTGTGGAGGGGGGTGGATGGAAAACTGTGCAGCCGTTGCTCTTATAGCGGAAACGGAGCGATTTATTTGACGCCTAAGGGATCGTGATCTTTGGCTTTTGAGCCGAGTGTGGAAGCTTCTCCAAAACGGCTCACGGCTTAGTATGTGAATTGTTCGCGTGCCGCCATGGTTAAAGTATACCGTGCATAGAAAAATTGGGTTGTCCGAAAGAGTCGCCAAGGCAGCAGGGATGTACCATGGGCCATAGATGACAGAGGTGATCGACGGCTGCGGAGATGTGTACAGGCGAATATACGTGCAAATGTTGAGTGAATGGCCACCCAGATGAATCAGAGGGAGATCGATAGTGTCTCAGCGACCGTCCAATGAACGTTGCTGCGTACGGGCATCCGCCGCAAGCGCCTGTTTAATCACGTAAGCTGATTGCTCTTCATCGGCTCAAAGGCTGGAATTTGCACGCCAGTAACGCAATTGTACTGAGTGACCTTTTCAGATGAATCACGTTTTATGCTCCATAAGACTGATGGCCGTTGGAGTGTACGGAGTGAAACATCTGAAAACAAACACCCCGCAAGAATCGTTGGAACGGTCCCAGCCGGAGGGCATTCCCTGGGTCATATCGTCATTCTGGAAGACACAACGAGACAAATGAAGTATACATCCATCCATGGGAATGGTATCCGCCCCTGCACGCAATCTGATTTTCCCCAGGACATTGACATCTACCAGCAGGACAATGCAACGACTTACTTATCTCGCATTGTACGTATATGTTTCGAAGAGCTGCAGGATGAGTTTACCCCACCCGCTTGGCCATCAAATTCCTCGGATTTGAGGTGGGTTCCCACGGAGAGTGAATATGGATGTGAGGCACACTTCCGTACTTGCTGTCGTACCATGACTCCAGTGATACCATCAATCGTGGATCGTGGGCAGTTCACACGGGCTGATGTGCCAACGAAACCGTGATTGAGGCGATAGCTCGTGACGGCGATGAACAAGCTCCACATCGAGAGCTGTGCTGTGGCGAGTTCGGCTTCTGCAGCTGTTTCGCATGGAAAATGAGTCGGTTGGTGGCACGTCAAGAAAAACCGAAGAAATGACGATGGTGGGTCAGAAGCCAGATACTTCAAGGAACATTTGGTTGCGTGGAACTAAGATATCATTACCCTGAATATTTCAAAATCTTGTTAGGAATGTCTCAGGCTCAGTTTTATTACCTTTTGGAGTGCGTTTCGCCACTGATTTCAGAATCAAATATGAATATGAAGCAATCAGTATATGCAAAAATTGGACTTCAAGCAAGTATACTCTATTTAGCCACAGGAAACTCTTTTAAAAGTCTGGAATATTTATTCCCTGTTCCGAAAAAAGGCTGATTCCGAAAATCACAATTAGTAAATTTATTCCTGAAACCTGTGAACCGGTGCACAAGACAACTGAGAAATTCATAAAGGTAATTACAGTAATATATAATAAATAACTTTTTCGTTTCGATGTACTTCTATTGATTGATTTGGATTTTCAACATTATGATGTATTTTAGGTCAAAGCGTTTAAAGGCTAGAATGAAATAATAATATCAAAATGGTCAATCAGCATAATAATACTTATCATTAAAAATGTCACCAGTAATTAAAAGGAAAGTAATGTTCTGCTTAATAAAAATAAGATCGGCCTATAAATTTCTAACTGAATATTCATCTGGGAAATCATCACGCATATTTACTCAGTATCACTTGGTGGTTTCGAATGGTTGGAACGAGTTGAGGATGGGCACATTGTATTTGTTATTTGTGACGTAATTGATTGTTGTAGCCTCATGGCGATTAGAGATCCAATAGTGCCTAGCATATACGCAACGTACTTGCCGAAATAGTTGTTAGAGTTATCCTGATTAATTACTTCTGCACGATTTGAATTGGCTTGCAATTTATAAGTGGCCTATAAAAAATCGATTTGAGATCCTGCAAAAATGTTTGCAGATTTTTGGTGATGAAGGCTGCGGTGGAGTTGAAGGCATTTTTCGTTTTAGTACTGCCGTGAGTGTTTCAATTTCTGTTTGAATCTGTGATTTCATTTGTGTGGTCTAGTTGAGATCCCCAATAACAATTAAATCTACAGATGAGGACTGTAACGCCTCCGGTTGAGACTCTTCATTTGAGTTTCTCGGTGACACCTGCGATCGAAACATTAATTTTGTTTCAGGCACCGACTTCAGACGAATACAAAAATATAGACTGAGGGTTTAGAGAGCGATGGAACTTTCCAGGCTGTGCAGGAACTCTGGCCTAAAAGCACACTGTCATTCGTGTCCTTATCGCTACTGGATCTGATTACAGTTATATAAGTAGTTTCAGTATTGTATCACTACTTAGCTGATTCCGATTATTGTTTCCTGAATGTTGACGTAGGGCATAAAGTAAGATATTCTGATGGAGGTATATTTCAAAACAGCGCATTGTACAATGGTTTGGAGGCAAATTCTCTTGAAATACCAAGTGATTTTTCTTATTTAGGGGATGATGCGTATCCGCTGAAGACGTATTTGACGAAACCTTACAGCCGGCGTAACATGTCTCGACAAAAAAGAATATGCAACTGTCGGGATTCAAGGGCTCGAAGAGTTGCAGAAAATACTTTCGGCATACTTGCGAGTAAATGTAGAACATTTGAAAAATGAATATCTTTAAAAATACAGTCAGTGGATGAAGTAGTACTAGCCGCTACTCGTTGCACAATTTACTCTGGAAAACGAATCCCGGCTACATCTCACGAGGTTTAGTTACGAAGCCATCGTATTTTCCCCGGGTCGTGGCGTCACGAAGAAATTACTGACCTACAGAACCTTCCGCAAACTGCCCACAGACATCCTCATCGACTAGCACAACAAATTCGGGATAAGTATCTTGGTCACTTTAAAAATGAAGGTACTGTGCCCTGTCAAAATTTACTCCTCACTGACATTCCAAAAACAGAAGTGTAGAGCATATCATTGTCAATATTGTGCTCAGTTGATTTCTACAGGGTTAACTTCAATGAACACGCGTCACAAATTAAATGCATTGCTACATATTTTTTATCATATGAATGTATTGATCACAGTGCTAAATGTTTGTTTTACAATCAGGTGGTACAGTTTCTCTGATATACCTACTGTTTTGTATAATCATTATCAAAAATATTGTAATAATGTAAATGTAAGAAAATGTTTCGCAAAAACATGAAATTTTAAAAAGAAAAATATGAACTTTTATTTCACTTACCTAATTTGATAGTGTGGGTCGTTGCTGAACAAATGGGCGAATGAAAGAATTCATATTCTCAAACTACAAAATTTTTGGTTTGTAAACGTCGTCAGTGCCCGCTACAGACTGCTGTTCACTGTGGGCTATTTTCTTTTTCACTTCTTCTACGTACGAACTCCTCAAGCTTTTGAAGATTGAGATTAGTCCTTTCCGTCCGAATCGCGGAATTTGTAGCGAATCATTAATTCTTTTGCCATCTGCCATTCTGATATCTCAGCCTCTGTAATCTTCGCTGCTTACATCATACAAGACCTGCTCAGTAGTGTAAAGTTCCATAAATTGTAATATTTCACTGTCATGCATCTTGATCACAGGTCTTTTAATGGCACTAGTTATCATCTTTTTGTTCGTAGCACTAGATATTGCAGTAACATGCAGCATCAGAAGACGCAAACTCACTGTTGAAAATCAAACACGTTTCATATGAAGTGTGAGCTTTCACGTCCGTCTGAGACGTCAGAAACCAACTCACTCTAGCGTTTCACACCCCATTGAACCCCATTTTAAACCGAAAAGAGAATCTGTGGGACCACCTTGATCGCGCCGCTTGCGCCCTGGATCCTCAACCGAGAAACCTAGTGTAGCTGGCCCGGGCACCGGAGTCGGCACGGCTCCGCATCCCAATTGGTACCTTCCAGAACATCACTGACTCTCTTCCAGCACGTCCCGCAGCGGTCCGCGGTGCTGAAGGTGGTTATCCAGGCTATTCGAGAGGTGTTCGCATCAATGTAACTGGACAATGTAATTCAGCCTTGGAGACAATTTTATCTCTTTCATAAAAAAATATTTGTATGTGGGTGAGAGATGAAAATGGCCGCAAGGTGTGAAATTTGTTCTGTTCTTAGAAGTTTATACAAGAACGTTGAAATATAGGGAAAAATATTTTTCAATAAATATTTTGTCACTGAGGCACATGTAACATACATTTCCGAATATCAGAAACAACTTGTCAATAAACTGTAAACTTAGATCAAACATCATTCATTACGTTAGTGACCTCTTCATACAGCGTAACGAGCAGCGCGCTAGTTTAGGAGACGTGGAGGTGAGTCGGACCAGGATCGTATCCGCGCGGCGTTTCAACGACCGTGGGCTGGTACACTGGCCAGCGTGAGTAGTTTTTCGGCGGTTCCCCACTGTCACTTTGGCATATGCTCAGCTAGTCCAGTACTTTTTCCTCAGACAATATGATCCACAAACATTTAAAATGTAATTACACAGAGGTGATTAACGTGCAGATGGGGTTCACGATTCCTCTCCCTTAGGTTAACTTGACGGCTGCAGCGTCAGGCAGGGCATCCGGCTCGAAAAATAAATAATATACTACACGGGATAAACGCTACTGAAAAGAAAGGAAGGATGATATGCCTACAAAACAGCAATCATGCTTTTGTAATTTCAAATATGTCTTTTATCGCAGATATTTGAGTCTTTCAGTTGATAGAAATTATATTCTAAGGCCTTACTTGCGTCCTTACCGAGCATGCAAAGTTGATAAACACTTTAGTGATATGAAATGTCTTACATATCTTAACTGCTAGTTCTAAAATTTAATTTCCCTAAAACAAATCATTTCCTGTCATGTTATCTCAACGAAACTGGGACAGATTTTTCAACATTTAGCAACAAAGAGGTATCTGCTCACTAATTAACTCATAAAACTAATATGTAGACGGAAAATGTAGTGAAGCTGAGAAAGTTTAAGCGAATAATATCACAATGACTGACAATATCACACAAAGATTTGCCTTGTTATTCAGATTTCTTCTAATATTTCTTGTAATACAGTTTACTAATATAGTTTCTTTGTGAGAGGCTAGTTATTAGGATAAAAAGTTTATACTCTGAGTAATTGTCTCTTGTACACCGTCTTACAACCTAATATGCCTTTGCAATGAGATTCTGTAAACTCTTAGTACTGACAAGTTAAAAGCTCACAAAAATCAATGAAACTATCTGTATTTTATATTCTTTACCTTGTATATAGTTCTTACTGCTCAATTTCTTGTACGTAAAATCAACATACGTTTACAGTATAAATTAACAATCGTATAACACAGTGTTTCATGTAAGTTCAGAAGATTACTCTGTATTTAATTAATGAAATATCCTTTTTCTCTTAAGAAAAATTTTTACGTAGCAGTGTTTATAACCGAATACGTCGCGTTCACTGACACGTTACATTTATAAAATGACTTCAGAATTCAGTAAACTACTGACGCGTACAGTCCTTTAACTGAATTTGATATAGTTTGACACGATCCTGACTTTCCGTTGGAGTCAATAGCCTTATAAAATGATCGTCGCCAAGTAGGCCATGACCCTAATATTATTCATTAATTCACTAATATGGATTAAACTGCGAGGCCACATCGAACTGCGCAGGTGCAGAAGATCTTAAATTCCATGGATGAGGTGTGCTACGCGGTGTGGAGACGTGCTGCACTACGTTCTCGTGCTCCAGCGATCATTCAGCAGTTGTCAGTCGTGCTGGTGAAGGAATGGATCGCCGTGGTAATCACACACACCGTTAAGTTTCATGTAAAACCTTTCGTTATGTCCTAGTGACCATCGTAAAACATGGTGAGTTATTGCCTTTGAATTGAAGTGTCATTTCTATTCGTTTCATTGAGTATTCCTTTCGGTTCCCCTTTGTACTATAATTTATAATTTCTTTCAATGTCTGGTCCAGAGGTCATCGAGGTATGTTAATTGGTACTGATACATTAAATGAAAGTGACGTTTGGTCCTTAAGGTCATCACACCAGTCTATCTTCGTCGAACACGTGTGCCATACGCATACGTGGACAAAGCCGCCTGTTGGAAACTAGGAACAAAATTAAATTCTATACAGCAGACATCTTAGAACAACGTCTGACTACAGTACCGTAAAATAGTTGCAACGACATTTGTATGAGTAATGAGTGTGAAATTAACAATGGAGATTGAGGTGGTTCACTCAGCCTCATAACGCCAATTGAGGAGCTACTTAAAGAAGAATTTGTGGCACCAGGATCAAGAAAGCCAAAAACAACCGGGTGAGTGGTGCCCTGACAACACGCCCGTCCCCTTCCTAAAACAGTACCCAAGTGACGCCATTTGCAGAAGATGACAGCGCGGTTGGTCAGTCTCGATAGGCACATATGTTCAGGGTGGTCAGGTGCGGGCAGGCGAAGTTGAGGTTTCCCTTCGCTCTTAATCAAAATTTGAAGTTAAAACCTAAAGTTACGTTCGGTAATCAGCGTCACCAGGACGCCGCCATTTCAGCAATGTTGAAACAAGGGGGGCTGATAGGAAGCTATCAGGGAGACAAGGGTAGATGCGATTGTTCGGTTCGGGAGTCAGCAGAGAAGAGAGCATCGCCTTGCTGGCTTTGTCTCTTCGTTGATCGCCCCAGGGCCTCACTTCACACATACCTCACGCACTATTAGTTCCCTCTGAGTGGACTACGGAAGCAGCGGCATAATGCACTCGGCATTTTCAACCCATAAGGAGCTGAGTAGTATTCACATGAACGGCTTGTGGTGTGGCCGTGGCGATTGTTTACAAACTATCAAAGTTTTTTTCACACATCAGTAAACTTCCACATGAGCACCCTTGTTAGCACGTAGCACATCTAGGTGATATTCAATTTCCGTCCACACATTAGCCAACATCTCTGGAGGGATCGATTCAACGACTGTGGTTATCCGTTGCCGCAGGGTTTCAAGACCTGTTACACGCGTTCGGTAGACCCCGTCCTTGACATAACCCCATAAAAGGAAGTCTAATGGGGTTATGTGAGGAGAGCGTGGAAGCCAAACCGTTGGCCCATCACGACCAATCCATCGCCCAGGAAAGGTCATATCGAGATACCCACGGACGTCCAAACCCCAATGAGGCGGTGCACCGTCTTGCTGAAACAAGACATCGGGGCGACACTGAAGCATCTGAGGAACAGCATACAGTTGCAACATGTCCAGATACACTGCAAATGTGATGGTAGCCTCAGCCTGATAATTCGATCGTGCAATAGCGCGCACCAAAAATTCACCTTTGGACTGCCTTTACTGCACTCCATGACCTCGCGAGGGGATTGTGGACCCCAAATGCGCACATTATGGCGATTCAATACTCCACTGACAAAAAAGGTCGCTACGTCGGAAAAGGCAATTCGTCTGAGATAACCATCATCGTCCTCAATACGTGATAGCATTTCCACCGCAAAGTCATATCGACGTGTACTGTTATTGGGCAACAATGGAAGTGGAAGTTTACTCATGTGTGAAAAAAACTTTGATAGTTTGCAAACAATTAGACACCAGTTTCATATTTGTATCTTACGTCTAACCTGAGTTATCAATTTATGTAATCAGGGAAAGACTTTGCGGACACCCTGTATAACCTCCCTGTTCTGCAGGTGTCTTTATTAGTGACTGATCCTCACGTAAAGTTAGTTGCGTGCTTTTGATTTACTAATAGTGGTTAAGAATGGAAAAATGAATATAAACGTGTACTTTATGATAAATGGCTAGCAGTCCACCTAACACAATCTCACTGTCGGCGCGCAGGCGGTGTGGACAGTGGAGTCTATCATTTTGCAAAATTGTTAAGGCTTTCGTGGCCACTTGTTGACAAGCTGCCTATTGGTTTCTGTCTCGGGTTCTTCGGCCGACGTTCATCTAATGATTTTTCTGACGTTTCGCCAGCACGAGTGGCTGCCATTGTCAAAGATTCACCCTCCATTGCCGGTGGTGAACTGACAGATCAACTCTTAATCTTGTAAATTATAGATCGCAGAAATCAGTCGTCCTTTTTAAATTTTATTATGCACATCTATATTTCGGCTGGAAGCTAGCCATTCTCAATGCACTTTATTTTCGCTCAAAGCATGGTAGTCCCTGTTGATCGGGCTTCACCCACAGTTCATTGAATGCTAGAGTCAATGACCTGTGGGTAAAGCGCGATCAACTGGGACTTACATACTTTGAGAGAAAATAATAGTACATTGAGAATGGCTATCTTCTAGCCGAAATCTATATCTGCAAAATAAAATTTAAAAAAGACGACTGACTGCTACAATCTATAATTTACTAGTCAATATAACAGTCGCTGAGTGCAACCGCTTTCCAAATGGAAGGTAACCTGATAACTCTTAATGCTTCGTTGGCCTCTGTCATTCGGGTTAACTTTTCTTCTAGCCTTTGATTCTTTTGGGGTAACCACTCTACTTTGTTTTATAATATTTCTGTCGAATTGAGGTGTGGGCTTGACCTCGTTCTAGCTTTTGAAGGCATGGATAAAAAATGAGGCACCAAGGTAAGTAATACAGTGAATGTAAGGAGAATAAAGGAGCTCTTACAACTGACACTGTGAAGATAAGTGCTAACCAAAAGGTACATTTCAGGAGGCAATTACAATTTACAGAGACAGCGGTGACGACACCTGGAGCATGCAAGCATCGGTGGCGGTGGAGGCGGCGGAGAAGGCGGTGGAGGCGGCAGGCAGGGACGGGGCGGCGTCGTCACGTGGCGTCGACTATGCTGGCAGCAGTGGTAAGGCGTAGGAGACGCTGGGCTTCGATCCTGGACCTTCAGGGCATCGCCGGCGGAATGTGATGGCGATGGTGGTGATTCCTGCAGCCCTCCCTAATGCGAGTCCAGTGTGCTAACCACTGCGCCACCCCGCTCATGAGCAGAGAAGAGAGCGTCGCCTTCGTGCCTTTGTCTCTTCGCTTATTTCCGCAGGGTCTCACGTCACCCATCCCTCACACACTCTGCGGAAGTAGGGACACCATGAAGATAGCATTTTTACACACTGGTAGCTGAGTGGTATTCACGTGAGTAGCTCGTGACGTGGCCGTGATGGTAAGCCAGGCCAAACCAGCACCGAGCAGATTCTTCTTCGCGGAGGCGAGGGAATGTTCCTACACAAATGGGAAAAGAGCGGCACTGCCGTAGAGCACCCGACACACGCTCACATCTCTCCGAAACTTCACTGTTGGTGGGGGGTAGCGCGCCGGCGTACGTAAGCACGGCTTGCGTGCGTGGACACGACGGCGGCTGATATCAGGTGTTCTTTTCTGGCGCGTGGCACTAACTTGTAGCAGTGGCTGGTGCGCTACACTGTCTGGGCTACCAATTCTGGCTCCCTACTAGTACAGGTCGCATGTCATGACACACGGCCATACATTGTTGAATATTTTACTTACGAAGGGACGAAACGGCGGTGAAACATCTCACGCAGCTAACACTAAATTATTTCGCACTGTCAGGAGTGGACAGGCGAAGTTGAGGTATCCCATCATTTTGAAGCAAAATTTCAAGTTAAGACGTAATGAAAATTTATTCAGGTTCGGTATACAGCGTCACCAGTAGGACGCCGCTATTTCAGAGCTGCTGAAGCTGTGGGAATGAGAGGAAGCCATCATGGAGACAAGGGTAGGTGCCTCTGATCGGTTCGGGACTCAGCAGAGAAGAGGTTAGGTTAGGTTAGAGGTGTTTAACGTCCCGTCGACAACGAGGTCATTAGAGACGGAGCGCAAGCTCGGGTTAGGGAAGGATGGGGAAGGAAATCGGCCGTGCTCTTTCAAAGGAACCATCCCGGCATTTGCCTGAAACGATTTAGGGAAATCACGGAAAACCTAAATCAGGATGGACGGAGACGGGATTGAACCGTCGTCCTCCCTAATGCGAGTCCAGTGTGCTAACCACTGCGCCACCCCGCTCATGAGCAGAGAAGAGAGCGTCGCCTTCGTGCCTTTGTCTCTTCGCTTATTTCCGCAGGGTCTCACGTCACCCATCCCTCACACACTCTGCGGAAGTAGGGACACCATGAAGATAGCATTTTTACACACTGGTAGCTGAGTGGTATTCACGTGAGTAGCTCGTGACGTGGCCGTGATGGTAAGCCAGGCCAAACCAGCACCGAGCAGGGGCTTCTAAGTTAACCAAAGCTGATAATAAAAATCTTAAAAGTTTTGTTCTCTTTCTACCAAAATTGCTTCTGTACTAGCGGCACTGCACACTTGTTTTTGGTTTTGAACGATCCTTCTGGTTGCAAAATTTGCTTACATCCATTATCTAATTATCTAAGCATGTAAATATTTATTCTGTAATGCGATGTATCTCAAGTCAAAGATCTCGATGTGGCTAACAGTGATATCTATCAAAATCACTTTTTTATACAGGTTCTCCCATTTATCTTGAACACCCTAAATAACTCTTTGTCCATATGCAAATTACAAAATGTTTCAAGTAAATTTTCTTTAGCTGTCAGGGGGACATCAATCAGCATAATTGCCTTCGTTGTAGCTTGAACAGAGATATGACTTTCTTAAATGGCACCCTGTATTTTTTATTCGGTAATTCATTTCCTCTCCTAAAGACCTATTCCAAAATGTACCACAGTGTACCATTCACTGAAACACAACGTTATTAATTATACAACACAACACTTACTTTCAACCCAGGATCACAAACTCGCCCACTTGCTGGATATATTCCCATAACGGTTGTTTCCATTTAATTGTAACAAACAATCCTCTAGACAGACTTCATACTTATTCTCTACTACTCTTAAAGGATAACGTTAAACATTAAAATTGAAAGGGAGTCATATGATATTTTTTTTAAAATTTCTATATTTCGTCGTCATACTCATTGCTTCGTGCTGGGCAGTTCCGTGAAAGTTGTGGTGAATGTAGATGCTACCTTTGTTATAAAGGAAACTTACTCATAATCGCTGAACAAGCATACTGCCTAATATCCGCAGTGGTTAATGTTAATGCGATTCGCGAATCGTCCAATATTATGAACGACCAGTGGTTACTATTGTTCAGTGTCCTTAAGTACGTGGACAGGAAGCTGCAAATGAAATGAACAAAATCTGCCAGAAAACTTGACTTCAGAGATTTAGTCTGTAGACACAAATACACAATAACTAACAGCAGTAGCAGAAGCTCTGATGCGTGGGAACGACATACGAGACTCTGTACATGTTGTTCCCATAGATAAAAGAACATGTGCGTTACAAACGATCTTTAAAACCATAGGAATCGAAGAATTAATATTTGAAAGGGAAGCACAAAACATATGCAGTACGAACAATTGAGGGGAAGCGTTGGTTCGCAGGACAACATTAAACGCATACATGAAGACCGCTGAGCACCTGTTAAGCTTCGCTACTATGAAACATATGTCGTCTTCCTGGCAGGTGACTGTAGCCCTTAAGGCTTGCATATCAGAGCCCATGTTTACTAGCGGCTTTTGCTTCGAATGATCATTTCTAGCGTATCATTGAATACTGACCATTCCTCCTGAACACCATGTGTATCGCAAACTGGGTACGATTGTTGTTGTTGTTGTGGTCTTCAGTCCTGAGACTGGTTTGATGCAGCTCTCCATGCTACTCTATCCTGTGCAAGCTTTTTCATCTCCCAGTACCTACTGCAACCTACATCCTTCTGAATCTGCTTAGTGTATTCATCTCTTGGTCTCCCTCTACGATTTTGACCCTCCACGCTGCCCTCCAATACTAAATTGGTGATCCCTTGATGCCTCAGAACATGTCCTACCAATCGATCCCTTCTTCTGGTCAAGTTGTGCCACAAACGTCTCTTCTCCCCAATCCTATTCAATACTTCCTCATTAGTTATGTGATCTACCCATCTAATCTTCAGCATTCTTCTGTAGCACCACATTTCGAAAGCTTCTATTCTCTTCTTGTCCAAACTATTTATCGTCCATGTTTCACTTCCATACATGGCTACACTCCATACAAATACTTTCAGAAATGACTTCCTGACACTTAAATCTATACTCGATGTTAACAAATTTCTCTTCTTCAGAAACGCTTTCCTTGCCATTGCCAGTCTACATTTTATATCCTCTCTACTTCGACCAATATCAGTTATTTTGCTCCCCAAATAGCAACACTCCTTTACTACTTTAAGTGTCTCATTTCCTAATCTAATTCCCTCAGCATCACCCGACTTAATTAGACTACATTCCATTCTCCTTGTTTTGCTTTTGTTGATGTTCATCTTATGTCCTCCTTTCAAGACTCTTCCAAGTCATTTGCTGTCTCTGACAGAATTACCATGTCATCGGCGAACCTCAAAGTTTTTATTTCTTCTCCGTGGATTTTAATACCTACTCCGAATTTTTCTTTTGTTTCCTTTACTGCTTGCTCAATATACAGATTGAACAACATCGGGGAGAGGCTACAACCCTGTCTTACTCCCTTCCCAACCACTGCTTCCCTTTCATGTCCCTCGACTCTTATAACTGCCATCTGGTTGCTGTACAAATTGTAAATAGCCTTTCGCTCCCTGTATTTTACCCCTGCCACCTTTAGAATTTGAAAGAGAGTATTCCAGTCAACATTGTCAAAAGCTTTCTCTAAGTCTACAAATGCTAGAAACGTAGGTTTTTCTTTCCTTAATCTTTCTTCTACGAGGGCTATTCCGAAAGTAAGGTCCGATCGGTCACGAAATGGAAACGACTATGAAAATCCGATAAAGCTTTGCACAGATGTGTTGGGTAGTGTCTCTAGTATAACCCCAGTTAGCATCACGGCGCTCTTCTCATTTCTGAGCTCGCAGTGAGAGCGTAAAGATGTCTAGAAAATAGTGTCTGCCGCCAAGTACGGGGGCCTGGTGAGAAATTTCCCCTGAAGCTATGCAGCTAACATTACATAACTGTCGTGCTGTTTCGTCTTCAAGACAATTCTCAGCCGCATTCTGCAGGGGCAATGAAGATGCTCCTGCATCGTTTTCAAATGGAAATGTGAGAGTACCCACAATACAGCCCGTAATTGTCTCCCTCTGAGTTTCAGCTCTGGTCACATGAACCGCTGGTTATGAAGACAACATTTCGGCACAAGACAACGAGCCGTAGGCCCGCGTAGAGAATTGGCGGAGAGCACTGGCGGCTGCCTTCTATAGCGAGGGTATGGGAACGTTGGTACTACGCTACGATACACGTCTAAGTCGGGTCGGCGACTATGGAGATAAGTAGCTGCAAGGTGTATCTAACTGTTGCAAATAAAACATTTTTGATTTTTACCGTGGTTTCCATTTCGCGACCTATCGGACCTTACTTTCGGAATAGCCCTCGTAAGATAAGTCGTAAGGTCAGTATTGCCTCACGTGTTCCAGTGTTTCTACGGAATCCAAACTGATCTTCCCCGAGGTTGGCTTCTACTAGTTTTTCCATTCGTCTGTAAAGAATTCGTGTTAGTATTTTGCAGCTGTGACTTATTAAACTGATAGTTCGGTAATTTTCACATCTGTCAACACCTGCTTTCTTTGGGATTGGAATTATTATATTCTTCTTGAAGTCTGAGGGTATTTCGCCTGTTTCATACATCTTGCTCACCAGATGGTAGAGTTTTGTCAGGACTGGCTCTCCCAAGGCCGTCAGTAGTTCCAATGGAACGTTGTCTACTCCGGGGGCCTTGTTTCGACTCAGGTCTTTCAGTGCTCTGTCAAACTCTTCACGCAGTATCATATCTCCCATTTCATCTTCATCTACATCCTCTTCCATTTCCATAAAATTGTCCTCAAGTACATCGCCCTTGTATAGGCCCTCTATATACTCCTTCCACCTTTCTGCTTTCCCTTCTTTGCTTAGAACTGCGTTTCCATCTGAGCTCTTGATATTCATACAAGTCGTTCTCTTATCTCCAAAGGTCTCTTTAATTTTCCTGTAGGCAGTATCTATCTTACCCCTAGTAAGGTAGGCCTCTACATCCTTACATTTGTCCTCTAGCCCTCCCTGCTTAGTCATTTTGCACTTCTTGTCGATCTCATTTTTGAGACATTTGTATTCCTTTTTGCCTGCTTCATTTACTGCATTTTTATATTTTCTCCTTTCATCAATTTAATTCAACATTTCTTCTGTTACCCAAGGATTTCTACTAGCCCTCGTCTTTTTACCTACTTGATCCTCTGATGCCTTCGCCACTTCATCCCTCAAAGCTACCCATTCTTCTTCTACTGTAGTTCTTTCCCCCATTCCTGTCAATTGTTCCCTTATGCTCTCCCTGAAACTCTGTACAACCTCTGGTTCTTTCAGTTTATCCAGGTCCCATCTCCTTAAATTCCCAACTTTTTGCAGTTTCTTCAGTTTTAATCTACAGGTCATAACCAATAGATTGTGGTCAGAGTTCACATCTGCCCCTGGAAATGTCTTACAATTTAAAACCTGGTTCCTAAATCTCTGTCTTACCATTATATAATCTATCTGATACCTTTTAGTATCTCCAGGGTTCTTCCATGTATACAACCTTCTTTCATGATTCTTAAACCAAGTGTTAGCTATGATTATGTTGTGCTCTGTGCAAAATTCTACCAGGCGGATTCCTCTTTCATTTCTTAGCCCCAATCCATATTCACCTACTATGTTTCCTTCTCTCCCTTTTCCTACACTCGAATTCCGGTCACCCATGACTATTAAATTTTCGTCTCCCTTCACTACTTGAATAATTCCTTTTATTTCGTCATACATTTCATCAATGTCTTCGTCATCTGCAGAGCTAGTTGGCATAAAAATTTGTAATACTGTAGTAGGTGTGGGCTTCGAATCTATCTTGGCCACAATAATGCGTTCACTATGCTGTTTGTAGTAGCTTACCCGCATTCCTATTTTCCTATTCATTATTAAACCTACTCCTGCATTACCCCTAATTGATTTTGTGTTTATAACCCTGTAGTCACCTGATCAGAAGTCTTGTTCCTCCTGCCACCGAACTTCACTAATTCCCACTATATCTAACTTCAACCTATCCATTTCCCTTTTTAAATTTTCTAACCTACCTGCCCGATTAAGGGATCTGACATTCCACGCTCCGATCCGTAGAATGCCAGTTTTCTTTCTCCTGATAACGACATCGTCTTGAGTAGTCCCCGCCCGGAGATCCGAATGGGGGACTATTTTACCTCCGGAATATTTTACCCAAGAGGACGCATTCATCATTTAATCATACAGTAAAGCTGCATGCCCTCGGGAAAAAATACGGCTGTAGTTTCCCCTTACTTTCAGCCGTTCTTAGTAGTCAGCACAGCAAGGCCGTTTTGGTTATTGTTACAAGGCCACATCAGTCAATCATCCAGACTGTTGCCCTTGCAACTACTGAAAAGGCTGCTGCCCCTATTCAGGAACCACACGTTTGTCTGGCCTCTCAACAGATACCCCTCCGTTGTGGTTGCACCTACGGTACGGCTATCTGTATCGCTGAGGCACGCAAGCCTCCCCACCAACGGCAAGATCCATGGTTCATGGCGGGTGGGGGGGTACGATAGTGAAAGAAATACTCTGGCCAGCATCCCAAGTGTGCGTCAAATGACGTGACGTGAACGCTACTGAGCACAGATACATGAAATTATTGAAGAGCTTGGTGATGAAATCCAGACAGTAATAAAAAATATTGAGATTAGGGTCCCAAATGATGAGATCGAACAATGTCACCAGAAGGAAACGCGTTTAGAGAGAGACAGGAAATTCTATCAAATGAATTCAAAATTTCAGAAAAATCAGTTCCTGGTTCAAAAGGATTTTTTATCTCAGATATATAGTGTAGTGCCCTCTGCTGTGATTACTCAAATGAAACAACAACAAATAAGAACTCGATGCAACCATTCACGAAATAGGTGAATACATCGAAACTTTGATATTACCATCAGAAACAGGGAAAGAGCAACTAGGTACTACTTCTGAGGAAGTTGACGAAGTTGTTACAAACATCACAAATATGTCAATCAAGACCAATACAGATGCTGAAAGTATTTTATCGTATCATTTTGCGTAAACAAAAGAATAGCAAGCTTTGAAAGATGTTACTGATGCTCAAATGAAAATGTTTCTCAGTCCCTTACGGTCAATCTGAACTCATACATATTTGTTTGACTAAACTACCGACACATTTAAAACGTCTTATACTCGCAGGCAGATGCAAAGAGTATTTGAAACACTTTCAGGGTTTTCTGTATAAAATGGAGCTAGGTAGTTATAGTCGCTGAGCAAGAACCAGTCTTGACATGTGCAAACAACATTATAATGCACAACAGGTGAATACAGACACTGTTGGCATCCACTTAAAAATTATTACAACTGTAAAAGTTTCAGACCTGAGAATACACACCAAAAATACGACACACGTAAATGGAATGGAAGAAACAATTTTCATAATAGAGACAAAGGACGTAATGTATATAACAACAAAAATTACTGTAATGAAAATTTCTTTCTAATGGTAGAGCGGGTCCACAGAGGCAAGTGCAAGTGATCGGAGATCGGCAGCCTAACCCATGTGATGATCCACGTCGTGAAGGTTCAACGGAACAATGACTTGCAATCCCAGGGAGCAAGGTCCTTCATTTTTCTTCGTTTGGAAGACGTTAGATACAATTTACTATAAGACAATGACCGTGAACAAAGTTGATAGTGACTAAAATCATGATGTCACCATTTCCATAGGAAATAATATTCATTTTGCTGTTTTGGATTCAGGTTGTCTTTGGTCAAAGGGATTCACTAAGCATTTAGCACATGTGAAATAGGAGCTGATTGTCTAACCACCCCATTATTATTGAAGATAAGAATAGAAGGTGCGATCTCATTGAAGAGTGCAGCGTCAATCAGCAGATCTGTTATGATTTTGAATGGCAAGACTACAAGTTTTGTATGAATATTTTGATTGTATCTCTTCTGTCCACTGGCATCATTTTAGGAGTATACTCTTTAAAGGGATATAATTATGTTTTATTTTTTAAGGATGCTAAGGTAGGACTAGAGGCTAAAGGTACGTCAGTAAGACCAAAGTTTGAAGATTGGATCCCTAGCCAGGAAGAAGAACTAAACATTTTATGTTTTCTAGTGCAACAGACAGCACAATTGCCACAATAAATTTTTCGTGGCCACGTAGGAGCAGCAGATAACTTTTGTGAAGACTCAGAACGTCTCTCTTACGTACATATCATGTTATAGAAGAGAAAAGGTAGAGAGGAAGGCTGTTCTGAAGATGACAGGGAAGATCTCTCTTACATTTTCAAGTTCCATGCCCTTGTTTTTACTCATTGCCCGGTACTATTACTGGTTGTCGTTAGCAATTGTGACTCATGTATTGTAGTAAAATTTGAACCCTTCCATGCGTGATTGCAATAAACTATTGAGAACAAGTCAAGGCAGAAATTCTATTAGTGATGGATCAAAAAATTACTTAACCCAAAGTTAGTCCGTATAACAGTAAAGAAGAAAGATGGATCTACGACAGTTGTGCTTGACTCAGGACAAATTAACAGTTTCATTTTGCCTGAGACTGCCAGACCGCAAACTTTAGACGAACTTCTTGAATACGTCTGTGATGTAAAGGTCCTCAGTCGACTTACGAGAGAGTTTCTGAAAGACTGAGTTACATCCGGATTGTCGGAAATACACGGCATTACTATGCTTTGCACTATGCTACCAGTTTTGTAAATTGTCTTCTCGCCTTAACAATACTTCAGCCACTTTGATTCGTGCTTTAAACACTATCCATCCCGATTACCTGAAGAAGCACATTACTCTTATGTTGACGCACTCACTACCGAGAAGTTTTGGTCAATAAACTGTCGTACTTTGATCCCTCTACTCCAATTCTTTTTTCTAAATCTGATATTACAGACCTGCTCTAGAAGTCATAAGTTCAATTTATAGGACAAATCTTCTTACCATGAGATATGAAACCTGATCCACAGAAGATAGAAGCCTTTAGAATGATTTCTATTCCCACTACTGAAAGCCATGTTCACATGTTTTGAGCTTCTTTGAAGTCATGTTTTGTCTGTATGAGATGACAAATCATCCAACCTTTCCACGTGTCTTTTTCGGTTGTAAGTTCCAGACTTTTGGTGTTGCAAGTGAAATTTGATATTGTAAGCACTGATTTGCTACAGTCACAAAAATTAAGAAAACTGTCGATCTGTTTACGGGATAAAACATATATTGGTAGGTGTACAGTTTCACGGTGTTACCACTCTTAGAAAAGTCTAATGTATACTACTAGGTGGCCCATGTGATTAACCTTCACGTTTTGGTCTGTATATGTGCTGATGGAACGGCTGGTCACTCATCCACGCTCTCGGAGGCAATTCATTGCATCTCGTCCTTCTTGTGATATTTTGGCGGAGCATAAAATTTCTCTCTCTGAGAAAGCCACCACCAGTTGGAAAATTTTGTATGTGTTTTGCGCGTACAACTGCTATAACAAACAATCCTCAAAACAGACATCATACACATTAGCTATCACTCTTAATGTTTATTGGTTAATATTAAAACCGAAAGAGATTTTCATGGCTATTTTTATTGTTTTTATAGTTCGTCATTCCACTTGTTGATTATTGCTGAGCAATCAAATGGAAGTGGGGATGAATATGAATGTAACCATTATTCGAATATAAACTTGCTCTTAGTCGCTGCTGTCCTCGACGAACTGTGCAGCCTAATGAACGAGCAGTAACTACTATGGTTCATTGTGCTTAAGCACGCGAACAGGAAGCTGCTAATGAAAGGGACAGGAGCGATAAGGAAACTTGACTTCGAGGATTTATTCTATACACACAACTACACAACAGCTAAAACCAGAAGGAGAGGCACTGATGCGTGGGGGACTGGCAAGGGAACAACATACGACACTCTAGACGTGTTGTACAAGGTGGTCAAACGAAACCGAGGATTTGCAAACCAAGATCGAAACCATAAGAACCGAAAATTTAATAACTGAAAGAAAAGCGTTATACAAATAAACCAAGAACCATAGAGATGAAGCCTTTGTTCATAGGACAGATAATGAAAGCTGCGAAGTATCGCCATGCAGTCTGTATTGCTAGTAACACAGGCGGCGTTTCTCCAAGAGTCTACAAGGAAAGGACGAAAGCGACAGTGTGCCGTTGTCACGCACGCTAGGTAAAATACTTCACACCTAAGGGAACAATCGGGGTGAGAATTATTTATCTGTGCTGTGTAATCTCCGCCCTTCTTCCTTTTTCCACCTATTGTCCACATTAAACAATATCCAGTCCACGTAATTAATAAGCAAAGTCTTTTATGGAGATTTGAGAGGAGCGAAGATTGCAATAAACTGTCAACTTTACTTAGCCTGTCACGTTGAGATGGGACCAGATCTTCTTGTCTAGTGGTCTGATTCTTGAAGCCCAAAATCTAACATCTGGTGCTCACGGTTGGTCAGAGCTAAATGAATTCGAAGATTGTTGCTGTAGAATTTTTTACATATATATGTTTTCCACTGATTTTCTCACATTTTATATATCAGACAGTATTTTGTTTTCTCACATTTACAAAACTGAAATTACATTGTCACACCTATTATACAAAAATACGCCAGTCACACCAGAGGCAGGCTTACGGCTTACCCACACTCAGCGGAAATAACAACATTCCAAAGGGTTTACAATTTCTCTTAACAAATGAATTCCTACTAGTTTTCGTTATATTATTAATTTCGATTATTATTTCATAAATGAATCGAGAAATAAACATAATAAACACTACAGCATTGCGTCAGTAATAACAGAAATTTTAAGTGTGCAAATAATTCGAAATTTCAAATGTTTCTAAAAAAGTAATTTTAAAATTTAAATTAATTTGAATTAGTGGATATTCCATGCAACGCCCATGATGAAGACGTTTCATAATATATCCAGATTTTCTACGAAGTCGACCCTGAACTGAGTCCTTCATATACGAATAGCTTAGTTTCGTTATTCATATTATGCACTTCAAATTTTGACTCGCCTCCACTCCATTTCTATATCTGTTACACACATCTAACTCTTATTCTTCTATACAGTAACTCAGAGCCCCTTCTTACACAGTACTCACCTTTTTGTCTGTTTAATCATCAAATTCATATCGTAATTGTGCAATGTTGAACAAAAAGCGACAGAAAAATGTGTTCACTTCGCTACATACTGTCAATAAACTGGATTACTGACGAGACTGTTACACATTCTTTCGATTGGATGCCGATACCCTCATTAAGGTTTCACAAACTGTCTGACAGTGCGATAATGCGTAATGATGCATCCTTTACATGTAGTGGCTTGCTTTTCTTGGGGACGAGGAAATTTTTGCTAATTACCTTCTACTGAGTTCCTAACGTGTCGGTATAAGAACTGGAAGAAAGTAAAGCGAATTCATCGTTTTAGACCTAGAATAAATAGAAAACTAGAAAAATCCCAGTTAACTAAGTCTACATATAAGGAATTAGTAGATCTGGATAAATATTATCAGACAAAACATAATCTCTGTGTGCTTAGAATACACTTTCAGCATATTTTAAATATCTAGCAGTGTCATTAATATACAGCACTCACATTCAGCGTTCACCACCAGTAGTTAGAACAATCACAGTGTTGCTTTGGCATCGTGACTGATTAACTGTTAGGCTCTACTTGCACTAAGATACTGCACGCATTACCCAGCGCCCGATGACTGCAAATCCATGTTCCACCACTGTCCCTGTCGACAGTACTGCGTTTTCATTGTCACTCCACGTTTACTTCCGCAGATGAAGCATTCAAAATTTATGTTACGCTTGGAGCGTAGGTCTTCCAGAATTTATAGTGAAAGCAGAATATTGCATAAGTGCTGACAATGTACATACTTTTGCCGGCCGGGGTCGCCGAGCGGCTCTAGGCGCTACAGTCTGGAAACGCACGATCGCTGCGGTCACAGGTTCGAATCCTGCATCGGGCATGCATGTGTGTGATGTCATTAGGTTAGTTAGGTTTAAGTAGTTCTAAGTTCTAGGGGACTGATGACCTCAGAAGTTAAGTCCCATAGTGCTCAGAGCCATTTGTACATAATTTTAGGCTATTGTCTTAAACTACAAAACTGCCATCTTTCAACGTGTGTGTTCTTTTCCAGTGGCTAAGATTGTAGTACAGTTGTCTGAGGAAAATTTTCTTCCACTTGAAAGCTGGTCTCCCTTTAGCCGGAGTTTGGTTCTCATTCATGTCTCTTCGTGTCAACTTTAGTACATGCCGTACTGTAAGTTCTTAAATATTATAGATTATGTAGATGCACAAGGAATATTTAGGTTGCTGATTTGATTATCCTGCAGCAGTAAAATACAGAAGTCTGTACTTCACTCCACAGGTTCATGTAGTTTCGTTTAATTTCATAAACAGAAAACAGAGCAATTGTTAAAAACATTTTGTTATCCCCGTGTGCTCTTATTTGAATCACCAATTCATTGATGCTCCATGCTAGTCATCGCAGTGAGACAAAGGCTAGACCATAGCTAATTTTTGATATTAAATAAAAGTGTTGTGCTCTCTTTAAAATTTCGTTTAATTTCATAAACATAAAACAGAGCAATTGTTAAAAACATTTTGTTATCCCCGTGTGCTCTTATTTGAATCACCAATTCATTGATGCTCCATGCTAGTCATCGCAGTGAGACAAAGGCTAGACCATAGCTAATTTTTGATATTAAATAAAAGTGTTGTGCTCTCTTTAAAATTATTGAGTCACATTTCCTACCTTAACACTGAATATTTAATTCACAAATAGCTTTTAGCACTGTTCACTGCTCTACCCAATACTGAAGTATCTGGGATAGGTGATTTAGTATAGAGATTATGTTTTTTTTGGGGGGGAAAGTTAATTCTAGTACAGTTATGCTGTTTGGTGGATCTCTTTGTCAGATAGTGTCTATGTAAGCACACCACTTACACTGTTTAGGTTCACGTTACAACACATACACGTACACGGAAGTAAAATTTTAGGAAACCAGCTCACATACAACAGCGACGGCTACACTTTGCGAACCGTCTGTCTAGCATGAGAGGTTTCAGAAACTTTCTCTGAGTTTTGCAGACTGATGAAGGTACTGTGTCAATAGTGACGTTATAATAACTACTTCGTACAACAACTTGCACTTGTGCCGCTTTGCTGGCTAGTACTAAAGTAAGAGCTGTGTATATTTTTCTTTATATACCATCAGCATTATTTTCATGACTGGCGCTATTTTAGAGAGTTTTCATTCTTTGTTGACATTTTCGCGTTTTGCTGAAAAGTTGTTGTGTGGATTAAGGTCTATGTTTGGCAGACTATACGCTGTCCATTTTATATACGAGGGATATTCGGAAAGTAAGGTCCGATCTGTCGCCAAATGGCCACCACAGTGAAATTCATAAATATTGCAGTTGCCACGGTTAATGCACCATCCAGCAACTTCCCTACACAGTTACCTCTCAGACTTTTACATTCGTTGTGCGTTGTACCAAGTTTCCAATACCCTCGTCACATAAGGCTACCGCCTATGCTGTCCGTCGCTTGTGTACGCTGTTCTATTCCTCGTTGTCTCTGATAAAATTTTTTCTTCATACACTCTGGTCATGTTAGCAGAGATAAAAAAAGAGAGAAGCAATTACAGGCTTCATGGTGGGTGATCAAATACTTCCCATCGAAAATGATGCAGAGGTGACCCCTTTGCCCCTGCACTGTGCGGCGGAGAATTATTGTAGCGATGAACGAAAGGCGTGACAGGAAAGCTATGAGGGGTTGCATAAGATCAGGCGAGACATCACAGCGGTCACCCATTCTTGGCGGGAACACTACTCTTTAACGCATTTTTACTGTGTACTCAGAAATGAAACGAGCGACAAGACGCTATCGACAGGCGTATTAGAGACACTGTCCTACACATCTGTTCTAAGTCTCATCAGATTTTCAATGTCAGTTTCATATCAATAGCTGTCGGACATTACTTTCCAAATAACCTTAGAATTCAGGATATTTATGGCTTAACCACAACAGGGAACAATTTCTTTTGTGCACAGTCTGTGAAATAATTTTGTCTTCCTAGGTGAATAGAAATTTGTTGTTGCATAACAGTTTTGTTCAAATGGTTCAAATGGATCTGAGCACTATGGGACTTAACATCTGAGGTCATCAGTCCACTATAGCTTATAACTACTTAAACCTAACTAACCTAAGGACATCACATACAACCATGCCCGAGGCAGTATTCAAACCTGCGACCGTAGCATTCGCGCGGTTCCGGACTGAAGCGCCTAGAACCGCTCGGTCACAACGGCCGGCTGCACAGTTTTGTTACGAAGGGGTATAATGACTAGCAATATTAGGTCGTGCCGCTGTGTGAGAGAAACGAGGGAAAAGAAAAGTTCAATGGGTGAAATTAACTTTGACGAACATTAATTACAAATTGTAAATGCAAGTCAAGAGTCAGGAAACACCATAGGCATGGAGGCTCACATTAAGTCATTGATGAGGTGAAGTACAGCACAGATGATTTGGAGTGGAAGCGTACTATCTGATGAATTTTTCGTGGGAGATGAGACACCACAACATAGTGAAACTTGACAACAAAGTAAGACAGCTACGCCCGATTACAGTTTTGAGTAGATTTCTCTTGTGTAAACTCTACCCGCCTCGTCCTTTGTTGACACAAGTGTCGATTATGGTAACGCCAATAGTATAGAATTGTTACTAAGTATAAAAAGGTCACAGGAAGGAATGAAAGAGGTATCACGAATTAAATACTAGGTCACAGGAAGAAATACGAAAGCACCAATAACAAAATACTAGGGTAAAGGAAGGGATAAAATCATAGATTCACTAATTGCCAGTTCAAATTATTCAAGATGTCAGTGATGAATTCCAGGCAGTAATAAGAAATACCGAGACTAGACTCCGTAATTCTGAGACAGCAGTGCGTCAAAAGAAGTAAATGTGTTTAGAAAGAGACAGAAAACTCGATGGGATGATTTCAAATTTTTAAACAATTCAGCTGCAGGTTGAAGTGGATTTCTCAAATTAGGTAAATAGGGTATCATCCACCGCTGTGATAACTCAGGCAAAATAACAAAATCAACAACTGGATGCTAGTATTCGTGGAATAGATGAATAAATCGAAGCACTGAAATTACAATCAGAAGCAGAGAAAGAAAAACTAGGTATTATTTCTGAGTAAGTTAACGAAGTTATAACAAAGATCACAAATTTATCAATCAACACTGTTAGGGATCCTGAAAACAGATATCCATTCAGTTTCCGGAAACAGAAGAATAGCAAGCTTTGAAATGGTTTCGCAGAAGTTCAAATTAAAATCAACCAACAAGGGAAACGAGAACTAAATATGACGCTTGATCAACTCAAACAAAATGACAGAAAACTTATTCGAGTTGACGATATTGGTGATTTTAGTAATTGCCATTCAAACAGTTCATATCAACAAGGAAACTCATAACATTCTGGCGAATATTCAACGTATCAAAATCGCTTCTGGAGACAAGGTAGTGAACAGTCAGCGTGGCGCAAAAAAGAGCATTCGAGTCCAAAGAAGGGTGACAATTTCTGTTACAACAATGCCTTGTTGGTTAGAAAATTTAAAGCGTTTCGAAATTTTGGTAAGGAAACCAAGCTTTGCTGCATCAATTCCGGTTTTTATTTCCACATAATTAGCCACTTGGTGGCAAATTAGAATTCATGTGAAGATACCTAGGAAATGATCAAGCTACATGGATTCCCTCTATAGCGAAAGAACGTCTAAGTTACGAAGGATTTTATCACGCATTCTTACCCCTCTAGTGGTCACAGGCTACATAAGATCATTTAAACACGAAATCATTATGGTATAAAACATGATCAATCAGATATTTTCAGGCCCTTACGTTAGTTTCAAGATACTGTGTGGAAGGACCCGTATTTCTCAATCCTTTACAGTCTACGAGTATCTCAATACATACATATTTGTTTGACAAATCTACCGACACATTTAAAACTTCTTATACTCGCAGGCAGATGCAAAGCCTGTTTGGAATAATTTCAAAGTTTGTTATGTGAAATGGAGCTAGATAGTTACGATCGCTGGGCTAGAACCAGGCTTTACATTTGCAAACAAAATTAAAATCCACAACAATTGAACATAGAAGCAATTGTCATAGTAAAAATTATTACAACAGGAAATGTTTCAGACCTGAAAATAGACACCAACAACACGACACACGTAAATGGCGTGGAAGAAGCAATTTTCGTAACAGAGACAAATTACATAATGAGTATCACAACGAAAATTGTGCTAATGGAAATCGCTTTATAATGGTAGAGCGGATCCAAAGAGGCCAGTGGAAGTGATCAAAAATCGGCAGCATAATCCATGTGATAGCCCACGTGATGAAGTTTTGATAACTTCCGGGAATTCAGCTAGGTAGCACTTTCAGCGACCGCCGATATTTCGGCGGGAGATCACCACGCCATTTTCAAGGCAAACTGCAATGGTTTTTGGTACAGATTTCTAGTCAAGGGAAATAATAAAGTTTGTGCTTGACTCCACTAAACCACAGCGAGCAGGTCAAGGCCGAAATCGTACCAATGTTTCATCACGGAATTACTGAACCCATAGTTACTTTGTATAACAGTAAAGAAGAAAGATGGATCTATCACTCTTGTGCCTGATTCAAGACAACCAAACAATATCGTTTCGCCTGAGACTGATAGACCACAAACTTTAGCCGAACTCATTCAATAATTCTGTGATGTAAAGGTCGTCAGTCGACTTACGAACAAGTATATGACATCCTGAGTTACATCCGGATTGTCGAAAAGAGACTGCATTACTATACTTTGCAGTATTTCACCAGATTTGTAAATTGTCTTTTCGCTTAACATTACTTCAGCCCTTTCATTCGTGGTTTAAACACTATCCATCGCGATTACCTGAAAAGGGCATGTTAATCTTATGTTGACAGTGCAATGATTGGCAAGACGTTTTGGTCAGTATACTGCCGTACACTGATTCTTCTACTGCAATTCTTTGTTTTTAAATCAGGTATTACAGACCAGCTCGAGATGTCGAAAGTTAAAAGTCTAGGACACATGCTGCTACCAGGGCGTAGCGAACCTGGTCCACGGAAGAGACAAGCCTTTGAGATGATTCTGATTCCAACTACTAAACGCAATGTTCACAAGTGTTTGGGCTTCTTTTAGCTCTTGTTATGTCTATATCGTATGACAAATCATTTAATATTTCATTGTTACTTTCCCAGTATTAAATTACACACTTTTGGTGATGGAAGTGAGATTTGATATTCTAAGTACAGTCACTATAGTCACCAGAATTAAAAAAACTGACGATCTGTTTAAAGGATAATAAAAATGGTTCAAATGGGTCTGAGCACTATGGGACTTAACATCTGAGGTCATCAGTCCCCTAGAACGTAGAACTACTTAAACCTAACTAACCTAAGGACATCACACACATCCATGCCCGAGGCAGGATTCCCATAGTGCTCAGAGCCATTTTTGATGTTCATTTTTGAAGTTCATATCGCAGTTACGCAATGCCGGTAAAGTAAGAGAGGAAAATTTGACCCCTTTTTGCACAGTACTCACCTATTTGTGTGTTTGATTTAGAAGTTGATTTTGCAAATATGCATACCTGGATAATGTGTGAGAGGAAAATGAGTTCACGACGCTACGTATTGACAATAAACTGGATTACTGACAAGATTCTTATCCAATCCTTCCGTTGGATGCCGATACTCTCATTAGTATGTCACAAAGAGTGTGGTCGAGAGACAGTGCGTAATGATGCATCCCTTACCTGTAGTGGCTTGCTTTCTTAGACACTAGGAGATTTTTGCTAGTTACCATCTGTCGAGTTCCCTATGTGTCGGTATAAAAATTGGAAAAGAAAATGAAGCGAATTTTTGGTATTAGATGCGAAATAGACCTGAAGATAGAAAAAATCTTGTTTAACTAAAACTAAATTAATACAATTAGTATATTTGGTATGAATGTTATCAGAATTAACATACTCTGCGCGCTTAAAACCGATTTTCATTTTCATCTTAGTTCTAAAATATCTGGCAGTGACATTAATATATAGCACACATATTCAGAGTGCTCCAAAAGTGGCTGCAAAAGTTCTCGTCTTGCGTTGGTCCAGTGACTGGGATTAACTGTAAGGCTCCACTTCCACTAATGGTTCAGTGCAGCAGAACACTGGATATGTGTTTCCCAACGATAACTACAAAACTATGTTCCGCCGCTGTCCCTATCGACAGTACTGTGTTTCTCATTGTTACCAAACGTTTACTTCCCCCAAAGAAACACTCAAACGTAGTTTTACGCTTGCAGCGAAGGTCTTCCAGAAGTTACGATGAAAGTAGAAGATTGCATATGTTCTGACAACGTATATTAATTTTAGGCTAGTGTATGAAACAACTAAACTCGCCTTTTCCAAGGCGAGTGTTCATTTCCAAACGACTAGGATTGTGTTACAGTTGTTTGAGAAAGATCTTCCAGATGAAATCAGATTTCTTGTCTCTTCGTGTCAACATTATTCTGTATCGTACTGTAAGTTCCTAAATAGGTTGTGTATATGTACAAGGAATCTTTAATTTGTTTTTTTTATTTATCCTGCAGCCATAAAACACAATTCTATGCTTCGCTCCTCAGGCTATTGTAGAGACGTTTCATTTCATAAACAGAATTGTGTGCAACCGTTTAGAAATCCATGCTGTCTTCATGAGCTCTTACTTGAAACTGCAAATTATTGATGTCCTATTCTTGACATCGTTTTCAGACGAAAGCAAGACGGTAAATGTAAAGATTCTGGTAGATTTTTGGTGTTCCATGAAAGTGATTCGAGTTTTCTTTTTATTCCATGTGTCACACATCACATCTGTACATTAAATATTTTTCCGGCAGAAGTCTTCAGTATCGCATAATTATGCCACAGGTGGTTTTTTAGCACCGTCCACTGCACTGCACAATTCTGAATATCACAAATAGCTGATTTTGTGCACAGCTTTACGTATTCAATTTCTTTTTGATAAATTATAAATACAATACAATTATACAGTTTCAGATGAATCTGGCGACCCTTTTCTTCAGATAGCGTTTACGTTCGCACGCTACTTACTTTGTTCAGGTTCACGCTACAACACAGAAACGCACACGGCTGTGAAAGAATAGGAATCCAGTCCATATACACTAAAAATTAACAAAAGTTGTAGGCGAACAGTTGGGGACTGTTTTCCTAGGCTGAGAGGTTTCAGGAATTTTCTGTTATTTTGATAGTCAGATGAAAGTATTGTGTCGATTGTTAAGTTATAATAACCACTTCGTACAACAGCTTGCACATGCGCTGCTTTGATAGCTAATAGTGTTATTAGAAATTGTATATTATTCCTTAGACATTATCATTTGTATTTTCATGATTTATGCTATTTTAGCGAATTTTAATCTTCGTTGAAATTTTCGCGTTTTGATGAAAAGTTATTGTGAGTCTAAGATCTCACTATTGCAGATTTCGATCGGTCGAGAAATGCAGTGAGTTTCCAACAGTTGCTACAACTTTTGCTACATAGTCGCCGCTCCGACTTAGACATCGTCAAAGCGTTTTACCAACATTTCAATACCCTCGTCATAGAATGCAGCAGCATGTGCTACCCGAAATTTGTCCAAGGTGATCTATTCCTCGTTGTCTGTGATAAAATGTTTTCTTCATAGACAGTGGTTCATGTGAGCAGATATGAAAATGAGAGGGAGGCAGTCCCGGGCTTTATGGTGCGTAATCAACCCCTTCCCATCGTAAACGTTGCAGGGGCGACAACCTTGGTGCTGCAGTATGCTGCCGGGAACTATCAGGTAGAAATGAGGAACAAGATGCAAAGGAACGTTATGTGGGGTTGCTTAACATCAGGGGAAACCTCACAGCATGCACCAACACTTGACGATAGACGATTTTGTTCCAGGCGTCGTCACGTGCTCACTGTGTGCTCCGAAACCAACACGTCTGTGCAAAACTTTATCAGATTTTCACTGTCTTTTCCATATCGCGACCTGTCGGACATTACTTTCCGAATAGCCCTCTTATGAAGGATTTTTATTAATTATTCAGTATTGTGCATAGTCTGTGATTGAAAATTTTGACTTTTGTGGGAACAGAAATTTCTTGCTGTATTTCAGTTTTGTCACGAAGAGATACTACGGCTAGCAATATTAAATCCTGTCGTCGAGTGAGAGAAATGAGGAAAGTGCAAAATGAGAGCTCATCATTGGATGTAATTAACTTTGACGAACGTTTATTACAAATTGGAATCGCGAGTGAAAGTTCAGAAAACACTGTAGGCTGATATGCTCACATTACTTCATTATATTATGCTCTTATTACTTAATTGTTGAAACAAAATTCAGCACAGACGATTGCGAGTGGAAACATGGGCTTTGATGAATTGTCAGTGGGAGACGAGACACAACGACACAATGAAACGGCGTAACAAACTGAGGGAGCAACGGTATACTCGTATTTTAGCTTTGAGTTAATTTATTCTGTTTGAACTGTATCCGCCTCAGCCTTGTTGGTACATGTGTCGATTATGGTAATGTCAATACTGTCGAGTTGTTACTGAGGATAAAATCATAAGAGAAGGAAATAAAGAAGTCACAGGAGTAAATTACTCGGTAACAGGAAGAAATACGAAAGTGTTAGTAAGAAAATATTAGGACAAAGGGAGAGATAAAAACACAGACACAGGAATTGTCAGTTCAGAGTAAGCAAGAGGTGAAAAAATGTTCAAATGTGTGTGGGAAATCCTATGGAACTGAACTTCTAAGGTCATCAGTCCCTAACCTTACACAGTACTTGACCTAAATTATCCTTAGGACAAACACACACATCCATGACTGTATAAGTAAGAGGTGACTGATGAATTCCAGACAGTAATAAATAATATGGAGACTAGGCTCAATAATATTGAGACAGAACAAAGAGTCAATAGAAGGAAACGCGATTAGGAAGAAATATATTAGATGATTTCAAGTTTTGAATCAAAAATGCCTCAGGGTTAAGATGAATTGTAATCTAACGCTATGTACGTTACTAACAAAGGTGTCAGGAGTAAAAAGGTGCTATCTGAGGAAAGAGTGTAGATGTCAAACAACAGACCTGCTCAAATTTTGGATGTCAAGACCACAAGTAAACAGAAGAAAGTAGATAAAGTGGAAGGCTGTTCTGAGGATGACTGGAAAAATACCTCCTACGTTTTCCAATCCCGGTCTTACGTTTTTCCATATCTGCCGGCAGTGCTAGATGTTTTCGGTACTAATATGTAGTAAAGAAAGATAATAAACTTGGTTTCCCTTCATATGTGATTCCAATATACTACAGAGAGAAGTCAAGTCACAGATTCGAACAATGTTGGATCACGGAATTACTGAACCCATACTTAGTTCGTATAACAGTCCTTTTATACTGTAATCAAGAAACATGGATCTTTCAACTTGTGTTAATCGAGACAGATTAACCCGATTATTCTGCCTGAGTCCACAAACTTTAGATGAACTACTTCAAAACTTCTGTGGTATAAATTTCCTCTGTTACTTACGAGCGAGTCGTTGGGAGACTGAGTCACATCCGGAGCGTCGAAAATACAGTGCATCTCCATGGTTTGGAGAGCTCGAGAAGTCGAAAGTTAAGGATCTAGGACACATCGTTTCATCAGAAGGTATCGATCCTAATCCTCAGGAGATAGAAGCCTTTAGGATGAATCTATTCCACTACCAAACGTCATGTTCTCAGTTTTTGGCTTAATTAATTTCTGCCGTGATTTTTTAAATTTGAAAATTCTTTTTACTCCGAGATTGTGTAATCGTACTGGGAAAAATACTGTATGGCAGTGGGATGAGCAATCTCAAGTGGAATGTCAAAGATTAAAAGATGAGGTCCTTACCACACCGATATTGTACTCACCTATTTCATGATTTTTGTTTGTCGACTTATTCTTCAAAGATTTGTCTAGATGTTCACCTATTTCAAGAAGTGCAAAAGGATGCTCTTATTGTACAGAAAAACATAGCTTTTGCTAGTCTTGTCTTAACAAAAGATGAATGAAACTACTTCATCACTGAATTAGAGGATTTGGCTTACAGATGAGCTTTTTTAAAATATCATTAATTTTTCTATGGAAAGCACACTAAGGTTTTCTCAAATCATCGTGCACTTCAATTTTTGGTGTCATCTAAATTAACAAAGGATCTTTTAAGACGCTGGGCTCCGTATCTACAAGATATTTCACTTCACTGTTTTCAACATTCATGGTTTGCAGCACGTTGTTGCTGATACTTTGACTCGTGCTCCAATTGGTTTCCGTTAGAAAGAATAGGGAAAATTTTCAGTTAATTGCATATTCAAAACGCAGCTGTTAAAAGTTTCATTTTTGTCTCTCTCCACGACATAGCTAAATAACGAGCTAGAGATATGATCTGGAAAAACGTAAAAGAGGAATGGTGTGACAGTGCAAACGCCGCATTATACAGTGTTATCTGGTGCATAATAACACTCTTTTCAATGTTGTTACGCAGCGTAGTTCTCCTTGGACTGTATGCATACCTCATGATATTGTGAATAAATTTATCTTGTATATTCACCTTAGGTATGCTCATTTTCGTCCAAGGAAATGTCTTCAAAAACTTTGTGGAACTTGCTATTTCAGTAGTATGGACAGCAGAATACATAATGTTTTGAACAGATGGGAACTTCGTAAAAAGCTAAACTACCGACCATCTGACTCTGGGCTCCATTGTTCCCATTTTTTCTGCTAAATTAAAACTGTTGGCTGCTGTGGATTTGCAAGGGCCAGTCGTTAGTTCAAACAACGGACTCTCATATATCTTTGTTTCAGTTGAACTGGCCTCTAAATTTATTGCATTTACTCCTTCTAGAAGAAATTGGGCATGTCGACAAAGATATACAGGGCAATGGTTCCCATTTTCGTTCGCACATAGCATTAAACGTGTCTTCATTTCTTTTCACCGACCATCATCCAATTAAGCTGAATGTTTATGAAAGAACTTAACAAACGTTATAGATTATACTGTCATCACATCTTTAGAAGTGTTCCAAACATACCAAGGGCTTCCAAAACATAATTAATTAGCTACCCCATGATTCTATTTCACTACTTTCTGTACTGGTGATGAAGAATAAACACGCGCCGAATCATATTCAGGAACTTCTACTTTTTCCGACAGCACATCGATTACGCCACAAGGCAGTGGTGGACTTAGCACTGGGTAATATTAGGAGAGCTCCTGAAAGACGGAAGAAATTACAACTTGCTAAAATGAATGTAAAGAATGTTCAAAGGTGCGTGAATTTCTAAGCGACCAAACTGCTGAGGTCATCGGTCCATAGACTTACACATTACGTAAACTAACTTATAGTAAGGACAACACACTCACCCATGTGCGAGGGAGGACTCGAACCTCCGGCGGGAAGGGCCTCGCAGTCAGTGACATGGCGCCTCTGACTGCGCGACTCACTCCACTTCGCGAATGTAAAGAAACTGTACATTTGACAGAGGATGTTAGTGATATCTAATAGATTATCGCATCAAGGCAAAATCCTGAGTCACAAATTTTTTCCTATTTATATTGAATCCTACCACAAACATAGATTATCATTCGATAATGCTATTGTAGTTGAAACTTTACATACGCACAAGTGTAAAACACTTGGTCGTGTGACAGAAGTGAAACCATTTACTGAGTGAAACTTAACGTAACTTGCTGTGAATATTTGATGAACATTTTGTATGTTTGTAGAGATTTTTGCATCTAACTGACTGTTATTTATACATATGTGTTGTCCGTTCTTTTGGACATGTTCAAAATAACAGACACCATTTTTGATTGTGACGCCACTGTCAATCAAGGCCCAAAGTTAAGTGTCGGCCAGTGTCCTCTCGGCCCCAATTTCAAATAGGCACGTCGCCAATTACGCGGCTGTGTTTCCTACTGCCACCACTGCGGCAGGAGGACGTTGCAACGAATGATTACGCCTCTGCCAATGAGATGCACGCATCCCTCTCCGGAGCTCCAGCAGCGGGTGTACTTAAGTTCGATAACATTTACAGACATTGATTGTGGGGAGAGCTCGACATCAACTGAATAAACATTGTGTTGACTGGTGTCACATTTATAAGTATTTTGTATTAGTACATGTTTCCATGTTCAAGTGTACTCTTAGCAACTGTCGATGCAACTATAGCAACAAAGTTACGTATTACTTTTACTGTTTGGCGCTAGATATAGAATAAATTAAGATTTGAATTTTCTGTTCACGAAAAGAATCTATTCCTCGCTCCCGTATCCGCTAAAGAAGCACACAGCATGCAAGGAAGTCGTAACACAAGGGAGTCAAAGACAATAGATGCCAATGGGCATTGATTTATATCAATTGGGCAAGCTGAAAATTTCTGTCCGACTGGGATTCTAAACTGCGTCTCTTGCTTATTAGGCAGATGCGCTGACCACAACGCCATCCTGACACAATGGTCACCACAACCGTAAGGACTACTCTAGCGTGCCCCTTGCCGGGCAAAATTATTGACTTACACCACGCCCCGCTGATATATGGCCTCTGCTCATTAACCTCATTACTCGCCGCATCTCGCCGATTCCCGTCAGAGTTCAACATTGGTGTGGCTCGGCACTGAAGGCATCATTAGCCATTTCGCTTTGATTACCATTTTTGATCCTGCAGCCACTATGACTCAAGACAGAAACGAACCAAAGACATAAGCTGCCAGCAGGCATCGATTTATATGAATGGGGCAAGTTGAAAATGTCCAAAAGGACGGACACCACATACATATAACTAAGGCGATGGCGGCTAATGATCCCTTCACTGCACATGTACACCAAGCTCTAACTCTTACGGGAAATGGAGAGATGGCCGGCCGGAGTGGCCGAGCGGTTCTAGGCGCTTCAGTATGGAACCGCGCGACCGCTACGGTCGCAGGTTCGAATCCTGCCTCGGGCATGGATGTGTGTGATAACCGTAGGTTAGTTTGCTTTAAGTAGTTCTAAGTTCTAGGGGACTGATGACCACAGCAGTTAAGTCCTATAGTGCTCAGAGCCAACGGAGAGATGCTGCGAATAATGAGGCTAATTGCCAGGGACCCTACATCAGTGGTGTGTGGTATAAGCTGAGATTTGGGGTGTGATGGAAGGCGTGCTAGGGTAGTCTGTGCGGTTGTGGTGACAACTGTGTCTGAATGGTGTAGTTGCCAGTACATTTGCCTGGTAAGTAGGAGAATCAGTTTCGAATCCTGGCCTGGCACAAATTATCGACTTGCCCTATTGATATAAATCAAACCCACTGGCAACAAATGTCTTCAATTCCATTGTGTCTTGACTATTATTATGAACTTACACCCTGAGTCCCTTAAACATGCTGGTGAAGGTACAGCGCAGTGGCTTGCTTCACTGTTTAACGAAATCGTCGTAACAAGCGGACTGCAAAATCTGTTTAAGAGAACGAAGAAAATTGCCATCTTGAAACCGTCAAATTCTGGTAACTATCTCGAAGATTACAGACCCACTTCGTTTTTGAGAGCCCGCTGTAAACTTTTGGAGAGAGTACAACAGGAAAGCACCAACTATCTGGAAACGCATTCCCTTACAACAGCTTGGCTTTAGAAGAGACCACACCTGCAGTGGTCAGTACACAGAGAATTAGTACATAGATAATAGATTAAAAAATCGGAGGACAACAATGGTCGTATTTATTGTCTTTTCATCACCATGTATACCGTATGGCGGGAAGGCATGCTTCTGAAGTTCAATGTAACAGAATTACACGATTACGCAATAACATGTTGTGCAACAGAAAATGCATGTTTACCTATATGGTCAAGTAAGAAAGAGGAACAGTTTAAATGACGGACTACCACAAGAATCCGTATTAGTCCCAGTACTTTTAAATAAATATGTTGCCGTCTTACCAAAAACGAAACCTAGAGCATTCACCTATGCTGATGACATATCCCTGGTGGCCGAGTCTAGTGAAATTATAACTTCAGAAATGAGTCTCACCGAGGAATTTCGAACTCTACGTGATTTTTTAAATGTATGTCGAGTGAGAGTTAACGAAAGCAATACTGAATCTTCCACCTTCCATATGAGTAACAGGCTTGCTGTTTATAAACCTCAAATTATCTTAAGATATCAGTTGCTGTAATGTAACCCATTCCCAAACCATCTTGGGGTGATCCTGGACCACTCGCTAACATACAGAGGTACCTAATTGAAACAGCCTAAAAATTAGAATGAGGAACAACATATTACTCAAACTTCCTGGAACTAGTTCGCGAGCTAAGGCATCACTTCTGAAAACAACTGCCCTCCCACTTGTGTATTCTGTTGGTGAATATTTCTGCCCAGTGTGGTTGAATACTGTCCTTACAGACATGGTTGATACACAGCTGAATGTGGCAACGGGAAGTAGCATAATAACATCCACACCCACAGGATAGCTACCTTTTCTATGTAATATCGAACCACCGAAGATACGACGTCAAGCTGCGTTGAAAAGGAGATGGGAGAAATATTCCAGAAATACCTACCCGCTACTAAACCGGGACTGTGATGTTACTGAAAGACAACGACTTAAGTCAAGGAAACCCTCCTGGAGATTTGGCAAAAGGCTCATTTAAGGATTCATGTCAGAAACAGCATGCTGGGGTTGGTGGTTTGCAGGCAGTCCTGATTCTGAAGGTCTTATTTTTGATCCAATATTAGCCCCTCCTGCATTCCACTTATCTAGGAGGTTGTGGACCACCCTAAATCGCATAAGCATCAAGCGCGGAAGCTGCCAGGACTTGAAGCACAAGTGGTGAATCGCTTATAGTGCCAAGCGTAACAGCGGACACCAGCGACAAACAGTACACTGCAAAGTCACAGAATGTCCTCTACAGAGATGTGCTGGAACTCTGTTCAGCATACATGAGTTCTCTGAGGATGCAGTCTCCTAGATGGAAACGCAAGACACCCACTCCATAATCTACTGGCTGCAAATATTTAAAGAATTTTGCTATCTATTACAGTCTTAAACTTAGAATATTTGTTCTGCTTATAAAATTACCTTTTATATTTAATTCATCCAAGTGTTGTCCAAATTTATTCTATTCACATGGTTAATATTATCTAATCGACTTAATGTAAGACTTTTCTAATCAGAAATTCATGTAATTTATTTTATTTGCACTATATGTATAATCTATTACCATTAAAATCATTGTTGTTCAGTCTGAGTAATGTATCCTTGATCTCACACAAAATAAATGAAAAAATGGAATAAGCATTGTTGTAATTTTTGCTGTCGTATTTCTAGTCACACGTTCTTTCTTATATTCAAGGGATTTATGCCAACAAAGAAAGATACAGAGAAAGATGTATTTAAAGGATGTTACACAGAAGGAATTAATCGTTACTGAGATGATGACAGTAACTGATAAAAAATTTTACGACGTACATGAGCAATGAAGACAGAAGGGAAGACTGTACAGAATACTTTTACCTTTTTCCCTGTAGTATACGTATCACGTTATATGTTTTCTTTTAAATCTGATTTTCCACCCATACCCTTACAGCTTAACTTTTAATGTTATAAAATGGAACTTTGTGGACAGATTCGCTTGCGATAATATTCTCGTCAATTAAGACAGCTTTTCGCTGTAGGAACCAACAATATTTGATGAAAAGGAAATTGAGGGACACAGTGAATCTAGGCAAGCAAAACTATCTGCCAAAGTAAAGCTCTAGAGCTGCACAAATATCATATGAGCGAAAAAGACTTTTAATTACGCTTAGTGTGGCTGAGGTAATTAATTTTTTCTGTGTGGTGGTAAAACTTTTCTAAAATTTTCTAGTTGGGCTCACAATGTCTCTGATTTTGAAGATGCAGATGACGTTTACAGAGATTGATAAATGATGTGTTGTTGTACTGTGGGATGTTGACAGAGAAAAAATGTGAAAATGTTGTAGAGAAGTTGTTTTACCGATGGTAATACTGCATTGGTATATGCAGGAAGATAAATACAATGCTGATGTAAAATGTAAAATATGATATGATTATGAAAAGAGTAGGCTTTGAAAAAAGATGGTAATGAAATAAACAGTGTAGTTATCGAAATATGGGTGTCAAAGTAAGTGTATATGAAGCAGTAGATAAAACACAGTATGATGACGATAAGTTTTTAGTGAGAAAAACGTGATAAGGATTGAGGAAGAGAATGAGAATTCATAAAGGTACTGTGCACTGAGAGGAAATGTGGGTTACTTCACTTGCATCCTGTTTTCACTTCTAACTTTAGCCAAATCATGCTTCCATGCTCTGTTCTGCTTTCGTTGAAAGAAAAATGCTGAAGATGAAGAAATAAAACAGATAATTTATAATATTATTGAATCAGTAGGTTAAGTATACTTTGGAGTACCATTTTAATACTTACGTTTTTCCCATCTTCTCTGTTAGTAAAGGATGGTATTTCAGCGTTCCGTCTTATAACTGCCTGATGCCTAACACTGTCTAACAGGATTTCATTGCAGCTAATTCTCTAAGTCTACTCAATAACCTTTTCTATAGTTAGTCGAATCTCTGTTGTTCCCTGTGACAATATGTTTTTCTGGTTGATTAGTTTCCTATCCTTATATGTGTCTGTAGTGGGTTACTTATGGTTTGTGTTCTGTGTGTAGTAGGTAAAATGATGAAATATCGTAGGCGCTTTATCAAAAGTATTATTTCTTCTTTTATTACTTCTTGCCATTAAGTACTTATGTGTAATATTATGACACTTACTGCTATGCATATTTTCTTTTGCCACTTATTTCGTAAAATCTGAAATGGTTTACATCTATAATTGCTAGCAATATCATTTTTGCTCTTTTCTGTTGTCGTGATTACATTGCACGTGCAGTTTTACTGTAGTAGCACATGGATTAGTGGTGTATTAAACTTTTGTGTTTGTACTAAGTTTTTATGAGAAAATTGGTTATACCTGTTTAGACACTACATATGTCATCATACAGATCAATCACTTCTCGTGTTACAACCATTTTATTTCACTTATTCAGTTACAGATTGTGATGCATGTTCTGTTATGTTTCATGTTATTTTTGATGGACTCGGCAGATAGGCAATTATTATCACCAAAGCACACAAACAGCTGTTCTGAAAGAGATGGACATCACTATGCTCATACGACACTATTGCCATTACTGCAAGTGGACAAATTGATTGTGCAGTGTGCTTTTAATACACAAATACAATGACCTATGCTGTCATCAGAAAGGTACTGGACATTCATGACATTATTTAAAATTTTTAAGGTATAAGTTTTGTGTGTTGGAACTGTGAGAGAAGCACTATGACGTTACACATTCAAGCACTTTTAACTGCACTGCACAATACAGAATTTCACAGGGTATATTTTATGTTGCTTACTTGTACACAGCTTTAATTTGAATATGCGAAAGATAATATAAACATACTAAATTACAAAATCATTAATGTATCTAAAGCAAGAAGAAAAGTTACACTGTGCTTCTAAATGCTATGCTTCAGTTTAATCTCATGCATGATTACAATCTTTAGATTTGGAATCTTCTTCGTTTGATGGAAACAATAGATTAAATAAGGCTCCTACGAAATTTACTAACATCAGTATTCCCTCTCTCATGTATTAACATGATATGATATCTGTATAAAACCAAGAAAATCTACACTGTTTCCTTTATCGGTGAAACTCAGTGATCGCCTAATTTTACGAGGACTGTTTTCGTCCTTGAACTTCATAAATTATGTTACTATGAGTAAAAGTTTACTTCCCTAAATACTTCCATAAATACTGAGAACTATTGTATACGACTGAGGTATAATAACTAGATACTCTATTCCCAAACGGGGTCTAGCACTAGACTACATAATCTTATTATTGATCCAAGTATGGACTACACTATCAGCTATAATGGGAAAAAACTTCCAGCAAGAAACAGTATGAGGTAAATATGACAGCAAATATTTAAACTGGATCGATGAGTTTCGAAAGGAAAAAGGAAGTTACTCAAGGAAGAATTGTGTAGCTGTGTGTGTGTGTGTGTGTGTGTGTTGGCACATATGTCAGGTGGTTGTGAGGTTTTGTTGATGAGAGACTCTGTATGTATGAGAGAGTGAGAACGCGTGACTGAATGCGACTGGCGGGGTGAGGGGAGGGGGAGATTGGAGAACATCTACCCGAGCGATACAGGTGGAGGAGTACACATGGGAATTAAGGGTAAACGTTGCGAGGTGAATTCCGGTAAGTAGCTCTGTAGATGGGACGTGGAGGCCGTGCCGGTCGCCTTACATTGAAGATACGTCTCCTAAGGTTTCCGAAAAATTTCCGAATGGGTTTGATACAGGTTATTAATACAGTAACAAGCAAGAGCGTAAGTAATGTTTTACCAACATTTACAGTTATTCTGTTTACCAAAACAGAAGTTTTATCATCTTCACTTGGAGGCTCTGCAGTACTGTTGACCGAGGGATTTTTACCCTCCGGTCTTGTGGTCGTATCATCCGTGATCGGTCCACCTCGATTCGGAGACAGGGACGTAAAGCTGTTGAGTGGTAATTCCTGTAGGTGAGACTGTAATGTAGAGCTCGCAACTTCTCCATATTCTTCAGATTCTCCGTGGTTCGCAGCTTCAATCCTATGATAATACAAAGATAAATAATCATTACTAGCGTATGTGCACTTGTCTTGGTAGAAATTTTGTCTTAATTCATTTACGTGTATCTATATCTACGTACATGCTCCGCAAACCACCGTACGGCGCACGGCGGAGGATAACTTTTACCACTACTTGTCATTTACTCTCCCGTTCTGTTCGTGTACACAGCGATGGAAAGCGACTATCTAAGAGCCTCCATACGAGACCTTATTTCTCGCATCTTACCTTCATGGCCTCTAAGTGAAATGTAAGTTGGCGGCAATAGAATGTTTCTGCAGTCGGCATCAAATGTAGGTTTTGTAAATTTGCGCAGAAGTGACCATCGTCTCTCCACCAGGGATCCCAATTTGATTTCACGAAGCATCTCCGTAATTCTTGTGTGCTGATCATATCTTCTGGTAACAAATGTAGCAGAGTACTCGTCGAAGGTTGAACAGTTCGAAATATCCATAAAGTACTAAGGACAATAGGCAGTACATTTAAAACTTTTATGCAACGACTCCAATTGAAGGGTCAACAGTGTAGATGACTGATCTCGCTTTGTGACAGCAGCCAGTATGGCCTTGCTGTGCTGACACTGCGAACGGGTGAGAGCAAGGGGAAGCTACAGCCTTTATTCTCCCGATGACATGCAAATCTGTTGTATGGTTGAATGATGGACTCATTCTCTTCGGTAAAATATTCCAGAGGCAAAATAGGCCCTATCTATGGACGGGAACGACTTAGGAGGATGCTGTCAGCGGGAAAACCTAAATTTGCATTCTAAGGATCGGAACGTGGAACGTTACATTCCTTAATCGTGTGGGCAGGTAGTAAAATTTATAAAGGGTAGTAGACAAGCTGAAGTTAGATATAGTCGGATTTAGTGAAGTTCGGTGGCAGGACAAACATGAGTTCTGGTCAGGTGAATACAAGGTTAGAAATACAGAATCTAATATAGGTAATCCAGGAGTGGGTCTAATAGTGAATAACAAAATATAAATATGTGTAATATGCCATAAGCAGCACAGTGAACGCCTTATCTTAGCCAACATAGAAACAAAGCCAACACCCACCAAAGCAGTACAAGTTTGGATGTCAACTAGCTCTGCAGATGATGTAGATATTTAAATAATGTATAATGAGATAAAAGTATATATTCAGATAGTTGAGGGCGAGGAAAATTTAATTGTGGTGTATGATTGGAGTTCGGTATTGGGAAGAGAAAGAGAAGGAAAAGTAGAAGGAGAATATGGACTGGGGAAAACACTTAGAAGAGGAAACCTTTGTTAGGATTTTGCGCAGAGCGTAATTTACTTATCGCTAACATTTGGTTTAAGAATCAAGGAAGAACGTTGCATACGCGGAAGAGACCAGGCTACACGGGATGATTTCAAACTGAGTATACAGAGCTTGCTGGAACAGATTTGAAACTGTAAGACAATTCGAGGTGTAGACGTGTTAGCCTCCGGTAGCTGAGTGGTCAGCGCGACAGAATGTCAAACGTAAGGGCCCGGGTTTCATTCCCGGCTGGTCAGAGATTTTCTCCGCTCACGGACTGGGTGTTGTGTTGTCCTAATCATCATCATTTCATCCCCACTAACTCGCAAGTCGCCGAAGTGGCGTCAAATCGAATGACTTGCACCCGGCGAACGGTCCACCCGACGGGAGGCCCTAGTCGCAAGACACTTACTTACTTGGGGGTAGAGGTGGACTCTGACCGTCATTTATTGGTTATGAACTGTAGATAAAAATACATAGACAGATGTTTGTTAACATCTAATATAATTTCAAGTTTTAGCAAATGTTTCTTGAAGGCATTTGTTTAGAGCGTAGTATTGTACAGAGGTGAAACGTGGACGGCAATCATTTCGGACAACAAGAGAACAAAAGCTTTAGAAATGTGGTGCTACTAAAGAGTGTTGAAGATTAGATAAGTAGATGGCGTAACTGACGGAGAGGTATTAAGAAGTGTGTCTCTCTCCGGAAAGTCGTCATTAGCATTTTCTCTTGGGTTTCCATAGATATTTGCAATTTCTTGTTTGCATTGTATCAGTTCAGAGAAATAGTGTCCATCACACCTCTCACGCGATGCCCAGTGTCGACGAAAAAAAAAAAAACTGGAATTATACGTCTCCATTCGATAGATTACTCCGACATTTGTCTAGTCTGAAATTCTTTTCATGAGCATGTGTTAACTGAAATAGTAAAATACCAATAATAAAGCGCAACCCAGCAGCGACTCAATAGCGCTGGATGCTTGGTGGTGGGAGTCAGCGCGGGCCACGGCATTGCTGTCGCTGCTGGAGTGCTGTATCGATTATTCTCATGTTTTACTGTCCCAGTTAATACATATCGATAAGATGAATGTCACACTAGCTTCAATGTTCGGGCTGATTTCAGCTACACTTTGCAATAACGAAACTGCAGATAGCTACCCAAACACCATAGAAAATGCTCCGACGACTCTTAGATGAGACACCTTGCATGTATATACAGGGTGTAACATGTATAAGAGCAAATGTCTATGTATGTGGTACATTAATACGGATGTACACGCATCAGAATGTTGGTTGTGTATTTCTGCGTCGAACAGTTTTCCCAGAGACATGTAACGAACTTTGTGACCTGAGGTTTTCTGCACGGTCGTTTTGCTGTGCTGCCTAGGGAAAAAAAAGCTTTAATGGCTCGCTCTTGCGACGTGTACTCAGAGGTACAAACCGATCTAAAATTATACCCATTGTAATGGCTATAATTATTGGTCTGCAGATGACGTAAATACTGATGTAATGTTATATTACATACTATATATATATATATATATATATATATATATATATATATATATATATATATATATATATATCAGCAAATATATATTATTATTACTATTATCACCATCAGTGGCTGCAGTGGAAGTAGCACGAGTAATGTCAGTGTGCCCTCCCGGCTAGCGTCGCGGTCTACCGCGCTACTTCCCGACCTGGAAGGCATGGCAGCCCACGCCACGAGTCTGCCTGGCGGATTAGTATCGAGATCTGGTGTGCTGGCCAGTCTGTGGATTGTTTTTAAGGCGGTTTTCCATCTGCCTTGGCGAACGCGGGCTGGTTGCCCTTATTCCGCCTCAGTTACACTATGTCGGCGACTGCTGTGCAAACACTGTCTCCATGTACGTGTACACCATAATTACTCTACCATGCAAATATTGGGGTTACACTCGTCTGGAATGAGAGTGAGACGTTCCCGGGGGGATCCACTGGGTTTGGTGTGGGGCGGCGGTGGGGTGGGTAGACTGCTGCGGCCTCTTGTTGGGTTGCGCACCACTAAGGGCTACGGCGGGACTAAGCCTCTCCGTCGTTTCTAGATCCCCGGTTCAATATACAATACATAATGTCAGTGTTAACTTGGTTAATTCATAGTGGATATAATTTACTCACACCACCATTTCAGCCACTCGACTCATTTTAATACTAGTTGTCATACTAAAATTGTTATTATCGGCGGGGTCAGGGATTTTCTCTGCCTCGTGATGGCTGGGTGTTGTGTGCTGTCCTTACTTTAGTTAGGTTTAAGTAGTTCTAAGTTCTAGGCGACTGATGACCATAGATGTTAAGCCACATAGTGCTCAGAGCCATTTGAACAATTTTTTTGTTATTACCTAAGGTAACTATGATGTAACAGGTACTGTGTGTGTGATTCGTGCTCTGATGTAAGAGAGGGCCTGATGGCCCTAAATAGATCAGGTTAAATAAATATAAAATAAAACCGGGTGGGTTTCTGTAACCACACCGCCTCCTCCCCCCCCCCTCCCCACCAAGGCGGCGGATAGGGGAACACCCATCAACCCGTCAGATATTATGGCTACGGAGAAAATAAAATACTCGGGGCGGACCAAAAAATAGCAGAGAAAATTCAAGCATCATGGTAGCCAGTATGAGCATCTTCCCGTTTAGCGACTGTCCACCCAGAGGTGCGGCTGTAAATGGAAGTTCCAGGAATTAACAATGCCTATTTCCAATTTCCCAGTGGGAATACTATGCCAACGATATTACCCTTGCGAGGAATAACAACCGATCTACCCGTAACAGACGGCAACCAAGAACTCGGGAAACCTTGACTTAAACGGTAATACGGGAGGTCGAAGTTCCGTGGCAAACTTCCTCACAAAGTTGCTCCGTTTCCTGCAGCTTCCAACTTAAACACACTGAACCAACCAGGAAAACAGGACAACATAACATTAGAGCTTGATAAACAAAAGACAATGATGATTGCCCTAGTGGAAACAAACGTAGTAGGCAAAGATACAATGGAGTATGGAAACTACCGTATTTTCAAATGCATCACGGAAAAACTAGTCGCCTAGTGTGCTCCACTCCTTGGCATGGCCTTCATGGTAAGCAGGACGATAATCAATACATTCAGTGACCACAGGTCAATGGAAATGCGCCTACAGGTCGCAAACAAGAAATATACCATGATCAACGCACACGCCTCACCATTGGGGATTTTACGAAAGACCCCAAATCAACAGAGAAATTCTGGGGAACATTAGAAACAGTAATAGCAAAGATCCCTAAAGACGACATCAAAATTTGGCTAAGTGATTTCAGCGTAAAAATTGTTTGAGAAAAAAATTGCTAGAATACAGTGGAAAAGTTTACCGTACACGAATATGCAAACTAAAATGGCTTGAGAGACATCGAACTATGCCAGCAGAACAATCTCAAGAATACTTCAACACACTTCAGGAAATTCCCACGAAACCAGAAAACATGATGGCCACCCATTCAGCAGATGGGAGAGCTCCAAATGCACCATGTAGTGATATCGTGCACACGTCCAGAAAGAGATTCGTCGCATTCAAGTACACAGAGGTGCGAATGTGAATTCAGGCCACAATCTAATTCGAATAAAAAACAGAATTGCAGGGAAGAAACTCCGCTAGAAAAGAAGACACAGAGAGAAGGCTGACACGGAAAGGATAACAGAACCCATCATAAAGTAGTAACGGTAAAGAAAACAAGGTAACATATGGGAAAAAACCTTGGACCAAAGTCATTACAGGAATCTACACAAATGATCTCAACCAACTGACCAACAAGAAAATCTTCTTGTCGACTGAAAATGTGCACATATCTACCCGCTGCTCAAGAAAAGAGATATTACGTATATGAAAAATTACAGAGGGATCTCCCTGCTATAAGTCATCTACCAAATTTTCTGAGCGTGCTTACTCCTGAGAACACAACAGTCAGAATATAAAACTTATGAAAGCCAGGCAGGTTTCCACCCTGGTCGATCTGGACAGAACATTCACTCCTGGAAATGGAAAAAAGAGCACATTGACACCGGTGTGTCAGACCCACCATACTTGCTCCGGACACTGCGAGAGGGCTGTACAAGCAATGATCACACGCACGGCACAGCGGACACACCAGCAACCGCGGTGTTGGCCGTCGAATGGCGCTAGCTGCGCAGCATTTGTGCACCGCCGCCGTCAGTGTCAGCCAGTTTGCCGTGGCATACGGAGCTCCATCGCAGTCTTTAACACTGGTAGCATGCCGCGACAGCGTGGACGTGAACCGTATGTGCAGTTGACGGACTTTGAGCGAGGGCGTATAGTGGGCATGCGGGAGGCCGGGTGGACGTACCGCCGAATTGCTCAACACGTGGGGCGTGAGGTCTCCACAGTACATCGATGTTGTCGCCAGTGGTCGGCGGAAGGTGCACGTGCCCGTCGACCTGGGACCGGACCGCAGCGACGCACGGATGCACGCCAAGACCGTAGGATCCTACGCAGTGCCGTAGGGGACCGCACCGCCACTTCCCAGCAAATTAGGGACACTGTTGCTCCAGGGGTATCGGCGAGGACCATTCGCAACCGTCTCCATGAAGCTGGGCTACGGTCCCGCACACCGTTAGGCCGTCTTCCGCTCACGCCCCAACATCGTGCAGCCCGCCTCCAGTGGTGTCGCGACAGGCGTGAATGGAGGGACGAATGGAGACGTGTCGTCTTCAGCGATGAGAGTCGCTTCCGCCTTGGTGCCAATGATGGTCGAATGCGTGTTTGGCGCCGTGCAGGTGAGCGCCACAATCAGGACTGCATACGACCGAGGCACACAGGGCCAACACCCGGCATCATGGTGTGGGGAGCGATCTCCTACACTGGCCGTACACCACTGGTGATCGTCGAGGGGACACTGAATAGTGCACGGTACATCCAAACCGTCATCGAACCCATCGTTCTACCATTCCTAGACCGGCAAGGGAACTTGCTGTTCCAACAGGACAATGCACGTCCGCATGTATCCCGTGCCACCCAACGTGCTCTAGAAGGTGTAAGTCAACTATCCTGGCCAGCAAGATCTCCGGATCTGTCCCCCATTGAGCATGTTTGGGACTGGATGAAGCGTCGTCTCACGCGGTCTGCACGTCCAGCACGAACGCTGGTCCAACTGAGGCGCCAGGTGGAAATGGCATGGCAAGCCGTTCCACAGGACTACATCCAGCATCTCTACGATCGTCTCCATGGGAGAATAGCAGCCTGCATTGCTGCGAAAGGTGGATACACACTGTACTAGTGCCGACATTGTGCATGCTCTGTTGCCTGTGTCTATGTGCCTGTGGTTCTGTCAGTGTGATCATGTGATGTATCTGACCCCAGGATTGTGTCAATAAAGTTTCCCCTTCCTGGGACAATGAATTCACGGTGTTCTTATTTCAATTTCCAGGAGTGTATGTTCAACATGAAAAAAATTATCAGGAATACTGCAGTCACCTTCACTTTCATAGATTTGAAGAAGGCATAAAATTACGTTGCCTGACAATCGTTGATCAACATCAACAAGAACAAGGACTTGGCCCAAAAGCCCTGCGACGGATCAGATAGACACTACCTGACAAGACTGAAATTTAAATTCCTAGGTGAAATCTCTGACCCATTCATGATCAAAATTGGAGTACGCAGGGGGCCGGACTAGCCCCACTAATGTTCAACCTAGTCTTGGACAAAGCAATGTGAGAATTGGAAAATAGCTGAAAATCTAAGGACGGTCCCGGGACGAGATAGAAATCTCAAACCGAGCTTTAGCTGACGACCAGGTCATACCCTCGGATAACGAAGCAACGTAAATAGGCAAAACACGGCGGTGCGATCGGCAGTTCCTATGTAAGATGGCAAGTGTCTGGCTCAGTTGTTAGATCGGTTACTGCTGCTTCAATGGCAGGTTATCAAGTTTGAAGTGAGTTTGAACGGGGTGTTGCAGTCGGCGCACGAGCATTGGAACACAGCATCTCCGAGATAGCAATGAAGTGGGAATTTTCCGGTATGACCATTTCACGAGTGTAACCACGAATATCAGGAATCCGGTAAAACATCAAAGCTTCGACATCGCTGCTGCTGGTAAAAGATCCTGCAAAAACGGGACCAACGACGAATGAAGAGAATCGTTCATCGTTATAGAAGTGCAACCCTTCCGCAAATTGCTGCAGATATCAGTGCTGAACCATCAACAAGTGTCAGCGTGCTAACCTTTGAACGAAAAATTGTCGAAATGGGCTTTAGGAGCCGAGGGCCAACTCGTGTACCCTTGATGACTGCACGACACAAAGCTTTACACATCGCCTGGGTCCGACAACACGGACATTAGACTGTTGATAACTGTAGACATGTTGCCTGGACGGTCGAGTCTCGTTTCAAATTGTATCAGGCGAATGGACATGTACGGGTATGGTGACAACCTCATGAATCCGCGGACCCTGCATGTCAGCAGAGGATTTTTCAAGTTCGTGGAGGCTCTGTAATGGTGCGGAGCGTGTGTAGCTGCATCGATAGGAGCCCCCTGATACGATTAGATGCGACTCTGACAGATGACACGTACGTAAGCATCCTGTCTGACAACCGACACCCATCAATGTCCATTGTGCATTCCGAGGAACTTGGGCAATTCCAAGAGGACAATGCGACATCCCACACGTCCAGATTTCCTAGAGACTGGCTCCAGGAACACTCTTCTGAGTTTAAACACTTCCGCTGCCCATTGAACTCCTGAGACATGAATGTTATTGACCATATCTGGGATGCCTTGCAACGTAATGTTCAGAAGAGATCTCTACCCCCTCGTACTCCCCGGACTTATGGACAGCCCTGCAGGGTTCATGGTGTCAGTTACCTCCAGCACTACTTCAGACATTAGTGAAGTCCATGCCATGTCGTGTTGCGGCACTTCTGCGTGCTCGCGGGAGCCTTACACAATGTTAGGCAGGTGTACCAAAGAATGAAGTACCAAACAAACCAGGAACATGGACACAGGAGAGAGTCTCCATGGAGAAAAAGTGGAAGAATCTTGTAAGATCAGAAAAAATGCTCCTATAAGACATTATGCTTTGCGTTATCCTACAAAATTTTGACACAAATTAAAACAATATATTTAAAAAATATGTGTACCTGATATCCGTCTGAAAGTTTATTAGAGCATCTTGTAAATATGTGAACTAAATCAGTCAATAAATCTTCGAGATTTGATAACGACGTTAAAGACAACTTGACTTTCTGTAGTAGTATTGATATACCGAGAGAAACAATATTGGACTGATCAAATAGAGAAAACAATGTCTAGTAGACATGTGCAGTAAAAAGAAAAGAAATGGTTCTCATATGGCTCTGAGCACTATGGGACTTAACATCTGAGGTCATCAGTCCCCTAGACCTACAACTATTTAAACCTAAATAACCTAAGGAAATCACACACATCCATGCCTGAGGCAGGATTCGAACCTGCGACCGTAGCAGCACCCTGGTTCCGGAATGAAGCGTCTAGAACCGCTTTGCCACAGCGGACAGCGCGTACCTTAAGAACAATGATAACTTGTTGGTCCTCGATACTGGGAATTACATCCCTTCTATTGCACGTTCTTGCCTTTCCATATTTTGAGAGGAAGTTCTAGTGACAAAAAATGGAATATAAAATACCGTTAACATGGGCTCTAAGATGAACACCTCAAGAGATAATACCATCTATTTTAGTGGAAGAGATATACTTCAAAATGTCGAAGATGTACAGGTGCTCATTGCTCTTAAGGTACGCATTTTATACCCCATGCCTACTAAACCTTTTTCTTGTTTTGGTCCATACTACGAACTCTGAAATACTTTCGGAGAAGATCTTGTTCACACAATATATAAATGTAATGAGTATGACATACGTGAAAATAAATAATTTAATCAGTCATTGGCCGGCAGGGTTTCGGCAGTTTCCTATCGTTCTCCCAGCTGATTTTATTCAGGGGGAGGGAGGTTGTTAATGATTTTAGAAGGTAGTGTAATTTGATATTTCTGTCCAGCTGGCTGCCTGATCACTTGAAATTTAATAGGGTAGTCATAGACAGGATATCGTTTGTTGTGTTGCATCGTTCGCCAATACTGCTTGGCTTATGATACATGTATGAGTATATCCTGCAGATTCCTCCATAATACAAACCGTGACAAACCGTTATCACACTTAGGTTAAGATCCGCACCAACAGTTGTCGATATACAAGATCCTGGATCCTGTGGACGCTAAGAAATGTAGATTATACGCCTTTCCGACGAAGAAGAATGCTGACAGATTTTAAGCCCGGAAAGCGAGCTACAGGTGGTTCTCTCTGTGTCTCTATCTCTTTCTCTCTCTCTTCCTCCCTTTCTCTCTCTCCCTCGCAGCTGCTATTGAGTGTAAGGATATATGTGTTTCTGACAGTAACAATGGATACAGCAATGCAAATCGACAGAAGAAGAAGAGCGTTCGAAATCATGAAGTAGTGAACACGAGCAGGTAGGAGGGTTCCTAGCTGACTACCTTCTGGCGGCCAACGACAGTGACTATTCCCTTAGTAATAAGTCAGCACTATATAGGTATAATTCATTAACCAAATCAGCTACAAGAGTTTTAGTGCTGAATGAAAGTTAAGTGCACGGCCAGGATTCGAGTTCACTTCACTAAGTTTCGCATACAAATTGCAGTTTCAGAGCCTGCTTCGTGGACCGACATACATCGTAAACAGGCCAGTAGTCCACTCCAAAAGAATAAATATCCTCTGAGCTCTTCCACAATACTGCGGGGCAAGCGTCCCTGGCAGAAAGCATACGGGAAAAAATTAACAGAATCAATCGGTACGACAGGTAGCTGTAACAAATGTTATTTGCAGCGCATATTTCGCTGATGGGTAAAATTTGATTGTCCCACCAACGCTACATACAGGCCATACTGTATTTCCGTCTAACTTTATTATGTGCCTTATTTTGGACGCACTTGTCTGAGGTTTTTATTTACATATGATTTGAAAGTTACTAGCATACCACTTTTTTTAAACTTTACGATAGAAGTACATGAAGTTGTTTAAAGGAAGACGCATGGGGATATACAAGGGTTCACATAAAATAATGTAGCTTTTACTGTTTGAGAGATAACGTAACCAAGTATTTCATATGTTGTCATTATCTTATTGCCTATAATCTGGATTTCCTTATCAGTTGTTTTGTCAAATAGTTTGGGCAGCTCTTTTATGGATACTTTAAGAACACATATTATCACACGAGGAAAATTTTCTCGAAGGTTGCTTTACTTATCACATTCAAGGTTACTCTTAGTATTTAAATAAATATCTCTGTGTAACTGTGTTTTACATCAGTCAGAGGACACTTGTAATTATTTCTTAAAATTATGTGTATGATAGTTAGAAATATTTACTTAAAAAAAGTAAATAAATTTGGCTGTAATTCAATTAGAAAAATTTTGTACCATATGAAGTCGTACTATTGTATGCATATAGTCTGTACCAAATTTCACCATTTTATGTTCAGTGATTCAGAAGAAAATGTTTCTCATACTTTGACAAATGGAACATAAGGGAAATGTAGAAAAATGATGTTATTAGCATTTGTGCCAGAAACAAAAACCTTAAATTTGGCCATAACCACACTTTTGGTGTTTTTAGTCTTCATGAAGGTCGTTTTATTTAGTCTTGTCCTTCTGGTGTGCCATTTCGGCAAAATCCTCCACTGACATTTCAGAGCGAGCAATACACCGTCAGTATCTTCAATAGGTTTTCAGTGAAACAAATTCCATCAAATCCGAGTTTAATGAGGGTCCTAATTCTTACACTATTACCATCTAGTGTTTACCTGACAAGCATCCTATGAGGAAATAGTATGTTGTCTCTGGGCGTGTGTTCCAAATGAGCTTATTAAGGATTTCGTTTGGGAGTTGTTTTGCGCCATGTGTGCATTTCCTTAATAAATCGTAATTAATCACATCGTAAATTGGCTCACAGCCTTTTTTGCTATACAGGTACACTACTGACCATTAAAATTGCTACACCACGAAGATGACGTGCAACAGAGGCGAAATGTAACCTACAGGAAGAAGTTGCTGTGATATGCAAATGATTACCTTTTCAGAGCATTCACACAAGGTTGACGCCGATGGTGACACCTACAACGTGCTGACATGAGGAAAGTTTCCAACCGATTTCTCATACACAAACAGCAGTTGACCGGCGTTTCCTGGTGAAACGTTGTTGGGATAACTCCTGTAAGGAGGAGAAATGCGTACCATCACGTTTCCGACTTTGATAAAGGTCGGATTGTAGCCTATAGCGATTGCGGTTTATTGTATCGCTACATTGCTGCTCGCATTTGTCGAGATCCAATGACTGTTAGCAGAATATGGAATCGGTGGGTTCAGGAGGGTAATACAGAACGCCGTGCTGGATCCCAACGGCCTCGTATCACTAGCAGTCGAAATGACAGGCATCTTATCCGCATGGTTGTAACGTATCGTGCAGCCACGTCTCGATCCCTGAGTCAACAGATGGGTACCTTTGCAAGACAACAACCACCTGCACGAACAGTTCGACAACGTTTGCAGCAGCATGGACTATCAGCACGGAGACCATGGCTGCGGTTACATTTGACGCTGCATCACATATAGGAGCGCCTGCGATGGTGTACTTAACGACGAGCCTGGGAGCACGAATGGCAAAACGTAATTTTTTCGGATTAATCCAGGTTATGTTGACAGAATCATGATGGTCGCATCCGTGTTTGGCGACATCGCGGAGAACGCACAATGGAAGCGTGTATTCGTCGTCGCCATAGTGGCGTATCTCCCGGCGTCATGGTATGGGGTGCCATTGGTTACACGTCTCGGTCACCTGTTGTTCGCATTGACGGTACTTTGAACAGTTAACGTTACATTTCAGATGTGTTACGACCCGTGGCTCTACCCTTCATTCGATCCCTGCGAAACCCTAGATTTCAGCAGGATAATGCACGACCGCATGTCGCAGGTCCGGTACGGGCCTTTTTGGATACTGAAAATTTTCGACTGCTGCCCTGGCCAGCACATTCTCCAGATCTCTCACCAACTGAAAACGTCTGGTCAATGATGGCCGAGCAGCTGGCTCGTCACAATGCGCCAGTGCCGAATCTTGACGAACTGTGGTATCGTGTGGAAGCTGAATGGGCAGCTGTACCTTTATACGCCATTCAAGCTCTGTTTGACTCAATGCCCAAGCTTATCAAGGCCGTTTTTACGGCCAGAAGTGGTTGCTCTGGGTACTGATTTCTCAGGATCTATGCACCCAAATGGCGTAAAAATGGAATCACATGTCAGTTCTAGTATTATATATTTGTCCAATGGATACCCGTTTATCATCTGCATTTCTTCTTGGTGTACCATTTTTAATGGCCAGTAGTGTATCTTCTCTGATGGCTGTAAATATAAAATATCGCAATCAAGGACAGAATCGTGTAGTAACGGGGACGTGGCACTACGCAAGTCGAAACAAGTTGAATAATGAATCACTTGTTGCACGAATTAAACTCTGAAAACTGCAGACAAAATTTCAAACATGCTACAGAACTATATAGTGGCAAAAGAAAGTTTCAAAGTTTTTGATCAGTTTTGCACATATCTCCCCTCAATTCTGAAATTATATATTACAATGAACCGTCTACTTTGCCGTTGGTGGGGAGGCTTGCGTGCCTCGGCGACACAGACATACGTACCGAAGGTGCAACCACATCGGAGGAGTATCTGTAGAGAGGCCACATAAACGTGTGGTTCCTGAAGAGGGGCAGCAGCCTTTTCAGTAGTTGCAGGGGCAACAGTCCGGTTGATTGACTGATCTGGCCTTACAACACTAACCAAAACGGCCTTGCTGTGCTGGTACTAAGAACGGCTGAAAGCAAGGTGAAACTACAGCCGTAATTTCTCCCTAGTGCATACAGCGTTACTGTATGGTACAATGATGATGGCGTCCCCTTGGGTAAAATATTCCGGAGGTAAAGTAGTCCCCCATTTCGATCTCCGGGAGGGGACTACTCAGTAGGACGTTGTTATCAGGAGAAAGAAAAGTGGCGGTCTACGGTTCGGGGTGTGGAATGTCAGATCCCTAAATCGGGCAGGCAGGTTAGAAAATTTGAAAAGGGAAATGGATAGGTTAAAGTTGGATATAGTGGGAATTAGTGAAGTTCGGTGACAGGAGGAACAAGACATCTGGTCAGTTGAATACAGGATATAATTACAATATCAAATAGGGGTTATGCAGGAGTAGGTTTAATAATGAGCCGGCCGCGGTGGTCTAGTGGTTCTAGGCGCTCAGTCCGGAACCGCGCGACTGCTACGGTGGCTGGTTCGAATCCTGCCTCGGGCATGGATGTGTGTGGTGTCCTTAGGTTAGTTAGGTTTAAGTAGTTCTAAGTTCTAGGGGACTGATGACCACAGATGTTAAGTCCCATAGTGCTCAGAGCCATTTGAACCATTTGAATTTAATAATGAATAAATAATAGGAATGAGGGTACGCTACTACAAACAGCATAGTGAACGCATTATTGTGGCCAAGATAGATACGAAGCCCACGCCTACCACAGTAGTACAAGTTTATATGACAACTAGCTCCGCAGATAACGAAGAGAATAATGGAGTGTATGATGAGATAAAATAAGTTATTTAGATAGTGAAGGGTAACGAAAATTTAATAGTCATGGGTGACTGAAATTCGATAGTAGGTAAAGGAAGAGAAGGAAACGTAGTAGGTGAATATGAAACGGAGGTAAGGAATAAAGAGGAAGCCACCCGGTAGAATTTTGCACAGAGCATAACTTAATCATAGCTAACACTTGGTTCAAGAATCATGAAAGAAGGCTGTATACATGGAAGAAGCCAGGAGATACTGGAAGGTTTCAGATAGATTATGTAATGGTAAAACAGAGATTTAGGATCCAGGTTTTATATTGTAAGACATTTCCAGGGGCAGATGTGGATTCTGACCACAATCTATTGGTTATGAACTGTAGATTAAAACTGAAGAAACTGCCAAACTGTGGGAATTTAAGGAGATGGAACCTGGATAAACTGTCAGAATCAGAGGTTGTAGAGAGTTTGAGGGGAGCATCAGGGAACGATTGACAATAATGTGGGAAAGTAATACAGAAGAAGAAGAATGCGTAGCTTTGAGGGTTGAAATAGTGAAGCCAGCAGAGGATCAAGTAGGTAAGAAGACGAGGGCCAGTATAGATTGTCGGGTAAGAGAAGAAATATTGAATTTAACTGATGAAAGGAGAAAATATAAAAATGCAGTAAATGAAGCAGGCAAAAAGGAACACAAACGTCTTAAAAATGAGATCGACAGGATGTGCAAAATGGCTAAGCAGGGATGGCTAGAGGACAAATGTAAGGATGTAGAGACGTATATCACTAGGCGTAAGATAGATACTGCCTACAGGAAAATTAAAGGGACCTTTGGAGAAAAGAGAACCACTTGCATGACTATCAAGAGCTCAGATGGGAACCCAATTCAATCAAACAAGAGAAACCAGAAAGGTGGAATGAGTATTAGAGGGTCTATACAAAGGCGATGTTCTAGAGGACAATATTATGGAAATGTAGGAGGATGTAGATGAAGATGAATTGGGAGATATTATACTGCGTGAAGAGTTTGTCAGAGCACTAGAAGACCTAAGTCGAAACAAGGCCACGGGAGTAGACAACATTCCATTAGAACAACTGATAGCCTTGGGAGAGCCAGCCCTGACAAAACTCTACCATCTGGTGAGCGAGATGTATGAAACAGGCGATATACCCTCAGACTTCAAGAAGACTATATAATTCCAATCCCAAAGAAAGCAGGTGTTGACAGATGAGAAAATTACCGAACTATCAGTTTAATAAGGCACGGCTGCAAAATACTAACCCGAATTCTTTACAGACGAATGGAAAAACTAGTAGAAGCCGACCTCGGGGAAGATCAGGTAGGATTCCGTAGAAATGTTGGAACACGTGAGGCAATACTGACCCTAAGACTAATCTTAGAAAGTAGATTAAGGAAAGGCAGCCCTACTTAGAAGGTCGCCGATGACATTGTAATTCTGTCAGAGACAGCAAAGGATCAGGAATAGCAGCTGAACGGAATGGACATTGTCTTGAAAGGAGGATATAAGATGAACATCAACAAAAGCAAAACGAGGATAATGGAAAGTAGTCGAATTAAATCGAGCCATGGTGCGGGAATTAGATTAGGAAATGAGACGCTTAAAGAAGTAAATGAGTTTTGCTACTTGGGTAGCAAAATAACTGATGATGGTCGAAGTAGAGAGGATATAAAATGTAGACTGGTAATGGCAAGGAATGCGTTTCTGAAGAAGAGAAATTTGTTAAAATCAAGTATAGATTTAAGTGTCAGGATGTCGTTTCTGAAAGTATTTGTATGGAGTGTAGCCATGTATGGAAGTGAAACGTGGACGATAAATAGTTTGGAGAAGAAGGGAATAGAAGCTTTCGAAATGTGGTGCTAAATATGAGTGCTGAAGATTAGATAGGTAGATCACATTACTAATGTGGAGGTATTGAACAGAATTGGGGAGAAGAGAAATTTGTGTCACAACTTGACTAGAGGAAGGGATAGCTTGGTAGGACATATTTTGAGGCATTAAGGGATCATCAATTTAGTATTGGAGGGTAGCGTGGAGGGTAAAAATCGTAGAGGGAGACCAAGAGATGAATACCCTAAAGAGATTCAGAAGGATGTAGCGTACAGTAGGTACTGGGAGATGAAGAACCTTGCACAGGAGAGATTAGCAAGGATAGCTGCATCAAACCAGTCTCTGGAATGAAGACCATAACAACAACAACATATTATTCACCATAAAAATGCCTAGAAACTTCAACAGTTTGACTTGTTTCAAGGAAAATACAAAACGCTTGCTACTTAATGCCACTAGTAGGACATGATATCTTTGGAGAACTTTCGCCTCCAACACATGGCATTTTCGCAGATCGTTTTTGAACTAGGTAAATGTCTACTACGCAGTAGACGTATGGCATTCATGAAACGACCTTTGAGCAGAAAAAAGTATGAATTTGGTCTTTCCAATGTAAGGAACCAGAGGTCAACCAACAGACCATAATTTTGTCATATTGCAAACTTGATCACCTGAAACGTCCATCCAGTACTCGGTTAACAGCAAATAGAAATGTTCAGATTCAAGTCTGAGACAAACATATACATCAAGAGGACCAAATATAGATGGAATCAGAAACGAACGCAAATCTAGGTCTGAATCGTGGAGACGAAAGATGTTGGAATACGTGAAGACATTCCGTTAAGAAATTTTAATATCCTAGTATTTAAAAATGACAAAATTTGTTTGACGCACTTGACAGTAAATTTTATATTATTATTTGATTATTGACTAATAAACACAATTTATACTTTGAAATTACTTTTAAAACCTCCTGAAAAGAGGGAAAATACTTCGGACTCTATCCTAAGGTTTAATGTATCACTACTGTCACTTTTCCCCAGTTACAGCAAAATATTAAAGATATGGTGATCTAGTGACACAAATGGCCAACCGTATTGGTTATCATGTCGCATATTAAATATGGAGCTAAGAATAGCAATATGTCTATGTTATCGATTCTTTCGATTTGTGAAAGAATGGGTAAGTTGGAAGTCCGATGAGTGTGCGCCCACTTGTGGACTGATTTTTTGCAACTGCTCTAGAAAATAATCAGTAAAAAAGTATCTACGGAATCTACACAGAAATTCTTAGAGAGGTTGGAATTATGTGAAACTTACAATGTTTGTTATTTTCCCTATTACACAATTAAAGCGGAAGAACTGATACAAAAAGCAACATCATGAATACTCTAACGATCAAGATATATCTTCTCCGGAATTAATCAAACTCTGAACATCACGTCGTCATAAGAAATCAAGAATACTATGTGTCACACTCTTCCTGCCGATAATTCGACGTCAGTCCTACACCCATAGCCAATGAATTTAAATACATGGAAACTAATTCCACAGAAACAGGTCAAACTAAGGATCCAGACCGGGAATCGATTTCACTACATTGCTTTATTCAAATACTTATGCCACGTATGTGGAGACATAGCAACTTTTAGGAGCAAGTGGTTTTTTTAAATGTGAGGTCTAAGGCCATTCTTAAATTTCTCATTTTTCGGCTGAAAGTCTTCATGAAGCTCTTTAATCCAGTAGAAGTCTCTGACATACCAGAATGATGTATTAAGTATTATCACAACTGCGATGAAATTTGCAACAGCCTAAATATACTCACCCAAACTGCAAAATATATATAAATGTATTGTTAACAAAATACCTGTTATACAGGTGATATATCTTTGTTAATCGATTTCAGCATATCTTATTCCATATATAGAGGCATACGCACTATTGCCTTAATCCTAACCCCAAAAACAAAATAATAACCTGCATCGGTTTATTATAACAGTGCGCAAGATGCAATAGACGGTACGAATTCAGTTGCGTTATTGTAATTAAATGCTGTCGGGGGTTGGCAGTTCTTTCCAACTGATAACCGCTTGTCACAACACGTAGTCCCGCTGCATGAAGGAAATGGGGAAAACATCTCGTGTAGACAAGTCACGTATGTCAAATTCACCATATGTACTACTGGCCAGTAAAGAGACGCTACACAACGAAGAAGCACACAAACCCACAAGAAGTGGCAAGACTTTAAAAATGAAACCAGTAAAATAATTACGAGCTTGTCCATAGCCTATTCACGACGAGAGAATTCGAGAAATTTAAACCAGTACAGAAGCTACCGACAATCACTCTTCTCAAGTGCCCTTGGCAAGTGTAACAAGGTAGGCGTGATCAGTTAATGGTACCGAAAGTACCCTCCACCACACTCCATTAGATGGCATGCGGAATATGATGTATTCCATTTTAAACACAGATCGCAATAATATTGTTAAGTTCAGTTACTACATTAATATAACAACTGAGTTCGTATACTGTATTCCACATCATGTGATTGTGATAATGAATCATTAACAATCGCACTCAGTAACTGTCCCTTTTCTGCATAAGTGTACCAATTTTGGATCTCTAGATAGGCTAATAATACGTTGCAATTTGTCCACGAATAACTAAAGCATTCTCTAAGTTGTTACACAAATGTTACGTGTCATAGGGTTAGAAATGACATTAGGAGTAAATACTTTACGTCTATTTCTTTAGTAAAGTAATAATCATAAAAGAAAACTGACTACTCACTCTTGATGATCATCAGAGCGCTTCTCTACCGGATTACTAGGAGGTAACTTCTCATTGGCTCCAAAAGCGCAATGATATGCCAGCGCAATCTCTGCAACGAAAAGAAAATATGTATTTAGCTTTACTATAGGTACCCGTTTGCTGTCTTTGCGTTGTATTAAAAAACAGCATCTGCCGATATTGTTAAATTATAAATATTGTCGAAGAAGCGGGCGTACATATTATGGTACACATTGTGAAGATTGTGAAGTTCACAAATACTCAAACATTCTATCAGTAATCAGCCCAGACTGTAGATGCGTCCTCATCGTAATCTATACTGACACGGCGTATCACTTAATATAGAGTAAATATATTGTACACAATGTAAGACACCCGACAGAGCAAAGGTAACACAACTTTTCCTAACTTGGTACCTACTGCTGAAATCATTCGCACGATTGAGGACATATTATACTTGAATCTGTAGCATGTAGTCTTGTAATGAAAGTCGATGTAGAAGGTATGTCAATCATAATTTTCCACAAGAATACTGAAAACTGAAACATGAAATGCTTTTCTTCTGTCTTGTGACAAAATAAATTAATGTTAAACTTGAACTTCTCATTGAATTCTTTGTCACTTGAGACACAGTGCCAGTTCAGTTGCAGGGGGGAGGAGCTTGTTTAAAGAGGGATCCTACACATTTCCTTGAGGAACTCCGGAAACCGCGAGGTCATAAATTATTATAGGAATATCACTCAGTCAGAATACGAATGTGAAATCTCAAGAGCAGAGCCACATTGTTCACCGTCACGCAAACTCTAACGTGCAGCTAAATGGAAACTAACTCGATAGTTAACTTCTTTCGGCAGTTTGTGGAAACACTTACCCACAAACAGCTAGTTTCCGTTAACGACGATAGCATGGAAACAGTGCCACAAATTGTAACAGTGTCAGATGTTTATGACGGGAAAACAGTGTCTTTACTTTAGCATTATAAATGCAAATCGCTTGCTGAAAGACTAAGAGATACACCACGTTAGCTGTTCATTAATGCTAAGTTTTAGAGGTAACCGAAAATAATATATTTATATACAGTACTAATGTTCGGTATGTAGTCAGACGATTAATGCGCCACATGCATTAAGAGCGCGGATTCAAGAGAGCTATTTAAACTGACACCTAATTTCTGTCTTTTTGAAGTACACGACTTATTTGCAGAGCCGATAGGGAAAAAAATGAATGATTTAGCGAAACAATACATCACTGACGAAGCTGAACGGAACGGAACGGATAATGTTACCGCTCTGTCTACGTGGGAGGCTGCGCCAGAGTTCCATTTCGCTTGTCATAGTGAATTACTGGAAAGGTGGACACAGAGTTTGGAGGAGGCTGCCGCATTACACTAATCAGACTTACCGAGAAAGCAAAGCAAAATTGCGACACGCGACATGGCTCTTGTAGGCCGTCCGGTGTAGGCTGCCACTTCTACGCCAGTCGGAGGTCGGCCGCTAACTGACGCAGCAACACACCGGTGCACAGACACGAGCTGCGGCTCCATGGAGCACGCGCCGAATGCTGCGTTTCGTCACCGATCGAAATCGGTACGTCACCAAAGCTAGGTAATGTTCCCTTAAAAATCCTGCCACGAGAGCGATGCAACACAACTATGTAAAACCTCGCAATGAGTGTGAAAAAGTAAAGCATCGATTTCAACAATGCACCGACATCTTCTCCGATATTCACTGTATCCGTCAGGAAGTACACATATTCAGTGTTATTCTGTTTAGCAGCTATTGCACAGCTGCTTAGGGAAATCGTTTGATCCACAGTAAGTGGCTAAATTTAAGCGCTAAAGCGAAGAATCGTGAGAAATGTGAGTTTCTTTCCGTTGACGATGGAAACTGAAGATAACGGATGAAAACGTATGTGAGTCTTTGGCTGAAGTAAAAGTGAAAGAAACACACAGGCACGAGCAGCCAAACCGGGTTACTATGAAGCCATCTTGGTCGCTATGTGCAGCAGCGCAGCCAGTACGAACTATTTTCCTTCTTTAAGCAAAAAAAAAATTATAAGTTAACAGCTGTCTATAGCACAGAGTTGCAGAGCGTAAAATACGAGCTTGAAAGTTACATGTTCTAATTTCTATTAAATGTAAGTTCGAAGGGCATGAATGCCTGGGAGACCCCGAAGGCCAGGTTCAGGCACCTAGTTGGAAATTTTTCTCATTTCCTTCACGCTAGGAGATAGCTTCCCTTCGCGAAATTCGCAAAATATGAGAGCTGTGTATGTAAGTCTAATTGTTAAGTGTGTGTGTGGGGTGGGGGGGTGAGTGGGTGGGGGGGGGGGGGTGCGTGCGTGGGTAGGTGAGTGGGTGTGTGTTTTGTGGGATGGAGATGATGAGAGAAAGGAGAGGGTAAAACCACGTGCTGGCTCGCAACCTACGCCTGTCGAAGACCACCAAGAAGGCAAGACCACCGAGCTTAACATCCACATCCGACGGACGGATCGCCAGTATTAAAGCTTTCCTTGAATAACGAACTAGCTAATATGCAGTTGTATGTCAAGTTCCACTGATAGGGAGATGTGGAGAGTAGTGGTTGAAAGGACATTCTGGTGGAAAATGTGCCGACATCAGCTTTAACACTTTATCTTCAACCTTGTTCTCGGAATTATGTCGTCATCGCATCCAGTCACGTGCATCGTGGCCAGTTCGGGGATCACGGCATCAGAATCAGAACTTTCTCATCATCAAGGCCACCCCCACAGGCGCTACAGTCTAGAACCGTGCAACAGCTGTGATGGCAGGTTCGAATCCTGCCTCGGGCATGGATGTGTGTGATGTACTTAGGTTAGTTAGGTTTAAGTAGTTCTAAGTTCTAGGGGACTCTTCAACTCAGCAGTTAAGTCCCATAGTGCTCAGAGCCCTTTGAACCATTTGCACCACACCCACAGCGCCCCCGCACACCCACACCTCAGCGTCACTATGCTGTCGACAAATCGCATGGAAAAACATTTACCTTTGACGTAAAAATAACGTGTAATTACATTAATTACGTGCAGATGTACCACTGATGTAATATTAAAATGGCTTCTAGGTCAAAGATTTGCCTTATATATCAAAACGGCACACATAGGCATTGCATACTGTTGCACCTCTCCAGTCCCCGTATCAAAGGCAAGTATTATTGTTGCAATGTAGCTCCATGTGAGCTGTTCTCAAAAGCACCAAAAAATTTTTTTACCAAAAAAAGTGGTAAAGTATCAGAATTGTCTAAGACACCGAATTTTTTTTTTCATCTACGTTTGTATCTCTGACTTCTATACATTTATTGAAGCACTGGCTCATCTGTCACATTGGTAAGTTTCATTTGAAGCTGTATTTCATTCGCCTTGGAATTCTATAACGAGTAGATAGTATATTTCTCTGTAAATTATCTAGAAATACAAATCAGGAATTCATAGCTGCTGAACATGAGTTGTACCTTAAATACCATTCAAAAACCCTTAAAAATGGCAAATAAATTCAAGTCCTGTTCCATGTGAATTTGCTTCCTGTCACTGCCCCATAGTTAAAAAGCTACAAAAACGCTGTCTCCGTACCGCAATTTTTTCTCACTGTCACCAAAGCTTTCGGTAAAGGACTAAGGCGTTGAAATTTCGATGTATTAACATCGCTACGTATAAGGTAAAACAGAGTCTTCAATTATTTCCCCGTACGTGATGTCACAATATTCTTAAATGACTGCAGAATACATCGGCAACGCAAAAATTTCGATATTTACATCCATTACCAAGGACCTAGTTCAAGTAAAGGACATTATAGCTGTAAAGCTCCAATTAATTACTTTGCATCATCTATGATATCACAATATTCTAAAATGTATCAGAAAAGGTGATGTTTATATTAGAACAGTGTCTTAGTACATGAAGTGTATTCAATCTGATAATGTGTGTACTGTCATCACAAAAAAACAGGACTTGGAATGAAGATAACACACGCCACAAAAATATAATAATAATCCAATCGATGACAAGTATTTCAAACACATTGCCGCTGCATTTCAGGATCAATAGCTCGTTAAAACGAAACCTTTTTTTAGCTACACCAACAAGTAATAAAAGTACTACTATGCAAACGCACAACAAAATCGTTTATTATGGAAGGAAGGAACAAGTTGTTCGATTTTAGGGATGAATAAAGTACATCTTTACAATATATCAATTAAACAGGAGAGTGACATGGAGCGTTTATAAACATACTCTCACGGGAGAGACGACTAAAGACGGCGATAGAGAGAGATGTGACTTTTCCAAATACAACGTCAGGGTTTATGTCTCGGTAATAGATAACGATGGCAACCCAGTTCTAAGCAAAGAAGTGAAGGCAGAAAGGTGGAAGGAGTATATAGAGGGTTTATACAAGGGCGATGTACTTGATGACAGTATTATGGAAATGGAAGAGGATGTAGATGAAGATGAAATGGGAGATAAGATACTGCGTGAAGAGTTTGACAGAGCACTGAAAGACCTGAGTCGAAACAAGGCCCCGGGAGTAGACAACATTCCATTAGAACTACTGATGGCCTTGGGAGAGCCAGTCATGACAAAACTGTACCATCTGGTGAGCAAGATGTATGAGACAGGCGAAATACCCACAGACTTCAAGAAGAATATAATAATTCCAATACCAAAGAAAGCAGGTGTTGACAGATGTGAAAATTACCGAACTATCAGTTTAATAAGTCACAGCTGCAAAATACTAACGCGAATTCTTTACAGACGAATGGAAAAACTGGTAGAAGCGGACCTCGGAGAAGATCAGTTTGGATTCCGTAGAAATGTTGGAACACGTGAGGCAATACTAACCTTACGACTTATCTTAGAAGAAAGATTAAGAAAAGGCAAACCTACGTTTCTAGCATTTGTAGACTTAGAGAAAGCTTTTGACAACGTTAACTGGAATACTTTCTTTCAAATTCTGAAGGTGGCACGGGTAAAATACAGGGAGCGAAAGGCTATTTAGAATTTGTACAGAAACCAGATGGCAGTTATAAGAGTCGAGGGGCATGAAAGGGAAGCAGTGGTTGGGAAAGGAGTGAGACAGGGTTGTAGCCTCTCCCCGATGTTATTCAATCTGTATATTGAGCAAGCAGTAGAGGAAACAAAAGAAAAATTCGGAGTAGGTATTAAAATTCACGGAGAAGAAGTAAAAACTTTGAGGTTCGCCGATGACATGGTAATTTGGTCAGAGACAGCAAAGGACTTGGAAGAGCAGTTGAACGGAATGGACAGTGTCTTGAAAGGAGGATATAAGATGAACATCAACAAAAGCAAAACGAGGATAATGGAATGTAGTCAAATTAAATCGGGTGATGCTGAGGGGATTAGATTAGGAAATGAGACACTTAAAGTAGTAAAGGAGTTTTGCTATTTAGGGAGTAATATAACTGATGATGGTCGAAGTAGAGAGGATATAAAATGTAGACTGGCAATGGCAAGGAAAGCGTTTCTGAAGAAGAGAAATTTGTTAACATCGAGTATAGATTTAAGTGTCAGGAAGTCGTTTCTGAAAGTATTTGTATGGAGTGTAGCCCTGTATGGAAGTGAAACATGGACGATAACCAGTTTGGACAAGAAGAGAATAGAAGCTTTCGAAATGTGGTGCTACAGAAGAATGCTGAAGATAAGGTGGGTAGATCACGTAACTAATGAGGAGGTATTGAATAGGACTGGGGAGAAGAGAAGTTTGTGGCAGAACTTGACTAGAAGAAGGGATCGGTTGGTAGGACATGTTTTGAGGCATCAAGGGATCACAAATTTAGCATTGGAGGGCAGCGTGGAGGGTAAAAATCGTAGAGGGAGACCAAGAGATGAATACACTAAGCAGATTCAGAAGGATGTAGGTTGCAGTAGGTACTGGGAGATGAAGAAGCTTGCACAGGATAGAGTAGCATGGAGAGCCGCATAAAACCAGTCTCAGGACTGAAGACCACAACAACAACAAACTTATCATTTATTGGGCGATGCTTCACACTTTTCAGGTATAATAAAGCTAAAAAAATTAAGTGTTTCAACATCTAAATTGTCAGTATTACTTAGTGAAGTGAATGCTTATCGTATTATAAGCAAGATCTCTACGAAAATACAAGCAAAAATAAGATGTATGATATGTAAGATTTCGCACACTTTCCAGACGCCTGACACCTGACGCAAGACATTCTCTGCAAGCATACATTGTGTTGTGTCGATTCCCTAAGGTCTCGACACAATGAGTGGCTAGGTGCACGCGAAACTAACGCAGACGGGCGTAAATTCTGAAACAGGAGACTGGATGAAAACTATAAAGAAAAGAAGAGAGATTTTAATATACTTAACTTTAATGTAGTCTTGTTCTTGTTGAAATACATCTCTTGCATAGTAGTAAGCAATTAGCAATGATACACATGGCGCCTTGCTAGGTAGAAGCGATGGACTAGCTGAAGGCTATTTAATCTGTCTCTCGGCAAATGAGAGGAATACTTGGTAGGTCTAGTCGCAAGCTATGTCGTCCGTACAACTGGGGCGAGGTCATGTCCGTGTCTTGTGACCTGCCATGTGGTGGCGCTAGGATTGCGAGTACACAGTGGCGACACGCGGGTCCGACATGTACTACAGGACCGCGGCCGATTTAAGTTACCACCTAGCAAGTGTGGTGTCTAGCGGTGACACCACATTCCTCCCCCGCAAATCGGCGAACGGTCGTGAGATAAGGCTTCCGCCCGCCGTGGGGAGGACCCCATGTTGACGTATGCGATGAGGTGGGGAGCCGAACAACAGGCGAGGCTGTGCCACCCGCACCCGGCCATTCGGTCCGAGGGGAGCTAGGAAACGCCTGCAAACCTAGTCCAGGGTGCACGTCAACATGAGGTGTTTGCGCACGGAATGATATAGAAGGGTCGACCTCCATGTGGTCGGAGCACCCGACGGGCGAAGACGACATCTGGTCCGGAGCGGGCAAGAAGTCCATGGCGGAGGACGGCTGGTCACGGGAAGCAAGCGGCGGCGCGTGACCCAGGGAGGCGCGAGGCGGCTGCAGCGAAGCGTCCGCTGCTGGCGGCGCCGGCGGCGGCTGCGGCGGCTGCGGCGGCGCGACGCCATGAGGCATAATGGAAGGCATCGTCGGTAACACCTGGGGATGAGGCGAGCCAGTAGATGGGTCCCCAGGGCGCTGACCTGACGGCACCGTCGCTGAAAGCAGACGGGGAGCGGCAGAACCCAGGCGACGACAGAGGCGCAGCTGATTGAGATGCCGACGCACCTCACCAGAGGCCCCCAAAACCAAATACATCGCGCGGCCGAGGCAGCGAAGAATGCGCCCTGCGAGCCAACGCTGTGAACCGCGATAGTTGCGATAATAGACAACGTCGCCAGGAGCAAAAGCAGGAGTCTGCCGCTGCACAGGAACCTGATGCGGCGGATGCAGCAAAGACATCAGAGTTCGATGAGGACGACCATGGAGCAACTCAGCCGGCGAGCGACCATCGCGGGGCTGAGAGCGATATGAGGACAAAAAGAGCAACAAAGCGTCCTCCCGAGAATGCGACTCTTTCAACTTCAACATCTGCGACTTGAAAGTCCGGACCAATCGTTCAGCGGCACCGTTTGACTGAGGCGAAAACGGCGCGGATGTCAGATGTTGAATACCATTGGCCTTGCAGAACGACTGAAATTCTGCGGACATGAATTGTGGGCCATTGTCGGAAACAATAGTCTGCGGAAAACCTTCAATGCAAAAGATAGCAGACAAGGCTTGGATGGTGGCAGAAGACGTCGTGGAAGACATCCGGACAACAAAAGGAAAATTACTGAAAGCATCGACCACAACCAACCATCGAGCATTCCAGAATGGACCAGCAAAATCGATGTGCAAGCGTTGCCAAGGGGAAGTGGCTTTCGGCCATGCAAAGAATTTCCGCGGCGGTGCGGATTGTTGTTCGGCACACGCCACGCAAGAGGAGCACATATTCGCAATCGCAGCATCGATTCCGAACCAAGTACAGTGCTGTCGAGCAAGTTGTTTCGTTCGCACTATACCCCAATGTCCTTGGTGAAGAAGCTGTAAGACAGAGGACTGTAGCGAACGTGGGACTACGACTCGGGATTGATCATTATCGGAACGCAACAACAAAACACCACGTCGTACAAAAAGTCTCTCCTTGTGAGCAAAAAAACGGCGAACCAAAGGATCCTCGATCCGTGACTTGGACAAGGGCCATTGCGTAGCAACAAAACGCAAAACGGGAGCAAGGACAGGGTCAGCAGCTGTGGCTGTAGCTACACGACGAAAATCAATCGGAAACGATGCGACCACGTCATCGGCTTCCGAATCAATGAACATGCAAGCAAGTTCGGAAGAATCGAATGCTGTATCCTCAGCAACAGGCAAACGGGACAACGCATCAGCGTTGCCGTGCTTAGCAGTGGACCGATACAAGATATCGTAGCGGTACTGCGAGAGAAAAAGTGACCAGCGAATGAATTTCTGCGCTGTACGTGGAGGTACAGGCTTGTTCGGATGAAAAAGCGATGTCAAAGGCTTGTGGTCCGTGATGATTGTAAAGTGACGACCATACAAGAAGTCATGGAACTTGGTAACACCAAACACGAGAGCTAAAGCTTCTTTCTCTATTTGTGAATAATTTCTTTGCGCAGATGAGAGCAATTTGGACGCAAAGGCAATAGGGCGATCATGCGAGCCATCCTTGTGCGCAAGCACAGCACCGATCCCGAAATCCGATGCATCGACCATCAACAAAAGGGGTTTTCGGGGATCGAATGGCGTAAGGCAAGTATTTGAAAGTAACGCCGATTTCAACTGGCGAAAGGCGCGTTCGCATTCCGTCGTCCAGACGAACGGAACACCTTTACGGCGTAAGCGATGAAGCGGAGCTGAAATGGAAGAAGCATTGCGCACAAATCGGTGATAATAATTTACCTTACCCAGCACACTCTGTAGCTGTTTTAAGTTCTGCGGTGACGGCAAGTCCTGAATGGCACGAAGGTGCTCTGGACTCGGATGTATTCCTTGGGCATTTATGACATGCCCCAGGTACGGTAAGTCACGAGCAAAAAACACACATTTGTCCTTCCTCAAGCGAAGACCATTCTGACGCAATACCTGAAATAATGTTCGGAGATTCTGCAAATGTTCGGCTTCTGTCTTGCCTGAGAGCACAATATCGTCCAGATAGTTCGCAGCAGTAGGGACCGACGCACAAATAGTTTGTAAATATTGCTGAAATAAAGCAGGGGCGGATGCACACCCGAATGGCAGTCTTTTGAAGCGATACAAGCCAAGATGCGTGTTAACCACTAAGACGCGCTGGGATTCTTCGTCCACAGGTAGTTGCAAGTACGCATCTGCTAGGTCCAATTTTGAAAAATATTTTCCCGGGCACAGTTTGTCAAAAAGATCTTCCGGGCGGGGCAAAGGAAAAGTAGCAGTCACAAGTTGTGGATTCACAGTGGCCTTGAAGTCCACGCAAAATCTCAGTTTTCCGGAAGGTTTTGGCAAAATGACTAAGGGTGAGGCCCAGAGAGAAGCCTGCACACGTTCAATTACACCTTGAGATTCTAATTCGGCTAATGTTTTTGCGACCTCATCACGCAATGCGTGGGGAACATTGCGCGCTCTGAAAAATTTTGGTTGCGCGTTGTCTTTCAGTTCCAAATGCGCTTCATAGTTCTTAGCGCAACCAAGGCCCGGTGCAAAATGTCTGCAAATTCGTCACAAAGACTAGAAACGCTGGCGGAAGGCACAGTCTGATTCACTGATAGGACCTGATTTACTATAGACAAATTAAACAATTGAAACAAATCTAAACCAAACAAGTTCACTGCACTAGAGGAACGAAGAACATAAAATGACACAAGTGTTGTCTGTCCCTTGTATGTGGCAAGAAGGCTGCACTGTCCTAACACAGGTATATGCTGTCCTGAGTAACTAGTTAACGTAACATTTGCGGCACGCAATGGCGGGGCGCCCAGTTGTTTGTACGTGTCGTGATTGAGCAATGAAACTGCAGCTCCCGTATCGAGCTGGAATGGTATCACTTGTCCTGCAAAGTCTAAGTCCACAAAAAGTTTATTGTCTTGTTGACGACAAGAGCGACTGTCTCGTGCAATTTGAACTGATACAGGTCCAGAAGCACTTGCAACTTTACGGGATTTCCGGCGACGTCGACGCACACTTTGGGTGGGACGAACACAGTCACTGTGAGCTAAAGTGTCACTGGACGGGTGGGAATGAACGACATGAATGTCCATGGGCGAAGGTCCACGAGCCTGATTGTCCTGGGTGCGATTCCGGCGCGAAGCAAAAGGCCTGGAATTATTGCGAGTGTCTGATCTAAGCTTTTTCTGGCAAACACTTTGTACATGTCCTGTCTTTTGACAGTAAAAGCAAATAGCTTGGCGTGACGGGCAATGTTCACGCGAATGTCTAGTTGCACACCGCGGGCAAGATTTCACTGCATTTGCTTGCTTACGCGGCGCACGTGGTTGCAAGCTAGGCGGCCGCAGCGAAGTCGGGCGCGAGGGCCGCTTAGCGTCCCGTGCAGCGGGCCCGGCGGGCCGATTAATGTGACACACTGCTGGCGAAGTTTCAAATGATGCCTGAGCAAAGTCAAGTGTGTCTTGCCTGTCCAATATGTCTATCACTTGTTGCAGGGAGGGATTAACTAGCTTCAAAATCTGTTCCCTTATGCGAACATCAGAAACGTTCTGTGCAATTGCATCACGCACCATAGTATCTGAATATGGGAGGCCACATTCACAGGCAAACGCGCAGTCTCTAGTAAGTCCTTGCAAAGTTGCTACCCACTCCCTATTAGTCTGACCGGCCGTACGTTTTGTACGAAAAAACGTATACCGTTTGGCAACTACATTTACTGTTTCTTTGAAATAGGCATCTAAAGCCGACAAAATTTCCTCGTAGGTCAGAGTTGCTACGTCGCGTCGGGGAAACAATTTCACTATCACCCGGTAGGTAGACACACCGACACAAGAAAGCAAAAACGGCTGCCGCTCTTTACCTTGAATTCCATAAGCAGTGAGGTGGAACCGGAACTGATCGGCCCACTCAGTCCAGCTTTCGGTTGTGGCCTCAAAGGGCCTAAATGGCGGTGCGACAGCGTTGTGTGGCTGCGGTAGCGAAGAAGCGGCTGCCGCCGCATCGGTTTGCAGCGCACGTTGACCCTGGACGAGCTGTCCAAGGGCTTCCAATAACGCCTGCGTCTGCTGATTCTGCAAGCGAAAAAATTCGGACAGTACATCTGGAGAATGCGGCGAAGCCATGACACAAGCAAATTAGAGCAAGTATAACACAAAGACTGCAACGTGGGCGCGGCATCCCATCCTCGTCGCCAAAATATTGTTGTGTCGATTCCCTAAGGTCTCGACACAATGAGTGGCTAGGTGCACGCGAAACTAACGCAGACGGGCGTAAATTCTGAAACAGGAGACTGGATGAAAACTATAAAGAAAAGAAGAGAGATTTTAATATACTTAACTTTAATGTAGTCTTGTTCTTGTTGAAATACATCTCTTGCATAGTAGTAAGCAATTAGCAATGATACACATGGCGCCTTGCTAGGTAGAAGCGATGGACTAGCTGAAGGCTATTTAATCTGTCTCTCGGCAAATGAGAGGAATACTTGGTAGGTCTAGTCGCAAGCTATGTCGTCCGTACAACTGGGGCGAGGTCATGTCCGTGTCTTGTGACCTGCCATGTGGTGGCGCTAGGATTGCGAGTACACAGTGGCGACACGCGGGTCCGACATGTACTACAGGACCGCGGCCGATTTAAGTTACCACCTAGCAAGTGTGGTGTCTAGCGGTGACACCACACATTGTATGACCACCCTCTATAGCTATAAATACTACACAGAGGCCGCAACAATTATTGATGTAGTGTTATTCTGTGCGTAGATATGGAACGGAAGTAGCTGTGTTCTACAGTTTGGGGATTCACAACTGCTAATCACGTCATAGGTTCTACCAACCCGTCCTGTGATGCTGATACAGCTGAAGTATACACTTAATATCAAGTCCCCAACTGCATAATTGATGTTCAGACCTCCAGTGATGTGTTGTAGTGGACAACAGAAGTGTGTTTAAGCTATTAATCTGTCAGTCTCAAAATGCAAGGTTGGTATTTCCCTGTTAGGATATAGAATTTCAGAGAGTTGTAAAACTTTAAGAGAAACCTAGATTGAGAGAGACAAACGTATCCCCAGATAAAATTCTGCGCTTATGTATAATATCCTTACCATGTGTTTTAGCAGTCTCCTCCTGTTTTATAGGTGCATATTTAAAACTGTAGGTAGGTAGAGAATTACCTCAAAAACGTTGTAGATGTAGAACGATTCCACTACTGCCAAGTCTCCGTTCGCAAAGTCAGAATAGAAAATATGACTACTATGGAAGCATACTGACCGTTGTATTTTCTCTCACAAAATTTGCGAGTGGTACAGGAAAGGGATTGATTAGCAGTAAACAGTACCACAAAAGGCCCTCTTCTTTTATGGTACTGTTTACTGCTAATCAATCATGTCGACAATGCTGTGTGCCACTGATTTAGTATAAAATAAAGACGCTATGATTCTTTCTGCAGAAAGCAAACCTCCCATCCATCGCTATTTGCCATAAATCTTACTGTTTTTTTTTTTTTTTTTCTCTCCCAATACCCCAACATTTTCTTTCTAAGATGTACGCATACATGTGATTTTAAGAGTCTAACAAATAGCTTAGTAAGGTATTTTAACAAATTACACCAGTATCAAATACAAAAACAAGTAGCACAACACGATACGGTAGTCAACATAAAAAGCATAAGACGCAGACGGAGGCCCACTGGCCTTCGTTTACAAATAGCCACTGCAGTAGTTAGATCGTTCTTGGAGAAGTGTTAAGTTGATATCAGCGAACGTCACCATGCAGTGGCGTGAACACAGCGGGGTATCTAACTGTTCAAAATACTGTTCCGAAATTCCTGCTTGCTGGTACGACAGGTTAAGGTTACAAGTTATAACCAATAGCGCAGCAACGTAGGCATAAAGTATTCAGGAAAACAAGGTGTCTAATGTCACTCGCAGGTAGACGGAAGCACCTACGTAATTTCAAGTTAATGATGCCGTGATCAACACAGTGGTAGATACATTGCAGCTTGTAAGGCTCGATACATAGATGGACGTAACTATCTGTAAAATACGTTTATGTCACGATACCCATGATGTCTGTAGTTTTCTCGCCGATTATGAGGATGGGTGAGCTCTGACACCCACGTACATTAATATTTTGATATATGGGTGATCTCTTCATACTAAGATTTACTGTCGTGGCGACGATGAATTTGACCACATGTTTTAAATATTTGTAGCACTGATTTATCATAAAAATGTTTCCCTGCTACGTTTTCCCATACCAATTTTTAAGCACCGATTCCCAAGTAGTATTCTCAGTTACAGATATTGAGTGCACTAAATTGTAGCATATTAAATCATGATGTCTCGTTGGTGGGGTCCCTCAGACGGGGTCCGGAAGCGAATTCATCCGCATTACATCTGGAATAGCAGAGGGCCCATAATGGATACAAATTACACGTTGGAGATCTGATCAAAAATGCTGGAATCTAGATCGTTTACTGCATTAGGGGATCTGATTATAGACCCCACAGACTAGATGTTGTTACCTAGTAACATAACAACCTTTTTATCAGACTTTCTACCTGTCTGGACAACACCTTTTAACAGTAATCTGTTTGGAGAAGACATTGCAGATTTCAACACCGGGGCAGCCAAACCTAATACATACCACAGCGGTGCTCTACTGCTGCTTTCGTATTTGTCAACGCAGGTGAGAAGACTTGTGAAAGCCAGCCCTTCTCCTCAATCTGAAATCTTCACAGTGACCGGTCGAGGTATGCCCACACTACTTCCTGACTGTCTCCTGTATAGGTGCTGCAGTCTTTCTTGATGCATAGTGGGCTACCTTGACTTCTGTGGAGAACAACCGTATTCTGAACTGCCATTAGCAGACACAACCGGAGCGCAGCACAGAGTGACCATCTGATGCGCTGAGGTGGGAGCCTGTCTCTGGAGCACATCCAGAAGGCGCACAAGCTTCACCCGTTGCCGACTCCCTTACTACACAGCAGAGGCACTACCCTGCGGCTGCAACGCTACGACGCACTGTCGAGGTGTCAGTATTTCTCAAAAGCACTTGCGCCTCGTTCCCGGCCACCAATGCAGCTCTGAAGAAAGTGGACCTTAGTAAGCTTTACTTGACGATAAATTTATTTACAAATATCGCTGCATCAGTGACGCATTCGGACTGGCACTGGACTTCTCACCCTTATACGTCGCTCGACCTCCCAACTACAATGTGACCTCTGGGCCAGGTCGTAACACTGGTGTCAAGAAGTTGCTCTGACACATAACGTTGGTGTCAGCGTGGCTATCACCTCAAGACTTCAGTGGAGTGAAGCTACATCTACAGTGGCATGTAGCTGTACCAGCACAATGTACCATGACGAGTGAATTCTGTTTCTTCATTAAAAGCCGTCTTTGGAATCAGTTGTGTTATTGTGAGCTATGTCAATTCTTAAGGATACCAGTAGCACCATTAAAGTGTCATTCCTTAAACTAGATGAGTATGTTTATTTGTCACTATTTAGAGACAATGTGAGAGACTCTTATTTAGACACAGTTCAGAGTATGTTCTGTAACCGTTCTGGGCGTGAGCCGCCATGTTTCATTGCTGCGCCAGTGACGTGTGATCGTTACGGAAGATTTGGCATGTGGCAGAGGTTTCTTCTGATTCTAGTTGGATTAGAATATGTCAGACAGATTAACTCGTAGTAGGCGTTTGTATGATGAGGTAAAGTTTTTTCTTCTATTTTCATTTTTGTTTTGTTGTTTTACATGACCGTTGTAGCTTACGCAAAATACCAGACAGTCGTTCTGCTACGATGGGTGAGACCCTTGCCGCATTGACGTAACAGTTACAAATACGATCTAGGTTAAATTCACAGCAACAAGAACAGAACAGAACGATGTTTTTTCGATAAAAGCTGAGTATCTTGATACAGAAACATAAAGAATCGGTGGAGACCTTTTAGGGTAGGATCCCAAGGGTCAATGCACATACACATGGGTTGACACATAATGTGGAAGTAGATAGAATCTTGCTCCAGGAAGATTTGGCTTGAGACGGTTTTGCGTGTGGTATTGTTACAGAAATATTACGTAAGGTAGGAATGGATAATATTCGGGATTTATCTGCGGCTCTTAAGCTATCGATGCACAAAGAGCAAATCGAATTGCAATTAAACCATGTACGGACCACCGTCAGTCTTCTAAGGAAGTAAAATGTTATAGACGTAGACATTGTCATGTACGAGAGCAGTGCCAGCAACCTGAATACTGTAAGTGTGGTAGAGGGGAACGCCACGCACCGGATTGAGGAAATTATGGGAAAGTGAAAAAAGGGTTGCAGAAATCCCTGTTAAACGCAGACGGGAGTGCTTTGCCTTACAGAAAGCAGTCGAAATAGGAAGTGACATTACACAACTAGATCCTCAGATGGAATGCTGCTTGTCAGGATATTTCGAAGACAAAGAACCTAAATTATTCGTGGACACAAGTGCGCACTTGTCAGTCGTATGTCTGGATGTCGTTGATAGGAGAAGACTGTGTTCTCCACGGTTAAGTGGGTGATAACAATGTGGAGTCGTTGGGTACCACATTTCTCATGTTCGGTATTGGAACTAGTTACTTCCGAGATTTTATAGATGTACACTGTAGGGAGTTGAAGGGTATTCTGCAGTTCTCAGGCTAGATGTTGTCGACACAAATTGGGATAAAATCGGTCTTTCACATTATACGGTGGAACTCGGTAGGACTTTGTTTTCATTGCGAAGGGTGTGTGTGTGTGTGGGGGGGGGGGGGGGGGAGATACAGCTGCTAGGGAAACAGCATAACAAAGCGAATCCTCAAGATAAACTGTATACACAGATAATATGGATTGGTTGCCATGATAAAATACCAGTAGGTGTTGGGAAGTTACTGTGGGTTTCTGTTGATACCGATTCGATGTGGTAGATCGGCAAACGACAATGAAAATTCGGATAGAATGCACTGTTTCGTGCGCAGAAGTGTGGTACATGCGAGTGATATTAACGGTGAACTTACGGTTCCTATAACTCTGGATGAGTTCGGCAAGGATGTGGTTAGTCTGTAGAAGGTTCTAAAGATAGGCACAATAAAGGTGTTATGTGATGATGATGCTGACAGATCAGAGGAAGACTAAAGCTGAAAGCAAACCGCCATTGCAATAGGACGTTTGCAAGACAGTCATCGTCAGGTTATACAAGCCTTATTACTATGGTTCATGGATTTATTCAACACAAACGTTTCTCTTCCACCAACACCGCTTACCCACACCCTTTGCCATAAAATGGCGATGTGTTCGTGTATAGCAATCTGTACCATATAGTAAGAATCTTCAACTCGTAATGGAAGAGTTTATAGATCTGCGGTTAGCAGATGGCGTTAGGGATACATTTATATCCCATGGAGCACGAATATTATCATTGTCCCAAAAAAGTCAACAGATGGTACCAAGAAGTACAGGTTCTGTTGCGATTATCGCTTCGAAAATACAAAAACCTTGTCGGATGCCTGTCCAGTCCCCTATACTACAGAAACATTACACAGTCTGAGACAGTGCCAGTACTTTACAACAATGGATCTGCGATGTGTGTCATACCAATTGTAATTACCCTGGAGGATATACCAGAGACCGCTTTCAGGGTCCCTTGAAGACATTATCCATATTAACGGATGCCTTTTGCGCTGGCAAACGCTCCAACCACGTCCCAAAAGTTATTAGATGGAGTTCTGTGGGAATCAAATCCCAAAACTTGCTTGGCGTATTTGGACAATATCATCGTACATTTGAGGGATGTACCAGACATTCAGAATTCTTAGGAAATGTGTTTAGCAGGTCACATGAAATTAGTAAGAAAGGTGTTCAAACCGTTCCTCGTGTAACAGAAGCAATCTGGAACTTTACAGTGCTACAAACGATAAAACATCTACAGTCATTTGTGGGCTTATGCAATTTGCAAACTCTTGGCGGCTCAAAAAATCGTTCAAATGGCTCTGAGCACTATGGGACTTAACATCTGAGGTCATCAGTACCCTATAACTTCGAACTACTTAAACATAAGTATCCTAAGGACATCAAAGAAATCCATGCCCGAGGGAGGATTCGAACCTACGACTGAACCGTCTAGAACCGCTCGACCACACGGTCGGCCAAACTCTTGAAGTACTTTGCAGAATTCGTGGAACCCTTAAATCATCTGTGATAAAGATCGTGAATTTCACTGGACAGCCGAATGTTAAAGGTTATTTGAGGAGGAATTTATTTTTTCCCGTGTTTACTAGCAATGGAGCTGTTAGCTGTGTCTCAAGCCAGAACATCAATGAGCAGGAACGTCTAGTTGCATAAGCTTCAAGGCGAGTGAATAATTTGAAGCGGAACTACATCGCGGTAAAGGAGATGTTATCACTAATTTGTTATATGGTGTACTTTCGTTGGCATTTATATCAACGAAAGTTTAAGGCCACCATTGATAATACATTACTGAAACAGTTACTAGGGCTCAAAGAGCAGTGAAGTAGATTAAAGAGAATGGCACGCAAACTCAGCATGTCTGACTACGAGGTAGCCCACAAATTGGGCAAGAAACACTCAGTTGCAGATACCATAAACAGGTAAACTGTAGTGTGAGAGGGGAAGAGTATAACGTAGTGGCTGAGGACACTGGTGACTGACCAGGGTTATCAGGTATTCAAGTCACAAAAGCTGTTCGTGATGAATAAGGGCTTGTTCTGCATAATGACAAAATGTCGACTAAAAATAGTGATTCTGGGGACGTTCAGGAATGTACATCGCCAAGCGCATGATCATGCATTTATCAGGTCATGTAGGATACCAGCAACAGGCAGATGTGGAGGAGAAAGATGTTGATATATAAGTATTACAGTGAAATGTTCCGCTATATTCACCCTCTTCAATCCTGTACTTCATAACTGATACTATAATAGTCCCTTTACTCTATATCTCACTTAAGGCAACAGGCGGCACATGCTATTATCAGTGATGACTGGGTGTTGTGTGATGTCCTTAGGTTAGTTAGGTTTAAGTAGTTCTAAGTTCTAGGGGACTGATGACCATAGATGTTAAGTCCCATAGTGCTCAGAGCCATTTGAACCATTTTGCTATTATCTTAATGTTGCTTGTTCGATCTCACTAAGCAAAAATGGTAAATACGAAAAGGTTTTTCAGAGACCGCTACCAGGCACCAATTTTTTTTTTTAATTCTTACATTATTTAATAAGGCAACAGGTTAGGTGGTACTACACTCGTCTTCAGGCTACAATGGCAGTACAGAAACATGTAGCAGAAGTACAAATAGATATTAAAGTTATTTTTTACACTCTTTGCATATTCTGTGGACTTTCTGCGGAGAAAGATAATAATTTAAAATGAGGGAATGCTTATTCCCACCGTTAGCCTGCTGCTCATATTTTTTACAGTAATCTCTCACTTTGTACATAATGAATGTTCACTCTTAATTCAAGTATCACAAACACAGCTAAATCTATTTACATTGTGAGTTAACGTCCGCTAGCAGATAGGATTATCCAGCTAAGTTGGTTGATAGTAACTGTGTACCAAGGTCGAGTAGACTGAGTAGCTATAGACCGGTGAGCCAAAACATTATGACTACTTTCAGGTTGTATGCTGCCTGGTGGCGTTGAGGGCACGTGACGCGGCAAGAGAAGTGTTCGAGCATAGCTAAGACACACGGGGATCCATTCTAGCGACGATAAATGGCGCAAATGCGGAAACGTCCGAAAGAACAGACACCACGCATTCATATAATTGATAACTCCTAGCTGGGCAATGGATTCATCTTCTTCAGTGCTAATGCACAAATACGTCCGACCTCCTGTGTAAATCTCTGAGTGGCGAACGGAGTGTAATGGACAGGGACTACGGATATGTAGCGCTCGGTGGGAGTGTGGATCGACCTTAAGGCGTGCCGAGATGGTCCGTGCAGTTGCGATAACGCTGTGTTCCGGATGCCGCAGTGGTTACCTCACCTACCTAGTATGTAGCAGATGCCGGGTTCTCATCCCGGTCCGGTACACATTTTCGCTTGTCACCTCTGATTCCCCTTAATGTCACGCTACAACTGACCACAGTGATCCCCTTCAATCTGCATATAATGTTTCACGTCTGCGGATCCTGCGATGTCTGCCAGATTCTTGTAGTCCAGTGCCTCAGAGTGAGCATCTATCGAAAGTGGTTAAAGGCACTGAGCACTATGGGACTCAACTGCTGAGGTCATTAGTGCCCTAGAACTTAGAACTAGTTAAACCTAACTAACCTAAGGACATCACAAACATCCATGCCCGAGGTAGGATTCGAACCTGCGACCGTAGCGGTCTTGCGGTTCCAGACTGCAGCGCCTTTAACCGCACGGCCACTTCGGCCGGCGAAAGTGGTTAAAGAATGGTGAAATCACGAGTAGACGGCAAGAAGTTGGACATCCAACTCCGTCACAGAACATAGGGAACGGAGGATTGCCCGCTCGTTAAAGCAGGATAGGCGGCGATTTGTGGCAGATCTGACGACAGAGTACAGTGCTGGATCAGGCGCAAGTGCTTTGGAGTACACTAGTCAGCGCACAGTGTTGAGCATAGTGCTTCCCACCATAGAATCCCTACGTGTACCCACGTTGATCCAACAACACCGTCCTTTATGAATACAGTGGGCACGAGATCATCCAGACTGGACGGTGGATCAATCGAATATTGTCGTCTGGTCGGATGAATTCAGTTTACTGCTAAACAAGGTCGATGATTGTGTCCAGATACGGCGTCATCCAGGCGAACGGCTGCAGGAAAGACGCAGTATTATTTTGTGGGGACATTCAGCTGAGATTCCATGGGACCTGCGGCATTAGTCGAAGGCACCGTGACAGCTGAGGACGACATGAACATTATTATGGGCAACCTGTAAACCCCTATGCTTGATGTCTTCCCCAACAGCGGTGGCATCTTCCAACAAGATAAATGTCCATGTAATAAGGCCAGAATCGTGCTGCAATGGTTTGAAGAGCATGGTAGTGAACGAACGTCGATGTCTTAGCCATCAAATTCGTCTTATCTGAGTTCGATGAAACCCAATTGCGACACTTTCGGTCGTCGGCTCCGCACCCACAAACCAACGGTCGGTTAATTACGGGACGTGTGTGACCTGTGCGTATGCATCTGGTGCCAGACCTCTGGAAACCTATCAAGGACCAAGGACCTGTTGAAACAACGGCATGCTGAATCACTGCTGAAATACGTTCCAGAGGTGAACCAACATGCTGTTACATAGGTGCTCATAATGTTTTGGCTCATTATTGCAAATCGCTGGAAATGAGCATCTTCTTTAACCCTATCAGATTTCATCAATCGTAGTGCCTGGCAAGTGATAGCTTGGTAGACTCTGGGTAAACTCTGACGAGATGTGTCAATGTGTGAGAGAAGTGGGGAACGTGCTGGTGATATCAACCGTCTGACACTCTCTCTGAGGTAGGTCATGACAGGACGGGTAATATTCGGCCTTGTGTTATCTTATAGAAAGATAATGTCACAGAGACCTCGAATACATCTATATCCACACATAAGAAATATATCTGCTGTTTCCAATTCGGTGGGTATGTGAAGCAGAGCCGGTAACGCTAGCTATTGAATGGTACCCCATTCCATCACGCCCGACGCTATGTCTATATGACGATGACAAGTACAATCTGGCAACGGCCATGCCCTCGGAGCCTCTACACGTATGTACGTCCATTGTGAGGCTGTACACAGTGCCTAGACTCATCTGAAACGATGAGACGATGACCTGATGTCACTCCTGCGTTCAGTGTCGTTGATGTCCCTAGACGATCCTCCACGGCCGATCGATCAATGTGTCTGTCCTCTACGACGCCAGTCCTGTGGAGCCGTAGAGATTCTAAAAGGAGTCGAGTATGGCCCTCCTGAGCCCATATATTCCACATTGTTAATACGTTAGTGGGATGCCAACCACCACCGTATCATGGGACACTACATCACAGTCCACGATCTTCACTCTGTTGAATTCAAACAGATATTGGTAGACCTTTCTCCTTCTTACACAAAGCATAGCACGATCTTCTCATGAAGAACCAAAATTAAAATGATATTTCGCAATGAGACACTTCCAGCGTAGTCTTTACTTGTATACAGACTGTAGATGAAGTTACTCCCACCCTCTATGTTTCGTTCCACTGAAATACTAATCATCTGCAGATCCAAGCATGTAGTACATGATGTTTTGTAGCATGCCGTCGGCATGGTGCTGCAGTTTTATCACGTCGATTGCCCAATGGAAGTTTCACCGCCACGCTAGGCCATGGCATCAGACATGAGGCTCTGCTGTGGCTGCTGTCGGCCTCACTGAAGGCAACTGGTCAACGGCCAGAGGTGTATCAATTTCAATATGAGTCAACTTTATTTATTCCAATAATGCTAAAACATCTAAATAAAAATCATAGGCATTGAGACGAACTCTTGGACATATCGTGGTTGTCTCTCCTATAAACACTTTGAAAGCTATGGCCTTTTTCATGCTCAGTTTTTCATCACGTTACTGTACGCAACAGCGATACACGAAGTGAAAGATTTGTAATACTGTTATCAGCGGTGATAACCGCTTACTTAGAAGTTAGTATTCTGATGTGACGACGGAGATTGGTACAACCAGGTGTGATAATCAGCCGGCCGGAGTGGCCGAGCGGTTCTAGAAGCTACAGTCTGGAACCGCACGACAGCTACGGTCGCAGGTTCGAATCCTGCCTCGGGCATGGATGTGTGTGGTGTCCTTAGGTTAGTTCGGTTTAAGTAGTTCTAGGGGACTGATGACCTCAGAAGTTAAGTCCCATAGTGCTCAGAGCCATTTGAACCATTTTTTGTGATAATAAAAGCAAAGCTCTGTACCAAGAACAGATATTCCTATAATCTCAAATCGCAGATAATTAACCTTAAGATGTACTTAGTTGTTATTTCGTTGATTAATTAAAGCGACAATTACAAAAAATTTGCAGTAATACAAAATGTGTCACCAAAATAATATCTGCGAGCATCACAAAAAAGGCATTGGGTTAGTTTATATGTGTACGCAACATAAAAATCTACACTAATATATCAGCATGTTTTTACTACTTAGTGTGCAAAGAACGTGGACATTATGTACATTTATTAGTAGTAGTAATTAAACTCTTAGCGTTTTTCGTGATATCGCAAAATGACTAGCACACCTTGGAATTTCTTCGTATGTTGGCTTAAGTTGAATACAATTTTCAGTTTTACACCATTTCCAAACTTAGATTAACGACGTTTGAGGTTGGTCACGGAATACAGTACAGTCAAGGATACTTAAGGGTTTTCTTTCGTGTTAGTTTCGTAGCTGATGTGTGAGTCAGCCATCCCCTTATGTGACAGTAATTTCTCGGTGCAACTGTTAACGCTGCTCTAACTTTGAGTGATAACAACTGCAATAATTTGTAGAAGTTTAGAAGCTGATGAACAGTGAAGCAAGACGTACGAATGACAGAAGAGTGCAACAACGATTAAGATCAAGCATTAATGCACGAGTTACAAAAGAGTTGACGTATCTATGGGCTGCTAAGACTGAGCTAACTGCGTTTGTGGAAGACTAAAATAATTTGGGGACACATGAATATTGACCACCAAGTTAGAACCGTTGATACCTCGATGTCATAGCACGGTATCTGACATGAAATAAAATTTCTTAATAAATGAACACGCAGTCAAACAGGCAAATTACATCTATCATGTACGATTTGTTGCTACAATAATGTCCTTTCCTTATTGAAATCGTGAAACCCATGCAGCAATTTCCCATGAGTCGTTTCAGATTTTATTTTCATTTTCTTTGTGAACAGACAACGTTCAGATGCAAGAAATTTGGTGGCTTAAATTTTCGACGTGATTTGTTGAAAAGTTGGATGCCGAGGGCTGCGTACGAGAGCAGAGGATCAAAGATTATACAGATTCTCGCACTACCGGTGGCAACTCAGGAAGGCAGGGAGCGACGTGATACATCCGGTTGGTCATAGAAGAATTAACCACAGAACGCAGTGTACAAAACACAGTTCTAGTTAATTCTATATCGACCATTGTAATTAACTACCCAGGAAATTATTATAAATTAAATTACTTAAAATTCTGAAATTTCTGGAAGTACTTAAATGAAATAAATTAATTTTTTACGTAGACATCTAACAGTGTAGCTACAGTAACGACTGTAGCTAGCCGAACATGTTTATTGAGATATAGCGAAAACATAAAAGTTTCTCTCAGGTACAGCAGTGTTAAGCATTATATTGATACAGTTACATTCACGTTAGCTCATAAAAGTTTGGAAAGAGAATTTCGTTGATCAACTATTCACAAAGGATGACTTGATACTGATAGTATCATTCTGTTTTATGGCTTAATTTTGACACACAGTGAGTGTGATAATACACGGTGCCCCAAAAGTCCATTAAGAGTTGAAAATCTACTACTTCACGGAATAAAGTAGGTAGATAGGAAAAAACTGACGCATCTGCTTCAAATGATATCTGGTTTCATTGAAATCAAAACAAAGTGCACGAAGTAAGCAACAGATGGCGTTTCATATGATGCAAAAGTGATAATATAACAATGGATGTTTAGCAAAGATGATATTCTGTATAACAAATTGTCAAGATGTCGGCCGACATTCTCCAACAATACCTGTAGTCTAGGGACAACTTTGTGAACAACACTCTACGGCATATCAGCACATATGGAGAGGTCTGTCGTCGGATGTTGTCTTCTGTCATCCCTAATGAGATCAGACGGTCGTGGAGGACAACCAACATTCGCAAAGATCGAGGTCTTCGGACCTAGCAGGCCAAGCATGAAGGAAGTGGGAACTCAGCACGCTGCCCTTAGTAACCGATGTGAGAAAGAGATCTTTCATCCATGCAGAAATACGTGGTGGAACGCCATCCTGCATAAAAGTCGTATTTCCCAGCAGACGTTCATCAGTCAGGATAGAGATGAGGCAAATGTGTAACATACTGGAGTATCTCACACCCGTAACGCTGAGATTTTATGCACAATTCTCATGTGGCGTCTCTGATGTGTTTCTGTCCAGCGCCACCTATTGGCCGTGTTTTGCATTAACTTTCAAAAATGGTTCAAATGGCTCTGAGCACCATTGGACTCAACATCTGAGGTCATCAGTCCCCTAGACTTAGAGCTACTTAAAACTAACTAACCTAAGGACAGCATACACATCCATGCCCGAGGCTGGATTCGAACCTGTGACCGTTGCAGCAGCGCGGTTTCGGACTGAAGCGCGTATAACCACTCGGCCACAACGGCCGGCTGCATTCACTTTCGGTTTCAATAAAGCCCTATTTTATTTCAGGCATGAGTGTTAACTTTTACCTTTCTACCTACATTATTCCGTAAAGTAGTGCATTTTCAGTTTGTTACGGACTTTTTGGTTACCCTGTACATCAGAACACATTTAACGTGCGATCCGAGTAACGTTCAGTTTCAATGAATACGTGCATGCTTCACTTACATTGACATTACACGCAGATCTTAATTTTAACTTACGCTTACATCCACAGCTTATGACATCGTATAGTCAATTTTCAATTTTGATTTCTGAATTCCACTCCGGCAATGTATTTGTTGTTGACTTAATGAATGGGAGCGTTATGTGTGTATCAAGTCTACGTGGCGAAAAGGAGAACCTACGCGTTCACACAGAATAGTTTACCTATTATATATTGATCTTAGTTAACTTTGAGTGTGAGTGTGTGTGTGTGTGTGTGTGTGTGTGTGTTTGTGTGTGTGTGTGTAGAACGGTAACTGAACTTAGTCGACATTAGACGTAATTCTTGGCAGGTATTGAAATGTCAGTTTGATAGAGGAAATACCAGTTACAAATAAATGAGCTGTAGACACGTGTGAATATTACCGAATGAGCAGTTTAACATGTCACATTTGCAAAACGCTAACACGAATTCTTTACAGATGTATGGAAAAATTGGTAGAAGCCAACAGTGGGGAACATGAACTTGGATTCCTGAGAAATGTAGGAACACTAGGGACAGTGCTGACTTTACGACTCCTCTTAGAAGATATGTTAAGGAAACATAAACTTACATTTATAGCTTATGTAGCTTTAGCGAAAACTTTTGACAATGTTGACTGAAATAGTCACTTTGAAATTCAGAAGTTCGAGGGGGCTAAAATGCAAGAAGTTTTAGTCTATTTACAACTTGTACAGATACCACACAGCAGTTACAAGAGTCAAGGGGCATGAAACCGAAGCAGAGGTTGACAAGGGATTGTAACAGGCTTGCAGCCTGTCTCCGCTGTTATTCAATCTGAAAACTGAGCAAGCAGTAAAGGAAACCAAATGAAAATTTGGAGTAGGATAATTTGGAATAGGAATTGTAGTTCAGTGAGGAGAAATGACAAGTCTGAAGTTTACCAATGACACGAAGCAGGGGTTGAGAAGGAATTGTGACAGGTTTGCAGCCTGTCTCCTAGCCGGCCGTGGTGGCCGTGCGGTTCTAAGCGCTGCAGTCCGGAACCGCGGGACTGCTACGGTCGCAGGTTCGAATCCTGCCTCGGACATGGTTGTGTGTGACGTCCTTAGCTTAGTTAGGTTTAAGTAGTTCTAAGTTCTAGGGGACTGATGACCTAAGATGTTAAGTCCCATAGTGCTCAGAGACATTTGAACCAAGCCTGTCTCCGATGTTATTCAGTGTGATCACTGAGGAATCAGTAAAGGAAACCAAAGTTAAATTTGGAGTAGGAAAATTTGGAGTAGGAATTGTAGTCCAGTGAGGAGAAATGACAAGTCTGAGGTTTGCGAATGACACTGTAATTCTGTCAGAGACAACAAACTACTTGGAAGAACAGTTGAACGGAATAGACAGCGTGTTGAACGGAGGATATATAAAATGCAGAGGAACAAAAGCATTACAAGGATAATGGATTGTAGTATCATTAAATAAGCTGAGGCTAAGAGTATTAGATTAGGAAAAGAGGCACTAAAAGTAGTTCATGAGTTGTGCTATTTGGGAATCAAAATAACTAATAATGGCCGGAATAGAGATGATATAAAATATCGACTGACAATGGCAAGGAAAGCGTTTCTGAAGAGGAGAAATATGTTCACATCGAACATAGATTTAAGTTTTAGGAAGTCTCTTCTGAAGGTATTCGTCAGGAGTGTAGCCTTGTATGGAAGAAACCGTGGACAGACGCTTTTAAATATAGTACTGAAAATTAGATTGACACATCGCGTAACTAATGATGATGCAATGGATCGAATAGGGGAGAGAAGAATTTTGTAGCTAATCTTGATGGCTCTGAGCACTATGGGAGTTAACTTATGTGGTCATCAGTCCCCTAGAACTCAGAACTACTTCAACCTAACTAACCTAAGGACATCACACACATCCATGCCCGAGGCAGGATTCGAACCTGCGACCGTAGCGGTCGCTGGGCTCCAGACTGTAGCGCCTAGAACCGAACGGCCAATCCGGCCGCCCGAGAACACCATTCATCATACATTGTTGAACATGGAGCTCCACAGCAGACCACACCTACATGTTCACATTTTGACCCAACGAAAACGTCTATTACTATAGCTGTGCGCACGGACCATCGGGATTCGACAGTCGATTAGTCGAAACGTGTCGGCTCTTCGGGTAAATCAAATTTTTGCTACATTAGGCCCGTGGTCGCATCCACAAACGCCGCCACCGATATTACAGGCGGTCGAAACGTACAGCGCGCCACAGACGCAATCTAATAGGAGAGACATTCTCCTGATCTTGCATGGAACCTGTCGTAGTAATCGAACACACCCTGAAAATTGCGAACCATCTGCACCCCTTAATGCTTGATGTTTTCCTCGACGGCGATGTCGTCTTTCAGGAGTATAACTGCTCGTGTCTCGGAGCCAGAAACGTGCTGCAGTGGGTTGAGAAGCATTATTGCGAACTCGCGTTGTTGGCTCGGCGACCTAATTCACCTGATGTAACTCCTACGGAACTCATATGGGTCGTTATCGGGCGCCATCACCCCGCACATATATCAGGAGCTCGTTATTTATGCGAATTACAAAAAATGGTTCAGATGGCTCTAAGCACTGTGAGATTTAACATCGGAGGTCATTAGTCCCCTAGAACTTAGAACTACTTTAACCTAACTAGCGTAAGGACATCACACACATCCATGCCCGAGGCAGGATTCGAACCTGCGACCGTAGTGGTCACACGGTTCCAGACTGAAGCGCCTAGAACCGCTCGGCCACATTGATTGCCACATGCTGGCGTAAGGAAGATATATAAACGGAACAGAGAGTAATGGGGAATCATTCTGAAAATGATATCTCCCGTAGGTGGAACTATCAACTAACATAAGACCCTATGACCAAGGGCAGAGTGTTATGGCCGGAACCTGAGAACGAGCATCTCAGAAACAGCGAAGGTGACGGCATGGTAGGGTGCTGCTCTCGTGATTTATGGAAAGTAGTAAAGGCGGTGAAACCACGAGTAGGTAACAAGGTATTGAAAATCACTGCTTCACCACAGAATTGGAGATCGGAATATCGCCCAGTCTGTAAACTCTATATGTAGCAGAGTTGATGATACAGTAAAATGCTGGTGAAGGTAAAAGTACTTCGGAGAGGATCGTTCATCGCCGTTGACGAACATGGGTCTCTACAGTAGACGAACCCTTCGTCTTCATACATTGATCCAACGACATCATCAATTACGAATCCTTTGAGGATGAGATCAGTGACGCTGGGCCGTGGATCAATGAAAGTCGGATAGACCACGCGTCTTGCTAAACCAGGCGGATGGCTGACTCCAAATAGGCCATTTTCGAAGTGAATGGCTGCTCGAAACGTGCAACACGCCACAGATACAATTGAATGGACCCTTGTTTTACTGTACTGGAAATTCACCTACGCTTCCATTGGATATGCGGCAATTACCGAAAGCACCAGTTAGCTGTTAACTATGTAATCATCATTGTGGACCACATGCGTTCATTCATGCTTGATGTTTCCTCTGACGGGAAAGGCTTCTTCTTACGCAGCGGTACGTAGGTGAACTCGGTGTTTATAATTAAACTTTCCCTATTTAATACACTATAACACGGAAACTAATTATCATACGAATACAAAACTTGGTGGCATTAATGTCCAGAGTATGGGGTGTATGATTTCCATGCGTCACATCACCATCGTCAATTGCCAACTATTGTCACCAGGTGCCGTGATCAGTCATCGGATTCTTAGTCTCAAACACCTGACCAGTCGCAGTGCACTTGTTGACGTGTCAATATGAGCTGCGACAAGAGGGGCAGGGCATTACTGATGAAGCTCAACAATAAAAACAACAGTGATGCTACAGCTTCATTTCGAGAATTTAGCAGGCTGAAAGGGTTACTGAAGGCTCCTCTTTCTCCACCTGCTGTGCGGAGCATGATGAAGACGTTCGAATCAACTGGAAAATTGGGCGTCGCTCCAACAAGGAGCCGACGGTCGGTTGCACCATAGGTGGTTGATGAAATCGCTGTTGCTATGGCAGACAACGCTGCACGCAATTCCCAATCATCAGGCAGTACGCGTGCTGTGTCACTCTACGCAAGGTGCTTCGAACCATTCTCAAATGGTACCCGTACAAGATCCATATCGTACAGTAGCTTGCACCACAGGACGCACAACGACGTGTTGACTTCGCTCTCCGCTTTCTAGCAAGGATTGAAGTTGATGAGGGCTGGAGCTGGACCTCCTATGGACAGACGAAGCTCATTTTACTCTGGTGGGTGAGGTGAACACACAGAATTACCGAGTGTGGAGCTCTTCACCTCCAGTCACTGTGCATGAAGTTCCTCTGTACGTTGAAGGTGTCACAGTGTGGTGTGGCTTCACGGTTAAGTTCACCACTGGACTATTCTTTTTTGAACAGGCTGGCGCTCAACCACCAAAGACGCGCAGTGTGATTGGCTAGCGTTGCTGTGATATGCTTCGCCTGTATGTCATATCCACCCTACAGGAAAGAGACACATTTAACTCAACAGTTTCAATGCAAGATGGGGCCCCATCGCACATCACTCGTGAAGTTCACCTGCTTCTCCGAAACACATTTGGAAACGATCGAAACATCAGTCTATCATTTCGAAATGCTTGGCCAGCACGATCACCTGATCTCACTCCCTCTGATTTCTGGTTGTGCTGCCAACTGAAGGACCGGGTTTACCAGGGGAACGTTCACACTTGCTGGTTTGAAGCGCAGCGAATCAAGCGAGGTAGCCAGCATAGCTATGGACATACTTCATTCTACTGTGCAGAATCATGTCCTGCGCTTTCCGACAGTTCTGGACACTGATGTCACTGTTGCATTGAATGCAACACCCATATGCATATGAGATCCGAAAACCTCTCTTTCATTGTATACAGGGTGAGTCACCTAACATTACCGCTGGATATATTTCGTAAACTACATCAAATACTGACGAATCGATTCCACAGACCGAACGTGAGGAGAGGGGCTAGTGTAATTGGTTAATACAAACCATAAAAAAATGCACGGAAGTATGTTTTTTAACACAAACCTACATTTTTTTAATGGAACCCTGTTAGTTTTGTTAGCACATCTGAACATATAACCAAATACGTAATCAGTGCCGTTTGTTGCATTGTAAAATGTTAATTACATCCTAAGATATTGTAACCTAAATTTGACTCTTAAGTACCACTCCTCCGCTGTTCGATCGTGTGTATCGGAGAGCACCGAATTACGTAGGGATCCAAAGGGAACGGTGATGGACCTTAGGTACAGAAGAGACTGGAGCAGCACATTACGTCCACATGCTGACACCTTTTTATTGGTCTATTTCACTGACGCACATGTATATTAGTACACACGTGGTTTCCGTTTTGAATTACGGAGTGGAATAGAGTGTGTCCCGACATGTCAGGCCAATAGATGTTCAATGTGGTGGCCATCATTTGCTGCACACAATTGCAATCTCTGCCGAAATAAATGTCGTACACGCCGCAGTACATCTGGTGTAATGTCGCCGCAGGCTGCCACAATACGTTGTTTCATATCCTCTGGGGTTGTAGGCACACCACGGTACACATTCTCCTTTAACGTAACCCACAGAAAGAAGTCCAGAGGTGTAAGATCAGGAGAACGGGCTGGCCAATTTATGCGTCCTCCACGTATTATGAAACGCCCGTCGAACATCCTGTCAAGGGTCATCCTAGTATTAATTGCGGAATGTGCAGGTGCACCGTCATGCTGATTCCACATACGTCGACGCGTTTCCAGTGGGACATTTTCGAGCAACGTTGGCAGATAATTCTGTAGAAACGCGATGTATGTTGCAGCTGTTTGGGCCCCTGCAATGAAGTGAGGACCAATGAGGTGGTCGCCAATGATTCCGCACCATACATTTACAGACCACGGTCGCTGTCGCTCTACCTGTCTGAGCCAGCGAGGATTGTCCACGGACCAGTAATGCATGTTCCGTAGATTCGCTGCCCCGTGGTTTGTGAAACCCGCTTCATCGGTAAACAGGTAGAACTGCAACGCATTCTCTGTTAATGCCCATTGACAGAATTGCACTCGATGATTAAAGTCATCACCATGTAATGGCCGATGTAGCGACACATGGAACGGGTGAAAGCGGTGACGATGCAGTATGCGCATGACACTACTTTGACTCAGTCCACCGGCTCTCGCAGTGTCCCATGTACTCATGTGTGGGTTCACGGCAACAGCAGCTATCACACCAACTGCACCCGCTTCTCCTGTGACGGGCGTGTTACGGACCCGTTTGCGTGCTACGACAATACCTGTTGCATACAGTTGGCGGTAGATGTTTTGCAATGTGCGGCACATTGGATGCTCTCTGTCCGGGTACCGTTCTGCATACACCCTGCAGGCTTCAGCTGCATTTCGTCGACACTCGCCATAGATGAGTATCATCTCCGCCTTCTCAGAGTTCGAATACACCATGGTCACAGTTCCTACAACACTACACTATCACAGACGTCTGGTAACACGGTGTACTACAGTTGGTCCGCGTGCGGAGACGAATGCAGAATAACAATAGCAGCAAGCGCTACATGCGGACACTGCGACAGCTAGACAAAACCACAACAGTGCACTACAGCCACACTCGTAAACAGGGTCGTCATTGTAAACATGTCTCTGCAGATACTGCTCGCCGACCGTGGCCCGTGTTTGTTACAACACGCAACTGAACGTCGGAGGTTTCAAGCGTCAACTTTAGGTTACAATATCTCCGGATGTAATTAACATTTTACAATGCGACAAACGGCACTGATTACGTATTTGTTTATATGTTCAGATGTGCTAGCAAAACTAACGTGGTTCCATTTTAAAAAAATGTAGGTTTGTGTTAAAAAACATACTTCTGTGCATTTTTGTATGGTTTGTATTAAACAATTACACTAGCCCCTCTCCTCACGTTCGGTCTGTGGAATCGGTTCGTCAGTATTCTATGTGGTTTACGAAATATATCCAGCGGTAACGTTAGGTGACTCACCCTGTATATGAGTGCCGACATATTCTTCGACGTTAGGACGATGGCTGGAATGGGTTAAGCCAGCGTTGCGCCGAGCCTTGATTGCATACGGAGGGGCGTAGACGATGGAATTTCGTTCCATGATGCTCCGCGAATTTTCTGTGCAAACGCCTCACAATATAGGAGTGCTACCTTAAAACGAACGCAGTCCAGAATAATTTCCGTAACGTGACTCCATCTAGAGTCCGCCCAAGAGACTCTGAACGAGTTCAGGGAGAATCACCATCGATGTACTACGTTACCACAGTGAAACAAGTTAACCACAGAGCCTTAATACAAGCTATAATACTGCCGGATGGTAGCCATATGATGTCACAAAAAGGAACTGCCAACGCCTTTGTGGAACAATAGAGCCATCTCTACGACGAAGTGGAACACAATGACACACCCTTCCTCAACGTCCCAGGAACGGTATCATTGTTCCTCAAAGTGACAGCCGAGCAAGTATTAATGGGGTCGTCATAGAGCACGACGTAACGGGAGCTCTCGATACGGGAGCATCGAACAAGTTGCCGGGGCCGACTGGTTTCCGTTAGAGTTTTAACGGAGTTTTAAATATCTGATGAAATTGCAATGGGCTGCCATGTACCACCAACTGATGTCCCCCATCGTCCCATTTCCACCCGCCTTTGTGGAAGGAGTTATCATCTCTATTCCCAAACCATCCGGCGATACAAGCCAAGGGATATCATTCGACCAAATGCAGATGCAAGGCGATAGCAATAAACAAACGGCACTCAGCCACGACCGCGATGTGATCGCACTGGCAACAACATGTTGGTCGTGCCTTTGACAGCGTGAGCTACGCCTACCTTCAGGAAGTTATGAGCACATGTACTTTTCACAGAGTTTTTGTGATCATCGTGATGCGACTACTTTGCGGCGCGTTCTCCAAAGTGCTCGTTATTAAATGTATTGTGGAGCCCGTCATCTTCCCATCGGTGAGGCAAGGGCACCCCCTTCGACAGTACATTCTGAAGTTGTTCTCAAGCTACTGCTCAGCAGACTCCGGAGCCATTTCCAAGGTATGACAATAAGGCACCATAAGTATTTTGATCACTGGATTAATTTGTGGTACGGTTGCGGGTAGTCAAATGATCAACCAACATTCGAAGCACTGAGACATTCAGCTACAGACGTTCTCTACAAACGATTCGTACAAGTGTACAAAGTCACATGTTAAGCGCACTACACATGATCAGGTCACCTTTGCCAACACTTACAAATACCTATCTTCTCCCATCCCCCACCTGGCCCAAGTCCTGCCAGTGTTGATGGCGTTGGAGAGCCGAAACCTGGTGGAACTCGGATATTTTCTAAGCACAAGGTTGATTTTTAAAGTTAGTTTTGAAGCCCTCAATCTCCCTAGTAGACGCGGAAGCCTTGGGATAGTCCAGGTCCGCGAACGAGCAGTGACTATCTATGTCAGAGGCAGCGGTGGATTACATCTCACCATCGCTTGCCCATATATGAAATTTTTTCGTGGGATACAGTTATGTACACACGAAACTACCAACTGCCAGGACGGAAAAGGTAAGATATACATCGAAGTTATTAATGAACAGTATTGTAATTTCGAGTTTGCATTTGTCTAGATAACATATTTAATTGATTAACATTGCAAGATTACAGGTTAATGTAAGCAGAAGATAAGCCATTACAAATGTGAAACGCCGGTAGATTATTAGCAAGAAACAGCCACAACGTTCCATTCGGCATGCATACGTGTATGCATTCTGCTGTACAGGTGCCGGATGTCAGTTTGTGGGATGGAGTTCCATGCCTGTGGCGCTTGGTCTGTCAGTACAGTAACGGTTAATGATGTTTCTAGATGACGCTGGAGTTATTGTTCTATGATGTCCCATGTGTGCTCGACTGGAGGTAGATCTGGTGATCGAGCAGGCCAAGGTAACACGTCGACACTCTGTGTGGCATGTTGGGTTAAAACAGTGGTATGTGAATGGGTGTAATCCTGTTGGAAAATGCCGGCCGCTGTGGCCGAGCGGTTCTAGTCGCTTCTGTTTGGAACCGTGCTGCTGCTACGGTCGCAGGTTCGAATCCAGCCTCGGGCATGGCTGTGTGTGGTGTGCTTAGGTTAGTTAGGCTTAAGTAGTTCTATGTCAACGGGACTGATGACCTCAGATGTTAACTCCCATTGTGCTTAGAGCCATTTGAACCATTTGTTGGAAAATACCGTCTTAAATACTATTCGTGAATGGCAGCACAAGAACTCGAATCATCAGATCGTCGTACAGTTTTGCTGTCGTCGGGCACAGGACAACCGCGAGAGTGCTCCGGCTGTCGTACGCAATCACATCCCAGACACTTTCAGATGTAGGTCCAGTGTGCCTAGCACGCAGACATGTTGGTTGCTGGCCCTCAACAGGCCCTCTTCTAACCAACACAAGGTCATCACCGCCACCGACGCAGAACCAGATTTCATCAGAAAACACAACAGACATCCACTCTTATCTCCAATGAGCTCTCGCTTGACACTACTGAAGTCATAAATGGCGGTGGTTTGAGGTTAGTGGAATATACGCCACAGGGTGTCTGGTTTCAAACTGTCCTCGAAGTAACCGATTTGTAACAGTTCATTGTGTCACTTCGGTGCCTACTGCTGCTCAAATTGCTGCTTCAGATGCAATGCGATGTGCTATAGCCATACGTCGACCGCGTTTGTCTTCCCTCAGTTGCCGAGCGTTTCTAGGCGCTTCAGTCTGGAACCGCGCGACCACTACGGTCGCAGGCTCGAATCCTGCCTCGGGCATGGCTGGGTGTGATGTCCTTAGGTTAGTTCGGTTTAAGTAATTCTAAGTTCTAGGGGACTGATGACCTCAGATGTTAAGTCTCATAGTGCTCAGAGCCATTTGAACCATTTCCTCCCTGTGATTAGTGGCACGTGGGCGTCCTAAGCCCGGTCTTTTTGCGACCGTTCATTATCGTGACCACCGCTGATAGCAGTTATGTACAGTGGCTACATTGCTCGTGATAGGCCAAATACAAGACCTCGTTCAAACTCAATGAGGTGCCGATAATGACCTTAGAGACATTCTTAACTAAAATCAACTCTCCACTGCAGGCACAAAGTCAATTAATGCTCACGACCGTGTATTTGAAGTAAACCTGATTTGAATCCTGGAGCTACTAATGCCACTCTTACCCGACTGACGCCAAATTTGAATAATCATCTTTCAAATGTAGAACCACGTTTACTAACTTTCGCTTATGTCGCACAACTCTTTGTTGTTGCAGCGATTTAGTTTTCCGTAATGTAGGATCACCTTCCTCTTTCAGGGGGTGCCGATAAGGCAGTGAGAATAATCTGGACTCTTGGACATTACTACAGGAATGTCATTCACAGATTTCGTTTTATAATAATCAAATGGTTCAAATGGCTCTGAGCACTATGGGACTCAACTGCTGTGGTCATAAGTCCCCTAGAACTTAGAACTACTTAAACCTAACTAACCTAAGGACAGCACACAACACCCAGCCATCACGAGGCAGAGAAAATCCCTGACCCCGCCGGGAATCGAACCCGGGAACCCGGGCGTGTGAAGCGAGAACGCTACCGCACGACCACGAGATGCGGGCTATAATAATCAAACTTGCTGTTACAGCCAGGACACATTACAGCTCACATCGCCAGTCGCTGTCACGAAGGAGGAAACGGGAAGCCCGATGCAGCTGCCTACATTCGGGGAAACCGATCTCCAACGCGACAAATCTGTGTCAAGAGTCTCTGTGGCCAGCTAGCGCGGATGCAGCTTATTTTATTGCTTCGTTTACACTTACTCTCTCTATTCATATAATATACGGAGTTTTAATCAATTTTGGAATAGTACAAGTTTTCACTGATTAAAAATTTGTATGTCAACATAACAATACAGATAATAATACTAATAACTTTGACGATGATGATGATAATGATTACGACGACGGCAACGATAACGATTCTGATTAAGTAGTAGTTTTAAAAAGGAAATACGTATTCATCAACGTATTACGTATCAGTACCAATACTAGTTCAACGACTATTTGCAACTGAATTGGGTGAAGCAGTGAAATGAGACTTTAATAAGAGGAATAAGTACTGGGCAGACAATAATCAGTATTAAGAACCATATAAAACTAGGTTCTAAACAACAGGCAGACAGAGACAGGCAGACTGAATACTGTACTTTTCTTTAAAAAAAAATACTTGTGCAATTATATGTAAGCATGAATATGCTCTGGCATGGCACCAGAGCACGTTACTGCCCCATCTCTGCCATAGTCATCGCTTTTTAGTTCTTATTACATACTTTTTGTGTTTGTAAACAGGCTCAGAAAAACACAGGGACATTTTACGGCACTGTTTTGAACTTTATACGTTATGCACCTCCATTCGATGCTCATCTCCTCGTCTCCGACGCTGAGATAGATCTGGAAGCTGTGCCGATGTGGGGCTGATGAGGCACTGGGGGTTCTGCCTCGTGTTTCGCTCTGATCTTGGTTGCACACGGACATCCTGTAACGCAATACTCGCATTTTCCTATCAATTGGTTTTTAACTTTGACACTCGTACGGTAAAGCTGAGCAGGATGGAAGAGATTTTGAAATGCGATCTCCCGGAAAATTTGTCTTTTTCATACCGGAATTTTGTTTGTTATCGTATTGCCGAAAGAAATAGACAAAGAAAGCCGTTAAGGCGATCTCTGACATAAAGTGGGAAATCCGGATTCGAGTTCTGGTACCGGAAAAATTTTCATTGTTCTCACTCCCTTACACAGCTGATCTTTGTTCGTACTGGCAACTGCTAATACATTTCAAGTGCTTATGACGTCATATCTCCTGAATTAATTATCGTTCTGTGATATAATTTTGACTGGTCATTCAGTGGTGCATGTGAATACCATCTGCCAAATGTCTGAATACACACAGTTGTAAAGAAGTAATAAATTAAAACGTCGTGCATCATGCGTCACTTTTACTGCTAGAACAGAGAGTAAGAACTAATCGATCAACTTCTTTCATCATTTTTTGTGGGTCGTCAACAATAAAAATTTCGTAAAGGCTTAGACGTTCCTTGAGTCAATTTTACTGTAGACTAAGCCTGATGGCATTTATATGGACCATTTTTATGTTGACTGAGCTTTATGACTTCCTTTCTCTTATCACACAATATGTACACAAGGTATAAAATGTCGATGCATTGGTCAAGCTGTAATATATACTTAGGTGATTCATGTGTTTCCGTTATGATTATAGCCGTACGACGGTAATTAACTGACTCTGAACGTGGGATGGTAGTAGGAGCTAGACGCAAAGGACATTCCATTTTGGAAATCGTAAGGAAATTCAATATTCCGAGATCCACAGTGTCAAGAGTGTGCCAAGAATGCCAAATTTCACGTATAAACTCTCACCAAGGACAACGCAGCGGCCGACGGCCTTCACTTAACGACCTACAGCAGCGACGTTCGCGTACAGTTGTCTGTGCTAACAGATAAGCAGCAATGTGTCAAATAAGCGCATAAATCGGTGTGGAACGCATAACGAACACATCCGTTAGGACAGTGCGGCGAAATTTGTCGTTAATGGACAATGGCAGCAGACGACGGACGTGAGTTTCTTTCCTAAGAACACTCTGAAAGCTGGTGGTAGGACCAAAACGGTATGGGCTATGTTTACATGTAATGCACTGGGTGGTCTGATCCAGCTAGACGGGTCATTGACTGGAAATGGTTAGGTTCTACTGCTTGGAGATCTTTTGCAGCCATTCATAGACTATGTTCCTAAACAACGATGGAATTTTTATTGACGGCAATGTGCCATGTTTGCGGACTACAGTTTGTCGACCCATCGAACATTTATGGTACATAGTCGAATGGTCAGTTTGTGCATTTCTTTTACTTATCACTTAAAACTGTGTGTACTATACCATTTCAAATCAATTTATTACTTTTTGTCTCCCATGGTAAGAGTACTATCGTACGTGCGGACCAGGTTTAGAACCCGAACATGTGTTCTCCTTGGTGACCCTGAGGACAGTGTAACCATAGAAGATCAAAACGTGTCGAACCCGGCGAAAGGGGAGATCTCAGTTCGAATGCCAGTCCAGCGCTAATATTTTCAATATCTCAAGTTCAAATACAGTAAGAAATAAGTGTCGTGTGGCTTTACATGACGACTGGCTCATTAATAAAAAATAACTCTCTTGTCAGAAAGCTTACTGGTGAGAGAGTCTCTGCCTGGTGTGACTTCTATCTCTGTCATGGCACAACCTAAACAGACTCTCCTAAAATATGTAGCGAACGGACCTCATTATTAATTTTGATTTGGACCCAAGGTGCAATCTACGTCTTTCAGATAGAGTTACCGGATGTGAAGATGGTCTGTCTGTGCTTGTTAAAAATGGGTACACGATTTGCGAATCGATCCCAGACCACAGGCGTACGTAGCTACAATCATTCCACTATACCACCAACATACACATAGCAATAGTTCCCGATTATATCGTAAAGAAGTTCATTCCACACAAAGACGCTTCTGGTTACATGAAGGTTGATTGAATCCTGTTCGAAACATTCGTTTCCTTTTACGTCCACATCGATAGTTATTAACTGCGCTGGCTACCCAAGGCGTGCTTTTGACTCCGTTTTGTAATTACTGAAATAAAATCACATAAGAGCAAGCTGTTCGAACTGGCAACACGGTAGGACGCGGAAATTTCTGCAGATAGTGTTGCATTCCATTTCTGACTCTGTGTCGATGTATGCATTCGTGATCTACTCATAAATATGCCGCAGTGTAAACGAAAAAGCCGGCCGAAGTTGCTGAGCGGTTCTAGGCGCTACAGTTTGGAACCGCGCGACCACTACGGTCGCAGGTTCGAATCCTGCCTCGGGCATGGATGTGTGTGATGTCCTTAGGTTAATTACATTTAAGTAGTTCTAAGTTCTAGGGGGCTGATGACCACAGAAGTTAAGTCCCATAGTGCTCAGAGCCATTTGAACCATTTTGTAAACGAAAAGGCCAGATATCGATCACACTCTCATCTGTACGTTTTTAAACTCCATTTCGTCGCATTTACTTGCACAGCCAAGGGATAGTGACATTTTCTCATGCAGCATTTGACGTGAATATTGTTGACATTTACAATCCACGAAGGCCAAATTTAATTTAAAAAAGTAGGTTACTGTATGACTTCACACAGATTTTGTTTAGAGTGTTCTTAATATATTTTACTGTTTTTATTAATTTGTTTTTGCCATGACTTAACGAATGTTGCATGTTTGAAGGTTACGAGGCGTGTGGTTTCAGAGTTAGAAAACGGAGGGGAAATGGGGAAACGTCAAATATTATTGATACTTTGCTCTCTTTGGATTTAATAGACGGCTGCAGGCAGCGGAAGCAACTGGAAAGAAATGTGCCGTGTATGGGATTGTTGCCCAGACGAAATCAGGACAAAGAACTGTCTACTCAGTTCCAGTAGAATCTCTTCGACGTAAATTATTCGCCACATCCAAGAACACCAACGGGTTTTGATGAACGACGTAGGTATCGTTTACCAATGTGGTATACCCGATTACTGGCAAATGTGTTGAAACGCGACCATTTAACCTCCGTGATACACTTGCACTCAGTGGGAAATGTTGGGTGAAAATGAAGGAGAGGAAGGTTAATGTTAAATATCCCGTCAGCTGTGAGGTTGTTAGAGGCAACTCAGAAGCTACGATTGAAAAGGTTAGGGAAGGAATTTGACTTTGCTTGTTTATAGGAAAGATCCCAACATTTACCTTAATCGATTAGAGGAAATATAGGAACACCTAGATTAGGATGGACCGATGGGGATCTGAACCACTGTGCATTAATTTCATTAACAGAAAATAGTGTTTGGCCCTGTCAGAAAGTATTTGAAGCAAAGGCTAGTGTGCTTCCTCAAAATGTTACGTTATGCGTATGGCGTTGAGAGCAGCATCCCACTGATTTGTCCTTCGTAGTTGTGATCTTTTTTAAACAACTAAGGTACCTTTGGTCGCAACACACAAAAGCGACCAGGGAAGTTACAACTAGTGTTGCTACTCTACAAGAACGCCAATCTACACTCTGATGATTTTGCAAAAGAAACTGTCCATGACTCTCAGTGGGAAGCAGTCATTAACGCGCTGTTTCTTCAGATATAGCGCACTCAAGAGTTTATCTTTCTCCCTTGTCATCAAACAGCCATGAAGAACATTTCTTTATGGCCGAGAATGTACTTTAAACTTGGATTATGACCTCTTTATCTCGGAACAACTAGCTCTCAAGAGGCGTGGAGTCCTCGTCAGACTATTTTAGTTAATGACAGGGGTGGATATACTTTATGTGCTTAAATTCTCTCTTATGGGTTTCTATAATATTTCATAAACCAACGAGAAACGCTATAAATTGCTATTTCTGATACAAATGAATCGCCACTTACTAGGATACGCTTACGACTAAAGTATAATTTAATAAAAGGGTTAATACCTATAAGACGAGCCTGCACAAAACGTCGTGTGTCAGCAACAAGATATTAAACACTTTTGCCCCCAAATGGTCTATGTCAACTTGAAGTCCTGTGTCCTACCCAAGAATCATCTCGATGTTACCACTATATATCTGCAGCGAGAGTAGATTCAAAACGAAATCGTTTATCAAACTACTCAATTCCACATATAATAAACTGAATTATCTATTCAGAAAAAGTAAGACGTGTGTCGGTATTGGTAGTAAAATATCAAGTTTAAGAAGGGTGGAAGTTCACTATTTCTCAAAATCTTCACCTTTAGATTTGTGGAGTTCGGTAAGAGAAGAAGTAACAAGGCGACAAAAAGTCGAGGTCTCTACTGAGATTTGAACCTACAGCAATGGCAAAGTTTTCTGCATAAAGCGACCATGATATCACCCAGCTGACGTGCTGGTGCTGCTCCGATGGCGCCCTCACTGAGATATTCTTCGTTAACAGATACGATCAGTAGAGTCCAATATGAGATTAGTTATAGATGCTGTGAGGAACGACCTTCTTGGAATCAAGTAATAAATTTGGCACCCCAATGATAAGCCTTAATTGACAATAAATCAGATTATTTATCGAAAATGGCAACTAACTGTCAACTAAATTTAGGAGGATAATTTTGAACCACGCCAGGAAGTAGATTGACCATCACGTAGTTGCCAAACGTACTTTATAATGTAGTCAGTTCTCCATCACACTAGCGACTGGTAGAATACGTCGGTTCAGCTGAAGTCCTGAGCTGGCTAGCACTTGAGAAGCACGCCTGTCAAAGACGTGACGAGACTGTCTGCTAGAATGTTATTGGCAGCCGAAATATCTGAAACATAACTCAATGAATTTTATTCGAATTTCTTTAACTATGATTTTGATCTAAAACATGGTTACGAATAACATCCAGACTCATAAACTGTAAATAGAACATTATAAATAAAGAGCAGGGGAAATTATTTGCATGGTTCTACATTTCACTAGCTGCCGTAATTATAATTCACTCACCAGACGCGATTCACTACTTTTCGTTTTGCGACACACACTTTTACTGTAAAAATGAGGGGATAACACTTTTAATTCTTTTGATCATTATGAAATTAAAAACAACTTTTCTCAAGAATACTTTCTTTGGCATATACGGAAAGCTACAGATAAGTTAAAGTTTCAAATCAAGGAAACAATTAGTCTCAAAAACTTACAAAGGAATGGACCCTACGATTGTGTACAGAACAAATTCGATTCGTGCTTCAGTTAACACAAAGAGACAATCAGCCCTCATCAGCACATGTAAACAGGGACAAAAAACGCCGATGATATTATCTGCATTGCTGAAATGCGTCTTCATTAAGCGAAACTGCCGTACAGTCTGTAATAATCATAACAATGAATAGCTTCATTTACTCGTAGTGATCGAAATATAATACCTGATATTGCTGTCAGTGCAAGCGAAATGCGTCTGATTAATGGGCGTGTCAACTTTCAATACACGGCAGATGGAGGGAAACCAAAACATCAGTAAGAGCTCCATCAAGAGCGCTTCGAAACTGGCAATGTTTGCTCTACAGTTAGTTCCTGATTGTTTCATACTACCGAAACTTCGTACTAGCGAAACTTGGTATTAGAGTTAACTTAAGGTAGTTGTTAAAAATGTTTGCTGCATTAAATAGTACTCTACTTGTTGCTGAATATGACTCAGTTGGTAACCATAACTTCAATAGCATTTCATCTGCTGATGAAAAGCCGTATAATTTCGAATTGCTCTGAAAATAGTGATAGCTGCCTTGAGAAAGTCTCAAAGACAGTGTTGTATCGGCATCTTAGCAACTTGTTGCTCACTACCGTAATGTGTTGCTTGCTACAATTATAGTGTTAATTCCTGAGACTGGTTCTAGAATATTTCTGGCACAAACGACTTATTATTTGGCCCTCCCCTCTCTCCCCTCCCCCCAATTACATTCAGATCCGTCTCAACTTTCGCTACTAAAGGCAATATGCACAGTATACAAATCTTGCATTTGGCATGAGGCAGCTGCTGGTTGTGACACGTTCTGTATAGAAATTTTGCAGTTGTGGCAACTCTGGCACCCCATTCAGCCTGGTACGCCAAGTGGCGGCTTGTGACGCTTGATCCTAAGACCGGTCCTGTTAATTCCATAGGTGATTTGGACCACAAATCTTACCGTCCGGCACAGAGGCGAAATCATAGTTACTCTACACGTTCTATGTGTTACAATTTTATAAATAATCAGTTCACTGCCACCTGTCTTCCACTGTCCAGAATTTTATTAAAAGTTAGCATGTCCAGCATGGAAGTTGCCAAGAATATAACACAATTTTCTAGACTCGTTCGCGTTTAGCGCTTCTTTGCAAAAGCTCAAATCAAGTGCAGAAAGCTGAGGTACTGGCCGCTCCTCAAGGTTTCATCACACTAGTCAAATTAGCCGGCACGGTAGCTCAGCGTGTTCGGTCAGAGGGTTATCAGTCCTCTGTAATAAAAAAACTGAGTTAATCGATCAACAACGAACCAAAACGGCTGCCTTACGACGTCCGCCCCGAGCAGATGCAACGAACAAAAGCGAACAAAATGAGATTAAAAAGAAAAAAAAAAAAAAGGATGGTAGAGCACTTGCCCGTGAAAGGCAAAGGTCCCGAATTCGAGTCTCGGTCAGGCACACAGTTTTAATCTGCCAGGAAGTTTCATATCAGCGCACACTCCGCTGCAGAGAGAAAATCTCATTCTGGATTTCAAATTTTTGTTGGATATTGTTTCTCCTTCTCAAAAATGTTATTCTTGCTGTTGCACCCTGTTTCTTCTATCCTCTCTGCATCTACCATATTCACCTATTTTGCATCCCAAATAACAAAACCCATCTACTACTTTTAGTGTCCCTTTTCCTAGTCCAATTTCCTCACCATCACCTGGTTCAGTAGGGCTATATTCAATTATTCTTGTTCTACTTTTTGATGTTTGTCATATCTCCTTTCTTCGTGACACTATCCATTGCGTTGAACGGCTCCTCTAAGTCTTTTGCCGTTACCAACAGAATTACAACGTCACTGGCTAAACTCAAAGATCTTACTTTTATTCTCTGAACCTTAATTTCCTTTCATAATTTCTTTTTGGTATCCATGACTTGTTGCTCAACGCGCAGATTCAGTAACGTCGGGAATAGACTAAGAAACTACCTCACTGCTTCCTCGACAACCGCTAACATTCATGACCTTCATCCTCAATCTGGTTTTTTATACAGGTTGCATGTAACCTTTAGCTCTCTGTATTTAATCTCAGCTACCCCCAGAATGTCGGTGTGTCTTCCAGCCAGCACTGTGAAATATACTCCTGGAAATTGAAATAAGAACACCAAGAATTCATTGTCCCAGGAAGGGGAAACTTTATTGACACATTCCTGGGGTCAGATACATCACATGATCACACTGACAGAACCACAGGCACATAGACACAGGCAACAGAGCATGCACAATGTCGGCACTAGTACAGTGTGTATCCACCTTTCGCAGCAATGCAGGCTGCTATTCTCCCATGGAGACGATCGTAGAGATGCTGGATGTAGTCCTGTGGAACGGCTTGCCATGCCATTTCCACCTGGCGCCTCAGTTGGACCAGCGTTCGTGCTGGACGTGCAGACCGCGTGAGACGACGCTTCATCCAGTCCCAAACATGCTCAATGGGGGACAGATCCGGAGATCTTGCTGGCCAGGGTAGTTGACTTACACCTTCTAGAGCACGTTGGGTGGCACGGGATACATGCGGACGTGCATTGTCCTGTTGGAACAGCAAGTTCCCTTGCCGGTCTAGGAATGGTAGAACGATGGGTTCGATGACGGTTTGGATGTACCGTGCACTATTCAGTGTCCCCTCGACGATCACCAGTGGTGTACGGCCAGTGTAGGAGATCGCTCCCCACACCATGATGCCGGGTGTTGGCCCTGTGTGCCTCGGTCGTACGCAGTCCTGATTGTGGCGCTCACCTGCACGGCGCCAAACACGCATACGACCATCATTGGCACCAAGGCAGAAGCGACTCTCATCGCTGAAGACGACTCGTCTCCATTCGTCCCTCCATTCACGCCTGTCGCGACACCACTGGAGGCGGGCTGCACGATGTTGGGGCGTGAGCGGAAGACGGCCTAACGGTGTGCGGGACCGTAGCCCAGCTTCATGGAGACGGTTGCGAATGGTCCTCGCCGATACCCCAGGAGCAACAGTGTCCCTAATTTGCTGGGACGTGGCGGTGCGGTCCCCTACGGCACTGCGTAGGATCCTACGGTCTTGGCGTGCATCCGTGCGTCGCTGCGGTCCGGTCCCAGGTCGACGGGCACGTGCACCTTCCGCCGACCACTGGCGACAACATCGATGTACTGTGGAGACCTCACGCCCCACGTGTTGAGCAATTCGGCGGTACGTCCACCCGGCCTCCCGCATGCCCACTATACGCCCTCGCTCAAAGTCCGTCAACTGCACATACGGTTCACGTCCACGCTGTCGCGGCATGCTACCAGTGTTAAAGACTGCGATGGAGCTCCGTATGCCACGGCAAACTGGCTGACACTGACGGCGGCGGTGCACAAATGCTGCGCAGCTAGCGCCATTCGACGGCCAACACCGCGGTTCCTGGTGTGTCCGCTGTGCCGTGCGTGTGATCATTGCTTGTACAGCCCTCTCGCAGTGTCCGGAGCAAGTATGGTGGGTCTGACACACCGGTGTCAATGTGTTCTTTTTTCCATTTCCAGGAGTGTATTTTCTCAAAATCGATGAGTGCCAGAAACGTAAGTTAGCCATTCTTGAACCTGTTTTCTAACACAGGGTCAGTATTGCCTCACGTGTTCCTGCATTTCATCGGTATCCTAACTATCATCCCTCAGCCCAGCTTCCCCAAGAATTTTTTTCTTTTTTTCGGTACATCTGTAAATAATTCGTATCAGCATTTCGCACCTATGGCGTATTAGACCAGTACCTCGGTAATAATCTCATCTGTCAGCAACTGCCGTCTTTGGCACTGGAACTATTACGTTCTTCTTGATATCTGAGGGTATCTTTCCCGTGTCATATGTCTTGCACACTCGATGGAGTAGTTCGTCATGTTAATTTATACTGGAGGTCTCAGTAACTTTCAGAGATCGTTGACTACACCAAATGCCTTATTTCGACTTATGTGACTGACTGATTTGTCAGTTCAGTTCAGTATCTCTTATGTTATCCAAGGACTTTGATTATCTATCACTAAAGCTGCTGTCAGTATTAAGACTTGCAGCAAAAACTTTTAACCAAAATTCCAACGGATATTTACATTCATACAAACGAACCATAAGCAGTGTAAACATTTTACTTACCAGAATGAAATTTTCACTCTACAGCGGAGTGTGCGCTGATATGAAACTTCCTGGCAGATTAAAACTGTGTGCCGGACCGAGACTCGGTCCGGCACACAGTTATAATCTGCCAGGAAGTTTCATTTTACTTACCAGTCACGATGGGCGACTGTGTAGTGTGTGGGGTCATGTGGGGCCGATGCAGCTAATAAACGGTTGAGTAACATTTTCCCTATGAGAGATTAAGTATGGGCTATAATGATGCAACAGGCAGCTGCTATAGAATTGTATCCAGCAAACAAACTTTTCATTTTACAGCATACATAAGACAGAAAAAATAACTGCAATAGATATTGAATAACTGGGCCACCCGAATAATTCCCCCTAATGTAAATTTGTGGTGTTTAGGCTGTGGTCGCTGAATCTGAAAACCATTCGTAACTATGACTTAGCTTCGATCTCTCGTTACATATATTGTAATAAAATTCATGACTGTTTCGTGTCTTTCAAAAACATGCAGGTGGTGCTCAGGATACAGCTAAGCTGTGGAAACATTTTACCTGCCACAAGCTAGAGACGTGACAGCATCCCACAATATATTAGTCAACACTGTGAAGTTCGACTTAGTTCCCGGAATTGTAGAGAATTATCCTGCTATATTCACTCTATATTTCTCTGTCATTTTGATTAAATATTCTGAATGATTCTGACATAACGGATGGCATAGAGTTAGAAAATTTATATTTCTTATATTGAAAGCTTCCATCTTGGTCATTACTGGTGAAAAGAGAGAGCTCTAAGTGACAGTCGTCTGCTAGCCCAGGTGTAAAGTGTTAACCCTTCCAACAAGAGTCACTTGAAATCACTCTGCAGACAAAATTTTCTCTTCTTCTGTGACAAAGTTACCGTCATGCAGATCGAAAATCACCAAACAAAAACTTTAGAAAACTTCTCCCGTGTAAGTTTTCTTTCTAACTTGATTCAGTGTGCTGTAGACCAAAAAGTGAAAAACTTACAAATTTACACACTTGTTATTGCTTTATTTTCTGCTTCTACAGAGATAATTACTAGCTTTTTATGAAGAACCAATTTTAGCGACTTAATGGGGATACGGAATTATTTGTGAACTGGTATTGGTTATTTGTGTGTCCACACTGCTACACTTTCATACTTTCGTGGTAGTCGTGTAATGCTGCTTCAGTATGGCCGTGGATTGCATGTAGTCACAAAAGGTTTTCATACCAAAAGTGCATAATATCTTGATAATTCGAGACGATTTATTGCGTTTGTTTTACGAGTACCTCGTTTTCTTGTAGAAGACTCTTGTTGTAAAGATACCATGGTAAACTGCAATTTACTTATATTGGTACAGTATACAGGGTGTCCCATTTATCTTGACCACCTTAAATTACTGTTTGTCCAGATGAAAATTACAAACTATTTCAAGTAAATGTTCTCTATCCCTCAGGGGGACATCAATCAGCATGTTTTCCTTCGTTGTAGCTTTGTTTTATACAAAGATATGAACAGCGGTATGACTTTTTAAATGGCAACCTGAATTTTGTATTCGATAATTTATTTACTCTCCTAAATACCTATTCAAAAATGTATCACAGTGTACCATTCACCGAAACACAAAGTTATGAATTACATAACACAACATTGACTTTGAGCCCGGGATCACAAACTCGTCCACTTGCTGGATATGCCAGAAAACAGATGAAAACCAAGCAAAAACATGACTCAAAGATAGCTTTGAGTCTCCTGTACCATTGACCAGGAGTTGAACATTCAAAGGTGCTCAAAGTAGCGTCCCTGGACACTAATACACTGGTGCAATCGTTGAAAGAAAGAATTACTTACTGTTTCCAGTGTTGCCTGCTGTAGAGAATTACAAGTAAGCAGGATACGTTCCTGCATGTCCTGTGGAGTTGTTTGTATATTGCGATAGACAACGTCTTTAATGCATCTCCAAAGAAAACAGTCCAGACTATTTAAATCAGGAGACCTAGCAGGCCAAGTAACTGTTAATTCTCGACCAATCCATCTGGCAGGATACCTTCGGTTCAGAATACAACGTGGCAACGTGCACGCAAGGCATTATGTGCTGGACATCCATTGTGCTGATACCACATAAGCATTCTGGTTCTTAGCAGCACTTCATCCAGAAGATGAGGAATAAATGGTCTGAGGACGTTGGGATACGCTGTGCCGTTTAGACTACCATTGGTGAAATAAGGGCCAATAATTGTAGAACTAAGCATCACACACCAGACGTTAACTCACCACTGACGCTGACTTTCCACCTGTCTAAGCCATCGTGGGTTGTCGCTGGAACAATAATGCATGTTCCTTGTATTTACCTGTCCTTTGTTTGAGAAGGAGCATTTTTCTTTAAATAGAACATTGGAGAAGAAGTTCGGGTTGATGAGGATTTGCAGCTGTGCCCACTGACAGATGTGTACACGATTCTGGAAATAATTCCCATAAAATTCTTGATTTAGGTGTACATGGTAAGGATGGAACCGGTGACGTGGAAGAATACGATATACACTGGTTTTAGAAATGCCAATCTCGTGTTCAACCTGTCGTGTACTTACATGTGGATTCATAGCAACTGAAGCGAGACCAGTAACATCGGCAGCTTTGTCTGCGCGAGTGCTACGACGATTGCGTTGTCGTGGGTTGAAACTTCCCGTTTCCTGAAGCGTGGCAACAAGACGAGAAAACATCCGTAGGAAAGGTTGGTTCTTGTCCGGATATCGCTTTCTATCCAGTTCCACTGCTTGCGTAGCATTTCGCCTACCTTCAAGAACAACAACTATGAAAGAAACGTTTGTCGATGCAGTTTGTAGGAAGGACAGCCCTTACTGTACGCCTACTCTACACAGCTGTATTTAAAGGGACTAAACTACTGTACTAAATGTATCCGTACATAAGAAAACACTATTGCAATTATTGTTCTGCTAACTTACATTCGCCATAGACGAGTAGAATTTCTACCTTTTTTTTCATTATTGTACATTCTTCTCACACAACTCTTCAACAGACGACGGTTGATGGAATGACGGGTGTGCATTCTACTAATGTTTACATTTGTCCTCTGTCAACGTCAGCACGTGGATGTGTTCCATTACCCCGAGTACTTGCACTAAGTGCTGGAAGTGTCTACCTCAGTGTTGTGTTATGTAATTAATAACGTTGTGTTTCAATTAATGGTACACTGTGATACATTTTTGAATAGTTCTTTAGGGAAGAAAATGAATTACCGAATAAAAAATACAGTGTTCCATTTAAAAAAGTCATACCGTTGTTCATATCTTTGTAAAAAACAAAGTTACAACGAAGGCATTCATGCTGATTCATGTCCCCATGACGGCTAAAGAACATTTGATTGAAACATTTTGTAATTTGCATCTGGTCAAACAGTTATTTAGGGTGATCAAGATAAGTGGGGCACCCTGTATAACAGTTATTTAGGGTGATCAATATAAATGGGGCACCCTGTATACTTGACAGCGTTTTCCTCGTCAATTTCTTGAACACAGCAGAAACATAAGAAATAAGTTAATCATCGGCAGTAGAGTCCCAAACGTTCTTTAATATTATTGAAGATGCGCTGTACTCATTCTCTTGTTTCATTTTCTTCACGGCTTTCTGAGTCCTGTTTTTTGGTCACTGAAAATATACCCATCCACTATTAGATTTTTCTGATTTGAAACTATATATAATTCGTAGCTTATGAAAATATTAGTCGATGATAGTGTTTTCAAATCAGTGTTATGCCGTCTTCTCATCTGTGTTATTGTAGATTAGAGGTGATGCCAATTAGGGCATTATTGAGGAAAGCTGAATTAAGTAAATAGTATTAAAAAGGATATTACTTAGCCATAATGTTACTAGTGTCCAGTGACACTAAAATCTCTAATTACCTCTCGTGAATGATCTTCATTTTTGCAGTACACGTATGAATAAAAAACAGAAATAGCTACAACACCTACCGAAAAGTAGAGCCATCCACATAATTGCTCCTGGTGTTTATTTCTGATCATAGATTTCCAGTCGGTGAGTCTGGAAATTATGCACAACTATGTTTTGGATTAAAATCATAACCACAGAAGTTCGAATAAAACTCTGGGCTATGTTTCAGATATTTCCGCTGTTAATCAACGTGGTACGGCATCACTGACGCGTTTTCAAAATGCGAAATTACAGAGTGCTAAGCGAGCTCAGCACATCAACTAACCCAGCGTATTCTACCTGTCGCTAGTCTTATGGAGAATTTCCAAGATTATAAAATAAATTTGCCAACTACGCGATAGTCTATTTGCTTCCTCTTGTGGTTCAGAATTGTCCTTCTCAATTCACTCGATATTTCGTTGCCATTTCCAACACATAATCTCATTGACTCTCACACTTGGGGCGTCATACTTATTACTTCATTCTGGAACGTCCATTCCACACAGAATCTATAAATAATTCCATAAATGACGTTACTGATTGTCTCTAATAATAAAGAATACCGCAATGGCGCAGTGAGAGCGCTCTCAGAACAACACCACCTGGCTAGCTGGGTGGTAAAGTCGCCGTTTTATGCGGAAAACGCTGCCTTTGCTCTAGGTTCTAATTTCGCTAAAGGCTTAAAAATGTTGTCCGATTTTTACTACTTCTCTTACCGAACTAGAAGCCTCCAGATGGAAAACCATTAAAGAAATCTTTAACTTCACACTCTTTGGCTTTATAGTAATTTCGATTTACTACGTCATAGATCTAACGGAGGAAAATTTAATAAATTCTGATCATACACACTTGTTAAAATAATATTATCCTGCGTATTTCGACATACATCTTAGTTTTTCCTGAATGTACAATTCAGTTGATTGTGTTTGGTACTCATTAATGTGCTAATTAAGTAACTTTTCGGGTCTACTCTCACTTCAAGGTTTATTTCTTTTCGTGGTAATCTTGAAACGCTTCCTGGGTAAGACACAAGACATCAAATAGGCAGAGACCATACGAGTACAAAAAAATGGTTCAAATGGCTCTGAGCACTATGGGACTTAACTTTTGAGGTCATCAGTCCCCTAGAACTTAGAACTACTTAAACCTAACTAACCTAAGGACATCACACACATCCATGCCCTAGGCAGGATTCGAACCTGCGACCGTAGCGGTCGCGCGGTTCCAGACTGTAGCGCCTAGAACCGCTCGGCCACCAAAACCGGCATACGAGTACACTATGAATAAATACATCAGCTTTGAATTGCAAGTGGAAAGTAACATTTCCTGCATGAACAGAGCAACCTACTGTGTTACCAGTTCTTGCAGGAAACCAATGTCTTTAACAGGTTGTAAGCAGTCTCCAGGGAATCACAGCTCTCTTTCAGTGTGGAGCATCCTTCTTTACGATACATCCATGAACAAGTACTCTGTTGGTGGTGTATAGGAATGATTCTAGCTACGTATGCTTAAGATTTGGATTCAATTCTTACGTCAGATATCAATTTTTAACAAGCACAAACAGCCGCTCTTCACCTCCAGTAACTCCAGTTAAACGATGTAGTCTTGCATCGTGATTCCAAATCCACATTAAACACGACGTCCCTTCGCTACGTAATGGAGTAGGTTGGGCCACGGCAGAAGCGGAAGTCACGCCAGGTTGAAACTCTGTCACCATATAAGGGCACAGGGCACATATTTCTTATCGTATTTGATTTTGGGATGTGGAAAATTTAGCGCCGGTCTGGGATTCGAACTCAGATATCCCCTTTCGCTGTTTTCGATACATTATGTTACCCGATGGTTACACTGTTCTCAAGATCTCAACGGAAAGCTCGTGAGTGGGTTCGAAATCTGGTCTGGTAGAGAAGATTATATCTTGTCATTTCAAGTTGTAGCATGCGCACACCAAACAACAGATGACAAATTATTATGATTTTTAACGCCTGTCCGTGCTTAATCAACAATGACGATGGGTACCGGTTTCGACTCCCAGTAAGACACAGAACTTCTCGTCATATCATTTCACGTTCAAACATACCACTCCTAGTTACTGGTGAAAAACAATTCGATAGTCAGCGTCTCTCCATGTGTATTCAACAACGACGATACGTGTAGGTTTCGACTCCCAGTCAACACAGGACTTTTAATCATGTTATTTCCAGTTTAGACCCGTGCACGTCTTGCTACTGACGAAATAAACCGATTTTTAACCGATTTCTCCGACTATAAGTCGGTGATGGGCTCGAATCCCGGCAAGACAAAACTTTGTCGTCTTCTCATTTCAGTGTCAATCATCTGGTTACTCATGAAAAATTACGATTTCTAATACTTGATTGTGCCTATTTAACAATCCGACTAGGTGCTGGGCTCGAATCTCCACCTAACCCAAAACTTTATGCCATATCATTTGAAATTTATAGATGCGCACAATTTATTGTTTGTGACTGAATTTGTATTTAAGATCTTTCATGGTTAGTTAACAGGACCGAGCGAGGTGGCGCAGTGGTTAGCACACTGGACTCGCATTCGGGAGGACGACGGTTCAATCCCGTCTCCGGCCATCCTGATTTAGGTTTTCCGTGATTTCCCTAAATCGTTTCAGGCAGATGCCGGGATGGTTCCTTTGAAAGGGCACGGCCGATTTCCTTCCCCATCCTTCCCTAACCCGAGCTTGCGCTCCGTCTCTAATGACCTCGTTGTCGACGGGACGTTAAACACCACTAACCTTAACCTAAACCTTAGTTAACAGGAACAATAGTAGTTGGATTTGAGTCCCGATCCCATTGTAATACAATTCCGAGGATAAGATGTTTTTGGAAATGTCATTTACTGTAATAAATTTGAGTTTACAAGATTCATGGCTTGTCATCTCTAACAACGTTTTGCCTGATATTTGAATTCTTGTGGTATTAATTTGAAGTAGGATTGCAAGCGTTGCAGTTCAGTTATCTCTTGCGGTCTTTTGCAGTAACCATTTTGCCTAATTAAAAGACTGTACCGAAAAATGCGCTGAGAACCAGCAATACAGTTGGGTGCTGTGGGTTGCATACAATTCAGGCCAAACGCAATTCGGGTCTTTTGGATACTTTTTAGCAGTATAGAACATTCCTTAGTTTATTTTTCCATTCTTGTTGCTGCAGTAACTTTCATCACTTGTTTCACTATCACGTAACATTAAATGGCCAAGCGGTTGAAATTAGCTAATAGCGATAAAGCAAGAAGTAAAGTCATCATTTCGCAAATGAACAACAGCCCACGGAGGATACTGATTTCCCTCAATATAAATTACTGCTGCTACAATGGCAGTTGAATGGGCAGAGAAGATTAGCAAGGTGTAATCGACATGTAGAACACTATTCTGCGACATTTTATACATTTCAATGATACGAGTGACAATTATTGAACGACATGAAATAAAATCGTCATAACTTCTGAATAGTTTGCGTTACGACGTTCAAACCGCATGGCTGGGCGCGGGGCATGATCGGAATTTGTATACACTATATGGTTTGGTTTAGCGACGAAGCCCACTTTCAGTTGGATGGGTTCGTCAGGAAGCTAAAATGGCGCATTTGGGGAACTGAGAATCCGCATTTTTCTATCGAGATATCTCTTCATCCTCTACGAGTGACTGTGTGGTGTGCAATGTTCACTCATGAAATAATCGGTGCGATATTCCTTGACGGCAAGTTGACTACAAACCGGTACATGATGGCTTAGGAAAATGATTGCATCCCCATTCTCCAAAGTGACCCTGGTTTGGACAAAATGTTGTTCATGGAAGATGGAGATCGACCTCATGGAAGCAGGAGAGTGTTCGATGTCATGGAGTAGAACTTTTGGGACCGCATTCTGGCCCTGGAGTACCCAGAGGCCACTGGCATGGGCCTCGTTTGGCCACCTTATTCTCCAAATCTGAAAGCATGAGACTTATTTCTGTGGGGCTACATTAAAGGCAAGGTGTACAGCAATAATTCCAAAACCATTGCTGAGCTGAAAACCGCCATTCAGGAGGTCATCGACAGCACAGATGTACAGACACTTCAGAAAGTCATGCAGAATTTCGCAGTTCGTCTGCACCACATCATCGGCAATGGTGGAAGGCATATGGAACATGTAATAACCTAAATCCTAATATCTGTAGTGGCGTTTACATGAATTAGTTTGTAAGTAGTTTTTTTTTCATATATTTCAATAACTGTCACCCTTTACATTACAAATTAAGGAAAACAGTAATGTTCGCTATATTCATCAATATAAAATAGTGTCGCTTTCTAAGCCGTTACGTAAGATAAAATTAACATTATCAGTCGAGCATTCACTAAGGAATCTTCAGTTCCCGTCTTAATTAGATGGTGCATGAGCGAGGTGCTAATGTCGACTGAGCACACACGTGAGTCAGAAAGAAGCGGCAGTTTCGTAAGTGTTCGTGGCTAGGCATGCACCAAATCCAAGCGTTAGCAAAAAATGACTCAGATGGACGCTCGTGCCCAAGGTCTTGAACAACTTCCCATTGGCCGTCGAGCACCGCACTTCCTGCCGGCAGTGACCTGACAAAATAGCACTCTCTCTTTCCTTTGCTGTTATGAGAAATTTGCCTTGATTATCCATCACATGTTCTTTATCACCTCCGTGTTGTTGTGGTCTTCAGTCCTGAGACTGGTTTGATGCAGCTCTCCATGCTACTCTATCCTGTGCAAGCTTCTTCATCTCCCAGTATCTACTGCAACCTACATCCTTCTGAATCTGCTTAGTGTATTGATCTCTTGGTCTCCCTCTACGATTTTTACCCTCCACGCTGCCCTCCAATACTAAATTTGTGATCTCTTGATGCCTCAAAACATGTCCTACCAACCGATCCCTTCTTCTAGTCAAGTTGTGCCACAAACTTCTCTTCTCCCCAATCCTATTCACTACCTCCTCATTAGTTACGTGATCTACCCATGTAATCTTAAGCATTCTCCTGTAGCACCACATTTCGAAATCTTCTATTCTCTTCTTGTCCAAACTGGTTATCGTCCATGTTTCACTTCCATACATGGCTACACTCCATACAAATACTTTCAGAAACGACTTCCTGACACTTGAATCTATACTCGATGTTAACAAATTTCTCTTCTTCAGAAACGCTTTCCTTGCCATTGCCAGTCTACATTTTATATCCTCTCTACTTCGACCATCATCAGTTATTTTACTCCCTAAATAGCAAAACTCCTTTACTACTTTAAGTGTCTCATTTCCTAATCTAATCCCCTCAGCATCACCCGATTTAATTTGACTACATTCCATTATCCTCGTTTTGCTTTTGTTGATGTTCATCTTATATCCTCCTTTCAAGACACTGTCCATTCCGTTCAACTGCTCTTCCAAGTCATTTGCTGTCTCTGACAGAATTACCATGTCATCGGCGAACCTCAAAGTTTTTATTTCTTCTCCATGAATTTTAATACCTACTCCGAATTTTTCTTTTGTTTCCTTTACTGCTTGCTCAATATACAGATTGAATAACATCGGGGAGAGGCTACAACCCTGTCTCACTCCTTTCCCAACCACTGCTTCCCTTTCATGCCCCTCGACTCTTATAACTGCCATCTAGTTTCTGTACAAATTGTAAATAGCCTTTCGCTCCTTGTATTTTACCCCTGCCACCTTCAGAATTTGAAAGAGAGTATTCCAGTTAACGTTGTCAAAAGCTTTCTCTAAGTCTACAAATGCTAGAAACGTAGGTTTGCCTTTTCTTAATCTTTCTTCTAAGATAAGTCGTAAGGTTAGTATTGCCTCACGTGTTCCAACATTTCTACGGAATCCAAACTTATCTTCCCCGAGGTCCGCTTCTACCAGTTTTTCCATTCGTCTGTAAAGAATTCGCGTTAGTATTCTGCAGCTGTGACTTATTAAACTGGTAGTTCGGTAATTTTCACATCTGTCAACACCTGCTTTCTTTGGTATTGGAATTATTATATTCTTCTTGAAGTCTGTGGGTATTTCGCCTGTCTCATACATCTTGCTCACCAGATGGTAGAGTTTTGTCATAACTGGCTCTCCCAAAGCCATCAGTAGTTCTAATGGAATGTTGTCTACTCCCGGGGCCTTGTTTCGACTCAGGTCTTTCAGTGGTCTGTCAAACTCTTCACGCAGTATCTTATCTCCCATTTCATCTTCATCTACATCCTCCTACATTTCCATAATATTGTCCTCAAGTACATCGCCCTTGTATAAACCCTCTATATACTCCTTCCACCTTTCTGCCTTCCCTTCTTTGCTTAGAACTGGGTTGCCATCTGAGCTCTTGATATTCATACAAGTGGTTCTCTTCTCTCCAAAGGTCTCTTTAATTTTCCTATAGGCAGTATCTATCTTACCTCTAGTGAGACAAGCCTCTACATCCTTACATTTGTCCTCTAGCCATCCCTGCTTAGCCATTTTGCACTTCCTGTCGATCTCATTTTTGAGACGTTTGTATTTCTTTTTGCCCGCTTCATTTACTGCATTTTTATATTTTCTCCTTCCATCAATTAAATTCAATATTTCTTCTGTTAGCCAAGGATTTCTATTAGCCCTCGTCTTTTTACCTACTTGATCCTCTGCTGCCTTCACTACTTCATCCCTCAGAGCTACCCATTCTTCTTCTACTGTATTTCTTTCCCCCATTCCTGTCAATTGTTCCCTTATGCTCTCCCTGAAACTCTCTACAACCTCTGGTTCTTTCAGTTTATCCAGGTCCCATCTCCTTAAATTCCCACCTTTTTGCAGTTTCTTCAGTTTCAATCGGCAGTTCATAACCAATAGATTGTGGTCAGAATCCACATCTGCCCCTGGAAATGTTTTACAATTTAAAACCTGGTTCCTAAATCTCTGTCTTACCATTATATAATCTATCTGATACCTTTCAGTATCTCCAGGATTCTTCCAGGTATACAACCTTCTTTTATGATTCTTGAACCAAGTGTTAGCTATGATTAACCCTCTAACCGGAACATCTTTTACTCGGCGGTAAGATGGAACATCGGTCTGCTAGACCGCTAGGACATTTAAAGTGTATTTTTCTCTATTTTTATGACTTTTCCGCACTTCTACGTTGCTTCTCTCTCTCTTTAAGGTGTAATTAAACATAATAATAGGTTTTTGAACCATAATATTTGTTAAAATACCAGTAAATTCAAGTTTATTACTAGGAAAAACTTTAATTTGCAGTGTTTTGTTGTTTACACATTACTCCTTTAGAAATACTTTTTTTTTACATTATTATAGTTACAACACAAAGAAAATGAATACTAAAATGTAATGCAAAGAAAAAATTTAACTTTTATTTTTAATTGCACAAGTCTTGCACACTTTTCGTGAACACTCCAAGCACGTTGGTTCTTCGCAAGAAATACACTTGTAGGCAGTTTTCCTCTTTTTTTGATATGGACAAAATCGACAGGTTTTTCTTTTACCAAGTGTGTCCGTCGGACACTCATCAACTCGAACAACAAATTTATTCCGTTGGCTAACGATTTGCTTTTCTTTTGCTGCCTCTTCTTCTAAAGATGAAATAATACTTTGTAGCTCTTGAGGCAGATTGGAGATTGCCAGTCGGGATTTTACGAAATCGTAGACCAAATATAGAGAAACTCTTTTCAGGAAATCAAAACGTGATACGGTTTTCTTCTCTCCAAAAAGTCCATAAAGTATACTTGCGTTTGATCCAGCCATGGCCACCATGTGGTAAAAAATAGCCAACGGCCACCTTCTTGTTTTGCGATTAGTAGAATAAACACTGCACTTCATATCTAGCGTGTCTATTCCACTTTTTGTGGCGTTATAAAAAGATATGATTTCAGGTTTATCATTTGAAACGTCAGTGTAATTGGAATGATGCATTGACGAAAGAAGTAGGACTGCCTTATTCCTTTTTGGGACATAAGAAAGCAGAGTCATTTCTTTCGTAAAGCCATAAAGGCTGGACCCAATTTCACGATCGCTTCTTGCTTGAAATTCTGCTGGTATCTGGGGTCTGTTTCTTTTTAGTGTCCCAACTAATGTCAAATTGTGAGCTAGTAGCTCCTGGGCAAGTTCCACAGAACAAAACCAATTGTCGCAACTAATATTTCTGTTTGTGCCATACAGCCCTTTAGATAGGCGGATTACAGACTGCGTGGGAATGCTCTTTTTCTTTTCTGCTGTAGAAAGTGTGGCTCCATCACAGCCTTTGCCGGAGTAGATGTAGGCATTGTAAATATATGCATTGTGTGCATCTGCCAGACCCATGACCTTAATGCCATATTTAGCCGGTTTATTCGGCATATATATACGAAATTTAACCCTCCCTCTGAAAGGCACCAAAGTTTCATCAACTGTCAAATGCGCTCCAGGGCTATAAATTTGTTGGCAGTTCCAAATAAACTTATTAAATATGTCTGTAATGGCAGCAGCTGGGTCATATTTTTCCCTCTGTTCCCTCGTGCTCGAGTCATCGAATCTAAATGCCCTAAGCAATATTCCTAATCGCTTTTCTGTTATTATTGATCGAAAAATTGGCCTCCCCAAGACCGAAGTGGAAAACAGCGAGGTCATAGGCTCCCTCGCAGATTTGAATATGCTGCAAAGAACTGTGACTCCAATCACAGCGTTCACTTCCTGCACAGTAGTGTCTCTGTAAGCTACACTTTCTTTTAGTTCAATAACAGAACGAATTTTGGCCAACTTTTCATTAGTATGCTTTACAATCGTCTCAATCATGTCGTCAGTAAACAAAAGGCGCCACACTTCACCTGGGAGTGGGTTTTTCCCCACGGTAAGAGCAGGCCCTTGTATCTTTGATAGCCGTACCTTTATTATATTGGATGCTGCTGTTCGCGTCTTAGAGCGAACAGGAGTTGATGACCATGTGAAACACTTGTTTCTTCCGTAGTAAGAAACTGGAAGACGACTCTCATCTAGAGTGTCATCAGAACGCGTAGATGAGCTAGCAACATCAGCAGGCTTCTGTGGAGTGATTAGTCTGCTTCCACCAGAAGTTATGTCAGACTGTGGTTGCTCTCCAGTTTCTTCGCGAACTGCGGTATTTTCGACTTCAAATATTTCTCGAATAGTTTCATCATCGCGATCATCATCATTGGGAGAGTCATCGTCATTATCTGTTTCATTGCGAGGATCTTGGATAGTAAGGTCCTCATCTGGAATGCATGATTCATCTGAATCCACTTCCGAGTCTGATTCTTCAAGGTAATTTTGAGAGCGTGCAAGGGCTACAATTCTTTTCGACCGATTTGAAACATATTTCGGACCTTCCATTGTAAACCTGCAAGGAAAAAGGGAAAAATGAGTTTTAACGAAATTTAATGGGGATAATTCTATCGCTGTAATAAGTTTGCGCGGTAAATTGGAGAATGTGTGTGAAAAACGGAAAGAGGAAAAATTAAAACGTTAAATACGAGTTGTTACACTTTTTTCTCGTTCTTCTATGAACACAAAAGTATTAAGCATCGTGTGGTGGCAAAAATTTCAATCAAATAGATGAAATGTTGCTACACAGAAAACAGAAGAGTTCAAAGAGTGGAACATCGGTCATACAGACCGACAAATGCGTGATACTTTTAGGAACACCGGTCTGGGAGACCGGCAAAAATTTGACACTTTTAGGAACACCCGGTCTGTCAGACCGGGAGGGGAATGCATTTTTTCGGAACACGGTCTCACAGACCGACAATACGTAACAAAAATTCTACTTACTTGAAAACAATGCATGCGCCGACAATACGTTGTTGGCCAGCTGCGGTTCGGGACCCGACTGAAGATTACTGGGCTTCTCCCCACCCTCACGAACAATGCAGCGCCGTTAGCATTGTTAATGTCAACTATGGCGGTATCTCAGACCGATGTTCCGTTCAAAGGGTTAAGTTATGCTCTGTTCAAAATTCTACAAGGCGGCTTGCTCTTTCATTTCTTCCCCCCAATCCATATTCACCTACTATGTTTCCTTCTCTCCCTTTTCCTACTGACGAATTCCAGTCACCCATGACTATTAAATTTTTGTCTCCCTTCACTACCTGAATAATTTCTTTTATCTCGTCATACATTTCATCTATTTCTTCATCATCTGCAGAGCTAGTTGGCATATAAACTTGTACTACTGTAGTGGGCATGGGCTTTGTGTCTATCTTGGCCACAATAATGCGTTCACTATGCTGTTTTTTAGTAGCTAACCCGCACTCCTATTTTTTTATTCATTATTAAACCTACTCCTGCATTACCCCTATTTGATTTTGTATTTATAACCCTGTAATCACCTGACCAAAAGTCTTGCCCCTCCTGCCACCGAACTTCACTAATTCCCACTATATCTAACTTTAACCTATCCATTTCCCTTTTTAAATTTTCTAACCTACCTGCCCGATTAAGGGATCTGACATTCCACGCTCCGATCCGTAGAATGCCAGTTTTCTTTCTCCTGATAACGACGTCCTCTTGAGTAGTCCCCGCCCGGAGATCCGAATGGGGGACTATTTTACCTCCGGAATATTTTACTCAAGAGGACGGCATCATCATTTAATCATACAGTAAAGCTGCATGTCCTCGGGAAAAATTACGGCTGTAGTTTCCCCTTGCTTTCAGCCGTTCGCAGTACCAGCACAGCAAGGCCGTTTTGATTAATGTTACAAGGCCAGATCAGTCAATCATCCAGACTGTTGCCCCTGCAACTTCTGAAAAGGCTGCTGCCCCTCTTCAGGAACCACATGTTTGCCTGGCCTCTCAACAGATACCCCTCCGTTGTGGTTGCACCTACGGTACGGCCATCTGTATCGCTGAGGCACGCAAGCCTCCCCACCAACGGCAAGGTCCATGGTTCATGGCGGAAGGTCATCTCCGTAGAACTTCATTTTCACGTTAAAGGCAATACTCTTCTGCCAAAAACGTACGTTCTTGATGCAATGCAAAGTATCGCTTTCTTTGTTGATATATCAGAATATTCGATTTCCGTACCCTGTGGGTCTTACACTTTCATGACGCTTTGGACTGGTTTCTCCATAGTGAATTATTTTTTGATACCTGCCAGGAAACAAGCGCATGACCATTTACAACGGCTTCAAGGGGCTTGTCATCAACGTCATTGTCCGACGAGATATTTTCCCCTGTGTACAGATCTTTACCTGCAGTATATATGATTGCAGCAGATATATACGTTACATCTGACTTTAATTAGATTTTGGACACATACGTGCTAAAATTGGTTCATATTCTCGAAACTGGTATTCGAGAAATCGGCCAAAAATTAATTCACTGTGTGTTATTGTCGTCATTGTTACTGACTGTGTACGAAACTACACACACACACACACACACACACACACACACGCACACACACACACACACACACACACACACACACACAAACACACATACACATACACACACCGTCCTAGGAGCAAACCGGAGGCTAAGATGTTCCCGCCTTATTTCCATCTGCGACAGGAGGGCAGCGAAGCAGACTTTTTGTCCTTATTAGATATAACGTTTTAAGGAATCAGGCCTCGTACAAGGCCTGCTATAAACTCTAGCTGTTGGCGTTTAGCACTTTTACAATACAGATGTTAATTATTTGTTCACATTCAAAAAAGTTTGTTAAGAAATGCTTCGCAAATACTTACCTAGAGTCGCAAATAGACACACAGTGACAACCACATACGCTAGACAAATTCGTGCGTATCAGTGGCGGGATTCGAATCCACGCCTCTGCAAGAGCGTCTTACGAGGGGACCGCGCAAACTCTTCATTACGAATTTCGTCCAAATTAAAGATACATCGAGTGCTTGGCTAGAGCTGAAATTGATGGGTGTGAGAGCTCCAAATGGCAAAGCGTTTAGAAAAATTAGCATTTTTGGCGGGTGGTCGGGCGAAGTATGAACCTTTCGTGTTAACGTAGTTTTGAGGCAGCGGTTGTTGCAGTGGAAGGAATACAAAGTAGTAATGCTAGGTGCGTGGGATCGAATCTCCATACGGACAGCTGCTTTTAGGACCAACCAACAACAGCCTCACAGACAAACATTATTTATATGTCTGCAGTAGATATATACATTACATATGACTTTTATTCGATGTTGGACATATGCGTGTTACATTCGTTTATAAACTTACCCAGAAAATAAACCGAAATCCTCAACATATTTTATTTTTAATGCTTTTATCATTGGCAAAGGAAAATTGGGTTAGTAAATCAATTTCAAAGATAAGAAATTACAATGAAATGAACACCCTTAGCTGCTTACAGGCGTTGACATACGTCAACGGGGACGGATGAAAATGTGTGCCCCGACCGGTACTGGAACCCGGGATCTCCTGCTTACATGGCAGACGCTCTACCCATTTTTTTTTTTACACAGACCATAAGTATATGAACCTCTTACCAATCTTGTTTTTTGAAGGTCCCCTTCCTCCCCTTGAACCTGTCCTTTACGCTCGCCAAGTTTTGCCTTCTCTACCCGGCTTCTCCGCCTTTAAAGAGAGAATGTAACTTGATGATGTGGAAACACGCTTCTTCTAAACGCCCGGCCGGAGTGGCAGAGCGGTTCTAGGCGCTACAGTCTGGAGCCGCGGGACCGCGACGGTCGCAGGTTCGAATCCTGCCTCGGGCATGGATGTGTGTGATGTCCTTAGGTTAGTTGCGTTTAAGTAGTTCTAAGTTCTAGGGGACTGATGACCACAGCAGTTAAGTCCCACAGTGCTCAGATCCTTTTTTTTTTTTATGAACGACAAACGATGTATGCCCCTTCTGTTGCCTTTGTTTGCAACATGACTTGAATAAAAATAAATGTAAATTCCATTGAGAAGGAACTCACAAAATTATTATTGAAATGTAACTGCATCTATAAATTTCGTTCTCTGTGCGTGGAAAAACGGAAAGAAGCAAACTCATTATTGCTGATACGTAAAATTTTCTTCTTCAGATGGTAATGAAGTAAAGTACGCTTATTCTGCTTGATTTTAAACATAATCCTATGAAAAGAAAAGTAAAGAAAGACAGAAACTAAATGAAGGGTATACAGGGTGTCACCTAACATTACCACTGGATATATTTCGTAAACCACATCAAATACTGACGAATCGATTCCACAGACCGAACGTGAGGAGAGGGGCTAGTGTAACTGGTTAATACAAACCATACATAAATGCACGGAAGTACGTTTTTTAACACAAACCTAGGTTTTTTTTTAATGGAACCCCGTTAGTTTTGTTAGCACATCTGAACATATAAACAAATACGTAATCAGTGCCGTTTGTTGCATTGTAAAATGTTAATTACCCGTTTGCGTGCTACGACCACACCTGTAGCATACTGTTGGCGGTAGATGTTTTGCAATGGGCGACACGTTGGATGCTCTCTGTCCGGGTACCGTTCTGCATACACCCTGCAGGCTTCAACTGCATTTCGTCGACACTCGTCATAGATGAGTATCATCTCCGCCTTTTCAGAGTTCGAATACACCATGGTCACAGTTCCTAAAACACTACACTATCACAGACGTCTGGTAACACGGTATGCTATAGTTGGTCTGCGTGCGGAGACGAATGCAGAATAACAATAGCAGCAAGCGCTACATGCGGACACTGCGACAGCTAGACGAAACCACAACAGTGCACTACAGCCACACTCGTAAACACGGTCGTCATCGTAAACATGTCCCTGCAGATGCTGCTCGCCGACCGTGGCCCGTGTTTGTTACAACACGCAACTGAACGTCGGAGGTTTCTACCGTCAACTTTAGGTTACAATATCTCCGGATGTAATTAACATTTTACAATGCAACAAACGACACTGATTACGTATTTGTTTATATGTTCAGATGTGCTAACAAAACTATCGTGGTTCCATTTAAAAAAATGTAGGTTTGTGTTAAAAAACATACTTCCGTGCATTTTTGTATTGTTTGTATTAAACAATTACACTAGCCCCTCTCCTCACGTTCGGTCTATGGAATCGGTTCTTCAGTATTTGATGTGGTTTACGAAATATATCCAGCGGTAACGTTAGGTGACCCACCCTGTATACCAGTTTCATCACTGTGCTTCCCGCAAAACAATGTAATAGATACACATAGGTTTAACTGGTCTATACTGATGATTTTCTCTGATTACTTTCTGTTGGAAATCCTCCTCCTGCTACGTGAAGTACAAACTTTAACCAAAAATCGTTCGTCTAATATTCGAAGTGCTTGGATGTGTAATGTAAATTACGCATTTTTATTGGTTACATATATTGATTTAGTTAAAAAATTTGCGTAATTTTCTTTGTATTTTTTAGTGACACATCAACTTGTGGTGCTCCGTTGTAAGGTATACCCAGAAGTCCTCCCTATTGCTTGATTCTTTTGTTTGGATGTAACGCACCGTTTGGCCTTTCAACCAGTTAATTGCTTTTTGTTTTGTTTTAAGTTAAGGTATACCGTCAGCGTTTAAAAATTCAGCAGTCGTAACGGCATTTGGCGTAGTTCTGCTGACGCTCGCTATCTTTTGTCTTATGTAGAGCCATATGTCTTTTACCCTGTCACACAGCAATCAATGCTCTTCGGTATCTGGTATATTACATAATGTACACAGCGGAGACTCGGCCAATCGAATAGAGTTAAGTTTAGAGTTCGTCGTAATTTTCTGTTTACAGCAAAGTACCAGGTAGATTTGACATACGTTGGCAGTTTTCAGCAGTGAATATTTTCCCATATTGCTTCCCAGTCATAACAAGAATACTCTTGTTCTACGTCGTTTCTGGGTTTGTCTTTCATCAAGTTATTGCAAAGTTCTTTTACTTTTATGATGGCTTTTTCACGGATCCTTGCCTGTATGTAGCTGTATTCTACGAAAAAGTCTTTCAAGTGGTATTGTCCGTTGGGTATGTGTTGGACATTTATAGGTGCACTAACGTCAGCAGGAGCTATTTCGCTTAACAAATGTGCAGAAAGGGTACCACTTGGTTCCTTATATTGTTTGTATGTGGTAGAAACGTATAAGGCTTGCCCTTTTTTGCTGACATCGGTGAGATTTAACCCACCACATTTCGTTGGTAGCATCAGAATGTCATATTTGACTTCGAAAATACGCCCGCGGCTCACAAAACGTCCTAGTGTAGATGCGATGCTTTTCAACAAAGTCGCAGGTGGTGGCAGAACTTGTGCTACGTAATTAACTTTGGATGTGATGTATACATATACCGCTGTTACTTTTCGAATTTCATCGAGTTTCCTAATACTATGTGCTTGTACAGAGGCGCGTATGCTGTTAAGTAATTTTCGATAATTCTCAGCAATAGTGTGCTTGATATTTCTTTTAAAAGCTATGGCGAGGCATTTCATGGTTACAAGCTGCGTTTGCGTCCCAATTCCACGGCCGATGTTGCTAATCTCCGACTTTGTTCTATTAAGTTTTGCACCTGATGCCTGTTCATATTTTGTTAGTGTGTGTAGTGCGCTCTGTACTTCAGCGCCATTCACGACGAGGAAGCCAACATCATCAGCGTACGCCTTGCACATGAGCTTTTCTCCATGTATTTGTAGTCCTTGTAGATGTTTCACAAGGGAGGCAGGCAGGGTCTCGATGGCGATGGCGAAGAGTACCATTGACATTGGATGCCCTTGCCTAATGGAGCTGGTGACGTTAATCGGGCGGCTAATGTGCCTATTGATGACAAATCTGGCTGAGTTGTTTGTTAATGTATTTCTTACTACTGCAATGAAACTAGGTGGGAAGCCAATTGCACCCATGGTCCGAAGCAGAAAACGATGATTAACCCCGTCAAAGTCGAGTGAGATGAGAGCACATTTTATTTTGCAGACGTCGGCCGTTGAGATTAGGTCCCTGTAATCACAGAGGGTCTGGAGAATTCTTCTGTCTTTGCCCACACTTGTTTGATAAGGTCCCGTGACGCTGGTCATTGTGGTTTTCAGCCCGCGAGCGAGGATGCGGCCAAAGGTTTTGTAATCGCTGTTTAAAAGCGTAATTGGCCTGAGAGCGCTTACAGTTTTCGTGTTGGTAGTTTTTGGCACTAACACTACGAGTCCCACACGAAATTCTTTCGGGATGTCATTTTCAGGGTTTAGCAGTTCGTTGCAGATGAGAGTAAACTTGCCTTTTACGAGGCCACTGAATCTGCCATAAAATCCTGCCGGAATTCCGTCTGCCCCTGGAGCCTTATTTTTCATGCTTCCATATATAGCTTCTTCGACGTCTTCTTCAGGCACTTCCGAGATGAGAGTTTGTGCTTTCCGGTGGCATACTTTGCCCTGGAGGTTGATCGTAAACTCGTCTTGAAGCTGTTCGTCAACTGGTTGACTAGACATTAAGGATTCAAAATGCTGTACGATAGCCTCTTAAATCTCTCTTTGCTTCGTCAGCTTCCTCCCATCATCAGTTGTTATTTCAGATAATATCTTGCGAGACGCCCTTTTGCTTTCACGAATGACATGATAAATGGAAGTAACCTCATGCTGTGCTACATTCTGGGCACACGACCTTACTTGGTAGCCTTCCAGTTATTTACGCCGAAGTGCTAAAATTTTTGCTTTAGTTTTGTTAATTCTTTCGTAGGCGTCCACAACTGTTGCATCGAACTTGTACAAATCCCTTAGACATTGGAAGTCGAATTCTGTAGTTGATTTGTATCAAAAGTTTTTGTCTTTTGAATAGTTTATGAAGAATCTCCGTATTTTAGGTTTGGCATGTTTCAGCCAGCAGTCAGTGCTAGAGTTGTACTAGCTAAATTTGCTTTCACACTCTCTCCACACCTTGTAAAATGCCTCCTGACAAGCATGGTCTTCCAGATGTGACACGTTGAGCTTCCATGTGCCTTTACGTCGGTAGGTCCCTTGTTTTATCAGATTGATTGTGCATATGTACGCAGCATGATCTGAATAAACGGTAGGCCATACTTCGGACTGCAAAATGATGTGTTTCAAATTGTGCGTTACATATATCTGGTCGAGACGGCTCGCTGAGTGACTCGTGGAGTGGGCGAAGCCAGGGGCTGCACCGTGCATATGTTCCCATGAGTCTATTAGTCTTAAGTCAATAACTACACGTTCCAGTTAAGTACACTTGTTGAAATTGGGAGTTTGGTCTTTGGCATGAAAAACACAGTTAGAATCTCCTCCCAGGATAAGGTGTTCATATTGAGTTCCAAATAGTGGGACAACTTCTTTAAAGAACTCCGTTCTGTGGTGCCTGTTACTGGATCCTGAAGGGGCATACACGTTGATGACTCGCATTTTATCTATTGCGGCCGCTATGCCTTAATGTTTGGTAGTTTTACTGCATCTTGGACTACTATGCCCCCCTTTGTGAGTAGAGCTGTGCCCATTTCCGCTCCATGCCCTGGGTTTGTAATGGCGTTGAAGCCAGGTACGTTACCAAGCTCAATGTCTGTCACGTCTTGTAAAAGTATAATGTCACTGTCAGAATCATACATAAAATCTTTTAAGTTCTGTAGTTTAAAGGAACTACGAATCTTATTAAGATATACTGTCGCGATATTGTATGCTTGTATGTCAGACATTCTTCGTTCTACTTGATCAAACTTTAAAAAACATTCATCCGTTTTGTCTCGCAAGCGTCAGCTTTAAAACACATTTTAATAATATTCCCCGGTAGCAAATGTTTCAGTGGTGTGTCTTTGTTCTTTAGAATGTTCGTTCACGGAGACGTCTTCGTTGAAGAAATCAGCCACTTGTGGGGCTAGCTTACAGTCTCTCATAGTTTCTGAAACTTCTGTCATTACTTCGTCGGCATCGTTATGGTCGCTTTCGTCTGCCCAGCTGGTTGAGGTTGTCGTCGTGGGTGGGACGAATGAAGCTTCATGAGAGTGACTCGTTTCTTGGGGGTGGGTGGATGCTTTCTTTGTTGGCCTTCCTCGTTTTTCCAGCGCAGAAGGGGAACGCTCCTCAGAAACTGGTGTCGCTTTCGTGTTGCTATACATCTGTTGGCTTAAGGTACTACCTATTTCCTTCGCTTTTTGTCGGAGTGTGGGAGCTGTCTCCTCTGCACCTTTGCGCGCCAGCCGGCGTTTCTTATTTATCTTTGGAGAATTGCCTCTCGACGGACTTTCTTCAGTATCCAAGTTAGTATCGCTTTCCTGCACGGTGTGACGGTCTTCAAGTTCCGGCGGATCTGCTGCTTTACAGTTGCAGGTGCCTGTTTCTGTGGAAATTCCACTCTTGTAGGTCGTCAGCTATGACGGCACTGACGTCCATCGGAATGTCAGTGTCTGGAGAATTTGTATTCGCCTACGATTCAGAGGATGAGGAAGCAGTCGGCCGTTCGCGTGCAACGGCGGCGTAAGTTCCCGGCAGTGTTGTCATCGTAGGTGGCCTCGCGGCCTCGCCAGCCGGCAGCTGTGCAACGCGCCGCTGTATACATTCTGCGCGAACGTGCTCAGGCTCGTTACAGGCGGCACAGGTTCGCGGTTGGTTGTCTTAAATTACAATCCCTCTATACCCGCAGACATTTATGTATGACGGGATGTGCTTTTGTAACTCTACTCGAAGCTGCCGTACGCCATTTAGTACTGGGAATTTATGCGCGCTTGACCATTTCTCGGCAAAGTTGCTGAGCACTTTCCCGAAGGGTGAAATTACGGCATTAATTTGGTCTGTTGTAATCTCAAAAGTCAACTCGAAGATTCCAACTGTGCGAATACCAAAACCAGCATGTGCAACGGTGATTTCACCAACGTCTCCATGTGAGTGCTTAAATTTCATGACACCTCCGGAAGACTTAACTATTTTCTCGCACAACTCGGAATTACGCATTTTAACAAACACGACACAAGCTACAATCGACAGGTGGATCCCGATTATATCATTAAAGGAGAGCTTCACATCTTCTTCTAACCAATTTTCTACTTCAAACGACTTGGGTCTGGCATATCGTGGATCAAAGGTAAGTTTCAACGTATCTTTTCGACTTGGTTGAGCCATCACTGCATATGACTCATTACTTCTGGAAGTGTTCTATAAACAGAGTTTTAAGCTGCAGCAAGCGCAAGACTTACCACGCGGAAGCACAGACGGCGCACCGCACACCACACCACGTCCTACCTCCACGCCGTCCCCCGGCGAACTCAAATCCATCTGCGCCACCGAGGTCACAGAGGATAATGCGACTGCAGGGATTTATCTCTGGCACGCCTCCCGCGAAACCCACATTCTCAACGTACTAACGTACTGTCCCGCACTACATTCGTAGTGCCCCCGCCCATTATACTCATTACTCGCGGCGCGTTGCCGATTCCCGTAAGAGTTTGGGCACTGTTTGTACATTCGCACAGAAGAAGAAGATGGTCAAGTGGCCGGTGAGCCTTAACTATATATATACTATATCTGTTATATATATGCTATATATATACTATATCTGTTATTAGTATATATATATTCAAAGATATGATTATACTGACAACGCCCACGAGGAGTCTGCAAATAACTTTCCAAGTAGGGACTCTAATGAAGCATACGTGACTTCGTATTCCGTTAGCTTCATTTTGACCTTCGAGAAACGTTAAGCCTAGTTTGCAGTGAATTGTGCGGTGAGAGGGAACCTATGATGAATTTAAAACCAAGTACGTTCTTCTATAGATACTTTCAAACAGCTATGTAATTCTAAAATTTGCTGCCTTTATAACGTGTGGAAGAAGCTGAAAAAAGTTTTGCTTCCCGTGTTTTACGTTGAGTATAACCGCAGATCGATAAATAATCAGCTGTAGATACTAGAACGATCGAATTTTGTATATGAAAGTGTCGTGTACATCTTGCAATCCTTTCCTCCAAAGTTATTAAGAGAGTCCTCTTGGATGCTTTAACTACAATATACGCTTGTAAATTTATTTGCTATCCCAAATTTCTCTTTGTCTTTTCTTTTCATGCCTATTACTAAAATATTAGGTTGTGCATAAGCTCGTAGCGTTTTTCCATAAGTCTAATAAACACGACAGATACAAAAAACAGAGACATTAGTCATTAATAATATACCATTCGTCACTATCTACAACAGAAATCACATTGTTTTGAGGCGAAAAATCATCCAGCCATGTTCGGAGCCAATGTTTATCCGTAAAGTACGTTCCCTGAAGTTTGTTCGAAAGAGAGAGGAAAGGATGAAAATCTGAAATAAGAAGATCAAGTGAATAAGGTGGGTGAGGAATGGCTTCCCAATCCAACTTCTGTATAGTGCTTTCTGTCAGTTTAGCAGAATGCGAGCGGCCGTAATCATGGAGTACCATCACTTCACTCATTCTTTCTGGATGCTGTTCTTGGTTGCTACGTGTAAGACGTCACAGTTGTTGACAATGAGTGTTAGCAGTGATTGTTACTCCTCGGGGAAGCTATTCGTTGTACACCATACCGTCGCTGCTCCACCAGATGCATAACATTATATTTTGTGGACACTCGCATGTGTTTGTACGGACAGTTGCTGTTTTTTTTTTTTTTTTTTTTGGACTCAATCATTCCTTTCTTTTCCTTATATCTGCATTAAGACATTATACCTCATCACCAGTAACGATACAGGATAGGAATTATTGGTGTTGTTCACAAGCCAATTGATGACGAGCAAGCAGATATACACATACTACAAACGATAAAATGGTATTATGTAAACTCCAATAGCAAAAGTGAACTACAAATAAAAGATGACAATTGATAAATAAGTCCATAGATTCCGGAATACCAATACGAAAACAAAATGTCCTTGAACGTATTCATCAAACTAATATTTCTCAAACAATATATTGAGCACCAATTCGCTTTGGTTGCAGTGTAACGTAAAAATTAAAAAAGGAGTTTCAGTATGGGGAATCGATTCCACGACACTCGGTTTATTGTTCTATACTCTTTAAGCTGTGCCAGCCGCTGCCTGGAAATTTCGTAAACGTAAACAGGTCATGCCGCGCCCACTCACGGCAAAAATGGTTTTTCTCTCTAAAAGCTTGTTTATCTGGAGCTGTCACTTGCGTCACTTTCATTGCAAATAAATCGTAACTTAACGAAAAACGAAGTCATATTCTGTTATCTCAGGTTCTATACGTGATCATCCACTGTCTCTCACTGACAGAAAACTGAGCAGAAGAATAAGTAAATAATATTGAGTGTTTACAGAGCTGTAATATCCTGTCCAGAATCCTGTATTACTTCTAGTTTCAATGATGCTTCTTGACTTGGAATCTGTGAGGCGTCGGATGTAGTTGCGAGAAGAGGATTTCAGGCCAGGCTTCAAGAGCGCAGTCACAAAGAAAGTCAGCTATAGCCTGTTGTTTTCTATTGGATTGATATTTGCACCCTATGGTGGATTTTCCATGACGTTAAGGCTCATGCTTCCTTTTAAACATATTTTTAATTATCACATTGCTCTTTGATTTGCTTTCTGCCTATATAATTGAAAAGTAATATAGTAAGAGTGAGTTCTGTAGGCTATTTTTTGCTATTGCAACTTCATCTCCCTCTTCCCCTTTATTCTACCCATTCCATCCTCCCAAAAATATTTAAAAGATGTCTTGTGGTAATTATATACATTTAATTTTTCCTCCCACCTCTCTTTCTATATCTCTCTTTCTTTTACTCACTCGTGTCACGTGTCAGTCACTCCATCATCACAAAGCTAGTAACAAATCAAGTAGTTTTCGTTGAAATCAAACTTTTTCTTGTCATGTCTCCCTCTACCCCATTCCTATTTTATTTTACTCCTCTACTATTCCTTCCAAAACCGCATGCTTTTAAACCCTTGCTTTATTCTTCGTTCTGGAAACATCCGTGCCTCGACTCATTTCTTCTCCCTCCTAAGATAAAAGTAACTATGACGTACTGTTCTGTAAGATATACTTCTCTAGCTTTTCAGTCTTCTATATCGGAATTATCTCCTGTACCCCGTACTATACTTTTTCCCTTCTCTCTCTCTCTCTCTGTCTCTCTCTCTCTCTCTCTCTCTCTGTCTCTCTTTTTCTCTTTCTCACTGTCTCATGGACACACACACACACACACACACACACACACTCAGTCTTAGTATCCAGAGAGTCGCAGGACGCAATAACTAATTTCAGTACCATATCAGTTTCTCCAGTAAGCTAATTGGTAGCTATGGAAATTGGACAAGCTTCATTTAGGCTAAAAATGGTGAAATAACTATACGTTTCCGACTTCTAGAGTGATTAAGTGAAGAGGTGCGATTATGTAGGTAGTTGTCAGTTGTGATGGCTGGTCAGCGCTATTTTTGTTCAAATAGTTCAGAGTAGAGACGTGGGAAGTAGTTATGTAGAAGGAGCTGGTGTTGTTAACCAAAGGCAGCAGCACTTCGTGAAAATAGGGGAATGAACTCAGTGGTTTCCATGAGATCTGATGTGAGTTTGTTGTGACTCTCAGATCTTTCTTGCTTGGAACATTAGTTTGGTGAAGTTTTCCTTGCTCTAATTATTGATGGTATTGAAGTGTTCTAATTGGGATTTAAGCGCTGACAGTTAAGTGAAGACCGACAGCAAAGTATGTTGCTGGTTCATTGGTAGGAATCTGTAACTGAACGAAATATTCTCAGGTTGCTGTATAGCTGACAGTATAATGTAGGTAGTATCGTTTTTATCCTCTACTCGTGGGTCAAGGGGACGCTGGTAACCCTTGATTAAATTATTTTGGTGGTAGTCAAGATTTATCAGTTCATCCACCCCGACAATAATTTTTTCTCTTAATGGCATGAGTACCTCATTTAGTGATACTGCACACCTTATCGCATCCAGAATTTGTCCCTAGGCACTTCGAACACGAGATGCGGAAGTAAGATAACGTCTATGATGCGTATTAGTTGTTTGTTCTTTAGTTTTACGGTGTTAAGGTCAAATCAACTAATAGATGCAATTAACTTCCTTAGGTGCCCGAATGTTTAATGTGTTCCATTGTCACATCAAAACCGTTGAATTAGAATTTTTCGAGTTATTAATGAATTTGTCAGGTTGTTCCGTGTTGACTAGAACTTTGGGGCTGCTAGTCTCGAAACCTATTTGTTATTCATATATGTTAGATTTATGAGACCCACAATTTTTACTTAAGTAAGAGTCGATGAGGAGTAGTATTAGCAGACAGATTGATGTTCTCAGCAACTATCTGGGATGCTGTTTTTACATTTTGAATAGCCTCCTAGAATTTTGACTAGTTTTGAACATTCGATGCTGAAATCAAACGATGTAATTCGTCAATCATTAACTATTTCGGCTGTATCTCTTCATTTGAACTTTTAGCCAGAATGGGGAACAATATTCAGATAACACTCCATTAGATTACGTCCAGGATCATAGTTTATGTACCATCCACAGACTTGGTGTTGAAGGTGCGGTGAACGCCTGGAACCATTGTTCGTCGCTTCCATGACAAGGGCTTAGTCACGTGGAGACGAAATTAAGTTCTCTACCTACTTAACCAATTGTTAGATGTCACTAATTATTTAATCAAATTACATATTCACAGAAAAATTTAAATTTTTTTGAGTGATTCAGAAAAATGCTGGTTTTATCAAGTGTGTAATTCACGAAATGCATAAGTTTTCACCTTCAGATGTAACACGTACTGAATAAAGGTCATGAGCCGACTTACTGTGCAGGAGTCCACTTAAAATTTCATTGCCCAATTTGTACCAGGCTGTTTAAAGAAGAAGGAAAACACAGATGCTATATACATGCCGTACAGTCAATAGGAACCCACAGCTAATGCAGCTGTCTGCACTGCCACATTACCATTGCGCTAGTGAGCCACTGCTGTATTGTCTGCTCTCTCGTTGCCATAGGGATGGTTAATATAGATAATTTGTGACGTAAAAAACGAAATTAGTTTTATTTTCAGCGTAGAATAACCTTCCACAACTGACAACCAAAAATTCTATAACCCATATTGTACCTTATGTGAGAATCATTAAAATTATTTAGTGGCAGTGATATGTAAACAGCGAGTGGTTTTAGTGGGATGGTTCAGAGCCAGTCGAGGAAGTAACCTGACCATCATGGAGCTGCCAAAGGTGTTATGCGATATTGTCAGTTACACTAGCCACAGGAATAATAAACCTGTACAGCCTATGGTTTCCCTTAGCAGGCCTGGATGTGAGGAGCGTAGCTCGCATCTCGAAGAAGCAACGCCGAGCTGACCCAGAACTGAAATATCCGAAGTATTAATCAATGACATTTACTCTCGTTCCTGTATCTAATCTTAGTGGCTAGAGCGTAGATTTCAATAACAATCAAATGCATCGCTTGCAAGATAAAAATCGTAAGTGAGTGCGTGTCACATTAATTACTGTATCTCTTTCCTAAGCGTACTGCAAACTAAAATGCTCATTCACCAGACGTGGTTTATTTGTTTAGGACATCCGCGGTGGTTGTAGTGTAATCATTATGCGTACTTAACACACCTTGTGATCGTAATAGACATAAAAACTGTATTTCTTGGCCGGGCAGTGTGGCGGAGCGGTTCTAGGCGCTACAGCATGGAACCGCGCGACCGCTACGGTTGCAGGTTCGAATCATGCCTCGGGCATGGGTGTGTGTGATGGCCTTTGGTTGGTTAGGTTTAAGTAATTCTCAGTTCTAGGGGAGTGATGACCTCAGATGTTAAGTCCCATAGTACTCGGAGCCGTTTTTTGTATTTCTTGAGAACACTCTGTTTGACACAAGCTCCCAAACGGGGGAACGCATTTGATAAGCCAACAACTGAGCACTGATTGCGAAACGTGAACATTCACAGAGTAAATCGCTAAACTACATCTAATTTAAAGCCTCAAATGCGCCATTACCAAAAACAAGTAGCAGAGGTGAAGAAAAGTAAATCAGGGCGTTTAAAAACCAACACAATGCGCTAACAGTAGAATCTTTAATATTTCTAAAGTAAAACTGTCTTTCAATCAGTAATAATCAGAGGTACGATAAGTAACTCCTGCCGACATTGTTTCTGAAACAATCAGTGCTGATGCTTTGTTCATAAAAGGTTCTGATGAGAAGATATACGGTTTGCAGTACGCTTACGATAAAGTTGAGCCCGCATCTCGTGGTCGTGCGGTAGCGTTCTCGCTTCCCACACCCGGGTTCCCGGGTTCGATTCCCGGCGGGGTCAGGGATTTTCTCTGCCTCGTGATGGCTGGGTGTTGTGTGCTGTCCTTAGGTTAGTTAGGTTTAAGTCGTTCTAAGTTCTAGGGGACTGATGACCATAGATGTTAAGTCCCATAGTGCTCAGAGCCATTTGAACCATTTTTTTTTATAAAGTTGAAAATAGCAGTAAGGGGTTCACCTAGTGAGGCGTGGGACTCATTTGCAAATCATGCCTCGCAGCCAGTGCAGATTTTTCTTGGCTTATTGCCTGTCGGTTTCATATTAACCATTTATTTACACCATCACAATATTTATACAATGGCCAAGGAGAACATTATGACACAGACGATATCTCCACCTTGGCACAGATAACAGCGGCGACACATAGCGGCATGGAAGCAATGAGGTCTTTGTAGGTCGCTGGAGGGAGTTGGCATCACATCTGCACACACAAGTCACCTACGTCCCCTTATACCAGGGAGGGGGGGATGAGCTCTGACTCCTCGTTCGATCGGGTTAAGTTAGTCGGGGGCCAGCACATCAACTGAAACTCAGCACTGTTTTCCTCGAACTACTCTATCACACTTCTGGCCCTATGACATGGCGCATTATCTCTTTGAAAAATGCCACTGCCGTTGGGAAACATGATCGACATAAAGTGGTCTACGTGGTCTGCAACAAGTGTACGATACTTTTTGGCCGTCATGGTGCCTTACATTAGATACACTGGACACATGGACGCCTGCGTGAATGTTCCCCAGAGCATAGTGAAACCGTCACCAACTTGTCTCCATCTCGCAGTACAGGTATCTAATAGCTGTTCCCGTGGAAGACGACGGATTCGCCACCTCCCATCGGCATGATGAAGAAGGGCTCGGTATTCATCAGATCATGCAACGCACTGGCACTGCGCCGACGTCCAGCCGTCGATATACTGGTGTTAAAATTAGCACATGCATGGATCGTCGGCTGCGGAGGCCTGTCGTTAGGAGTTTTCGGCGCACTGCGTGTTCAGACACACATTTACTCTGCCCAGGATTAATGTCTGATGTTAGTTCCGCCACAGTTCGCCACCTGTCCTGTTTTAAAAGTTTACCCAGCCTACGACATTCGGCATCTGTCACGAAAGGTGGCCGCACAACCCGACGACGTCTGGACGTGGTTTCAGCTCCGTTTTCCCACTCGATGAAGACACTCACAACAGCACTGCTCGAACACCCGATAAGCCTTGCAGTTTCCGAAATGCTTGTGCCGAGCCTCTGAGATACCAGAATCCGTCTTCGGTAGATAGCATGCCTTCCCCTTTCTACAGACGGACAGCTCGTTCACTGATACTTTGACTAGCAGTCATCCCTCGCCAGGTGACACTGCTATCACCTAGACGGGTTTGTATTGATGATAGGTCGGTGGTCATAATTTTCTGGCTGATCAGTGTATGAGAATCAGCGAGGAGCATTTGCAAGAATAGACTGCTACGATGGGTGGCAACTTGCAAAATAAGGTAACCCTCATTATTTTGATCTCAGATCTTGAAGAATTCAACATGTCCCAAAACAGTTATAACTCTTACATTCTGTATAGTTTTAATAACGCCCTGAAGATAACTGTAGAGCACATTTGCTTGACTGTAGCCATTATTGCCCACGAACTCTTATTTAACTGTAAAAAATTTGGTAGGTGCCTAGTGTAAAAGCAGTATGACAAATAGAATCGAAAACTAGTATTCTCCCAGACGAAATCGCAATGAAAAAACATAAAAAGTCATCGGGTACTCGAAAAATGGAACTGAAACGTTCAACTCCCAGCTAGTATCCTGCACTGTCATCAGAAGTTTCAACAACCCAAAAAAGGAAGTCAAAGAAATTTACATAATTTATTCCCAGATAAGCGAGCCTCTTAACGACCATTAACTCCCATCGCTAGTTATTTGCTCTGTAAAGCTGTGTTCGGTTAGTTCAAAAAAATGGCTCTGAGCACTATGGGACTCAACATCTTAGGTCATAAGTCCCCTAGAACTTAGAACTACTTAAACCTAACTAACCTAAGGACATCACACACACCCATGCCCGAGGCAGGATTCGAACCTGCGACCGTAGCAGTCCCGCGGTTCCGGACTGCAGCGCCAGAACCGCACGGCCACCGCGGCCGGCGTTCGGTTAGTTAAAATACTGATCTAGTGTCCCCATACACTATACTTTGAATAACATAACAGCTAATTACCAGTCAGCACCGGAAACTCCCACCGCCAAGTCAAGTGTTTGTGCGGTATGTGCTCGATTTCTGATGTCGCATACCGGTGATGAAACTCATCTCCCACACATAGAAACCGACTAATTCTTGTAGTCTTTCCATACCCGAAATGAGTTTGGCGAATCCCTATGGAAACCAAACGTCAGTTTTGATAGATTGATATACGATTGAAATAAATCTGCGTCTATTCGGCCGCTAGGACCCCTCTTCTGTCCTCAACGAAGAATACAAACGACTCGTCGATTCCACGTGTTACTAGTGGCCCCTAAAATATTTTTGGGATCTATATATTTTCTGTAATCGGTGTTGTAGCTACAGTTCGTTTGTTAGTCATCGCTACTTGGAGCTACCGCCATAATAAATCGCAATTCTGTCCACACAAATTCAGAAGTCGGAAACTGCTGATGAGCGTCCACGCACAGGCGCGGTGACATGACGTACAGTTCTTTTACTCTTTTGTACTCGAAATACACCTTGGCCAATTTCCACAGTTCCTAAATAGATTTCTAGAGAAACCGATATGCTACTGACACCGTACATTGCGTCATGCTACTCTCTGGATACTGGGTATGTATGTATGTGTGTGTGTGTGTGTGTGTGTGTGTGTGTAGCTGAAAGAGAAGGACAGGAAGAGAGAGAGAGAGAGAGAGAGAGAGAGAGAGAGAGAGAGAGAAGGGGAGAAGAAAGGGAGCATAGAACAAGGAGGAGACCGGTAGCGCAAAATAAAAGATTTAAAAGCAAGAAAAGTACATCGTATTGCAAACTATGCCGCGGTTCCTTTTATCTTAGGGGAGAGAGAAAAGCGATAAGGTGGCACGGCCTTTCTCAGAAGAATGGGCAATAAAACAGCGGATCTAAGAGCAAAATGAGTCATAAATTTTGGAACGAGTGATAGGTGAGGAAATTAAAATAGGAGTGAGGCGAGGGAGACATTACAAAAAATATATAATTTCAACGAAAACTCCTGGATCGAGAGAGTAAGAGGAAGAGTGGGATAGAAAGGGACATGGGAGGGAAAAATAAATGTAACTAAATATTGTAAGAAATATTTTGTGTATTTTTTAGAGGATGCAAAGTGTAGAATGGAGGAGAGGACAGAGATGAACTTGAAATAACAAAAACTATCCTTAAGAAGTCCTTAGTAATTTATTACTTATCAAGTGTGTAGGCAGAAAGTAAATCAAAGAGACACGTGGCATTTAAGAAATATATTTGAAGGGAACTTATTCAGTTACAAATGTAAGGTAACGAAAAATTAACTCATATTCTGTTATTATGTGTACGATACTTTTCTGTAGTGAAGTGATCTTTCACTGCCTCTCACTGACATAAAACTGAGCAAAAGAGTAAGTAAATAAAATGGAATGTTTTCAGAACTGTAATAACGTACAGGGTGTTTCAAAAATGACCGGTATATTTGAAACGGCAATAAAAACTAAACGAGCAGCGATAGAAATACACCGTTTGTTGCAATATGCCTGGGACAACAGTACATTTTCAGGCAGACAAACTTTCGAAATTACAGTAGTTACAATTTTCAACAACAGATGGCGCTGCGGTCTGGGATACTCTATAGTACGATATTTTCCACATATCCACCATGCGTAGCAATAATATGGCGTAGTCTCTGAATGAAATTACCCGAAACCTTTGACAACGTGTCTGGCGGAATGGCTTCACATGCAGATGAGATGTACTGCTTCAGCTGTTCAATTGTTTCTGGATTCTGGCGGTACACCTGGTCTTTCAAGTGTCCCCACAGAAAGAAGTCACAGGGGTTCATGTCTGGCCAATAGGGAGGCCAATCCACGCCGCCTCCTGTATGTTTCGGATAGCCCAAAGCAATCACACGATCATCGAAATATTCATTCAGGAAATTAAAGACGTCGGCCGTGCGATGTGGCCGGGCACCATCTTGCATAAACCACGAGGTGTTCGCAGTGTCGTCTAAGGCAGTTTGTACCGCCACAAATTCACGAAGAATGTCCAGATAGCGTGATGCAGCAATAGTTTCGGATCTGAAAAACGGGCCAATGATTCCTTTGGATAACATGGCGGCCCAGACCAGTACTTTTTGAGGATTCAGGGACGATGGGACTGCAACATGGGGCTTTTCGGTTCCCCATATGCGCCAGTTCTGTTTATTGACGAAGCCGTCCAGGTAAAAATAAGCTTCGTCAGTAAACCACATGGTGCCCACATGCATATCGCCGTCATCAATCCTGTGCACTATATCGTTAGCGAATGTCTCTCGTGCAGCAATGGTAGCGGCGCTGAGGGTTTGCCGCGTTTGAATTTTGTATGGATAGAGGTGTAAACTCTGGCGCATGAGACGATACGTGGACGTTGGCGTCATTTGAACCGCAGCTGCAACACGGCGAACGGAAACCCGAGGCCGCTGTTGGATCACCTGCTGCACTAGCTGCGCGTTGCCCTCTGTGGTTGCCGTACGCGGTCGCCCTACCTTTCCAGTACGTTCATCCGTCACGTTCCCAGTCCGTTGAAATTTTTCAAACAGATCCTTTATTGTATCGCTTTTCGGTCCTTTGGTTACATTAAACCTCCGTTGAAAACTTCGTCTTGTTGCAAAAACACTGTGTTCTAGGCGGTGGAATTCCAACACCAGAAAAATCCTCTGTTCTAAGGAATAAACCATGTTGTCTACAGCACACTTGCACGTTGTGAACAGCACACGCTTACAGCAGAAAGACGACGTACAGAATGGCGCACCCACAGACTGCGTTGTCTTCTATATCTTTCATATCACTTGCAGCGCCATCTGTTGTTGAAAATTGTAACTACCGTAATTTCGAAAGTTTGTCCGCCTGAAAATGTACTGTTGTCCCAAGCATATTGCAACAAACGGTGTATTTCTATCGCTGCTCGTTTAGTTTTTGTTGCCGTTTCAAATATACCGGTCATTTTTGAAACACCCTGTATACAATCCCCCATTGCTTCTAACTACAACTATGTCCTTTGACTTGGAATGTGTGACGCAATTGCTAGAAGAGGCATTTTATCCCATGTTTCAACTGAGCTGTCCCAAAGGGCATCAACTGTAGCCTGTTGATCGCTACGTATCCTTCACGATGCCTTGTCCTTCGCAGTCTGTAATCCTGTCTTGGCCCTTCGATGTTTATGGTCAACACCTTTTCGTCAGGGGAAATTACGTTTTTCCACGCCCCATTCAGATTGAGCTTTGCGAATGCCAGCCGGAATAATAAACTTGTTTAGCTGTGTCACTATTCCAAGGCTGATCTTTGTACATCCTAACTTTCCTTAGCAGTCAGTAAACTGTGTCACTGGAAACAAAGAAGTTCATCTCTCTCCGCAGTTTCTTGGCTTTTGAGAGGAAGTTTCTGCCTGATCTAGGAACTCTGCTGGAGAGCCTCTTCAAAAATCATTCCTCGACCACCTGTTTTCAGTAGTAGGTGCCCCGCCATTACTACTGCCAGCATCTCTAACTGAACTTCTACCATTTCCAATGATTTAGTCTTGAACAGAATCCTCGCAGTTAGCCATTGCAACTGACTTCAGGCGATACGACTTCTGTTCTTATACTCATACCTGGAGAAAAAGTTACAATATTTATGTTAAAGGGCGTGGCAGTGGTAACAGCTGGAAGGAAGGCTTATCAAAATCTTCTGGCTACTTTAATTCTGCCAATGAACCTATGTGTTTCTGGTCTAAGGAAGGAGAGTGGGCCAAGACACCAACACTCTTTTGCGAAGGTAGTGAATACAAATCCCACCCATGACATGGACGGTTTTTTATTGTGTACGTGTTCGTCTACATCTTCATCGGAATGAAATTAAAGGTACTTCTTAAGAAACTTGTGTTACGGCCGCTGGGCCACTTGTTATGACTTCTGCACCGTTTGTTACCAGCATATACAGTGGCTGCGCCAAAGACTGAGACGATGTGGACTTTTACAATTATTTATTGATCTTTCTTTACAATATCTCCCTCGTCGTCGCTGCCCAGCCCTGCGGATCCCTCCGCCTGGCTGCTGCTGTTTAGATTCTCCGACAATGAGCGCAACGCGCGCCGCTGATCGCACTCGGGGGCCTCAGGCCACCAGTGCTCCGCTGAAGCCAGGATGCCCTGTGGTTGAGATGAACTCGTTGCTGCTCGGCGCCCCCAGTACGGCGCCCTCACGGAGCCGCTTCGCCGTGAGGTCAGCTGCCGACGCCTGCTGCACCAGTGGCTTGGAAGCGACCAGTCGTGATGTTCGTGAGGTCCCGTCATGGACGGACCACGCGCCGTGGGCCGGGTTGCCGTGAAGTCTGGGCGTCGGTCCCCGGCAGCGCCTGTGACGAAGACCGTGCTGCGGCCGGTCCTGCTGGAAGTTCTCGCTGTAGTCAGTCAGCCACGGTGCCGACCGGACTCGGGCCGACCTCCAGAGCTGAAGTTTACATCTGACGGCGAATGGATGACTCCTGCGAGCTGGAACAGACTTCCAGAACCGTCACCTACGAAGATTGAACATTCGGACACGGACCACGTCCGTCCTCATATCCGAACTGCTGCCTAATGGCTTCTGTCCGTTGCTGCCTGCGCTCCACTATTTATATCTGGCAGGAGGACGTTTTTTACCCTCGGTGGTAGCTTTTTGTTATTACTCCTGCAGTATATTGCAGTGTAACTTAGTGTGCTGGCCTTACTTCCCCTTTCTCAGCTCTCTTCAGGCTTCGCTTGGCGCTCGGTCTCTGTGTGTCCTTGCGTCAGTCTGTTGGTAAACTGCTGCTGTCAGCAAGGCTATCTGTGCTTGCCTACTTCGCAACGCCTCGGTCGCCGGCGTGCCTCTGTTTTGCCATTCCCACTGTGTGAAGCAACGCTTACTACATGTGGCGGCAACACTTGTTGGAATAAGAAAACGTAATTGATAGCTGTACTCTGAAGTTACGAAATGTCAGTAGTCAGTGCCTGTAGCAGACCTGTTTCTTTGAAACGTACGTATCTGCATTAAGAGAAACGTCTGTTTGGCAGACCTCTTGTTAAACTTGGAAGTAAGGTCGTAGACAGAGGTTTCAGATTCGACTTTGGTCCAAGGCACGGTGACTTTTGAACAGGGTTTGTGTTGCCTTTTAGTGTAATATACAAAAACGACAATGAGGATAAAATACAGTGAACTGCAAATTGTTGGACGCCGAGTTTTGAGAATATGAACCATTGTAACACAACTGTCTCTAACATACTTTTCTTGAAAAAGAGAAAAAGGAATTATGCGCACTAGAAACAGCTTCAGTAATATTATGCGCATTCCATGTAAGGTACTGGTTATTTGTCCTGATTACCATGCATCTGTAGTGCCCAGGGCTCCAGTGTAGCAACAGACACTTGACATTTCGAGGTTCCAACCTCTGCACGAGGTGATATCTAATCCACAGTTCCTATTATATATACCCTATGTCAGTTAATGTTAAGGCTACTTAATCGATGTTATACATATGCAAGATTCATGAAAACTCATTAAATTGCTAGATATGTGATGTGCATGGATAGCAAGTCATATTATCTGCATACTGCAGTTATTTGCTGAATCCTGTGGAGCTGCAGGTAGGCTCACTTTGGAGTATAGGCCGTGTGGTCAAAGAAACTTGCTATAAACACCTTAGAATAATCAACATGTCAAGAGACATAAATCCACATGTGGTCAGTATGCTTTCTTTGACGTAAGACATTTATCCGTTTGACAGAATTACAATTACGGTCATCCACCCACCGTCAGCTCCACGAACACATTACAGTTAACGTAATGTTACGACTTCTGCACCACATGTTAGCAGCAGACACAGTGGTTGCGCCAAAGACTGAGACGATGTGGACTTTTACAATTATTTATTGAACTTTCTTTACAACATCTCCCTCGTCGTCGCTGCCCAGCCCCGCGTATCCCTCCGCCTGGCTGCTGCTGTGTTGGTTCTCCACTGATCGCACTCGGGAGCCTCAGGCCACCATTGCTCCGCTGAAGCCAGGATGCGCTGTGGTTGAGATGAACTCGTCACCGCTGCTGAAGTCAGGATGCCCCAGTATAGGCACACCCACGGAGCCGTGTCGCTGTGAGGTCAGCTGCCGACGTCTGCTGCACCGGCAGCTGGGAAGCCGTCAGTCGCGATGTCCGCGAGGTCCCGTCATGGACAGATCACGCGCCGTGGGCCGGGTTGCCGTGAAGTCCGGGCGTCAGTACCCGGTGGCGCCTGTGACCAACAACGCGATGTGGCCGGTCCTGCTGGAAGTTCTCGCTGTAGTCAGTCAGCCATGGTGCTGCCGAACTCGGGCCGACCCCCAGAGCTGAAGTTGACATCGGGCGGCGAACGGATGACTCCTGCGAGCTGGAACAGACTTCCGGAATCGTCACCTACGGAGATTGAACATTCGGACACGGACCACGTCCGTCCTCAGATCCGAACTGCTTCCTAATGGCTTCTGTCCGTTGCTGCATGCGCTCCACTATTTACACTCCTGGAAATTGAAATAAGAACACCGTGAATTCATTGTCCCAGGAAGGGGAAACTTTATTGACACATTCCTGGGGTCAGATACATCACATGATCACACTGACAGAACCACAGGCACATAGACACAGGCAACAGAGCATGCACAATGTCGGCACTAGTACAGTGTATATCCACCTTTCGCAGCAATGCAGGCTGCTATTCTCCCATGGAGACGATCGTAGAGATGCTGGATGTAGTCCTGTGGAACGGCTTGCCATGCCATTTCCACCTGGCGCCTCAGTTGGACCAGCGTTCGTGCTGGACGTGCAGACCGCGTGAGACGACGCTTCATCCAGTCCCAAACATGCTCAATGGGGGACAGACCCGGAGATCTTGCTGGCCAGGGTAGTTGACTTACACCTTATAGAGCACGTTGGGTGGCACGGGATACATGCGGACGTGCATTGTCCTGTTGGAACAGCAAGTTCCCTTGCCGGTCTAGGAATGGTAGAACGATGGGTTCGATGACGGTTTGGATGTACCGTGCACTATTCAGTGTCCCCTCGACGATCACCAGTGGTGTACGGCCAGTGTAGGAGATCGCTCCCCACACCATGATGCCGGGTGTTGGCCCTGTGTGCCTCGGTCGTATGCAGTCCTGAATGTGGCGCTCACCTGCACGGCGCCAAACACGCATACGACCATCATTGGCACCAAGGCAGAAGCGACTCTCATCGCTGAAGACGACACGTCTCCATTCGTCCCTCCATTCACGCCTGTCGCGACACCACTGGAGGCGGACTGCACGATGTTGCGGCGTGAGCGGAAGACGGCCTAACGGTGTGCGGGACCGTAGCCCAGCTTCATGGAGACGGTTGCAAATGGTCCTCGCCGATACCCCAGGAGCAACAGTGTCCCTAATTTGCTGGGAAGTGGCGGTGCGGTCCCCTACGGCACTGCGTAGGATCCTACGGTCTTGGCGTGCATCCGTGCGTCGCTGCGGTCCGGTCCCAGGTCGACGGGCACGTGCACCTTCCGCCGACCACTGGCGACAACATCGATGTACTGTGGAGACCTCACGCCCCACGTGTTGAGCAATTCGGCGGTACGTCCACCGGGCCTCCCGCATGCCGACTATACGCCCTCGCTCAAAGTCCGTCAACTGCACATACGGTTCACGTCCACGCTGTCGCGGCATGCTACCAGTGTTAAAGACTGCGATGGAGCTCCGTATGCCACGGCAAACTGGCTGACACTGACGGCGGCGGTGCACAAATGCTGCGCAGCTAGCGCCATTCGATGGCCAACACCGCGGTTCCTGGTGTGTCCGCTATGCCGTGCGTGTGATCATTGCTTGTGCAGCCCTCTCGCAGTGTCCGGAGCAAGTATGGGGGGGTCTGACACACCGGTGTCAATGTGTTCTTTTTTCATTTCCAGGAGTGTATATCTGGCAGGAGTACTCTTTTTTACCCTCGGTGCTAGCTTTTTGTTATTACTCCCTCAGTGTATTGCAGCGTAACTTAGCGTGCTGGTCTGACTTCCCCTTACTCAGCACTCTTCAGGCTTCGCTCAGCGCTCAGTCTGTGTGCGTCCTTGCGTCAGTCTGTTGGTAGACTGATGCTGTCAGCAAGGCTATCTGTGCCTGCCTACTTCGCAATGCCTCGGTCGCCGGCGTGCCTCTGTTTTGCCATTTTCCACTGTGTTAAGCAACGCTTACCACACGTGGCCGCAACATTAAGGTCAACAGATGAAGTTGACACATGACATGAGCAATGACACCCAGTGGTGTGTTCGTTTCTTTGTTTCCCTCCTCCCGAGTAGCCCATGAAGGCCCAAAGGAACCGATCGGCCGCCGTGTCATCCACAGCCCATAGGGATGATTGTATGTGGATATGGAGGGGCATGTGGTCAGCGCGCCGCTCTCCTGGCTGTATGTCAGTTTCCGAGACCGGAGCCGCTACTTCTCAATCAAGTAACTCCTCAGTTTGCCTCACAAGGGCTGAGTGCACCCCGCTTGCCATCAGCGTCCGAGTGTCCGACAGACCAGATGGTAACCTATCAATCTGCTAGCCCAGCCCGACAAAGCTTAACTTTTTTTGTCTATGTTTATTTTTTATGTTTGATACTGCCAATTAGTGTCCTATTATTGTTGAAAGGCCCCATGCAGGCTTCTTCCACAGCTGTGTATTGATGCCATTGTATTTTACCGCGACGCTGGCTTATCTCTCCATTTCCTCGCCTTGCCAGGGTTCGCGCTGCTGCCTCCGTCGGAAGTTAGTCCTCCCTCAGGCCTGGGTGTGTGTGTTTCCTTAGTGTAAGTTAGTTTAAGTTAGACTAAGTAGTTTGTAAGGCTAGGGACCGATGACCTCAGCAGTTTGGTCCCATAGGAACTTACCACAAATTTTGAAAAAATTTTCTCCGTTTCCCCCCTTGCTTCTCCTTCTGTTTTGCCGTTTAGGGGCAGTTACTCTGTTATTGACTTGTTTGTAAATAATCGTAGACGCATCCACTCGCTTTACCTTGTCCCAGAATTCGCATCCAAGACGTAAATTGTGCTTAACGAAAATGCGAATAATATTATAAGCCCAGTGAAAAAATTTAGTCTCTTCTGCTACAGACGGAACTGCATTTCACAGCTTCAACATTACATTGGATCCTACGCATGCATTTTAGTCATGCGATGGGTGAGAGTTGTATGTGACGGTGCATTTTACTAACTGCGTCCCCTGACAGGACGACACAATGAATCACGATATTTTACTGTTTCCATGTTTTTACCATAATGTCTGGTTTATATTTAATGAACTATACCCAACTATGAACAAATTAATTACACTTCCCTTATTACTCGAAATGCGAACGTCTGTTTTCTCTCACAAAGACACCATACCTTATGTGGCTTTAGCTAACTAAAGAAAAATGTTCGAATTACAGAGAAGCCGATGTACAGTAAGGCCAGCTACGTCGTTATCCTCACACTCAAAATTTTAGTATACTTCTCCTAAATATAGCCATCTCTTACTTTCTGGTGAATTAGTACAAACGATAAAAAACTGGAAACATGTATAATTGCATGCTACGCTTTAAGCTTAATAGTCCACTCTTCTACCAATTACGCTACAAGAAAAATACATACACGGACCCATACGCTCGTGGAAGGTAATTTTGTGGCTTCAGTATTCATTCCAATACGTGTGATGTTATCATTTCAAGCTGCGTAAGATGAAAATAAGCGATTCTAGAAAAAAATGTTGGTAAAATTGGTCTTCCACTCATAGCAAACCCTGAATGTTAGATGGTGAACCATTAGAATACAGTTCTTAAGATTCTTATAGCATCTATGCCTCATATTTGTATGCGTCCAGGAACTGTTGCGCGATATTAACATTGAGTCAGGTCCGCAATCAATATGTGTCGTAAAATATTTAACCTTTAGCACACCGGATGTTACTTAATACAGAGCAAGCGTCGGATATCACGAATTTCCTGAATCAATGACCCGTTCCCAGTGTCAGAAGTCACTTCCTTGTCCGGGTTTCTGCTATTGTTGCCTAACTGTCCGATTTTCCTGTGACTTTGTCTGACCCAATTTTTGTTTTTCTTAAGTGTACCTAACAAGATTCAGAGTTTGTACCTACTGATGCCCCTTATCTGAGGAGATCAGAATACACATAATTTACTTAGATACATGATGCATTAACACGATGTGTTATGAAATTTTGATTTCCTTAGTGCTTATGTAGCATACACAGATCAGCCAGAACATCAGAATATCGACCTACTATTGATATAAGCCGCTGAAGTTGATAGCAGGGCCACCTGTCAAGGAATTACTGCTAGTCAGACACACGCACGGTGTATGTAGTATCAGTCAGCGTGCTGTCCGTGTGTAGAAATAGGAAGATGCGCGATCTACATCAGTTTGACCAAGGGCAGATTGTGATGGCCCCGAGGTTCGGCAGGACCATTTCGGAAACTGCACGATTTGTCGGGAGTTCGAGAAGTGGTGAGGTGTCTTCATACCAGGCCAAAACAAGTCGAATCCACGACCAGACGTCATGGGTTTGGGGGGGGGGGGGGGGTGTCACTGCTCACTACAGATGTCAGACATTATAGGCTCGGCAGACTGGTAAACCACGACAGGCGGCGAACTGTGGCAGAACTAACATCAGACATTAATGCATGGCAGAGTGCAAGTGTGTCTTGTAATGGTCGCCAAGTCGTAGATATTCCTAATTGCTATAATCGCTCTATTTCACTCCAATTTACGGAGTTTGTTAGCACTTGATGTTAGGTTGGCACCATTAAAATGCATTGTGGTAATCGCTGCTGCTTGCTGGATCGCTGCTGTCTCTCGATGCTGATGCTGGCTCTAAATCTGGTTAAAAACATGAGGTCCCGTGTTTTTTATGTGCTTTTGATGATAAAGAACGAGCGAAACCAACAAATATGTAAACTTCAAATATTTATTACTCTGGTGGCCATCTTAATTCCACTGTCCACCAAAGACCATGACACAATACAAAGCAGTACTTCCTTTACATGTTCTTTGCATTGTTTATCCACCTCAAACAATAACACACAAACACACTTTACCAAAGTGACTTTCCGACTGCGCCCTCGACCCTTCTTGCTGCTTGTATTTATAACATTGTCAAAGAACTACTAAAAAGAGGTATAGTTTATAAGTCACATGTACATCTGTTATCATAATTTGTGCAGATAAGTTATTAATTTGCATCGAGTGACATAATTTAACATTTTATTAAAATGACAGACAGATTTGTTGACTTGACAGAATAATTCTTTGTTACAAGAAGGCCGTTTTTTAGAAGTTTATCAATTGACTTCTCTAATTTGCATAAATAAGTAAGAAACATGAATAATTAAGAATTACATTGGTTTTTGTCTAAAATAGGATTGATTACGTGAATACTGAGTGAAAACGCTCCTAGTGAACAAATAGGTTTCCCTGGGTGTTTTTTATTTAAGGAGATCCAAAATACCTAAGTTGGCCACTATTTTTCGTACTTCATATTAATTATTTAAGATGAACTTAGTGTTTTTACATGATGACATTTGCTGTATCAGTGATCAAGTGATACTAACTTTTGTGTGGGTCAGTTATTCAGTATAATTTAATGGGTTGACTGTTTATGGAGACATGTTATGCAATCATTGTTAACATACACAATAACTTTTCTATAATCATAAATACTCGTTAAACTGGTTGAATTTGGAGGGTATCGCATACTTCAGTATAGTAAAGCCTTTAATATGTTCCGTTACAATACCCCCCTCGAGTAATATCATTTACAGAATGTTAATGATATTAGCCGACTAGGACAAATGTGTCAAATGGTTAAAATTTGGAAAAGTACTACTTTAATAATTTTTTTTGTTTCACTATGCATAATGTGTATGTATACAATGACCGTTACACTGTTTCAGAATGACTTTTTCCTGCAAATATTTCAGTTGTGTGGTTTCATATGCACTTTGTGTTATGGCTCTCAGTATGACAGCATAATAAAAATATTTAGTAATATATGTAAGTGAAAAAAAGTTGTTAATCTTTGCTCCCAGTGAGCCACATGGAAAATGATCAAAAACAGACACAAATATATCACATGCAATTTTAAGATATATAAAAAATATATGTAAATTACTTCAAGTCGGCTCTTATTGAGTCACAGAATAATCAAGATAATAGATGGAACATAAATATATTACATAGATGGACAGGCCAGATGTCCATTGGAAAATATTGCGACTGTCTGCTCTTTTTGAGCCACATAAAGAAAATGAAAACAAAGAACATAATTATAAGTATGGACATGATATATAAACACAAACACTAGAGAAGTCACATGTATGAATATAATATGCATTTGAAAAAAAAAGAAAAGTTTTTTTAATATTGTCTCCCATTGAGACACATAGTCAAGATAGTACAAGAACATATGAATACCAAAATTGCACACTTAAATTGGTCACAACATAACACAAACATCAAACTTGGTGAACATCTGATTAGCTGTAGAAAATTGCACACAAATCTTATGCCTAAGAAAAGAATAGTAACAAAATGATGGGTCTTGCACAAAAATTTTTTACATTGACTTTTATATTTGGTGCAAGTATGTCCCATATTCAACAATACAAACAGAAAGTAATAAATATTTGTCACCTCTTTGGGTGTATGGTTTAACTTGCCCCTTGCAAGTAAAGAAGATGTCTCCAAATTTAATATTCAATAGTTACAATAAAAATATAAAAACATTTTCTCAGAGATCTGGAACTTTTCCAGGGTCTGTAGGATGAGTGGTTGTTGCTATTTGATACACCCAGTAAAAATGTTTGCTGGTAAAATGCTTTACGGAAAATGGGTAAGTAACTGTATTCAAACAGGGAAATGTACTTAATCATGTTTATATGGTTTCAATTCAGTGATGTTTCTTAATTCAAATAACCTTCTTGACCTGGAAAGTTAAGTCGATATGCATTAGGATGTGGGCTTTCTTTTATTTCAAATGGACAAATGTCAATGTTTACTTTAACATATAGATAACCTAGCTAAACATCTATGTCTATTTCAGTATTTTCAAACACTAGATCATTTTCAATTTCTTTAGTTCGTAAGTCTAATGTCTCTTTCCTACATTTAGCCACATCCCTCTCTGTTTGCAAAGCATTGACATTTAAACATAAACCTTTGTTTTCATCTGTTCCTCTTAACACTGTGTTGCCACTCAACAAACTACTGTTTTCACCCCATTTTTTATAAATTCCACTACGGATTCTTATCCACCATATAGGATACAAGGTTGCACTTACCTTTGCTAATTCTTTCCAAAAGGCATCTTTGTTTATACAGTCCCCATAGTTGTTCCACAAAACTTCTAAAAACTTTTCCCCTTTTTCTTGAAAACACACATTTACTTTCCATCCCTTTATATTTTCTTTAATGTTATTATTAATACTATTCTCATACATTAGTTTTCCTTGGTCCCCAACAGGCAATAGCTTGTCCTCAGATACACATTCCCTAGTCTGCATTTCACTTAAATTAACCTCATTATTACCCATGTTTGTCACATCACTTACCTTTACCACATAATCACTTTTCAATTCTACAAATACTTTTATTTCTTCCTCCACACTCTCATCAATAACATCACTTGATTTCGGATCATTATTTACATGTCCCTCTATTACTTCTTCCTCCTCCTCCACAATAACCCCATCTTCAGTTTCCCCCCTATGTATCTGAATCTCAGCAATTGAGTCTTTGGCTCCATTAAACACTTCGTCATCCCCCTTCTTATCAAATAAACCCCCCAAAATAGATTCTATTTGTAGTGTGTCTGACTTGTTATTAACACCAGTATCTTTTTCAGCCCAACTATGGAACTCTGCAATAACTTCAACTTCTGCACTTTCACTAACTACCTGTGCTTGAACACTGTTTTTATTAACTGTATCACTTTTACTCATAGTATCCCAAAACCTTTTATTAAATTCTAATTTATTCATTCTAACAACATCATCAGTATTTTCATGGTATTTACTCTTTACATTGTATCCTCTCCTTTTCCAGTTTCGGTTATGTGTTGTCCTGTCATAATATTGTCTAGCCCCAAAACTACGGACATCTAGTGGGACTGTCCACCGTTTCCCGGCTGGTTCCCTCGGTCTGTCCGTTTGTAGTTGTCGTTTTGTTCACTAGTTTCAACAAACCCCCTTCTATCTTGTTCTCTTCCCCAATACCTGTTTCTATCATTCCTTTTATCTCTCCTCCATCCTCCCTCCTGTGTATTGTTTCTGAAATCATTTTCATATCTCCTATCTCCCCTATTTGGAGCATTATTTCCAGAATTTTCAAAGTCCCTCCTCCCATAATAATCTCTATTTGCATTCCTGTTCCACCCCCAATACTGGTTGTTGCCAGAGCCAAAACTTTGATTATTTTCTCTTTCCAAGGCCCTATCTAATCTATCTACAAATTTCAGGAACTCTTCCATTGTATCTTCTGGTCTATGGACCAATTCCCACTGCAGTCTCTCTGGTAATCTTCTTTTTAAAACATCAATTTGTGTCATAATATCAAAGGAGTTATTCAAATGAGCAAGTTTTTTCAATTGATCTCTGCAAAATTTTTGCATTCCCCCTACTTTCCCTCTATACACTGGTCCATTTAGAAATTCTGACTTTAATCTGGCTTGTATGGATTGTGACCAAAATTTACAAATAAATTTAGCTTCATACTCTTCAAAAGTATTCCAAGAATCATTATTCTCATTTGCCAAGGATAGGGCCTCCCCTTCTAGAAACCGTTTTACTAACTTAATTTTTATGTTATCTGACATTCCTACAACAAACATATCGTTACATTGGTGAATAAAGTCACTAGGATGCAGATTTTCATCAGGAAAGCATTTCACTTGGATGTGCCCATACATTGTATTTTGATTGTAAAACATTTGTTTTGACATCAATGCATCTTCCAATTGTGTATATTTAGTGTGTATATTTTCTCCTTTTGTATCTACATTAGTGGTATACAGGTTGTATTCTTGTTTAAGGTTTTCTGATGTTTTGTCTATTCTCTGATCTAATCTTTCAACTTCAGTATCTACTCTGTTGTAGATGGCAGCAATGCTGTCTGTGTTAGCTTGTATGTTTTCATTTAAACTTTCAACTTTAACTTGAAATTCTTTTCTGAAGTGTATCAACTGTTCTCTAGTGTCCTTACTGAGGGTAGTTTAAATTTCCTCACACTTCTCATTGAGATGAGTACTTAATAGATCAAAATTCAAACTTAACTTATCCAGTCTATCTGTGTTTTCTTTAAGTTTCAAACTTACTTGTTCACTCGATTGTTTAAGTTGCGAGCTTATTTGAGTTGCAAACTCTGCTAGCCACTATGTTAAGTTTAATTGTTCACCATCCCCTGCTTCAATTTTTACATTTCCTACGATCTTATCACTCTCAGGTAGAGACATGTTAACTATTAATTGCTGCGGTCGCAGGTTCGAATCCTGCCTCGGGCATGGGTGTGTGTGATGTCCTTAGGTTAGTTAGGTTTAAGTAGTTCTAAGTTCTAGGGGACTTATGACCTAAGATGTTGAGTCCCATAGTGCTCAGAGCCATTTTTTTAACTATTAATTTTTTTTAATGACAACTAAAACAAAATACCTTGCTTTATGTAACTATGCTATGATGTCGTGATCGGTGTTCTTGTTGGCTTTCTTCACGTCTATTCGGTTTTATCGAAGCTGAAGTCTTGATTGATGAATTCCATTGACATAATCCAGACGTTAATCTTCTGCGCGGTGTGATGATAGTTTTTCGTAGTCGCACATACACACTTTTTTTTTTAACTTTGACATATTTTCACTGTTGCCACACTGCACAAATAAACTTTTTTGGAGTGCTAAGCAATTACGAAATTTATCGCTGCACTATTATCATCGATGCACTTAAAGATCCCGGCTGAGCCCCCACTTTTGTAATGGTCGCCTAGTCGTAGATATTCCTAATTGCTATAATCGCACTATTTCACTCCAATTTACGGAGTTTGTTAGCACTTGATGTTAGGTTGGCACCATTAAAATGCATTGTGGTAATCGCTGCTGCTTGCTGGATCGCTGCTGTCTCTCGATGCTGATGCTGGCTCTAAATCTGGTTGTCTAGGGTTAAAAACATGAGGTCCCGTGTTTTATTATGTGCTTTTGATGATAAAGAAAAAGCGAAACCAACAAATATGTAAACTTCAAATATTTATTACTCTGGTAGCCATCTTAATTCCACCGTCCACCAAAGACCATGACACAACACAAAGTAGTACTTCCTTTACATGTTCTTTGCATTGTTTATCCACCTCAAACAATAACACACAAACACACTTTACCAAAGTGACTTTCCGACTGCGCCCTCGACCCTTCTTGCTGCTTGTATTTATAACATTGTCAAAGAACTACTAAAAAGAGGTATAGTTTATAAGTCACATGTACATCTGTTATCATAATTTGTGCAGATAAGTTATTAATTTGCATCGAGTGACATAATTTAACATTTTATTAAAATGACAGACAGATTTGTTGACTTGACAGAATAATTCTATGTTACAAAAAGGCCGTTTTTTAGAAGTTTGTCAATTGACTTCTCTAATTTGCATAAATAAGTAAGTAACACGAATAATTAAGGATTACATTGGTTTTCGTCTAAAATAGGATTGATTACGTGAATACTGAGTGAAAACGCTCCTAGTGAACAAATAGGTTTCCCTGGGTGATTTTTATTTAAGGAGATCCAAATTACTTAAGTTGGCCACTATTTTTCGTACTTCATATTAATTATTTAAGATGAACTTAGTGTTTTTACATGATGACATTTGCTGTATCAGTGATCAAGTGATACTAACTTTTGTGTGGGTCAGTTATTCAGTATAATTTAATGGGTTGACTGTTTATGGAGACATGTTATGCAATCATTGTTAACATACACAATAACTTTTCTATAATCATAAATACTCCTTAAACTGGTTGAATTTGGAGGGTATCGCATACTTCGGTATAGTAAAGCCTTTAATATGTTCCGTTACAGTCTGAACACCCAATACATCGAAGACTTCTAAAGACGGACCTCCGCAACAGACGACCCCTCCCAGTGCCAATTTTAACGCAACCACCTTGGTAACTACGACTTAAACGGGCACTTGGCCAATCGGCACTGGACGTTGGCGCAGTGGCAGAAGTTGCATGATGTGATGAATCCCGAGGCCTTCTTCATCATGCCGATGGGAGGTTGCGAATCCGTGGTCTTCCAGGGGAACAGCTATTTGACATCTGTACTGCGAGACGGATTCCGGCTGGCGGCGGCTCCATTATGGTCTGGGCAGCATTCACGTAGACATCCATGCTTCCAGTGAATTTCATGCAAGGCACCATGACGGCCAAGACACTAGTAGCAGACCACATACAGACCCCTTCATGACTATCATTTTTCCCGGTGGCAGTGGCATTTTTGAACAAGATAATGCGCGATGTCATAAGGCCAGAAGTGTGATGGAGTGGTTTGAGGAACACAGTGGCATGTTCAAAATGATGTGCTGGCCCTCTGACTCTCCAGATCTGAACCTCGTCGAACATATCTGGGATGTGATTGAACGGGCGTGAAAGCTCATGGCCCCTTCTCCAGAATTTACGGGAATTAGGTGACTTGTGCGCAGATTTGGTGCCAACTCCCTCCAGCGACCCACGAAGGCCTGAGTGCTTCCATGCCACGAAATCTCGTCGCTGTTAGCCGTACCGAAGGTGGATTTACCAACTATTAGGTAGGTGGTCATAGTGTTCTGGCTGATAAATGTATATGCTACATCCAAATTTTGTAGGTCAGGACATTCTAAATTCGCTGTGCCGTAATACGGCGTGCTCTCAGTACAACACTTGTTTTAGTTTCTGCATGTTCCCAGTAGGTGGAGGTATCTGCTTAAAGAAACCTGTTTAGAGCAGTGTCTGCATATTTCGAGATATAAAGGCAATTTCTCTTCGTTTCTAGTAATTTTCTACTTGAATGTGCTACAATACTCTGTAAAATGCATATACACCATACAGTATCGAGTACGTGATTGTTTATTTCATCATAACAACGTGGTGATACATTTTTCAGATCTAGCACTGGGAATACATCCGTCCATGGTCTGTGCTTTGACATACCAGTACAACTGATCTTATAATTTGTAGATGTTTAGTAATAAGTTTTCTGCTTATTGTTCATGTTCCATTATTTTCTATTATAAACAGTGTCCGCTTTCAATATCTTCTTAAATATCGGTTTTAAAAATTTAATCTTGTTTGGTTTCAGCCCGATCATTGACGAGGAACATGAACTTTTAATTCATTATATCTAAACTCGGGACTAAAAGAGACGTCTATCGCAAAAGCCCGTAATCGAGCAATTGGCCTGAATGAAGGTATGGTGCAATCTTTCTTCAGTGTGACGCTAAGAGGTGAAGGGTGTGTAGGGTGGTGGGCCCATGGTGACGACCACTTTTGTTTCCGGGAAACCACTCAGGTACTCATTTGAAAACTGTCTGAGTAGCTCTATAGTGGTCTAGCATGGACTGGTATTAGAAAAATTCCCGACTTCTACTCCGGATTGAACCCACGACGTCGAAAGCGAGAGTTTTGTGCTCTACCTTTTAGATCACCACCGCTACAAGTTCAGAAATGAGGAGGTTAAATCATCAGCAAGGCTGTACATCAGTACTTACAGAATTATATAGGAAGGGAGCTATTCTTGCTTGCTCTGCTTTTCTCCGATCATGACCTCGCGCACCGTTAACCAAGCGACTTTACATTCATATCAATACGTCAACATTGCTCGTCAGTCTAGGATCTTCACCAAGTAGGATTGGAGAAAATGAGGAGATCCAAAGACCAGCAGTCAGTTTCGTTACAGGTACATTCAGTAAGCTCGAAAGCACCACGGAAATCCTCAACCAACTGTAGTGCTGAGGTGCAAGAGCGGCGATGTACATCACGGTATGGTTCATTGTTAAAGTTATGAGAGCATAGGTACCTGGAAAAGTACACCAATGCATTGCTACCTTTATTTATTTATTTACTCGTCAATTGTCCGTAGAACCAAATTGAGGAACAATCTCCAAGTTCATGGAACGTGTCAGTACATGAAATTACAACATAAAAGTAATAAAAGATAAAAATAAAATGTTTATGAACTCAAAAAAATGTCAGTCCATAAGTTTAAGTAAACGCAATCAACAATACAACAAGAATCAGCTTAATTTTTCACGGAAATCCCCGACAGAATAAAATGAGTGACCTATGAGAAACTCTTCCGTGGATCACTGCTAAGATTTTTGAATTAGAGTGGTAGCTCATTGAAAATGGATGCAGCAGTATACTGCACACCTTCCTGAACAAGAGTTAAGACGTCCGATCCAAATGCAGGTTTGATTTCTGCGGAGTATTAACTGAGTGAAGGCTGTTTATTCATGGTTCAAATGGCTCTGAGCACTATGGGACTTAACACACACAGCCATGCCCGACGCAGGATTCGAACCTGCGACCGTAGCGTTCGGGTTATTCCAGAGTTTATTCATGGGAATGAGCTAAAATTGTTAACAAGAAATGACAGTAAGGAATATATACACTCCTGGAAATGGAAAAAGGAACACATTGACAGCGGTGTGTCAGAGCCACCATACTTGCTCCGGACACTGCGAGAGGGCTGCACAAGCAATGATCACACGCACGGCACAGCGGACACACCAGGAACCGCGGTGTTGGCCGTCGAATGGCGCTAGCTGCGCAGCATTTGTGCACCGCCGCCGTCAGTGTCAGCCAGTTTGCCGTGGCATACGGAGCTCCATCGCAGTCTTTAACACTGGTAGCATGCCGCGACAGCGTCGACGTGAACCGTATGTGCAGTTGACGGACTTTGAGCGAGGGCGTATAGTCGGCATGCGGGAGGCCGGGTGGACGTACCGCCGAATTGCTCAACACGTGGGGCGTGAGGTCTCCACAGTACATCGATGTTGTCGCCAGTGGTCGGCGGAAGGTGCACGTGCCCGTCGACCTGGGACCGGACCGCAGCGACGCACGGATGCACGCCAAGACCGTAGGATCCTACGCAGTGCCGTAGGGGACCGCACCGCCACTTCCCAGCAAATTAGGGACACTGTTGCTCCTGGGGTATCGGCGAGGACCATTCGCAACCGTCTCCATGAAGCTGGGCTACGGTCCCGCACACCGTTAGGCCGTCTTCCGCTCACGCCCCAACATCGTGCAGCCCGCCTCCAGTGGTGTCGCGACAGGCGTGAATGGAGGGACGAATGGAGACGTGTCGTCTCAGCGATGAGGGTCGCTTCTGCTTTGGTGCCAATGATGGCCGTATGCGTGTTTGGCGCCGTGCCGGTGAGCGCCACAATCAGCACTGCATACGACCGAGGCATACAGGGCCAACACCCGGCATCATGGTGTGGGGAGCGATCTCCTACACTGGCTGTACACCACTGGTGATCGTCGAGGGGACACTGAATAGTGCACGGTACATCCAAACCGTCATCGAACCCATCGTTCTACCATTCCTAGACCGGCAAGGGAACTTGCTGTTCCAACAGGACAATGCACGTCCGCATGTATCCCGTGCCACCCAACGTGCTCTAGAAGGTGTAAGTCAACTACCCTGGCCTGCAAGATCTCCGGATCTGTCCCCCATTGAGCATGTTTGGGACTGGATGAAGCGTCGTCTCACGCGGTCTGCACGTACAGCACGAACGCTGGTCCAACTGAGGCGCCAGGTGGAAATGGCATGGCAAGCCGTTCCACAGGACTACATCCAGCATCTCTACGATCGTCTCCATGGGAGAATAGCAGCCTGCATTGCTGCGAAAAGTGGATATACACTGTACTAGTGCCGACATTGTGCATGCTCTGTTGCCTGTGTCTATGTGCCTGTGGTTCTGTCAGTGTGATCATGTGATGTATCTGACCCCAGGAATGTGTCAATAAAGTTTCCCCTTCCTGGGACAATGAATTCACGGTGTTCTTATTTCAATTTCCAGGAGTGTATATTGGGAGGCCAATGTCAAAATACCCAGACTCATAAACAGGGTTCGACAAGAAGATAATGAACTTATACAAATTATTGCCCGAACCACCAGTTCCTGAGCCAAAAATATCCTTTTAGAATGGCAAGAGTTACCCCAAAACATAAAACCATACGGCATAAGCGAATGAAAAGGAGCAAAGTTTATTAATTTTCGTGTCGAACGATCACTTACTTCAGATACTGTTCGAATAGTAAAAATGGCAGCATTAAGTCTTCGAACAAGATTCTTAACGTGGATTTTCCACGACAGTTTACTATCTATCTGAACACCTAGAAATTTGAGCTGTTCAGTTTGACTAGTCATATGCCCATTCTTTGAAATTAAAGCGTCAGGTTTTGTTGAATTGTGTGTTACACACTGTAAAAACTAAGTCTTACTGTGATTTCGGGTTAGTTCATTTTCTACGAGCCGTGAACATACGTCATGAACAGCACTATTTGAAACCGAGCCAATGTTTCACCAAACATCCTTTACTATAAAGCTATTGTCATCAGCAAATATTAATATTTTAGAGTTACTCGTAATACTAGAGCGCATATCATTTATATAATTAAATGATATCTCACGAAAGGCCATGCAGATAAAATCAGAGAGTTGGGAGCCGACACAGACGCTTACTGGGAATCATTCCTCCAGCTAACTACTGGCGTACGGGACAGGAAAAGAGAGAAGTAATGCTGGTACAGAAAGTACTACGAGCCATGCGTTTGCGGAGTATAGGTGTAGATGTAGATGCTGATGTACATTGTGAGTTACCCGTCATCTTAAGATAATGGGCTGCTGATACGGAACTGGGTTGTAAAATTCCCAATGTTTCTAATGTCCTGAATTTCCCTACACCCAAGAAACGATTGTAGCCAGCGTACAAAATTGTCCAGAACACCGGGCCGTCTTCCCCTCTTACAAAGCCATCCTGTCTACTACGGCATGAACTCTTACTGCTAAGAGAGAACCATCCAATATGCAATAGTCAAATCAGATGCTAGTTGCTCACCTGCTCTGTCGTATATTTTTGCAGACAGCAAGGCGAATGTGGCAGGATTTTTAAAAGTTTATAATCTATCAGATCTGCTGGTTAAACCCATCCAGCTATTTTGCAAGTACTCATCCAGCAGAATATTTCGCAGTTATCATTTTAGTTGTATCTTCATTTTTCTACCCAGATTTTGTACATGTTTTAGAACACAGGCTCTTTTATAATAATGGAGTTTGCGTTTTAGTGCATACGTATGTGAATGAGTGTGGGAAAGTGGGTGAGTGAAAATTGCAAAGAGTGAGTGTAACTGTAATCGAGATTGTATTTAACGTATTTTTAAGTTTTCAATTTTTAATCTCGTCCGTCTTGAATAGTTGTAGCAAGGACGCTGAAGAACTCGACATTTAACATCTTAAACACTCACTCTCTAATACCCTCGTGTACTGAACATAACAGAAAACTGAAAGTGGAGAGATTGAAGGTTTCAGTGATAGGAAGCACATGTGAGAGTGCACGAGAAAAGGGAGAATGTTCTTTCTGTACTAGTGTTTCAGCTCCGCATTCAGGTGGGCAGTAAGCTGGAGCACATTCATATAATAGCCATATTACGCTTGGTACCACCAAAAGTATATCTTGCAGCAGGAGAAGCAAGTTTACCGGCAGAAAGTGCAGATGTGTCTCGTCTTTGAGATATTGTGGGACGATGACTGGTCCTAGGAGGCGGTCACCAATAATTCCAGTTTACACACTGAGGCAACACGGGTGCTGATGGTTCGCTGCTAGTATACCATGGCGGTTCTCCATAGCTTCCAGCTGAGTGTTGTGGGAGTTGACGATACTACTCGCCGTAAAGGCAGCGTCCCCTGTGAATAGAATGGATGACAAAATGCCAAAATCCTTGTGGTTTTTGTGACGAACCTGAGAGAAAATGGTCGATTCAGAGGCAAGAAAGTAGGTAAAAAGGCCTGAACGAGGTGTAAACGAGACAGATATTGGCAGCTGTGGAGAATGTTTCATAGGGTCGTCTGGCTTACTCCATGATGGTGGGTCACCTGCCTAGTGCTAATGTTGGGATAGCTGTCAAGGATGCCTTATCTGCAACTTCAAGTGGGTATACACTCTTTGGAACATATTTCCGACCGTATTTCCGTATGGTCTGTTTTGATCCTCATCCTTCAGTTTTTCCCCATTTAGAAAAAATACCCCATACACATATACTACTGGGGAAAACTCTGCGTCTAGAACAATGTCATTTTATTTGCAAGTGAGGTGACAGGTAGTTCATTGTTGTACGATGTATGTGGTAAAAAATTCACACCAGATATAAGAGACACGTCACAGTAAAGAGTGCCGAAATAGTACAACCGACACACATCAGTATAGTGGCAATAATACACACACTACCTCTGTGACAACTCAAGCGTGTATTCAAGGGTGCAGACGATCATAAAGGCGCCGGATGGCATCGTACGATAGATGCCCCATATGTGTTCAGCTGGCGAGAAATCTAGTGATTTTACTTGCCATGCCAGTTGTTGTACTACACAAAAAGCACGTTGTGTCGCAGCAGCAGTATGTGGAACTGCATAGTCTCCTGAAAAAACACATCAAATTCCCGTCGAAGGAATGGGAGTAGCACAAGGACAGCATCCTGTGCAGTGTAGTTGGCACTGCTCACTGTACCGTGCAGAAACACCAGATGTGACTGCGAATTGTAGCTGATAGCCCTCCACAACATGAAGTCTGGTGTGGGACCTGTGTTTCGTGGGCGAATACACTCTCGAAATGGCAGATCACCTGCTCTACACCATACACGTGTACGCCCATCACTGGTATGAAGACAAAACCCTCTCTCATTAGTGGAGATAACACAGCGCCATTCACTCTCCAGTCAATTCCTATACGATACGAGAGTTGCTATAGTTGCTATGTTTCCAGAGCAGACACCACATACATAATTAAGGTGAGGCCGGCCAATGATCCTTTCTGTGCAGATGGACACCAGTCTCAAACTCTCAGGGGTATCGGCGAAACGCCACAAGTAATGAGGATAATAAGAAGGCGCACTACGTCAATACGGGAGGCGTGCGAAGGTAGTCCGTGCAGTTGCCATGAGCGCTGTGTTGGGATGGCTTAGTGGTCAGAGCATCTACCTAGTCAGATGGAAACCCGTGTTCAAATCCCACCCTGACACAAATTTTCCACTTTCCGCATTGATGTAAATTTAAGGCCACTGGCAGATGTCAGAATGCTCCAGAGACCACTGTTGAAAGCAGCCACACCCCACCGATACATTGCTCCCAACATTTGCAGAAATCCGTTGGCACAACAATCCACCATCCCCCAGGCTACAATACCATCCCACCTAAATGGCTGCTGCTGTTTATTAGTAGTACGTACTAATCGGTGGAGAATGGTTGTACCCTACAATGAATGTTGCACCTACTGTTCACCTCTAAACTCAGAAGAGTTCTTGCCTGTAGAATCAAAACAAAGGGTGCATAAACAGGCCTCCTCAGTGCCTTCTGGTCGCTGATGAACGTGACGAACTAATCACTAACACTACAACCCTTCAGCATTCAAATATTATAGCCTTTTGCCGCTGAACACAGTTCTTGAGGGAGTTACAGTTTCTTTTTCCAGCAATATAGCGCGCTATATTTCTGTCCCGCAGTGTAATATGTTTCCCGTGAGGCTTGGTGGCTTAGCTGTAACGGCAACCCGGTAGCTCAGCGTGTTCGACAGAGGGTTGGTTGCCTTCTGTAATAATTTAAAAAAAAACAGAGTAACTGGAGTAACAACGAACTTATACGGTTGTCATGGGACGTCCGCACCGAACAAATGCAATGAACAAAATGAGACGGAAGAAAAAACAAAAAAAAAAAACAAAAAAAAGAAAAACATAAGACTGGTGAAGTGCCTCACTACAAATCCAAAAGTCTGGTAGGATTCCAGGCCAATTCTAGGATTTTTGTCCCTCACTTACCACTTCTTACACTTCTTACACTTCTTACAACGTTTTTCGATGTCAGAAAAGCCTAGTTGCGCCCTGGTTCGGAATCCACGTTAGATTGTAAGTCCCACTACAACTGGCTGGATAAGTCATTTTAGTGATCGGAGGAAGGCAATGGCTTATGACCTCCATCAGGACCATGCCTAATAAAGCTCTTGAGTGTTCATAACAATCTTCGGACTGATGACTGCTTTGCTTAATAAACTGTAGTGGCTAACGGTGGAGGTACCTTGAGGCTGTTTGGCAGCTGACACTTAACGTAAGTAAATGTAACCTACCACCCATAATTACGCAAAGATTACATTATTTGTGACAAACCACTGCAAACAGTAACAGCAATAAATATGTAGTGGAGACTACCAAGATCAACCAAAAGACAAATGACCAAATATAAAGAATTGTAAGAAAATATTTTGCCAGGCTTACATTCAATGGAACAATCGTAAGTAAATATTATTCATCCACGTAATAAATGGCTTAGGAAACAATCATTCGATGGTTACATGGGGACATCCCATCAGTCTGGGATCCATGCATGGTTTTATTATTCGAAGATAAATGGAATAATCAACGATCAGCTGAGCGTTTCGTGATGGAATAGTTTAGTAAGCACGAGAGCTCAAAAAAATCCAGTCGCAAATGACACAAAAGGGGCTTTGTGCGTCACGAAGAGGTACTGAAGAAATTCATCGAGCGTTAATTTCGAGAAGAGTCGAGCAATATATTACTTCCAGCCATTTACGTCTGTTGAAAAGATGACAGCGAGAAAATCAGATGAATTAGAGGTCGCACGGAAGTTCGTGGCACATGTTCTTCCACGCACATGAATGGAGCAGGAAAGGGTGAGATGCTCATGGCGTGAACAGTATCCTGCGACACACGTCGCATGACGGCGTTCGGAGTGTAGATGTAGACGTGGACATAATTTTCAGCCTTCACGTTCGGGGAAGGGGTGCAATACACCAGATTCCTCCAGTCCAGAGGGATCTGTAGGACGACCGTGCGTTGTTATCCATGTGTTACACTATTAGCTTGCCGTGGACCTTTAATAAAGTTAGCAAATTGCTGTTTTCTCTTAAATCATCGAAACGTGTTGTCGCAAACATAGCGATACACTTCCTCATCCCATAATGACTATATTTGAATTGTATGCAATTAATACATGATTCTACGTCTTGATCTGGAAAGTACAACTTCCAGTCTACTGCTCTTAATTTGTACCACTCAAGTAATATACCTGATATAATCCGTATTGTTCTCTGACTCTGGGGTGTTCTTTTCCAAAAGCAACTGTTCTTTGACATTTAAGAGGGCGAAGATATGGGTTCTCATGTTTTGTCTCTATTTGTATGTTCTGTCAGTACGTAAAGATACGAATTTCCCGACAATTGTCAGGGTGGCTCCTAAGTATGCAGTTAAGCAAATTTTTCTTTAGTTCCTCGATTTCTGTAAGTTTCTTGTTTTTACAGACTCGAAGTGTTTCTCTAGTCACGGAAACTTGAAGTAATAAAAACTGATCACGTACTCAGCTTGATACAAACGGAATTAGTGAAAAATAGCCTTTTTTTTAGTTTAGCGCCCTGAACTGTTGCATCCACTTTAACTTTGATGATGTTTACAAAGTCCTGCTTCAGAAAATTAATGACCAATGCTTGAATGATTTATGTTGCCTAGGACATTCAGTGGAAAGTGGATTCAAAGTTTCTCGAACTTCGTTTATTCTATTGCCTACCATACTGTGTCTTTGTAAGCAGTTGGTGGATGTCCGTCAGTGTTTTTTGTTGTCCCTCTCGGTACACTCCTCAGAAGACTTTCGATACTACCAGTAAATGCAGCTAGTTCAGAAGACGTTATATGCAGTAGCTAGTTCAGCGGAAATGATTCTTAGGAGAATTGAGAGATAATTTCTGCACTCATCTTACACTCAAAGAACTATTAGAACATACATATTTCTACTTCGGGTTTTACGTTCTGTAGCCCGACGTCGTACACAGCTGCTAGTTGTGAATGTTTGGATCGGCAGAGGAAAAATTACATCGTATCGGTATTTCTGTTGCGAATAGCGGCAAAGATGGTTGGATGATATCCTGTTTTTGAAGTTCACACCTGTGTATGTTCACTTTGCCTGCGTTAACCATGGACTTTAGACCATTATTGTCGATACACAACTGCTGTACTCAAGGAAATTATAATCACTGTTTTCAGGCTTCCTTACCTCCGTGTTTGATGTTTGGAGCTAGCTACGGGTCGAAATATTTCCCTAAGGAGATGTGGAACAGGGGCCAAATCGAGTAGCAACGTATACATACATTGATCAGCAGGAACATTGTGACCATCGACCTTCTATCCATATAAGTCCGTCCAGGAGACAGCAGCGTGAAAAGTATTGCGAGAGCCATAAGTTCGTGTGCGGGAGGCAACCAAGCCTTTTCTTTTCCTAGCCGCCTTTACTCAGGCGTGTCACCGAGTCAGTGTTTCTACTTTAATTCCGAGTTAGTGAACTATCTGAAAGGCTGTTAGCTCATAGCTGTGTCCGAGCTCTTTTTTGTGGTGGTGCTTCTTCCGCTACTCTTCAACTGCCATGTCAACAGAAAATTTCGAATAATTACGCTAAGATAATGAATTGTATGCGAGCTGATCAACTGGAGACTAGAACTCTTCTTCCAAAACTGAATCAGTTTGTAGAGGACTACCATAAATGATTCATTCATTTTCAAAATTCTATATGTTCGAATGTATTGATGCATCATTAGAACAGTAAGCTCAACGAGTTCGCATTGTGCCAATTAGACTGCGTCACGAGTGGAATACCTTGACAAAATAGCGACATAGCGAGAAAAGAGTGTTCGTGTGTTGGAGTATACGAGCTTTTTAATAGTGGCAGGGCAATAAAGACTTTGATCTACTTTGAATTAAGCACTGGGGTAGCCTATGCGTATGGACAGGGGCAGTGACCCATCACTCTTATCAGTGACATCATCATCCTTGTCACTGGGAAAACAGGCTCCATTCCCACTCTGCTTCAGTGCTGCTCGCCGACCGTGGCCTGTGTTTGTTACAACACGCAACTGAATGTCGGAGGTTTCAAACGTCAACTTTAGGTTACAATATCTCCGGATGTAATTAACATTTTACAATGCAACAAACGGCACTGATTACGTATTTGTTTATATGTTCAGATGTGCTAACAAAACTAACGTGGTTCCATTTAAAAAACTTAGGTTTGTGTTAAAAAACATACTTCCGTGCATTTTTGTATGGTTTGTATTAAACAATTACACTAGCCCCTCTCCTCACGTTCGGTCTGTGGAATCGGTTCGTCAGTATTTGATGTGGTTTACGAAATATATCCAGCGGTAACGTTAGGTTACTCACCCTGTATAGCTCCGCGTATTCAATTCTGAATGGCTTCCTTCTGAGAGCATAATACGTGTTTTAGAGGAAAAGATGCAAGACGATTTGAAAACTGGGTTCATCTAGGAAATGGATTCTAAACACCCCTGTGTTCGAAAAGAATGGCACAACCATCAGACAGTAAAATACCAAAGAAACTGTTTTCGGCTTTGAATGACAAGAAAAACTATGTTATTCATTATTGAAAACTAAAAATTGAATTTGGGAAACATATTGCATATCATAAAAGATTCATCGACTCTTATCGCTTAGCCAAGTTCCATGGGAGAATCCATACATAAATGTTAATACATAAAACCACATGAGCACACAGAATGGGTTTGTGAATAATTTCTTCAAACTCATGTCCAGTGCTGTGTTTGGCAAAAACATGCCAAATATATGAACAATGCTACTTGCAACGTCATGGGAGGTCAGGTATGAGGCAGCTGTATTAATTGAAAAGTATAATTTTGAAAGGTGAGTCATTTTTATAGAAAATCCTGTCGCCATTGATCTCCACTTACTTCATTTCGTCTTCGACAGACCAATCGTAGTTGGAATGGTGGTTTTAGATATTTAGAAAACACTTGTTTTTGGTTTCTATTATAGATATGTACTTAACAAATTCCAGCCGTATTCTGTAAGGCTATGCTACCCAGACACTGATAATTTTATATATCTCATCACGACAATCAGTATCTATGAGGATATCAGGAGTGAAATCCATAAGAGATTCGAAACTCCGGGATTACCAGCGAATAACAAATACTATGTTCCGTTTGTGAATGCGATAGTGGTCGATTTGATGAAAGACGAACTGAGTGGGGGGCCTATAACAGAATTAGTGGGTTTGCACTCAAAAAATATGTGTCTGAGACAGAGTCGGCCCACATAATGTTCAGCATAAAATATCAAAAGATCTGCAAACAGGCTCACTGCTTATGATTATAAACAGTGCGTCCAGGATTTTGAAGACCAAACAACTGAGCAGTTTCTCATTCACTAGAAGCAACATGTTGTTTCGACTGTTAAACAATTTAAGATCTCTTTATTTGCTGAAGATGACATACAATAGGCACCGGCACTTCCTGATAAAGTTAATACACTGTCCTAGCGACATTACCACGTCGAAGATGATGATGATTGTAAATACTGGTTTTTATTATATGAATGTAAATACTTGAGTTATTATATTATCGACTGTAAAATATCAGATTGCTGTTTATTACAGTAATCTAAGTACTTGAAAAATGTATGAATAATGATAACGCTTCAAAAAATTACAACTGTATATAATGTAAATACTTGAGGGTTTTTATTCAAATGGTTCAAATGGCTCTGAGCACTATGGGACTTAGCTTCTGAGGCCATCAATCCCCTAGAACTTAGAACTATTTGAACCTAACTAACCTGAGGACATCACACACATCCATGCCCGAAGCAGGAGCGTAGCAGTCGCGCGCTTCCGGACTTAAACGCCTAGAACCGCTCGGCCACTCAGGCCGGCCTGAGGCTTTTTATTGTAAAAATATAAATACTTAGAAACATGTAAATTGCGGAAACCCAGAAAAAGTTTGTAATACATTATTATTTTAAAGATATGAATACTTAAAGCTGTAACTTGAATTTTATAAATATGTAAGTAATGGAACTATGTTAAAAAACACTGCATAAAAAAATTTCTATGTTTTATGTCGCTTGTGTTCCGTGTTTGAGTTTTGTATCTCTATAGTTAGTTTCTACAGAACGTTAGCGACTGTCTCTCAGCTGTGGTGTATCTTAACAGGATAGGTGAAATGTGCAGCGATATCTAACTAAAAATGTAACACGTCTATTGTCAATTAGTGACAAGAAAGAAAAAAAGAAAAGTTTGAGAGCACCAGCACTTATACTGGTTCGAAAAAAATTATGAGAGATGTCATTTAAATACATCTACATCCATACTCCGCAAGCCACCTGACGGTGTGTGGCGGAGGGTACCTTCAGTACCTCTATCGGTTCTGCCATCTGTTCCAGTCTCGTATTGTTCGTGGAAAGAAGGATTGTCGGTATGCTTCTGTGTGGGCTCTAATCTCTGATTTTATCCTCATGGTCTCTTCGCGAGATATACGTAGGAGGGAGCAATATACTGCTTGACTCTTCGGTGAAAGTGTGTTCTCGAAACTTTAACAAAAGCCCGTACCGAGCTACTGAGCGTCTCTCCTGCAGAGTCTTCCACTGGAGTTTAACTTTCATCTCCGTAACGCTTTCGCGATCACTAAATGATCCTGTAACGTTGGATCTTCTCTATCTCTTCTATCAACCCTATCTGGTACGGAACCCACACTGCTGAGCAGTATTCCAGCAGTGGGCGAACAAGCGTACTGTAACCTACTTCCTTTGTTTCCGGATTGCATTTTTTTAGGATTCTTCCAATGAATCTCAGTCTGGCATCTGCTTTACCGACGATCAACTTTATATGATCATTCCATTTTAAATTACTCCTAATGCGTACTCCCAGATAATTTATGGAATTAATTGCTTCCAGCTGCTGACCTGCTATTTTGTAGCAAAACGATAAGGGATCTATCCTTCTATGTATTCGCAGCACATTACACTTGTCTACATTGAGATTCAATTGCCATTCCCTGCACCATGCGTCAATTCGCTGCAGATCCTCCTACATTTCAGTACAATTTTTCATTGTTACAACCTCTCGATACACCACAGCATCATCTGCAAAAAGCCTCAGTGAACTTCCGATGTCATCCACAATGTCATTTATGTATATTGTGAATAGCAACGGTCCTAAAACACTCCCCTGCGGCACACCTAAAATCACTCTTACTTCGGAAGACTTCTCTCCATCGAGGATGACATGCTGCGTTCTGTTATCTAGGGACTCTTCAATCCAACCACACAGTTGGTCTGATAGTCCATATGCTCTTACTTTGTTCATTAAACGACTGTAGGGAGGTGTATCGAACGCCTTGCGGAAGTTGGTTGGTTGGTTGGTTTTTGGGGGAAGAGACCAAACAGCGAGGTCATCGGTCTCATCGGATTAGGGAAGGACAGGAAAGGAAGTCGGCCGTGCCCTTTCAGAGGAACCATCCCGGCATTTGCCTGGAGCGATTGAGGGAAATCACGGAAAACCTAAATCAGGATGGCCGGACGCGGGATTGAACCATCGTCCTCCCGAATGCGAGTCCAGTGTGCTAACCACTGCGCCACCTCGCTCGGTCTTGCGGAAGTCAAGAAATAGGGCATATACCTGTGAACCCGTGTCTATAGCGCTCTGAGTCTCGTGGACGAATAGCGCGAGCTGGGTTACACACGACCGTCATTTTCGAAACCCATGCTGATTCCTACACAGTAGATTTCTAGTCTCCCGAAAAGTCATTATACTCGAACATAATACGTGTTCCAAAATTCTACAACTGATCGACGTTAGAGATATAGGTCTATAGTTCTGCACATCTGTACAACGTCCCTTCTTGAAAACGGGGATGACATGTACTCTTTTCCAATCCTTTGGAACGCTACGCTCTTCTAGTGACCTACGGTACACCGCCTCAAGAAGGGGGGCAAGTTCCTTCGCGTACTCTGTGTAAAATCGACCTGGTATACCATCAGGTCCAGCGGCCTTTCCTCTTTTGAGCAATTTGAATTGTTTCTCTACCCCTCTGTCATCTATTTCGACATCTACCATTTTGTCATCTGTGCGACAGTCTAGAGAAGGAACTACAGTGCAGTTTTCCTCTGTGAAACAGCTTTGGAAAAAGACATTTAGTATCTCGGCCTTTAGTCTGTCATCCTCTGTTTCAGTACCATTTTGGTCACAGAGTGTCTGGACATTTTGTTTTGATCCACCTACCGCTTTGACATTAGACCAAAATGTCTTAGTATTTTCTGCCAAGTCAGTACATAGAACTTTACTTTCGAATTCATTGTACGCTTTTCGCATAGCCCTCCTCACACTACATTTCGCTTCGCGTAATTTATGCTTGCCTGCAAGGCTTTGGCTATGTTTATGTTTGCTGTGAAGTTCCCTTTGTTTCCGCAGCAGTTTTCTAACTCGGTTGTTGTGCCACGGTGGCTCTCTTCCATCTCTTACGATCTTTCTTGGCACATACTCATCTAACGCATATTGTACGATTGTTTTGAACTTTGTCCACTGATCCTCAACACTATCAGTACTTGAGACAAAACTTTTGTGTTGAGCCGTCAGGTACTCTGTAATCTGCTTTTTGTCACTTTTGCTAAACAGAAAAATCTTCCTACCTTTCTTTATATTTCTATTTACGGATGAAATCATCGATGCAGTAACCGCTTTATGATCGCTGATTCCCTGTTCTGCGTTAACTGTTTCAAATAGTTTGGGTCCGTTTGTCACCAGAAGGTCTAATATATTATCGCCACGAGTCGGTTCTCTGTTTAACTGCTCAATGTAGTTTTCAGATAAAGCACTTAAAAAAATTTCGCTGGATTCTTTGTCCCCTGCCACCCGTTATGAACGTTTGAGTCTCCCAGTCTATATCCGGCAAATTAAAATCTCCACCCAGAACTGTAACATGGTGGGGAAATCTACTCGAAATATTTTCCAAATTATCCTTCAGGTGCTCATCCACAATGGCTGCTGAGCCAGGGGGCCTATAGAGACATCCAATTACCATGTCTGAGCCTGCTTTAACCGAGACGTTCACCCAAATTATTCCACATTTTTTATCTCCGTCCATTTCCTTCGATAGTATTGCACTTCTTATCGGTATAAACACGCATCCCCCTTCACTGTCCAGCCTGTCTCTGCGGTATACATTCCAATGTGAGTTTAGGATCTCTTTACTGTTTACGTCTGGTTTCAGCCAACTTTCTGTCCCTAGTACTATATGGGCATTGTGACCGTTTATTAATGAGAGCAGGTCTGGGTCCTTTCTATAGACGCTCCTGCAGTTTACTATTAGCACATTAATATTGTTATTCCCTGTTGCATTTTGTCTAATCCTACCTTGCCGCGTCTCAGGAGGCGTCTTGTCGGGCCTAGGTAGGGAATTCTCTAACCTAAAAAACCCACATGTGCACTCCACACGTACTCCGCTACCCTTGTAGCCGCTTCCTGCGTGTAGTGCACGCCTGACCTATTCAGGGACACCCTGCATTTCTCCACCCGATAGCGGAGGTCGAGAAATTTGCGCTCCAGATCTCTGCAGAATCGTCTGAGCCACTGGTTTAAGCCTTCTACTTGCCTCCAAACCAGAGGACCGCGATCGGTTCTGGGAACGATACTACAAATAGTTTGCTCAGATTCCACTCCGCGAGCGTGACTGAAGTAGAAAGATGTGCCAAAACACATATGTGAGATAAAATCTGATGAGGAATTTAAATGATTAGTCGGTAGAGAGGGTAATTTCGTCGGGAAATTCTGCCAAATTAGACAGGGGGACGGAGGGAGAGAGTGGGAGGGTGGGAGAGAGAGAGAGAGAGAGAGTGACGGGGGGGGGGGGGGATTGACAGAAAATTGTTTACTAGAGATCACAACATTTAATTCATCAAATACAGAGATCCGTGTATGTGTGCGCGTGTAAAATATATGTCTTTGACATCGCAGGCAATATTGTGACAGGGGTATGGGTGATCAGGTAAATAATGCTGAACTTTGACTTTTTGGTTTCACTTTGTTACTATTATTACTCAGAGGTATATGACCTCCAGAGAATTGGGGACTTTAATCTGTGGGTTACATGATTTCTTTAGTGCATACCTTGCACATCATTTCAATACCACGCTCTAATTTGTTGACACTATGAAAAAGAGAGGAAGAACATCAGAAACAATGTAATTTGACACCAGTTTTACACTATACGCTGACTGGTTGTAGATAGTGAGGAGAGAGGCTATGGGATATAACGCACAATTCGGTTCTTTTCCGCATCATTGGCAATTTTTCAATACAGCACTATGACTGGCTGTAGACAGGGAGGACAGAAGAGGGAAGGGGTATGATTTGGTGTGTGCATCGGAAATAATGTAACTTGCCACCATTTTACCCATGATTTAAATATGACACTCCGATTGGTTGGAAAGAGGAGGATGGAGGAGAAATTTACGTAAGAAGTAATGCAATTAATGCAATTTCATATCATCTTTACACTTCGTTTAGGGCGCTCCAGACTGGTAAGAAAATCCCTATCTTGAACAACGCAAAATTTAGTCATGTAAGAGGTATCTTTTCTCAGAACCTATGTGGAATAAAAGTATGAAAAAACTATGACTTGTAGGATACACATGTCTAGCCATTTTGACAGAGGAGTTTCTAAAAGTTTTGATTCAAGATAATAATTTTTTTGTAAAAAATGGCCAGAAAACTAAAAAACTGTCTAAACTTTTGTATGACAATGGGTTCTAATAAAAAAAACTGTGTTAAACTACCCACAGTACTCCAATGAGTATAATCTGTAATTTTGAACAAATTCTAGCATGTAGAAGCTGAGAAAAACTACACTTTATTGAAAAAAGTTGAACGTACAGGAAACAGTTATTAAAGCTGTCAATGCATTCCTACTCCATGTGATGAGTTTTCTGCTATCTCTCCATATCTCATCTTGCAATTTCCTTTTATCATGCACATCTGCTGTGTTTTGCCTTTGTTTTAAAGTCTTCAACAGCTCCCTCCGGTGGCCTAGCTCTTTCTTTATCTAAATTTTACATTTGTTTGCCTGTGAAACGCCAACAGTTTGTGGCAGCATTTTCACAACTTCACACTTTGCAACATTTCCTACATTGAACATTACCAGTGGATCAAACACAAACACTGTCTTGAGAATTCACGCCCAGATTATACTGTTGATGGACTTGTTAGGATTCTAAATGTAGTGATTAAGACAGTTCTTCAATAGCACTACGTCTGACAAATCTTTCAAACTTCCTTTCAAGACTTCAAATGTGGCAAAAGGTATCCCTGATTTGTAAATAAATTTCTCACCATTTTGTTGTGCTCTGTTGTATTTACACCATGAATCAATTCCTGGAGGGCATAAGCCTTGAATCTGTTTGTCGTCTGTTGAAAAGAGGTAACTAAAAAACTGCCCATACAGCGTTTCTCATACGTTCTACTCTACTAACATTCCCTTACGGCCATCCCATGATAATTCTGAAATGTATCTACAACTGATTCTACTAGTCTATTCTTACCATATAATACTCTGCATATTCCTATTTCTTTCCCTTTTACGCAGTTTCCACTCGTCACAGTCTCGTACCTGTTCACTTTTTCACGTGAATTACGTAGTCCAATGTACTGAATTTTTGAAAGCTTTTGAATCCCCATCTCTTAAATACTCGTAATTACCCTGTGTGGCAAGTGATCCAGAATATCAGATTTCCGTCTCAGATCAGTCAATTGTAAATAGTCATGTCTGCACAGTATTTTGTTGAAATGAATGAATCAACCAGAAACAAGATATACTGGTGTCCAAAATTAAAGCAACAGACGGAGATTTTGCAATGTTACGTTTCTTTTGCCACAAAACAGCATTAACAGGTGATAGTAAAGTAGATACAATGTGAAGAATACAGAACCATAACAACTGCAATATGCGTAACGATAGACCAAACAAAATTTTTTTTTTAAGCTGAATGGATTTGCGCACACATTCCGACAACTGATTAAGGTGCTCAGTACGGAGTGTGACCACCTCTGGCAACAATACAGGCCTGGAAACGACAGGGCATGCTGTGGATAATGTTCTCAATCTCACGTTGAGGTAGTAGCGCCCATTCTCCCTGCTGATCTACTCGCAAGTCTTGGATAGTAGTTGGTGGATGTCGACGTGATGCAACCCGTCTCCCTAGTGCATCCCATACATGTGCTTTGGAAATCAAATCGGGAGAGCGAGCAGGCCACGCCACGCATGCAGTATTTTCCATGTCCAAGGAATCATCAACCACCTGGGCACTGTGAGGTCGAGCATTATCTTCCATCTCTAAGAAGTCTCGGCACACAGCACCTTGCAGCAAACGCACATGAGGTCCCGAAATCTCGTAATGATACCTGAGAGCAGTTAGACCTTGCCGACTCACCCGTACACTTTCATGAAAGAGTGTTCATATATATATATATATATATATATATATATATATATATATATATATATATATATATATATATAGTATTTGTAACTGAGAGAGCTTAGCATCATTTCCCTCTCTGTCGCCGGCAGTTGTGGCCGAGCGGTTCTAGGCGCTACAGTCTGGAACCGCGCGACCGCTACGGTCGCAGGTTCGAATCCTGCCTCGGGCATGGCTGTGTGCGATGTCCTTAGTTAGGTTTAGGTAGTTCTAAGTTCTAGGGCACTGATGACCTCAGATGTTAAGTCCCATAGTGCCCAGAGCCATTCATTTAGAACCCCCTCGGTCGGGCCGGCCGAAGTGGCCGTGCGGTTAAAGGCGCTGCAGTCTGGAACCGCAAGACCGCTACGGTCGCAGGTTCGAATCCTGCCTCGGGCATGGATGTTTGTGATGTCCTTAGGTTAGTTAGGTTTAACTAGTTCTAAGTTCTAGGGGACTAATGACCTCAGCAGTTGAGTCCCATAGTGCTCAGAGCCAGAGCCTCGGTCGGATTTCTACGTCTGTTATGTATATATTGTTGTCGCTGAAGCAATGATCGACAAAGGATGAATATGACTTCTTTTATCTTCAGCTTCTAGAGTGTTCTCTCAGCCTAGGATGGATTGACCTCCTGGTCTGTCCATTATAGCAAGGCTGACATTGTTGGCAGTTGATATTATAAATCCGACCACACGTTTCATGATGGACGACTTTTATCTATGGAATTTTAAAAAAGATCCACCTAATGTTCATGAGAAGCACGGAGACACCCTTTGCGTTTAAAATGTTGCTTATCCTTTTTGAAGTTTTATCTATAAAATGTAAAATGCACCACTTTCTTTTCGCTTTATATAGGTTTCTCATTGGGTACAGCAGTATCTGGCTTGCTGTTTCAATTTTTCTGGCGATTTTTAGCGAAGATGTTGGAATCATTTTCAGTATTTGTGGCTATTGTTCTGTTGTATCGAGTTCTTATTCATATTCTCAATAAAAAAACTGAGGAAACAAGACAGATATCTACTATACCCAAAGAACAACGTAGATAGGCCGAAAAGGAAATGATACAGCTTACCTTTTATTGGTAAAACTTCATGCGGGAAAAGAAACATACAAGATGAAAGCTGTTTCGTTGCGTCTCTATATGTCCCAGAGGCATTAGATTGCTATTTTCTCAGTTCAAAAGATAAACAAACTGCTCTCTTGAAAAGTGGTTTGAGGTTTATAAGATCTTCTGCCAAGATTGGCAGTCTTGTAGTGTTGGTAAGACTGGGATGTCAATCTGTGCGTTTCTCAGAGGACATTACATAAAGTGGAGATTAACGAGCAAGGTTCATCCTTTGCCGAACACTGCTTAAATGAAGACAATAAGTGCGTGCAGAAGTGCAGCACAATGGGGGAAGGGTAATAAGATAACTCATTTACTAATACTAGAAATTTAGAAACACATAGAAATTTAGAAACACTTATGAGCAATGTTCATCCTTTCCGAACACTGCTTAAACGGAGACAATAAATACGTGCAGAAGTGCTACACAGAGGGGGAAGGGTAATAACATAACTCAGTTACAAATACTAGAAATTTAGAAACACAAAGAAATTTATAAACACATATGAGTATGCCCACGTTTATAATTGAATGAGAAAAATAAGTTCATTTTTCACACTTTTTAGATAATGCACAACGACAAAAAATCCAGTCATGGTCATAGGTCTGCCCCATTGTATTTTAGTCATAGTTAGCGTAAATACTGTCATAATGAATTTTATACATCAGTATGCGACTGTGTTAAAATTTGTGTTAAAATTGTCAACGGAGATAACTGTCATAGTTTAAGTCAATATTCCATAGATTCAAAACTTGATATGCTGATTTTGCTTGGGTCTCACCACTGTGATCGATTTTGTACTAGGGTTCGGTTGGGTTGTTTGGGGAAGGAGACCAGACAGCGAGGTCATCGGTCTCATCGGATTAGGGAAGGAACCATCTCGGCATTTGCCTGGAGTGATTTAGGGAAATCACAGAAAACCTAAATCAGGATGGCCGGACGCGGGATTGAACCGTCGTCCTCCCGAGTGCGAGTCCAGTGTCTAACCACTGCGCCACCTCGCTCGGTTTTGTGCTAGAAAATGGGCTTATAATCGAAAAACAGTTCGTACAGCGGTAATAAAGTTAGTGGAACATTACTAGAAATGTGTTTCGTTCAGCTAATAGGGCACACAATATACAACGTTTTAAGAATAATTAACACTTGAATCTGTTAAAATGATTTAATCCATTTAGTTGCCAATCGCTTACTTGGTTTCTTGATGGACTTCATGGATAACTCCCTTGCAAAGCTGATTATTAATACTGACATAAATTTTGAGTTTCACATTAGAATCTGTTTCCGTATGGGTAAGATCGGTAAGACCAGACACCCAAAATATATCCAGAATAAATAAATGTATTGAGGTGTGGATTTCGCCAAGCTATAGGGGACTATATGGCGTATTTATGACGGTCGCAAGTAAGTTTCGTCGTTTATAGTTGTCGAATTATGAGAGAAACTTTTTTTTTCTGTCTAATGGAAATATACACTTTTTCTTTACCGTTTGAAACAAACTCCTAAGAGAACTTCAGCAACGTAGCATGTATAGGCTTGATCATATAGTATCAGTATATGAGTGGCACAGACAATTGTCCCACCGTCAGGAGAAGAGTTCCCACAAAATACAACGTGTTAAGAATAATTAACACTTGAATTAGTTAAAATGATTTAATACATTTTGTTGCCAATCGCTTACTTGGTTTCTTGATGTAATTCCTGGATAATTTCTTTGCTAAGCTGATTTTTAATACTGACATAAATTTTGATTTTCACATTAGAATCAGTTTCCGTATGGGTAAGATCGGTAAGACCAGACACCCAAAATATATCCAGAATGAATAAATGTATTGAGGTGTGGATTTCGCCAAGCTATAGGCGACCATATGGCGTATTTCTGACGGTCGCAAGTAAGTTTCGTCGTTTATAGTTGTCGAATTATGAGAGAAACTTTTTTTTCTGTCTATGCCACATTGTGAATTAGAATATGACAGAATCTGACAAAATCTCACATGTACCAAGCTCATCTGATAAAGAATACCATAACAAATAAGAAATTTACCTAGTTGTGCTAGCGCCTTGAGAAAAAGCAATAGAAAAAGAGAATCAGACGAAAGAAGTATGACCGACTCTCTAATGTGGTCCTTATGGGAGTTATGGAAACGCACGATACCCCGGGCATGGATGTGTGATGTCCTTAGGTTAGTTAGGTTTCATTAGTTCTAAGTTCTAGGGGACTGATGACCTCAGAAGTTAAGTCGCATAGTGCTCAGAGCCATTTTCAAACGCACGATAACATCGTCTCTCTCATCTTCCAAGTTGTAAGAGAGGTAATACAGTACATATTGCACCCAGAACAGACGCATCGAGTAGGTAAGAGCAAGTAGCCACGAATGTTACCCCATATGTGAGGAGGTAGTAGAGAAAGTTGAGGAGGAAGTGTAACGATCTTTGGCATTGATGTCCACCACTAACCAAACGCAACAGGTAGGATGGTCTCGGACAACTCGGACTCACGCCGTAGCCGTAAAACGGCCACCCAACAAACGGCCAATGTAGGTACAAGCAAGTCCTCCGCCAATAATAACGTGCCAAGGAAGAACAGACATTTGGAGAACAGTAATCAATATTCCGGTGCGTTTTGCCTGTAAGTTTCTACTGTGGACACCGTGGAAGATTGTAAGTTACTTCAGAGAAAGAGACTAGTCTTCAACATCTACTACACCGTCACACGTAAACCGTTGTCACAACAGTTCTATTCACGCTAAGCAACTGCAAATAATTATACTCGACCTGTGGGCTGAAGACAATAGCCGTACGCCGGACGAGGTAGCTCCCCAAAGTGCCTTAGCCATTCCCTGTAGACAAACAGACGTAATAGCGACTCTTCTAGCCGCCAAACGCAGGAAAACTAAAAAAGGCGACCAGCTTCGAGGTGAAGCTGCCACAGATGAAAATCCTCCACGTATGACAGTCACCACAATGTGAATACATTTCACTGATGACACCATCGATGGCTAACCTCTCTGGGCGCAGACTATGTTCTGTAATACGAAAGCTAGCCTACTGAAAGTCGCAAATGGGAAATATGAAATGGGAAATATGTCCAGCTGAAAGTAACATGTCTCACAAGAATAACTATTAAAGACGGGACACAGACATTCGAATCTCTCCTCTTATTATAATTTAGCTAGACTGTTTCTCTCAGATGGGACTTCTTGCAGGCATTACAAGCAGCGAAATGCAGGAAGATCTGCAGCGGATAGGCACTTGGTGCAGGGAGTGGCAACTGTCCCTTAACATAGACAAATGTAATCTATTGCGAATACATAGAAAGAAGGATCCATTATTGTATGATTATATGATAGCGGAACAAACACTGGTAGCAGTTACTTCTGTAAAATATCTGGGAGTATGCGTGCGGAACGATTTGAAGTGGAATGATCATATAAAATTAATTCTTGGTAAGGCGGGTACCAGGTTGACATTCATTGGGAGAGTGCTTAGAAAATGTAGTCCATCAACAAAGGAGGTGGCTTACAAAACACTCGTTCGACCTATACTTGAGTGTTGCTCATCAGTGTGGGATCCGTACCAGATCGGGTTGACGGAGGAGATAGAGAAGATCCAAAGAAGAGCGGCGCGTTTCGTCACAGGGTTATTTGGTAACCGTGATAGCGTTACGGAGATGTTTAATAAACTCAAGTGGCAGACTCTGCAAGAGAGGCGCTCTGCATCGCGGTGTAGCTTGCTCGCCAGGTTTCGAGAGGGTGCGTTTCTAGATAAGGTATCGAATATATTGCTTCCCCCTACTTATACCTCCCGAGGAGATCACGAATGTTAAATTAGAGAGATTAGAGCGCGCACGGAGGCTTTCAGACAGTCGTTCTTCCCGCGAACCATACGCGACTGGAACAGGAAAGGGAGGTAATGACAGTGGCACGTAAAGTGCCCTCCGCCACACACCGTCGGGTGGCTTGCGGAGTATAAATGTAGATGTAGATGTAGTCACAGGCTGTGAAAGGTCAGAGCTCCCGACTGACCAGGCTCTTTCAAGAAGCACACATAGCAAACACTGCACTGATCGGTAGTTTGCCGTTGAAGATATTGTTATCCCGCTGCCATCAAAGAGACAGTTAAATTAGGAAACTTTTATCAATAGTTCGCTCAACGTAGCTTATGTCAAATCGATAAAATGTTTTCTAGACTGCGGTCGCGACCGTGGATGGTGCCGATTACAGCCCCTCTGTTCAACAAACTTCGAAAAAACAGCCGCACAGTGTCGCATTGGATCAGTGAGGTGACTGGCGACGCAATCATTGAGTTCCACAACGCAGGCACAAACCAGCATGTTCCACCTGTCGATACAACTATAGCGGGACACCTGCAGCCTCGGCGAAACGCCAACTGGACTGTACGGAGGAGGAAGGAGACGACTACTAACGAGACAGAATGGAGAAAGTTTTACCTGTCGACTCCATCCAAGAAGATACCATAACTCACCAACATGTAAGTTGCATTGCTGACTTATACGCAACTACTGACAAACGACCTTTCATCTTATTTGTTGAAACCAGAGACAGAAACATCCACAGGCCCAACCCCGTGGCACTAGACAAGCTCGCTAGGTGCGAATATGAGTCTTCATTCAAGCGCATAGTCAATATTACGGTGGCAGGAAAAAACTGTGTGAAAATTTAGACTGTGTCAGGTTTAACTGCCAATGCCCTGGTTCAACATCCTTTCTTAGACAAAGCAAATTTGGAAGCCTATATTCCGAAGTTCTTCACCACTATACAAGATATCATTAGTAATGTTGAACTCTCTCTTATTGATGATGAATTACTGACAGAAATGACGTGTTGTTGCGAACTTAGTACCATCAAGATATTTTGTGAAATTATAATCCTGAACAGGCAAAAGGTAACAAAATCGTCACAAGTTAGTGTTGTGACATTTAGATCACAGAGGCCCCCACAGTTCGAATATGTTACTGAAATTTGCTGTCCAGTGGACGTGTATGTACCCTTACAATGCCGTAATTTTTTGTGATTTAAAAATGGCAGCAAACAGTGCAGAGATAACACAAGGATTGTGTACTGCTGAGGACGGAACATATGCCCGTTGGAGGACCAATCACCCGATCTCTATTTCTGTACCGGCGGTCACAGTGATCCCTTTCCAACCTGCCCAATGTATGTGAAACACAAAGAGATCAACAAAACTATGTCTCTCAATAATATTACGTTTCTAGAAGCAGCAACTGCGTCTGAAAACAGGCATTATGCGAATGGCGTTACTTCTCGGCCAAAAACTGCGAGAGAGGGTGCAGAATTCCTTCCAACTCAACAGCGAATAAATGCAAATATCTGCACCGCCACCTACTGTCCGCATCGACCAACCAACCTCATGACGATAATGCCAGAGACGTCGTAAAGGTGGCTCCAGTGGATTCACCGCCGATACTGCCGCCCGTTCCTGTCATACAGCATACCTAACTTATCCATTCGCAACTTGTAACTTCTATGGAACACAGAGGGCCCCAAAAAGCCTGGTTCCCTGGACCCAATTGTACCAACCAAAATTCTGTCTCCCTCTCACCCCAGAGGCCTCCAACCACTACCCGCCACAGATTCACAGCCTCACCCAATAGAGTGATATTGGGAATTACCTCGCTAACAACGTTATAAGTACACTTATGGCTGTGACGATCGATATATCACACCAGTCTACTCCAGTACTACAAACAGATGAGATCCGGACGTTAATCCTAAATATGTTGACCCCGTTCCTTTCCACCAAAATGGCTTATAAAATCATCCATTGGAAACAAAGATCGATAAAGCCAACAGAAAGACAGCCTTAGATATTTTCTTGTAAAAACTACTGTACACATTTGTTTCGTCACCGAAACATGGTTAAAAGCGAACGAACAGTACACACTCCTGGGCTGCTCCGGCATTATAAAAGAGAGAGATTATGGCTAACGAGGTGCAGCGTCTTTGGTAAGAAAAAATCCACTTTTGCTGTCTCAATACTGGCACTCAGCTTGAAACATTGCAAATAGTGGTTATCCTTCTGCGGTTAAATGATCTCCACGTGAATTTGGTCTCAACGTACAATGCATCTAATGACAAAATGCCCATACAACCGTAAATAACAATCATTGCCGCCCTTTTCTGCTTGGTGACTTTAATGGCCATCACACACTTTGGGCCTGCAGAAATGCAACGCGATGTGAAAAATACCAGTGGATGTACTATACTCGGAAAACCTTATACTACTAAATAATGGTTCACCCACACGAATAGTCCACGCAAATGTGTTAACGACGGCAGTGGACCTGAACATAACATCCTCATCATTGTCTACGGAACAACAGTGGAAGCCAGACCGAACACTTTATGTTCGGAACACTTGTCAGTTCCAATCACAATACATGCAGAGACTAGGGAGACTGTCAAACACGCAGTCATCTGGGAATGGAACACAAACAATGTCAACTGGAGACTAAACAAAGCACGACTGGAAAAGAAACTGGAATAGATCATCATTAGATTAGAGTAGATTTACTTTCATTCCAATTGATCCGTAGTGAGGGGGTCCTACAGGATGCAGAACATGTCAGAAAAACAAAAATACATGACAAATATTTACAACTGAAACAAATAAGCTAATGTACCTTCGACAGGTCCCAAGTGGAATTATCGTCTTTTTTTTTAATGAACACTATATGAAAAAATCATTTCAAACACTCATTTACTAAGATCGCACTAATGCACTTAATTTAAAATAACAAAATGTTTTTTAATTTATAAGGTAATAAACATAAAATAGAACTACTGCAATACTTATATACTATGAACAAATTACTGCACTAAAATGGTGCAGAAGTTTGATTGTACTTACACACACACACACACACACACACACACACACTTACTTACATTGAGCACATAACTTTACTGAAATAGTGCAGAAGTTATATTGTACTTATCCACACACACACACACACACACACACACGCACACACATACACTTATTTACAATGAACACATTACTGCAAAGAAGTGCATCGTCCAATCTTATTAAATGTGGGCATAGAACTCCCACTGATGCAATCAGTGAAGAAGCCAAGATGAAACTTAAGAAAAGCAATTTGGGGAACATATAAAAGAGAAATTGATACCAACATACGGTTTATTCCAGCAAAGAGAGATAATTGTGCAAGATTTACTGGCCTTATAACAGCGACGGCGAAGAGAAACATACCAAGGCGATATAGAAAGCAGTACATAACATGCCGGAACTCTGAAACTGAAGAACTGTACAGAGAATACCAGGAAAAAAGTAACCCACAACTAGGAAGCCATTTGCTAGAGTCGCTCAATGAGCAAAGGAAGAAAAGATGTGAAGAAACCACTGCAAATGTGAACTTCACGCATTCTAGCAGGCAAAGATGGTCATTGTTAAGACGCCTGGGGGCAGCTACTCATACACCATCCCCGAAACCACCAATACCACCAAACCAGATTGCCTCACATATAAAAGAGAGAGCTGAAAATGTAATGTTGAGTCAAGAGAATAGAACATCCGTTATGGAGTCACTCAAAGAAGTAAAGAGCACCCAACACGAAAACAGACAGTTTTCAAAACCTTTTACTATCAGGGAGGTAAACAAAGGTATAAAAACCCTCAAACTACGGAAAGCAGCTGGAGCTGATCATATATTTCCTGAATTAATACAAAATCTGGGACCAATAGCAAGAACCTGGCTTAAAGACTACTTCAATGACATACAAAAAACTGGAGATATATCGAAGGAATTTTAATGTCTTTTACTCTCGCCATCCCTAAACCAGGGAAATCTGGTGAAAACCCTGCAAACTACCGCCCGATAGCATTATTGAGCATTTGCTATAAGTTGCTGGAGAGACTGATCTACAATAAGATATACCCAACGATAGACAAACACCTGCATCACGAACAAGCCGGATTCAGAACTAATCGTAGTTGCTGCGAACAAGTATTAGCCCTCACATCGTACATAGAATCGGGATTGCAGAAAGGATTGAAAACATCAGCAGTGTTTGTTGACCTCAGTGCAGCTTATGATACGGTACGGATAGATTGTCTTATCATGAAATCTGCCAACATGATTCCATGCTTGAAATTGACAAACCTGTTGGAAAAAATGCTGAAAGTCCGATATTTCAAAGTAAACCTGGGGTCACAAAGCAGCAAGTCTAAAAGAATAAAAAACAGACTTCCCCAAGGATCTGTATTGGCTCCACTGCTTTTTAATGTTTACATCAGTCACATAGTAGACACTGAGTCAAGTAAGTTTTGCTACGCTGATGACATGGCTATAGCTACTCAAAGAAAATGGCTGGAAGATGGTGGAAGAATTCTAACTGCTGACCTGGAAGTACTAAACCAGTACTACAAAAAATAGAGACTGTGCCCAAACCCAAATAAAACAGAGACCTGCGCCTTCCATTTAAATAACAGACTAGCAGACAGGGAACTAAATATTACTTTCTGCGGAAAACGAATTAAACATAACAAATTTCCCAAATATTTAGGCATAACTCTTGACAGGTCACTTACCTTCAAGAAACACCTGGAACTAACTAGCCAGAAATTGAAAATCCGAAATAACATCATCCAGAGATTAGCAGGTACCACATGGGGAGCGGATGCAAATACACTACGTGTTACAGCAATATCATACGTCTATTCCGTGGCAGAGTACTGTTCCCCTGTGTGGAGTACGAGTGCCCATGCAAAAAAGATTGACGCCCAGATCAATGAAGCCATGAGGACAATAACAGGGACACTAAAGTCAACACCTCTACAATGGCTTCATTTCCTCTCAAACATCACTCCGCCTGAAATTCGTAGACAGCAGGAAACAATTCAGGAATGGCAAAAAATAAATCATGCAGATAAGGCAAGAGTCCTACCGATACACCAAGTACTAGACGACCGCTGACGATATCGGCTTAAATCAAGAGCGCCAATATGGGAAGACAGAACACTTGCCCAAGGAAATACCTACGACTGCGACAAATACTGGAAAACCAAGTGGAACTATAATGACATTAACCGACGCAATAAAGAGGACCCCAGCCTACAACTCCCAATAATGCAGCTTCCTCGTAAAATCTGGTGCCAGCTTAACCGTGTGAGAACTGGACACACGAGAACTAAATCTATGCTGTACAAATGGGGCGCCAATGATAACCCATTGTGTGACTGTGAAACTGATGAACAAACATTACAACATCTAGTGCAAGATTGCCCACTGCGAAGATTCTGTGGTGACTGGAGAGACTTCGTGGAGCCCAACACTGCTGCCGTTAAATGGCTGTCACATTTCGACATAACTTTTTGACGAATTGTAGCTGTGATTATATTTCAACTTTGCTCAGATTTAATAATGACTGGTGTTTGTTCTGTTTATATTATTACGTATGTGTGTATATGTATATTTGTATTTATATGTTCTGTTATGTAAATTTACGATGTCAATACCGCACTTGCACTGGTAAAGCCATACGATGAATAATAAATAAATAAACTGCACTGAAGTTGAGCAGAAGTTAGATTGTGGTTCTACTGAGTAGTATATCAATGGAGTAGAAGGAGTTGGCCACCAATAAATCCTTTAGGCTTCTCTTAAACTGAATTTCATTGGTTGTTAAGCTTCTTATGGCTGCTGGCAAGTTATTGAAAATGTGTGTTCCTGAATAATGCACACCTCTTTGTACAAGAGTAAGTGACTTTAAATCCTTGTGAAGATTATTCTTATTTCTAGTATTGATTCTATGAACTGAGCTGTTGCTTTGAAAAAGTGATACACTTTTAATGACAAATTTAACTGAGGAACAAATATTTTGGGAAGCAGTAGTTAATACCTCTAGTTCCCTAAACAAGATTCTGCAGGATGTTCTTCAGTTCACACCAGATATAACTCTTATTGGATGTTTTTGTGCCAAGAAAACTTTAGCTTGGCTTGATGAATTACCCAAAAAAATAATCCCGTATGAAATTATGGAATGAAATTGAGTATAGTATTCCAGGTATTTCATTTTTATATCCCCTATGTCTCACACAATTCGCATTGCAAATAGGGATTTGTTAAGACGCTTCAGCAGTTCTGTGGTGTGCACCTCTCAGTTGAATTTATTATCAAGCTGTAATCCCAAGAGGCCGGCCAGAGTGGCCGAGCGGTTCTAGGCGCTATAGTCTGGAACCGCGTGACCGCTATGGTCGCAGGTTCGAATCCTGCCTCGGGCATGGATGTGTGTCATGTCTTTAGGTTAGTTAGGTTTAAGTAGTTCTAAGTTCTAGGGGACTGATGACCACAGAAGTTAAGTCCCATAGTGCTCAGAGCCATTTGTAATCCGAAGAATTTAACGCTGTCTACCTCTTCTATCTGCTTGTCATCGTATGTTGGACATATACTCGTGGGACACACCTTACAATTCTGATCTGCATGTAGTGTGATTTTTCAAAGTTTAGTGACAAAGAATTGGCTGGGAACCAGTGATTAATGTCCACAAATATTTTACTAGCCTATCTTTCTAAGACTGCACTTGATTTGTATCATCGGCAAACAAAACAAACTTGGCATCTGGTAATGTTGCTAATGAAAGGTCACTGATATACACAAGAAAAATTAGGGGCCCTAAGACAGAACCTTGTGGGACCCCACATGTAATTAGTTCCCAGTTGGATGATATCTGATAGCTTAATACATGTCTCTTTCTTCATAACACCCTTTGTTTCCTGCCAGATATGTATGATTTGAACCATTTTGCAGCATTTCCTGTTACATCATAATATTGTAATTTACTTAAAAGGATGATTTACACAGTCAAATGCGTTTGACAGATCACAAAATATACCAGTTGTCTGCAATTTTTTGTCTAATGAATTAAGTACATTTTCACTGTAAGTGTAGATAGCCATCTCAGTATCAGAACCCTTTAGAAATCCGAACTGCGACTTTGAAAGTATGTTATTTGTGATAATATGATTATAAAACTGATTGTATATTACATTTTCTAAAAATTTTGTGAATGCTGGCAAAAGTGAAATTGGACGGAAATTTGATGCTATTACTTTATCTACCTTCTTAAACAGTGGCTTAACTTCAGCATATTTCAACCATTCAAGAAATATTCCACTATAAACGACTGGTCACGCAGATTGCTTAATATGTTACTTAACTCAGAATCACATTGTTTAATTAACTTTGTTGATATTTCATCATACCCACTAGATTTTTTTATTATGTTAAAGATTTTACGATGGGCATTACTTCTGCTGGGGTAGAGTGGGTCAAATTCATATTATGGAAGGTACTAGAAAAGTCTGGTCTGAGGTTTCCATAGCAGCATCTACAGAACCTGACTACCCTGTCTCTTCAGTAACAGTTATAAAATGTTTGTTAAGAAGTTCTGCAACAGTATACACATCTGCCACCAATGTATCATTTACTCTTAATGCTATTTGTCCCTCTTCATGTCCGGTTCTACCGGTCTCCTCCTTCACTCTATCCCTCATTGTCTTCATTTAGTTATCTGATATGACTATCCTTTCCTTGTGATATATTTGCTTTGATGTACGTATTACAGTCTTCAATATTTTGCAGTATTTCTTATAATGTGCTATAGCATGAACAACAGAACTGTTTCAGATTGACAGATACAGTTTTCCTTTTGTTTTAGAAGATACCGCTATTCCTTGAGTAATCCATGACTTTGCTCTAACCTTGGTGAGTTTTTGTGGGAAAACAGTGTTCAGACAAGGTAAACACTTTATCAGTAAAAGTGTTATATTTTTCATTCATTCTATGAGCACTGTCTATATCTACATCTACATCTACATCCATACTCCGCAAGCCACCTGACGGTGTGTGGCGGAGGGTACCTTCAGTACCTCTATCGGTTCTCCCTTCTATTCCAGTCTCGTATTGTTCGTGGAAAGATGGATTGTCGGTATGCCTCTGTGTGGGCTCCAATCTCTCTGATTTTATCCTCATGGTCTCTTCGCGAGATATAGGTAGGAGGGAGCAATATACTGCTTGACTCTTCGGTGAAGGTATGTTCTCGTAACTTCTACAAAGGCCCGTACCGAACTACTGAGCGTCTCTCCTGCAGAGTCTTCCACTGGAGTTTATCTATCATCTCCGTAACGCTTTCGTAATTGCTAAATGATCCTGTAACGAAGCGCGCTGCTCTCCGTTGGATCTTCTCCATCTCCTCCATCAATCCTATCTGGTTCGGATCCCACACTGGTGAGCAGTATTCAAGCAGTGGGAGAACAAGTGTACCATAACCTAGTTCCTTTGTTTTCGGATTGCATTTCCTTAGGATTCTTCCAATGAATTTCAGTCTGGCATCTGCTTTACCGCTTTCAACTTTATATGATCATTCCATTTTAAATCACTCCTAATGCGTACTTCCAGATAATTTACGGAATTAACTGCTTCCAGTTGCTGACCTGCTATATTGTAGCTAAACGGTAAGGGATCTTTCTTTCTATGTATTCGCAGCACATAACATTTGTCTACATTGAGACTCGATTGCCATTCCCTGCACCATGCGTTAATTCACTGCAGATCCTCCTGCATTTCAGTACAATTTTCCATTGTTACCACCTCTCGATATACCACAACATCATCCGCAAAAAGCCTCAGTGAATTTCCGATGTTATCCACAAGGTCATTTATGTATATTGTGAATAGCAACGGTCCTAAAACACTCCCCTGCGGCACACCTAAAATCACTCTTACTTCGGAAGACTTCTCTCCATTGAGAATGACATGCTGCGTTCTGTTATCTAGGAACTCTTAAATCCAATCACGCAACTGGTCTGATAGTCCAAATGCTCTTACTTTGTTTATTAAACGACTGTGGGGAAGTGTATCGAACGCCTTGCGGAAGTCAAGAAACACGGCATCTACCTGGGAACGTGTGTCTGTGACCCTCTGAGACTCGTGGACGAATTGCGCGAGCTGGGTTTCACCCGATCGTCTTTTTCGAAACCGTTGGAGATTCCTACAGAGTAGATTTCTAGTCTCCAGAAAAGTCATTATACTCGTACATAATACGTGTTCCACAATTGTACAACTGGTAGACGTTAGACATATAGGTCTATAGTTCTGCACATCTGTTTGACGTCCCCTCTTGAAAACGGGGATGACCTGCGCCCTTTTCCAATCCTCTGGAACGCTACGCTCGTCTAGAGACCTACGGTACACAGCTTCAAGGAGGTGGGCAAGTTCCTTCGCGTATTCTGTGTAAAATCGAACCGGAATCCCATCAGGTCCAGTGGCCTTTCCTCTTTTGAGCGATTTGAATTGTTTCTCTATCCCTCTGTCGCCTATTTCGATATCTACCGTTTTGTCATCTGTGCGACAATCTAGAGAAGGAACTACAGTGCAGTTTTCCTCTGTGAAACAGCTTTGGAAAAAGACATTTAGTATTTCGGCCTTTAGTCTGTCATCCTCTGTTTCAGTACCATTTTGGTAACAGAGTGCCTGGACATTTTGTTTTAATCCACCTACCGCTTTGACATAAGACCAAAATTTCTATGGATATTCTGCCAAGTCAGTACATAGAACTTTACTTTGATATTCATTGAACGCCTCTCGCATAGGCCTCCTCACACGACATTTCGCTTCGCGTAATTTTTGTTTGTCTGCAAGGCTTTGGCTATATTTATGTTTGCTGTAAAGTTCCCTTTGCTTCCGAAGCAGTTTTCTACTTAGGTTGTTCTACCACGGTGGCTCTTTTCCATTTCTTACGATCTTGCTCTGCACATACTCATCTAATGCATATTTTATGATGGTTTTGAACTTTGTCCACTGATCCTCAGACAGCTTTGGAAAAAGACATTTAGTATCTCGGCCTTTAGTCTGTCATCCTCTGTTTCAGTACCATTTTGGTCACAGAGTGTCTGGACATTTTGTTTTGATCCACCTACCGCTTTGACATTAGACCAAAATGTCTTAGTATTTTCTGCCAAGTCAGTACATAGAACTTTACTTTCGAATTCATTGTACGCTTTTCGCATAGCCCTCCTCACACTACATTTCGCTTCACGTAATTTATGCTTGCCTGCAAGGCTTTGGCTATGTTTATGTTTGCTGTGAAGTTCCCTTTGTTTCCGCAGCAGTTTTCTAACTCGGTTGTTGTGCCACGGTGGCTCTCTTCCATCTCTTACGATCTTTCTTGGCACATACTCATCTAACGCATATTGTACGATTGTTTTGAACTTTGTCCACTGATCCTCAACACTATCTGTACTTGAGACAAAACTTTTGTGTTGAGCCGTGAAGTACTCTGAAATCTGCTTTTTGTCACTTTTGCTAAACAGAAAAATCTTCCTACCTTTCTTTATATTTCTATTTACGGATGAAATAATCGATGCAGTAACCGCTTTATGATAGCTGATGCCCTGTTCTGCGTTAACTGTTTCAAATAGTTTGGGTCCGTTTGTCACCAGAAGGTCTAATATGTTATCTCCACGAGTCGGTTCTCTGGTTAACTGCTCATGGTAGTTTTCAGATGAAGCACTTAACAAATGTCACTGGATTCTTTGTCCCTGCCACCCGTCATAGACGTTTTGAGTGTCCCAGTCTATATCCGGCAAATTAGAATCTCCACCCAGCACTATAACATGGTGGAGAAATGTACTCGAAATATTTTCCAAATTTTCCTTCAGGTGTTCTGCCACAACAGCTGCTGAGCCAGTGGGCCTATAGAGGCATCCAATTACCATGTTTGAGCCTGCTTTAACCGTGACTAAATTATCTCCGTTAATTGCTTTCGATACTATTGCACTTTTTGTCGCTATAAACACTCCTCCCCCTTCACTGTCCAGCCTGTCTCTGCGGTATACATTCTAATCTGAGTTTAGAATTTCTTTACTGTCTACATCTGGTTTCAACCAACTTTCTGTCCCTAGTACTATGTGGGCATTGTGACCGTTTATTAATGAGAGCAGTTCTGGGACCTTTCTATAGACGCTCCTGCAGTTTTGCATTACCACATTAATACTGTTATTCCCTGTTGCGTTTTTCTTACTACTACCTTGCCGCGTCTCAGGAGGCGTCTTGTCGGGCCTAGGTAGGGAATTCTCCAACCTAAAAAACCCACATGTGCACTCCACACGTACTCCGCTACCCTTGTAGCCGCTTCCTGCGTGTAGTGCGCACCTGACCTATTCAGGGCGACCCTGCATTTCTCCACCCGATAGCGGAGGTCGAGAAATTTGCGCTCCAGATCTCCGAAATATCGTCTGAGCCTCAGGTTTAGCCTTCCACCCGGCTCCAAACCAGAGCACCGCAATCGGTTCTGGGAACGATACTACAAATAGTTAGGTCAGATTCCACCCTGCGAGCGAGGCTTTCCGCCTTCACCAACTCCGCCAACAGCCTGCATGAACTGCGGATGACCTCTGAACCCAGAAGGCAGGAGTCACTGGTGCCGACATGAGCAACAATTTGCAGTCGGGTGCTCCCAGTGCTCTCTATCGCGGCCAGCAGGACCTCCTCCACATCTCGGACGAGACCCCCGGCGGACAGAGTGAACACTGGCCTTCTTCCCCGAACTTCCCGCTATTTCCCTAAGCGGCTCCATCACCCGCCTAACGTTGGAGCTCGCAATCGCTAATGAACCCCTCCCCCCATGTGCCTGCTCGGACCTTGCTGAAGGAGCGGCCACGTGTCCACTCACAGGCAGAGCGGGCGATACCACTCGGCCAGCCTGCACATTGACCCTCCGTCTCGTGCGCCGCGAACGCCGCTGAACCCGCCACTCCAATTGGGGAAAGGGTGGCCCAACCGCGCCCACTACCCGTGAAGATGTCTCGACTAGAGATGGGCAAAACTGTTCTTTTCAGAGATTGGATCAGAACTGTTCACTCCCTGAAATGAATTAGCTCTTTTTCATGACTCACCACTCATTTACAATAGAAAATAAATTGAAGGCACATTGCCCTTTAAACTTGGTTTATTCCAGTACTATACCTGTATTTTGATCTTATTTGATCCTATTTTGAAGTAACACAGATAATGAGTAAGAATTTTGTATTGTTTATTGAAATTTCCACGATATGACAAAGTTTTTGATTATTGATTTATTTTGCACTATCGTGGTTTTTTGTGTGATCGGAAAATGTTGTAACTCGAGATTTACATTAACAATATATTTGGCTATAATGTATTAAAATTTCATTAACCTCATACAAATACATCGCAAGCCATATATTTTTAAAGTGAACGTTTCCTTCTGAAGACGCCTAAAATCGCAAAATCCGTACCAGAATAAGAAAAAAATATATAAATTTGACTGTAAAACGAAAGTGGTGCATATAGCCTTACGCTGAATAAAACAAGGAAAATATTGGTGTGTCACATTTTGTGATACGTTTATCGGTTCGCTCGTAATTAAAGCGTAAATTCGAGTGTCCATAATAAAAATCCTATGGTAAGAGGAGTCATCAGGAACCTAATCTAATCAGTTTAAACAAATAAAAATATAATAAAACCATTGATGTATACATAACATAATAATGTAATATACATAGCGGTATTACTACGAAGAACAATATCCAGTGGGGACGAACTCCGATGCAGAGGCGCTGAGTCGAGCAGGTCGAGCCGCGAGCTGTATTACTGCATGAGCTGAGACCGCAGAGACCAGAGTGACACCTGAGTCGCTTTGCTCAACGCTCTGGCTAGAGTCGAGACGGTGGGGTGAGCGTTGAGCGGGCGAGTTCCGAGGGTGGGGGAAGCAGTGAACTCACCCGCTCCGAGACAAATCGTCCGCTCCCTTGCGAGCAGGTTTTTGCAAGTAGTTCCTATGTTATCCGCTGGGTGGCTCTCTGTCCTGTTGCTCGCATCAACTGCCCAGAGGGCAGGACGTGCGACTGAAACGATCGCCGACAGAGTGCGATGCGAAGTTAAGCTGCGCCAGACACTGCACACGGCAGACGACGCACAGAGACGGCACGGCATATGTGAAACACAAAATCCAATGGGGCACTGCACAATGCAGGCAGGCAAGGTAGAAGCAGGGCAGAGGCCGGCGCTGGCTGTGTTGTGTGGCGTGCACTGTGCTCTGACCAGCAGAGGCGCTGTTGATATGCTCCGTCTCTCTCTCTCTCTCTCTCTCTCTCTGTCTCTCTCTCTCTCTGTCTCTCTCTCTCTCTGCCGTGGGAAACGTTTGGAGCTACCGTTCTTTTTTTCTGAATCACTGATTGTTCACTCCTTTGAAAGATTCAACTCTATGAATTAGTTCAAGAGCGGATCCCCCATCTCTAGTCTCGACTGTAGGGACCGTGGGTGAAGCATTTAACACCTGGGATGTACCATGTGACGCACCAGACTCCCCACTGCCGCTACACTCCGAGGCAGCAGCCTGAAGACGGCTGACCGCGGCCATCAACACGTTCAGCTGTTCGCGAACAGTGGCAGCTCTTCCTGCGTCCGTACACAGCAGTCACACATCCTATCCATCCTAAGAAAACAATTTACTGTAGAGAGATAATCAACTTTTAACTAGACTGCTAATTCACAAAAGGCGGCTGATAGCTGACTAAACTGTGCTTACTAGACACTTATTGTTGAAAACAATGAAAATAGCACTACCTTTCTCTGGACTGTATTCAAAACATAGACTAGCACTACTGGCACTACAGCTGACTAAAGGGACTCTCTCTGACTGTATTCAAAACAAACACGAAATCTATGAAACACTATTACTACACTCCAAAATTAAAGCTTCGTAAAAGCAGAAACACACGAAAGAAGAAGTGACAAGTAAGAAAAAAACAGTTAATACTTAAATTAATGTAGCTCGCTGCACAGCAGACGTGACGCAGATGGAAGTTACGACGACACTGTCCTGAGTGAAAAAATACCAGCGGTTATATGGTTAAGAAAAGACCCTTTGTTAGGGAATGGAGGACAGAAGGAAACCAAGTTTTAAGCGAGGTTAGGATTGAGACAAACTGTAAACATCATTCCAGTGAATGTCTCTGAAGACTGTCCTAAAACAACCGATTTTTGGTTTATTGATCACCCTCTTGAGCTGAGATTTAACAGACATTATATCCAGTTCAGTATTAACATTTAACAGAAGTAACTGCATGTCATGGTCTGAGAGGTCATTGACTATTGGTTTTGTTATACAACTTTGTTCACTGGACTTTTCTATAAAGATATTATCAATGGATTTTTGTGAGCAATTGGCTACCCTAGTGGGGAACTTTACAGTGGGAATTAAGTAGATTGATAGTGTTACTAACTCAAATAAGTTCTTATTGGAAGAGTCTTTAAGGAAATCTTAATTGAAGTCACCAGCAACCACAACTTCTTTGTTTTTGGTTGTTAAATGGACCAGTACAACTTCAAGGCGGTTTATGAACAGACTTAAGTTACTGCAGGAGCTATATATACACTTAATATTATGAAGGATTCTTTGTGAAATTCTACTTCTGTTGCATGTGCTTCCATATGCTGTTCTAGGCAAAATTTATGAATGTTTATGTTATTAAATTTATGACAGTTCCTGATGAATGTGGCAACTCCTCCTTTCTCCATTTCTGCTCTACAAAAGTGAGATGCTAACCTAAATCCTGTAACACTTAAAAGTTCTATACCAATGGTCACATGATGTTCAGAGATTCAGATTATGTCAGCTGGGTTTGAGGACTCCAATTCATCTATGCAGATAATTAATTCATTAATTTTATTTCTCAGTATTCGAATATTTTGATGCAATAAAGACGGCTGACATTTCACACTGACTGAGTTAAACCGGGTGTAGCTGCATGAAATGTCTGCTGATTGTGAAAATTCTTAACCAGTAAGCTGAAGTAATAAGCTAGAATTGTGTTTTTTGGTTTCTTTCTCAAACTGAAGGTTTGTCTCAAACCGAACCTCCCTTACAACTTGGTTTCCTTCTGTCCTCCATACCCTAAGAAATGGTCGTTTCTGAACCCTATAACCACTGGTATTTTATCACTCAGGACAGTGCCTCCCCTCTTTAACTTTCCTGCTATTTCCCAGCCACATTACCCTTCCCTTTCCCGTTGAGTTGAAGGCCTTGCCTAGTATAATCCCACCTATTGAGAGAATCAACAGAAACCACCCCAGTGTGTGACCCGGCACCTGACATAAGCAGCCTTTCATCGGAGCTGAAGATCCCAAAGGAGACTATGGGGTCTTGCTATCGATTATCAATGAAGCAGGGAAGTCTCAACACCTCGAAAAGGACACAAGCTGACTACTCATCCTTCGTTATCTTCTTGGAGGGATTCAGAATGTGACGCAGTCGTCAAGGAACGAAGGGAGGCACTGAAGAAATGCAAAACTCACTCTAATGATATGAACTTTCTTGCTCTTATGAAAACAGAAGCTACACCCAAGAAATTATTCATGTACAAAAAAATATCATGTCAAAATTTCTGTACTGGATTGTGCTAAGAAACATAAGTAACTAGGATTTGGAATGCGATAAGGAAAATAAAAGTCGGTTTCACAATGTAGATGGACACTCTCCACCACCCGACGTACTATTAGAATCTTTCTTACGTATGGTACCGGCACCTGAGGTAATGGACAAGGAAGATGAGGTGGAATACGAAGAGAACAACAATGTCATTACACAACCCTTTTCAGTGTAAGAACTCCACATTGTGCTCTCTCAAGAGGAAGGTGCTCCACCTAGCAGGTATTACCCAGTGCTACAACACATCCCACACAGATGTAAATTGCTGCTGCTCAAAATTTACTGTAGTGTATGCACACAAAAATCAAAATCGAACCTCTAAAAGTATATCCTGTCGTCCCCATCCACGAATAGGGAAAAAGATGTGGTAAACAGTTGTCATATCGGCCTGTCACCTTACTATCGCATTCGGCGAATGCAATTAAAAGGATTATTAATCAGTGCTTAGAGTGAAGGTGTGTATACAAGAAAATATTACCGGAAAGACAACTTGGGTTTCGAAAAGGAAAACAGACAACTCAAATATTCTGCCGCTAGTTACTGGCGTTCAGCTAAATTTCTCTCGGAATAATTACGTGATAATTGCTTTCATAGACTTGGCTAAAACGTACGACAAGACTAGTAAGTCTTAGTGACAAAGTCGGAGAATCTCCAGATTGCAAACCGAGTCGTGCGTAACATTCTAAGCTCTCTAGCCAATGTGAAGACAATCGTTTTGCAACGCGGAACTACACTGGGACCCAGAGAAACTAGCAGAGGGCTCTCACAGAAGTCAGTCTTGGCTGCCTTATTTTTCACTCTCTATACTGCAGGCTTTCACGACCTCTTTGACAGTGAGATCCAAATACTAAAATATGCAGGCGATGTATGCATATATTGCGAAGACAGCATTGTTTAGTCCTCTCATCTGGAAATGCACACTGACCGCATAAGCCTGCATGAGTAGTGTGCAGAAAGTTCCTTCGACATGTTTACTAGCAAGTCTACTCTTATGATCTTTGTTCGCTATAGGGTTCCACTTCCTCTAAAAGACGCAAATGGGGCAATATATATCTCCTGTCGCGAAAACGACTCAGTATCTTTGGATGGTTATTGATGATAAACTAAGATGGGCCACTCATATCCGGCATATTATTACCAAATATAAAAAAAGCTTGCACTCTTTTCATAGCTACGACTGGAGGATGATTGGACTGTGATCATCGGACAGCGATGAGCAGCCGCTACTAAGAATACACTTTTGATTACGGGCACCTATGCTACAGATCAGCATCAGACAGCTTCAGAGACTTGACACTACGCAGTACAAAACCTTGTGTATGGTTACTGGGGGAGAGGGGGAGGGGGATGGGGGTTCATGGAAAGTTCTGCCAACACATTACAGGGAATGAACTACTGTTAAGGTAGCGACAAATATTCCTCTGCTAGAAATTCCTCCTGCTCCTCTGAACAAGTACGAATTCCTTAACAAAAAAATCCGGCAGTTAATATCGTATTGTGTGTATGCGGGTGATACTGGATAAATAAGCAACATCCAGTAGTCGCAGCTGAATGCATGGCGATGCATGTATTAAGACACCAGGTGTGGAAAAGTCCTTCAATGCCACACAATAACAGACCATATGAAATTCAACGGATTGAGGCCATGACTAATTAAACGTTTCAGATTCAGGACCGAACTAAAGCTTGGCTTTAGTGGATGCCCTCCTGAGGGATATGGTGCCATACTCTGTCGAATTGACACGTCCAGTTGAGCTGGTTGGAGGGTTCCTGCCCGTAATACTCCTAACGTTCTCAGCTGGTTAGAGCTCCGGTGACCTTGATGGCAAAGGTAGGGTTTGGCAAGCACGAAGACAACCAGTAGAAACTCTTGCAGTGTGAGGCCGAGCATTATCTTCCTGAAATGTAAGCCCAGGATGTGAAGATCAGCGGACACCGCTACACAGAAGCCATAAATAGCTAGATCTAGGATCCGGCAGTTGACTCCAATGAGAACTTCTGAAAGAATGAGTCGCTATTCCTCGAGGGTAGGTGTCAGTGCGATTAAGACATGCAGCATTCATTGTGGCATAACAGTTAACTTCGCTAGCTGTCGTGCTGTATGTTGCCATTTCAAACTCGACCGCTACTAAATACTTTTTATTTAGTATTTACCGTTTGTGGAAACTTCTATAAATATCTTACACTTATAAAGTTTGTATATTCCGGAATTCTTGATGTTTGTATAAATATCAGGACTCTCGGTCTAGGACTTCTGTTCTATTAGGACGAAACGTTTGTGTCAGCAATAAACATCTTTTGCTGCTAAGCTTTGTACTTTATTAACTACCGTGCTTTCGGATTTGGATTTGATCCTCGATACTACGTAAAGCATTACGGACATGGAAGAGGAGATGAAGGAAGATGAGATAGGAGATAAGACATTGCAAGAATAATTTTACTGAGTACTGGAAAATATTAGTCGAAACACGGGCGATGGAGTAACTGACATTCACTCAGAATTATTTAGATCGAAATCACAGAAAGCCCTACCTAAACTATTCCACCAGGCGTACAAAATGTATGGTACAGCCGAAATACCACCAGACTTCAAAATTAGTATAAGAATTCTAGATACAAAAATTTCAAGTTCTGAGAGCTGGAATTATTAGTTTAACAAGTCTTAATTGCAGATCTCTGACACGTATAACTTACTGAAGAATGAAAAACCTGGCCAACCTCGGGGTGGATCATTTTGTGTTCTGGAGACATATAGATTAGGACCAGAACAGAATAGTAACTGCAATACCGTTTCCTTATTTACAACTACATGTAGTAAATTACTGTAGTACGTTAATGGTCTGCTAATTTACATTCTCCATACATGAATAGCAATTCTCCTTTCTTTTTGTTGGTGTACATTGCACCTCCACAGGCAGTCAACTGAGGATGGTTGACTGAATGACCAGTGTGCGTCTTCGTTGAGTTTCCATTTGTTTGCTATCAGCTCCATTAAGTTACTCAAGGTTCCCGTAGTGTGTTCTAGTACAGGATAGTAAACGCCAGTTTTGTGTTACGTTTTTAATATTGTCATGTTTACGAGAACGGTAGTGCGTAGCTTCTTTCTGAAAACTTCTTGAGCAGAGAAACTGGGTTATCAAATAAATGATTTACGGTGATATTTAAAAAAAAGATGCTATGGTTTCCCTATCTTCGTAACGAACAAAGTTATAAGAAAAGTAATTTCGTTGGTTAACGTCCTCCTGGTAACCAAACAACTAATGTATAAATTGTTAATGATCTCCGGTAACCAGCCACAAAATGATTTTAGGTTACTTTATTCAAAAAGTACCGTTATCAGTTTCGAACGTATGTAATTTATCTTCTGGCGCGTTTCATACACTCTTCAAAACATATTATGCGTTGATTTGCCAGTGAGTAATCTTTGGATAATCAATAATTCAGTGTTATAAAAGTGTAATGAACATCGTTGTCCTGCAGAATTATGAAACTCACGTGAAATATCCATCCGGAACCTGTTTTTCACACTTTTCCTACAGCGAATCATATTCGTAAGGTTGGTGTATTTTCACAAAAACATTCCCCGTAACTATTACCTTAATCAGCAGAGTGAGTTGGCTAGTATTGCTTTCCTAAAAAACTTTGGAATATAATTATCTCTCTACAACAGTCTGCAGATCAAGTAACTAATTTTACAATAAATGTCTTGTAACGACGTATACGACGCTGCGGGCCCATCGGAAGATAAAATTTTATAATATTGTCTTGTATCTAGTATAGTCCACGCTTCCTTTCCATAAACGACGTATCTCCATAATGTAACACTGTATCCCATTTCTATAACAGATATGTGCAGCATATACACTCCGTACTCGTTTCTTCGTGTTTTGAGTCAGAACATGTTGTGTGCACTGAAAATTTGTTTTGTTAAAATAAGTGTCTAATAATTCAAACAAACGTCTGTGGTTCTGAAAATAAAAAAAAAAAATAAAAAAAACATGAAGAGTATGATTCGCTGGAGGGAAACTGAAAACAATTGTTCTAGACGAACATTTTACGTTAACGCAAGTCCGTGGCGCAATCATCTTTATTACAAGCTTGTAATAGTGAGTGACTGATTAATCTAGGAAACGTTACCGCCAACCGAAAGCAAAAAAAGTCACCTGTTGATTAAGTGTATAAAATAGAAACCGGAGAAGGTACTTTATGAATAAAGTAACCTAAAACTAATTTATAGCTGGTTGCTGTACACCATCAGCAATGTATTTTACATAACAGCGACCGTCTCCAACCATGTGTGTAATTGACAATATTGCATTAACAACATATGATTGATATATGTCTTCTTTCGTTCTGGACACAGTTATTTGGGGTGATGAAGGTAAATGGGGCTACCTATGTATTATTCTACATAATTAAGTTGTAGGGAAGTATTTCTTTTAACTAATGGAAAAATATGTAGTTCTGCTCATATATCTATACTGTAGTGTGTTTCATTCAATTATGCAATTGTAATTTATTTAAAATTTTTTTAAAACTAGGAAAAGCAATTCATGTAAAGAGGATTCGTGTTTTTCAACCTGATTAGTGCACCTTGATTTGAGTTTACCTAATTGTTCGGTACAATTGACTGGCTTTTTCTCCTCCATTGCCTTCTCTCTTATTAATATTTGTAAATCGTAGGAATTATTCACACCTGAGGTTTGGCATTACAGTTCTCACTATTAATATTGTTTACATTCACATCTTCATTTTGACATTTCGTACCGATAGTGCAGTATTTTCATTATTTATATTTTCCTCACATTAAAAACGTATCGATAATTTTCAATATGTTCAGTGATTTTTATGTCAGTGATAGTAAGGTAAGAAACCAAAAAGGTAAAATGTTTAGAGAATGCATTGGCGACGGTCTTCTAAGCTTAAGCCTTAAAGATTGCCAGTGTATGGTTTCAGTAGAAACAAGCGTTAAATTGCATTTGAAGCAGAGCTTTCTTATCGCTCCCTGTAAAATTGTTGATACCAAGCAGTACCCTAATTATTAATTTGTAAATGCTAGAGACCAGTAACTTTAATTCAAATGATACTGAGTGATGTAAGACTATTTGGAATAGCAGGGTCGAGCAAATGCCTAGATAATAAGTCACCGCTTATTAGGAAAGTGAAGATTATTGCTGCTGAATATGTCTAGGAGCATGAGGTCAATAGATCTGACACCCAAACCTCTCCATGTCAGACACCCAGATCTGTATGAAACATCGTTTTTTGTAAACAGAGTATCAAACAAAATTTCGAATTAGTTCCTACTATGTTATGACGTCCAGCAGAACGGGAGTAAACGTTATCTAAACGTAACACCAAGAGAACGGAGTACAGGAAAGGCACAACAGTGAGTAACTAATCTGTTAAGCTTCCGTGGGGAATTTGGTAGACCGTTACACCTTAGTACCGAGGGTCCTGGGCTGATACTCCAATGATGACAACTTCTTAGCTGTACTATGCGCGAAAGTATTCTATGGGACTATTAGTATTTCTCCACGTGTGATGCAATTCCTTCTTTATTCTAATGTTCCGATTGTCTACGTTTGTGCAGTGAAACTACAAATGCACTAGCTGCTTCGTCACGGGGGGTTGTCTATTCTGTCGCACATATGCGACAGAAAACACACCCAGTTTTAGAAATGTACTCCATAGGATTGCTACTTTCAACTGTCAACGCGAAAGCTGATTACTAAACGAACATTGCTACATCTCCGAAAAGTCCTTTTACATGTTACGAAAATGTTCTCCCATACAACATTTTCACGAGTAATAAGTTAAAACATACTGTCATCAGTGGTGTTCGAACGAAGGATCTCCTGTACGACGATCTCATGCTGCACCAACTCACCCACGCGAGATCTACGAAACTACCAATCACAGATACGTATTCCTTGTGCTCCGTAGTTCTGGTGTTACTTTTAATTACCATTTACATATTTTCTACTGGATGACAGCACATAGAACGAACTAAATGGGTGTTTTGGTTGATGCTCTGTCTACATACAACTTTTGGCACCGATCTGAGTGTCTGACATCTGGAGGTTTGAGCGTGAGCACTAAAACAGCTGTTTAACTTGGAGGGGGGGGGGCGGGAATAAATCGATCGTGACCTGGGTTAACACGTTGACTGCCACAACGCCGCTAGCGGTCACACCACAGTCCCATGCCTGACGCCGTGAGCCGGTCTGACGGTGAAATATCCATAATAAGGGGTGCGGCAGTCAGCTTGTTAACTAATTAATCTAACTTTCTCTCAAAGTAATACAGAGAAACCATGGAAAAGCAAGTAACTGTGGTTTCAACGCCGTATCTTCAGTCTATGAGCCTGGCGTGTTAATCGTCTTCTCGCCACATTGATTTGCACTAAAATAAGGCTCATATTGATTATAAATGATTTACTCTGTACAGAGCCCAGCTGTCGCAACAACCTATAATGCTTCAGGAACGCCATTATTACTGTAGCAGTTGTGCCACTCACTACAACATATATAATTATGTATTATCTAAAATTTACATAGAGTTTAGAGACTGATTTTAGGGAATGTAGGTGGTGTGCAAAAACTCTCTCAACGTATCTGTGTTGCTCCTGAGCAGGTGAAAAGGCTCGAGTTCTTCTTTGTTGTGAAACACTGCTACAATAATTTATGTACATAACTTTTTCCCCTTCAGTGAATGAGTAAAAAAATATATCCAGTTTAAATGCAAAATATGTGAGTACTTCATGAAATACAGTTCCACATGATAAAGTTTAATGTGCGAATATAACTGATATTAAAACTAAATAGTTACCCAACAACGGAAGATTTGTTTCTTTCTTTTTTAAACCGTTATTGACTAATTAAAGCATTTGACACCTCAATACTACGCATTACAAACAAAGTAAGTGTTATTTGCAATGTTAATTACTGCTGTGAAGCATAATTTCGTTCTTGAAAGTCATTAAACTTCCCAGTTTACATCTATGTGGATTGTTTACGTAATATAAGGCCACCAAGAAACTAAAAATGAATCGTTTTCTATCAGATAAATTAATAAAGCAGTATATTTTCTTTATTTTAAGTAAGAAATTTATTCCTTAACATTTGGATCCTTATTACTTAATTTTTAAAACTATGAATTACCACAGTAGTTACACTTAATTCATTTAATATAACATTATTGTACATAAAATGTAGAAAACGAACACATATATGAGAATAAAATACTGGAAGGTATGTCAAAAGAAAAACTGTACCAAAAAATATAATTTTCTTTTATACGACAATTTTACTATACAAATTTAAAATTTTCAGATACTTTATGTCCAAAACGTAGATTTTACCGACGCCGATGAACTTCAAATACAAATTTTCCACCGTCAGATATGGACAAAACACTTTTGCGCTCTCAAATTCCTCTTCCTTCAGAGTATGAGACCTTTAGAAAATTGGTAATATATTAGGTACGACCTAGTGAAATGAATGTGATTAAATTTAATGCAAAGTATCGAAGTTAGAACTATTATAAGAACTAAACATTATAAATGTAGTGAACAAAATAATTATCACCCATTAGTATGTACTACTACTAGTATCAACCAAACGTATAATTTCGAAGATAAAAATGTTATCACAGAAATGTGTCTGAACAGTAAATTAAGATGATCTCATCAGTGAACTTCGTACAAAAATTTTTGTTGTAAGTAATAACGAATTCAGATAGGTGCTGTAGCTATATCGTTACCAAGTTTCACTACCAGCTCTTATTTCCCCAACTGCTTATAATACTACGTCTTAAAGTGAGTATGGTTTTTTAAGTCGATGTAATATTATTTCAAGGAAATTAAAAAAATACGTATCCTCTAGTTGGGAGTTTATTATTGCAAATATATTGTAATACGTTTCACACAATTCGATTAATGACACATTTATATTATGTGGTAAATATATTCCTGTCGACTCTCTGAAAAATCTTGAAATAAATTGAACTAGTTTACCAAATTCAAATGAACCGTTTCTTCGTATGTGCAATAAGAAAGTAATTTTTTCTCTTCACTTAAAAATCAACACTACCTCCACAGTCCACTATTCGCCCACCTTTACAACAATAGCAAAATTATGAGTCAACAACAGTGGTTATACTACAGCAATCACTTAATGTTACCAGTTCAACTAGGAAATCGTGCATGTTCTAGGAAGGGAGGTTTATGTGCATAGCGAAGCATAAAGCATGAACTCTCGTCCATTGGTGTTGGTGTGTTGCATTTACATGTTAGTAGCGATTGGATGTGTGTGTGTGTGTGTGTGTGTGTGTGTGTGTTAAAATATTTCTTTGTGTTTTAGACATAAAAACTGTATGTGTTTTTCTAATTCATCTCCCAGCCTTTACTAACGCCTTACCATAGACATCTCCATATCAGTGGGTGCTGAGGCCAATGTAGTGCTACCGTGCCATGTAGTGTACTTGATGAGCTTTATAATCAACTTATACATTAGCAGAGCACACAAAGCTACAGCGAATGCAAAAACTGATGCTTCCAAAACTTTTACTATGATGTCACCAGCTCGTGGTATAATCAAAGTTGATCCGCCTCCAGTTTCATTTACTCCTGGTGTCACTGCTGTGGTGTTGTCAATAACTGTTTCGATTCCAGATGGTGTCATTTCAGTAGTGACTGCATATTCTCCACCTTGCTCTTGAAGACCCTCCACATCGGAAGGAAGCGAGAATGCTGCAGTCGGAGCCAATATGTCCCTAAACCAAAGAAAATACTTATTATGAACCACTCCTACACCTTACCTTGAGAAAGTAGTCAGAGAATGGAACACAAATATTAAGAGTGGTATAAGACTGGGTTGCAAAAAGAAGAACCTTAAAGTAAATTGCATTGCTTTTGCAGATGATATGGCCCTGTTTGCTGAAACAATGGAAGAAGCACGGGAGCAAATCCTTGAACTAAAGAAACAAGCAGCTAAAATTGGTCTTCACATCTCCTCTGAAAAAACTAAGATATTGACAAACATCAAGCACTCATGTAAATACCTCAAAGTTCAAGAACAGAAGATTGAAATAGTAAAAGAATTCAAATATCTCGGAGAATGGATTACTTGGAATGCTGGGGAAAGCAAAGCAATGGAATCCAGAAAAAATAAACTTGAATTGGCCTTCCAACTAACAAAAAGTACATACAACAAAAAATCCCTTTCATGGGGGTCCAAAATTACACATTACAAGACAGTGATTAAGCCAGAAGCACTGTATGCAGCAGAAACACTTAACATGAATTTCAAAGGCCAAATGGAGAAACTTGAGGTAAAGGAAAGAAAAATTTTGAGAAAAATCATTGGGCCAAAATTTCAAGACAATAATATTATATACATCAAAAATGAAACTCTCTACAAGAAAATTGAAAAACTCTCAGATTCTATGCGAAAAAGGAGAATAAATTTTTATGGTCATCTTCTCAGAATGAATTCCAACAGATTAACTAAACAAATCTTTGACTTCTTCCGTAACCGAAAAACAAAGCCCAACTGGTTTAAAGAAACTGAGAAAGACCTAGTGGAATTAAATATTTCAGAAAATTCACTTATTGATCGAACTGCTAAATTAATTACCAAAGATGAAAACATAAGGTTCCAAGACAAATCCACACAAAAGTCCAAACCCTTCATCTCAGAAGAAGAGAGGAGAAGAAGATCAGAAAGAATGAAGAAATACTGGGCCCTAAGAAAAGAACAACGCACAAAGAAATGATTGATCCAGCGTACCCCAAAGAGGGTGAAACGAAAGAAGAAGAAAGAACCACTCCTACACCTTACCTCAACATTGCTTGTTCTGATGCCTTGAAAATTGGAGGAATATGACTGCTGATAGGTGAGTGGTAGTGCTTTCTCACCCAATGATGCGGAGAACTCTAGGATTCTGGTGGTGACAGAATCAGCAAATTTCGGAGGGAGGGAATCATTGTTAAAAAAAGTGGTAGCTGAAAAGCAAGGAGGTTAGAGCAGAACATACTCGGAAGGTCATCGTTGATAGAGCATTCAAGTAAAAGGTTAATCATATTGGGGATTCGCGAATGATTTTGTTCAGTAAAAAACAAGGTAACTAAGCTGATGTTATTATAGTGGGATCCCGGAGTAAATAAATCAGAACGAGAGTGTGAACGACGCGATTCCAGAAAACGAGGTCATGTGTATAGTGCCGGTAACTGCCCGCACCTTCAATGTGTATCAGCAGTTTATAAGCCTTCTCCGTATAACACATTTGGTGTTGACCCAAAGATAATCGGTTCGTATCATGGAACTAGAAGATATTCTCATAACCAGATTTAGATCGCCACAGAGTGACAGTTTATGGCATACTGGGTCTTAATGTCATGAGTTTAATGCAGTAGCCATCGGAGCTCTTGCTACCATGATGTATGTGAACACTCTTCTTTGCAGTTGCACTTGCTTAAATGCTAGTTACTCCCGCATACTGGTCATCTTTCCTGAAAGGCTACACTTGATTCTTAAGTTGCTAAGTGCGTTGAAGAATAACGGACTCATCAGGCTGAAGACGATTATTACTCATAAACAACATTGCTTTCCCGGTTGTCACATGAATATGAGTGAGATGAACAGATAACACAGCACCGAATCACGGTATAATGGATGTCTGAACGGTATCTTAGTAAGGTATTATGGTGGGTTTTATCTAGCCTATACGCGACTGCCATAAATATGTCTTTAACTGATTCCACAGTTCGATCGCCAGTGAGATGCCAGGAAGTATATGTTTACATCATTTGCGAATGATCACGGAGGCATTTATAGTCTGTAGGCTACATCCAAGCAGGAACATAGGCAACGTAACAAGGAGAGTGTTACATGGAGAAAGGCAATGTAACAGCACTGACAGTCGCAAGAGAGTATAACGTAACAGTGGTTAGGCTCACTATGTCACTGGTTTCAGTTCGAATATCACATGATGGTATCTACTGGTAAGGCCATATACCGCGGTGGTCTAGCGGTTCTAGGCGCTCAGTCCGGAACCGCGCGACTGCTACGGTCGCAGGTTCGAATCCTGCCTCGGGCATGGATGTGTGTGATGTCCTTAGGTTAGTTAGGTTTAACTAGTTCTAAGTTCTAGGGGACTAATGACCTCAGAAGTTGAGTCCCATAGTGCTCAGAGCCATTTGAACCATTTGGTAAGGCCATATAGTCTGTCACTCCAACCAGCTAAGACCAAGGTCTATGCGGTGATCGGTCTAAAAACGATTATTATGGTCATAAGTTTTTTTCCCAGTATAATCTCCCAGTAAAGAAGGTGGGGATTCTTCTGTTCTTTCTAAAATGAAAGGGACAGGAAGAATTTGGATCACTGTAATTCTTATGAGGATAGTTTTCAGAACCGACTCAGGTCAGAAAATGATAGCTGAAATTGTGCACAAACAGCAGTGTCAAAATTTTGTGGCTGTCTAGGAAATAATTCAAAAGAAACCCATTTGTTCTTCTTATTACAAAATTTCATTCCAGATCGGGTAAAAATACACAGTAACTACTAGTTCTACCGAAATCAAATCGCCATATTAACATCATTTGTACAGAAAAAAATTTTACAGGGCCAGTCCATTTTTTCAACAGTTAGCCCTATAAAAAAAAGTTATATACACATATGATTTGAAGATGGCGATTTAATTTCACGGTAACTAGTACTCATTGTGTATTTTTGTACGATCTGGGCGAATAAACTTCTGTAATAAGAAAAACAATAGTGTCTAGATTCTGAGATCGCGTCCAATACAGCTGACAATGTCAGATGATCGTCATCATTTATAGTAACATAGTATGACGTTTAATAATTATTCGTGTATCCGTAACCATACTAGTAACCATCCCACGAATTTTTTTTCACTCGTGAAATGGTTCAAATGGCTCTAAGCACTATGGGACTTAAAATCTGAGGTCATCAGTCCCCTAGACTTAGAACTACTTAAACCTAACTAACCTAAGGACATTACACACATCCATGCGAGAGGCAGGATTCGAACCTGCAACAGCAGCAGCAGTGCGGGTCCGTACTGAAGGGCCTAGAACCGCTCGGACACAGCGGTCCGGCGTTTCGCTCATGATGCCCAATTTTCATCGTGTTCCTAATTAACGTACTGAGTCCGCTTTTGATTAATTTAGTGCACACGATGTTCCATTTATTGTCGCCACATTCTATAGATTTTCGTTCAGAAGTAAAATTAAAACTGTATCCTGGATATGTTGTTTAGCTATCAGGGATACGCTAACCAGCATGACTGCATTTTTTATGACTTTGTTTGTTACGAAGAATGTACAGCAGCGCGTCTCTTTTAAATAGCACCCTACATTTCTGTTATTCGGTACTCCAGTGTCTTTCCTCAAGACCTTTTCAAAACACCGTATGGTAACATACCATTCACGTGAAGGTGACGTTATTAAAAATGTGACAAGTAATTGTCTTTGACTCACTTGTAGTACCCGTTATAACGTAAAGCGTCCACATGCTGCAGTTCATAAAAACAAGTGGGAAAGAGGAGGAAAACGCTCACCGATCATTCAGTCAGCGATCTTCAGCTGACTGTTTGTACGAGTAAAATGCACACCAACTAAGGGAATGTAGAACGCCTCCGTACACAACACGTCGTTTAAAAGTACTAGAGTACTGTACTACAAGTAACATTATTGTAAATAAGAGAAGATTATTACGTGGCTATGATAGCGGTACAGTGTAATACGTTTTTCAACTGGTCTTGAGTAGAAAAAGTGTTTTTTTTAATGGAGTGCTATTTAAAAAGAGGTACTGTTATTGATGATGTCATACCGAACAAAGTTGCAAGAAAAGCAACTACTCCTTACTTGACGTGGATCTTTATTATAGCATTTTCGGTTTTAAAACTATACGTCCTATACTAAAATACATACTACATATTAATTTCTAAAAACGATTCAGCATCACAGTTATGAGAAGTGAAACATATAACTGTGCACATATGAAAATAAGACATGTTTTCGTGAAGTCAGTTATATGATAACAAACGTATAATAGAAGTAGCCTTACGCATTTTAAATACCATAAGACAGAGATGTTAGAGGCAGGAGAAGGGTACTGCCAAAAACATCCTAGCATAGTAGAAATAACGGTTTATATGGATTTTGGATGCAAAAAAATTGCAACACTTACTCATTCATTTCATTAGCCAGCTCCTCTGCACTGGTATTCTCTGCATCAATTACGAGCTTAAAGCAACCTCCTCGCTGAGAAGCTGTAAGAAAGGAAAAATTAGAACATGTAACAGTCGAAGATGTCACTTGACGGTTTGGTGTTTAGATACCTTAGAAATTGTTTTACGCTGAAAGACTTTTTGGGCGTAAATTCAGTCTTGACTAAGGGTTACCTAACCCCCTCCACACAATTATCAGTTATGCCGTCCGTTTCTGGCCATATTGCTCCTTTAATGCTTGTAACTATTTTTTTTATCTTTTTCAAAACAGCGTCGGATTTCATTGAGATTGGAAAGCACACCCTCCCAAAAGGACACATTCACTGTGTTGAATTATTAGCAAATATTTGATTCCATATAATGCTAAAAGTCAATGACCCGAAGGAAAACTTCACAAAACGGATAATTCCAAGTGATTTTTAAATAAAAATATCCATAAGTCGCCTTAAAGACGTCATTCCTTAAATGAACATCTTGAAACTTTGCCCTAAGTGCTTCACAATCGTTCTGAATCCATCTGAGGGGAATCGCAGCATTTTGACGGACGTTTCCTCACAAACGTCATCGCTCTGCAGTCCTCCTTCACATAAACTTCAGTTGCACAATTCGACACTCGATTACGAAACTGTTAAACGAAAAGGAAGCTATCTCTAAGACACTTGACGGTAAATGTTGTAAAAATTACCATTAATTTGATAGTCTGTGGATCTCAGTTAAAAGGGAGAGCAACAGTATATTACTATAACATTATTACCATAAGCACAAAGCTAGTTTCTGCTGAAAATTAAAACGAATCGTATCCAATGTCAAATTATGTAACTGGTAAAATCTTACCAGCGAGCCACAAGAGAACAATGATGCAGTATTTGGCCTCCATGTCTTGTGTGTTTGTTCTGCAGCTGTTCAGGTCACGACAACTCGGCGAACTGACAGGACTGAAGACGACCACGACACACCACAGCGCTAGGGTGCTAGCTGGGATAGGCTTTCCGGTGGGAGGAGCAGCAAGCGTGGCGGGGGTCCAGGGGCAGGCACTCCTTTGATGTGCCGCGCTATTCGAACGTACAAGCAGTTCTGGTGAAGCAGCCATTGACGTTGACCAACACCGTATCTGTGGGTTCTGTTCTAACGCCTAAAGCAAGACAGATCTGTATCACCTATACGTTGACAACATTGAGTTACATCTAATTGCAAGTCCAACAAGTCAGTGCACAACCATCCACCATGTAAATTCCGAGTTATCTGCCGTATCAGTATGGAGCTATTCAGCAGTTAATTCTACCACAGACAGGGCAAATGAAGCACGTTTATCTATTTTGGTTCTTACAAGCGAGGCAATTAGCCACTTGCAATACTACATTCCACAAAGACAAAATCATTATGGAAGTTAGAGAACAGTATTTTGCAAAAGGAAATAATCGTAATATCTAGTAACTACTGGAAGCGAACAGGTCGTCCAACATGTACAAATTTGATATTTACAGTATTTAGATCAAGTATATAAAATTATCTTTCACATGAGTAATATGATAATATTAATTACAGGCCAATTTACTTTTATTAGTAACTTGAAAACATTTCACAAAAATATTATTAAAATGTTAAAACTCCATTACTCGCTTGTGGTATTATCCAATAGCAAAGTCTTATATAAAAGAGTTTTTTTGGTGAGGGAAGATAAATTCAATATTTTCATTAATTTTTTCTATCACTGTTTATTCTCAACCACAAAAATACACGCAAAGTAAGTGTTTCAGTAAACTATTGTCATAGTCATGGAAACTAATGTGCTTCGTATTCAATTTATTAGCGTGATGCAGAATATTCCATGGCTGAAACACTTGCTGATTACCTATGCTCTGCAACATCTCAAACTCTAATGCATTCATTTATTTCTCATGTTGACTTTATTGCTTACTGCTATACATCTACATCAATACTCCGCAAGACACCCGAAAGTGAGTGATGAGAGTACCTCTAGTAGCACTATCTCGCCCACCTTCCCTGTTCCATTTGCGAATCTCATTTCGTAATACTTCTTTTCTGTATGACTGCCGTGAAGTCGGTGTGTTGGAGTGGAACCGTTTATGATTGTGTACTTCGAAAGACTCCCACTTGTCTCATTAAAGTCTACATTATAGTAAGTCCCTTACCAACCTAAAGTTTACTCTTTTAAGTGTCTTAAAATATTCTTTCAAATCTTGAGCAATAATTATCACGTTCCAGTCACGGCTCTACAGTCATCTAAATATGCAGTGTAAGTAGAACGCAATAATATACTTTCTACAGTGTTCTATGTACGATGTGTGAGTGGTATGCAGCAATATTGTATGATCTATAAATGGGTCATTCGTACTTAAGTAGAGCATTAGTGAATCTTCTGCAGTAGTTATGGTACAGTATAGTGAAAATCTGTGCTGTTGATCATGACGAGTTCTAGGATAACGTAGAAAACATGAGAAATTAGAGGGGTAAAAAAGGGTGGAAGCCCCTAACAATAATCTGCATGTGCCGGCGAGAAAAAAAATGCTTCTTATATTATAGCGCCGTGTTCGATTATTTGATAAAAACATGATCTACCCTGAGGAATGTCTAATGTACACAACAACCCAGTTGAGCCATGAACCATGGCATTAAGGCTAGAGACACCGAAAAATCGCTATGAGTGGATGTGGAGCCTGAACTACCATTTGATATGTGATGTGTAGTAGAACTATTGGAGGATAGTGACACACTAGATACAGCATGTCGTTTGGTGAAACCTAGTATTATATACTGCAAGACAGGGATGGAGTAGTACCTGTCAGCGTTGATAACTGATGAGACAGGCATTGATACTCTATGAATTGGAGTACGAAATAATCCATAAACCAGGAATGAACAGCAGAAACCACCTATGCAGAAACATAACTGTAATACAGGCAGTACGTTACGTCCTTGTCGAATAGCAACCAGCATAGCGGCTTCGAGGAAAGGTGTAAATAGTATGGCAAACAACAGTGGTTTGGCATCCGTGATGAATTATTACACAGAGACACAAGATTATGACCACAAGTTGTGGCGCCCTTAAAGCTGAAGCTGTAGTTGTTACGTCAGGTGCATAGTCACATTTTATCGGGCCATTGGGGCTGCCAAGCAGTGACTGGGAAAGTGACGGAAAAGTAGCGGTGGAAGGGAAGTAAAGATGATGTCGATCGGTATGTCAGCACTGATATGGACTGCGGACAGCTAGTGGATCCGGTCGAAAGCAGGTACTGTTACAGAGGCTACCAGAGCAAACGAATCATTCAGTTTCACTGGGATGGCTTATTAGACCTATACATCTGAACATCAGCATATAAATGTTTTATGTTGCCATTAAAAGATCTTCTTTCTCCTTAAACTGAGATGTTATCAATGCCGGACCAACAGGCAACCATGGTCACACAAGCATTGGTGCATAGGTGCATAATGAAGTTTGAGGTGCAGAGACGATAATTACAGACCTGATGAAAGAGTTGTGTTGGTTCCTACAGATTTAGAAACTAAGAACCAGTCCACTTCACTCATCAGGCAATTGGGAAGATGGTTAGCTATTACTTTAACTTACACCAATCAGACTGGTACAAGTACCTATCCTTCGGAGTGAATGTGTGCAACACTCGAGTACATACTAGCACAGGTTTGTCGCCATTCCAAATGGTGTGTGGTAAGAAGACGCCGTCACCATTTGACATGAATAACAAGAAAGGAGGCAGGAAAGGAGACACAGCACAGTAGTTTTCTGGAACCGTTAAGGAAGTATGGAGAAGGTCTGGCGAGCTAATACTGCAGAACTGGAAAAGAAGAGAAAGGCGATGAAACGAGCAGGGACACTGCCATAGTATAAAGTGGGTCAATGGATGATCACGTCAAATCCATATACCCCGAAGGAAATCACGAAGACATTTGGCCCACATCGAGTAGCTGAAACTACATCACCGATAAATGTGAAGTTGCAGCTGCCAACAAGGACAACATTTGTGCATACTGGACCTCTGAAAACCATTCAAGGGTACAAGGGAGACAATTCCACGATAGGTATTGATGGAAATGAGGAGAGAGGCCAAAAAGAAGAAGCGAAAGGATGAGTGACAGGAGAGAGGGGTGCAGAACCGTCAGCCACGTTGTACACTAAGTCCAAGGAACTAATTAACAGCTCGTGTGATCCTTGTGATTTCTGGATATTTTTCTTTTGTGTATGGTGTAGGGTAAGAACACTGTTTTGGGATAAATATATATATTTGTGTTAGAGTAGGTTTTATCGTACGTATAATGGGACATGCTGTTTAGAGACAGTAAGTATCTGGCGCCAGGAGGTGATATTGATTCCTGTCCTCACGTTGCTGTATGGGAAAAAGGATGAAGAAATAGAACTCTAGTTTCAACAACGCTGTCCCTCTTCGCCGGAAGTGTAGTGAGGGCACTACAGTATCATCTCCTGGACATAGAAGTTTTGTTTTCCAGAAAATCAAATGTGGTATTCTCCAGACAAAGGTAGTCACAGGCTTTGTGTTTAACCTTCCGTCTGTCCCAACCTATTCGTAACGTTGTTCGCTCAAAATCATCCAAGGAGGCATATAATTTCAAATTGTCATAACTCTGATCCCGTTTTGGATCTCTGCGATACTCCTTCGTATTTACATTTTTTAGGATAGAGATTAATGGTTAAATTAAGAATTGAAGGAAAAAAGGTTTTTACTACCCAAAATACATGACTCTGAAAATAATTTTTTTAATCCATCCACTGTACTTGTTTCAAAATTTAGAGTAGTGTCATAGGCCAACTTTGGACAACACCTCAGGCGTAACGGTATATGATCGTAACCAAGGAGGATAGAGGAGGGAGTTGATCCAGTCACTGGCGAAGCACGTTATTTCAGCATACATCATACCTTGAACACATAAGGTGGGCTGTACCCACTCCACTATTTGTGGAGCTGTAAAATGTTATGATTTATGGCCTCGTGGTCTGATATGGTAAGAATCAGTAGCATCGTCATTACGAATAGAAGGCACGAGGATCTCATTTCTTCTGCCCTCTTTGACTATATGAGACAAGAGCTTATCCACCGTTTAACCCGAAGATTCTGCCGTACTGCTTCCTTCCTTTGACTTTCAGAATGTATGTGGGCTTATGCTTTCTGAGCTCATCAACAAGAGCGAATGTCAGTAAACCGGTTGTCTGACGTGATATTTCGTCCGCTTCCCAATAAGGGCAGAACCATTCTTTTGATGACGTCAGGTGGTTTGTTACTCACTCTGAAAAGACCTTCAGGCGGTGTGCCAGCATACTCTTCCAAGTTGTACGTGTAGGGAAGTCATCTTTGCATCCAGTGAACCTTCTTTTCATCGCATTCTTGTTGGGTTTTGCGGGAAAGTTCTGATGCAGAGGGCATCTTCATATGCAGCATGGGAGCATTTCGCCAGTGATGATGTTCTCCCCAACAGAATACTTCTTGTGACAGCTATCCACAGATAGCTCAATGACTTCACATGTAGGACAGAGTCTGTAATACTTTTCCTTTGTTTTTGGGAATTGCGACTGTCGAAGCAAAGACACCTTTTCAATGTTATAAAGCAATTGAGCTCATGACCTACATCTACATCTACATCTACATTTATACTCCGCAAGCCACCCAACGGTGTGTGGCGGAGGGCACTTTACGTGCCTGTTCCAGTCGCGTATGGTTCGCGGGAAGAACGACTGTCTGAAAGCCTCCGTGCGCGCTCTAATCTCTCTAATTTTACATTCGTGATCTCCTCGGGAGGTATAAGTAGGGGGAAGCAATATATTCGATACCTCATCCAGAAACGCACCCTCTCGAAACCTGGCGAGCAAGCTACACCGCGATGCAGAGCGCCTCTCTTGCAGAGTCTGCCACTTGAGTTTATTAAACATCTCCGTAACGCTATCACGGTTACCAAATAACCCTGTGATGAAACGCGCCGCTCTTCTTTGGATCTTCTCTATCTCCTCCGTCAACCCGATCTGGTACGGATCCCACACTGATGAGCAATACTCAAGTATAGGTCGAACGAGTGTTTTGTAAGCCACCTCCTTTGTTGATGGACTACATTTTCTAAGCACTCTCCCAATGAATCTCAACCTGATACCCGCCTTACCAACAATTAATTTTATATGATCATTCCACTTGAAATCGTTCCGCACGCATACTCCCAGATATTTTACAGAAGTAACTGCTACCAGTGTTTGTTCCGCTATCATATAATCATACAATTAAGGATCCTTCTTTCTATGTATTCGCAATACATTACATTTGTCTATGTTAAGGGACAGTTGCCACTCCCTGCACCAAGTGCCTATCCGCTGCAGATCTTCCTGCATTTCGCTACAGTTTTCTAATGCTGCAACTTCTCTGTATACTACAGCATCTTCCGCGAAAAGCCGCATTGAACTTCCGACCAGGCCAGAGGTTTTAATTTCGTCGTTTTCCCAAACCCAGAGCTCTATCAAACATCGAGGATTTCCTTTACAGACACATGAAACGTACAGTAAACCAATAAACGCCTACACTTCAGATATATTTGTTGGCCTAACGACCCTCGCACGAGAAAAATTCCCCTTGACACTCGTCATATATTAACTGATGTATTTCACTATCATTTCATGCATGTAATCAGTGAGAAAGTGATTCCCACACTTATCCGGGGATTTGGCCAGTCTTGCTACTCCTATCACGCCTTGAAGGTGAGTCATAAAATTTTCAGGTCATCTGCACTTACCCCTATTCGGTGGCTTCCTGTTTCATTTGGTCATCTTATCCTTCCTTAATGCGAATGCCACACTGTGTGATGAAAAGTATCCGGACACCCCCAAAACATACGTTTTTCATATTAGGTGCTTTGTGCTGCACCTACTGCCAGGCACTCCATGTCAGCGACCTTAGTAGTCATTATACAGTATATCGTGAGAGAGCAGAATGGGACGCTCCGCAGAACTCACGGACTTCGAAAGTGGTCAGGTGATTAGATGTCACTTGTGTCATACGTCTGTACGCAAGATATTCACACTCCTAAACATCCCTAGGTCCACTGTTTCCGATATGATAGTGATGTGGAAACGTGAAGGGACACGTAAAGGACAAAAACGTACAGGCCGACCTCGTCTGTTGACTGACAGAGATCGCCGACTGTTGAAGAGGATTGTAATGTGTAATAGGCAGACATCTATCCAGACCATCACACAGGAATTCTAAACTGCTTCAGGATCCACTGCAAGTACTATGACAATTAGGCGGGAGGTGAGACAACTTGGATTTCATGGTCAAGCGGCTGCTCGTAAGCCACGCATCACGACAGTAAATGCCAAACGACGCGTCGCTTGGTGTAAGGAGCTAAACAATTGACGATGGAACAGTTGAAAATACTTATGTGGAGTGATGAATCACGGTACACAATGTGGCGATCTGATGACAGGTTTTGATTATGGCGAATGCCCGGCGAACGTCATTTGCCAGTGTGTCTAGTGTCCACAGTAAAATTCGGAGGCGGTGGTGTTACGGTGTGGTCCTGTTATTCATGGAGGGGGCTTGCACCCCTTGTTGTTTTTCGTGGCACTATCACAGCACAGGCCTACACTGATGTTTTAAGCACCTTCTTGCTCCCCAATGTTGAAGAGTAATTCGGAGATTGCGATTGAATCTGTCAACACGATCGAGGACCTGTACATAATGCACGGCCTGTGGAGGAATGGCTACACGAAAATAACATCCCTGTAATGGATTGGCCTGCACAGAGTCCTGACGTGAATCCTATAGAACACCTTTGAGTTGTTTTGGAACGCCGACTTCGTGCCAGGCGTCACCGAGCGACATCGATACCTCTCCCCAGTGTAGCACTCCGTGAAGAATGGCTGCAATTCCCCAAGAAACCTTCAAGCACCTGATTGAACGTATGCCTGCGAGAGTGGAAGCTGTCATCAAGGCTAAGGATGGAACACTATATCATATTGAATTCCAGCACTACCGATGGATGGCGCCACTAACTTGTGTCATTTTCAGTTGGTGTCCGGATACTTTTGATCGCATAGTGTATCATCTTCTTCAGTGTCACAAGCCCCTTCGTAGTCATAATTATAAGTACACCCTTTTTTTTTCAACCGCATGTTCCGACGCAATATCGCTTTCTTCACCTAAATCTTCTGTTAGCACTGGATTTACATCATCATCAGCTATCAACAGTCTCATTACTTCCCCAACATCCTTCCCGTAACGAAAATCGAAAGTCCTCTTCGCCATATTGTCCAAAACCATGGAACAAAGGGAAAAATAAATAAATTAGTTCCCCCATAACGAGTTCAGTCGCAATGTGCAAAATATGCACACGTCATTTGTTTTCTATGAATCCGACAAAATAACCGTTCAAAATAGTGCAATATAACCAATAACGATGAATGAAAGGAAAATATTCAAAATAGTAACCTCGGAAAGTGTGACGTCTTCGGTCACAAGTGCCTTTTTGGCCACTTGGCTCAAATGGCTCTGAGCACTATGGGACTCAACTTCTGAGGACATTAGTCCCCTAGAACCTAGAACTAGTTAAACCTAACTAACCTAAGGACATCACACACATCCATGCCCGAGGCAGGATTCGAACCTGCGACCGTAGTGGTCTCGCGGTTCCAGACTGCAGCGCCTAGAACTGCACGGCCGCTTCGGCCGGCCTTGGCCACTAGCTTTGTCTCCGCTGCTGCGTGTGATGACAAAGCGACCTCCCCGAGCCACGTGGGTTCTAGAGAGTGTGGCACCACCTGTCGCCTTTAAGCAGGAGAGCCAACAGAAAAACTGTAGCTGTGCTTTTTTACACAGTTGCAACCAACGAAGTGTTAATGTATGTCAGTTGCAAAATGAAATTAGGAGACTGGAGGAAGTGTCTTCAGGGATACAACACTTAGCGGCAGGCGGCTTTAGGCTGGAACAGGTATATAAGGAGCACAGGAATTTACTTGGAGCATTTATACGATTAAAGGGGCAGATGCAGGGGGTGACTAGAGTGGTTTCGCACCAACCCATGAGAGTAAAAAGAGAAAAGATAGAGGCTGAGGGTAGAATATTAAACACTTTCATCGGGACGGCAGATGTATGCGACATAAGCAAGTTGAACGAAACAACAGAGTAACGGTGTAGTGGCATTCAAGTCAGATCGTGAATTCTGGAAAGGGCTAGCTAAACAACAGATGCATGATTCGGTAATCCAGTAAGGAAGTCGTGTATTACGCCAGGGTCTCAGGTCTCTGAACCGGGATCTGAAAGCAGACTGGATTTAACTAGTCTGATGGAATCGATCCACCTAGAGCAGCAGTTAAGACCGTCTTACTGTCATGTCAATAGTATTTGAGAGGACTGAGGAAGGTGCAAGAAGATTTGCCACCGGAATAACAGCTAGAGGTGGAGCGAAGCAGCCAAAACTTGTGATTTTACTACCATGGCAGTAAAAACGGATCGCTTGCAACTGTAGGTATTGCTGAAGGTATTGGTAGCGTGGAACAATGTGGTGGTCAGATGTTACGCAGAGTACACCTATCCGCTATAGTCATGTTGGGAAATGTGTGCAAATAAGAGAGGAACGGTTGTTACATTTAGCGGAATCAGCACATGGTGATGACCGAGGCTGAGCTCCCTTTCAGGGGTAATACATAGGTATGTCCTTGCCAAAAAGATATGATCGAAACAGAACCATATTTTCAGAATGCAGATTTACATTATGAATACTAAGTGTGTGATGACGTATTGTTAGTTGCTAGTTGCTACGAGCCATGGGAGCAGGAATAACGAGGTAGTCGACTGTTCATCAATGGTACTATGTGTGATATTATGGGACCGACGTTTCATTTACCAGCGACTACTCTATCAAACGTGAAACAGCCACAGTGTTACTTGTCAGAGAGACGTCGGGAGATGATGTCTAAACAAAGCTATACATTCCTTAACATCACCTTGGGATTTAGCCTAGGCAGTTCATTAAGCCAGATGATAGGAGGCAAGTGCAGAACAGTGGTTGTAGCATGTGGAACAGTATAGGGTTAGTAAGAGTTGGGTTGCTTTGACCTTCAGTGACACACTAGCTAGCGCTGTTGTGAATATGATTTTGCTCTGCCTAGCTCTCATTAATTGAAAACGCCGAGTCGTGCTGAAGACCAACAAAGGGCAAATCCAAGTTCCCGTAGACTGGATACCACCAGCCAGAGTTAAAGAAATGGTTCAAATGGCTCTGAGCACTATGGGACTTAACATCTGTGGTCATCAGTCCCCTAGAACTTATAACTACTTAAACCTAACTAACCTAAGGACATCACACACATCCATGTCCGAGGCAGGATTCGAACCTGCGACCGCAGCGGTCATGCGGTTCCTGACTGAAGCGCTTAGAACCGCATGGCCACACCGGCCGCCCACGGTTAAAAGGTAGATTTACGGACTCAGGGGTTAATACAGTAATTTTCATACCGGTTAATAATAGCTGATCTAGTATTGGGTACATGATTCACAGATTAAGGGTAGAATAAAGACCCCGACCAGGGTATGACTCAGGTCCTCTCTGTACGGGAGGTCAGTGTCGACCCCGTATTTGAGAGGGAAATTGTTAGTCTTTAATAAAAGGAAGAAGAACTAGCACGGGAGTGTCATAGAGCGTTACGTTAATAGCCGTGGGTCGGTAACCGCCAGTGTGGCGACGTGGGTCACAATAACTGACATGTCTGTAGATCGCATTCGTTTGCCGGCCAGTGTGGCCGAGCGGTTCTAGGCGCTTCAGTCTGGAATCGCGCGACCGCTACGGTCGCAGGTTCGAATCCTGCTTAGGGCATGGATGTGTGTGATGTCCTTAGGTTAGTTAGGTTTAAGTAGTTCTAAGTTCTAGGGGACTGATGACCTCAGATGTTAAGTCCCATAGTGCTCAGAACCATTTGAACCATTTGATTTGTCTGTAGATCACGCAGCGAGGATCGCTGAGTTCAACGGTAAGTGGCGGTGCTCACTGATAACCATGTGGCAAGTGGGGAGATGTCACCACACTAGGAAGAAATAGGCACTGGAGGCATATAAATAAGTCTGGATCACTTGTCATCGCCGGAAGCCAGCAGTACTATCACGACGCCAGTGCAACGCCGGACAGCTAGATAACTGGGTTCCGCCAGCTGCAGCCGTGGGTTTGAGACCGGGTTGCACGTTCAGTATGCACTAAGTCCTTCAGGGCATTGCCACGTGCCGGCCGTGCCTGCGCCACAGGAACTGAGTTCCTAGTGGGACTTCGCACCAAAGCGCCACATACTGGCTAACTGCTGTCCGAGGACAACGTGTTGTATCTCGCTCACAGCAAATCCTACACGCCCCCACCATGGCCTTTTGTGGAGCCGAGGACATGTCTCCTGAGTGAGTCTCCATCGCAGCACAATATCATGTGACATTGACGTCAACAGCCGTTGCCTACAGATGCTGTTGCGCCCCAGCAGCGCGGGGCACCGTCTCAGCAGTATCAAGCAGAGGCCGCCGCCTCTTTATGAGCCCCATCAGGATCGACGAATAGAGGCATACCAGCCTCACTACGCCATCTATCGATTTCAGAGTTCTTTGTAAATGTTAACAGTGTCAGCCCTCGGCACCAAGTCCTGTCACCACCACTCACTTATCCCCCCACGTACCCAGCACGATACAAAATGCTGTTAGATAGGAATTCAGTCACACAAGTTTCCTAGTGTGACAGGTTAATGATTAAAAACTGCTTTAAGCTCGAGGATACTAACAGCAGAGTTTTTCAAGGCTATAAATCCCCCAGTGTGTCCATCATGCTAAAAATGGAGAAAAATGCTGGAAGACTGATATTTAGTCGCAAAAGATTCCTACTGTGACAGTTTAATGATTAAAAAGCGTTTTAACACTTTCAGGCGACGTGCTTCCGTTTGAAACCAGCTACGATTTTCTCATTTCGTTGCAAATGCGCAGTAGCTACATGTGCAGCTACCCTTTACGTCTCCAGTAGATACTGAACTTTAGCGTCTGCAGCCTGAACAATTTCATATGTTTCGAATCTTAGCAATTATACGAGCGAACGTAGGAGACATTTTTCTATGCAGTGAGCGATTCTCTTTGTTTTCCAATTCTGATTGCTTTTATCCACAAGGCATGTTTTGCATATGGAGTAGGTACCGAAAACTGTCCTCTTCTAATTCATTCTCTGTTTATTGCGATGATAATTAAATTAATGTATATATTTTCATAATTTTTGCGGTGGTTCGTTTTTAAACCACTGCGTCTCTAAGGGCAACATGAGTAGCTGTGAGAGGTTGTTGTAATTCCAGTTTCACTTGATGTCGCTTCTCAGAATGAAGGAAGAGGAACTTATGGCGTTCCCTTTAGAATGGATTTATTTTGATGCCGACTCAAACCGACAGTAGCAGTGAAAGTGGAGACGCGTAATGTGAAGCTAGTGATCTCGATTTTCGAAAGACAATATCAGGTTTATCGTGCATTACTTCAAAGGGTGAGAGCAAAGAATCACTAGCAAAAAAGTAAAACTGTTGTTCCAGTTGAGAAAAATACAGCAGAGGCAAGGCTCAATCAATACGTTGCACGTCATGGCACGTTAACACAGTGATTTCCAACCTTTCTTAGACCTTTACCCCTGAGGTCCGGTAGACCGTTCGCCTGGTGCAAGTCTTTCGATTTGACGCCACTGCGGCGACTTGCGCGTTGATGGGGATGAAATGATGTATGTTTGATTGTTTGGTCGAACGTAAAAGATTCTTTGCACATCCAGTCTATGTGATGCATTTTTTCAAGTTTTCCCAGCGGATTGAATATGCCATCATTCCTAGGAAGTGCATCAGGGTCATTATTAATTCTTGTACCGATATTTCGGCTGGCAACTTTCCAACCATCCTCAAGGAGACTTTCTTGCAAGATCTTTTAACCTCTTTACACTGTGGAGTAAACACTTATGCGTCAGAAATAGCACTGTTGATACTAAGACCGTGAGTCTTACATAAGATTTTACACCTCTACGAGTAAAAAAAAGTAAGAGCACAGCTAGCAAATCCACAACGCTTAGGACGTATGTGGTTAATTATTATGGATGTCATATGTTGTAACGCCAGGCAGTGAAGACCCAGCACCGAATTTCCTTTAAGAGCACAGAAATGAAACCAGGACTTTCCATGATTAGTTAAGCTGAGAATCTTCGTATCGGATCAGCAGTTTGCCTGCTAACTGTATTTCCACAGTTCCCTTGAGCAGCGAATCCCAGCAGAATGAGGCTGTGGCCGATATCTTAACTTCCCGTAACCCATGGAATGGCTAGTGGAAACACGATGTTCAGACTCTGCAGATACCTTGGGCTGTATTAGAAGAGTGTATCGCCGGTGTTCAAGGCAACGTTCTTTTATAGTACGTATTGTTTGTTCTGTGTGCCTCCTACTACCCTCACAACGAATTTCGAATAAACCCGTCTGTCTCAAAAACCTACCATCCTTCACAGATACCAGAAGAGCTGCAGTCTTGTCCCGTGAAAGGAAGCCCCTGAATTCACGCCTGCCCTCTCAGAGGAAATATTGTTCTATGTCCCCACTGGTTAGAATTACAACATACACTGAGGTGACAAACGTCATAGAACAGCGATCTGCACGGACACAGAAGGCAATAGTATCATGTACACAAGGTATAGAAGGGCACTGCATTGGTGGAGATGTCATTTGTACTAAGGTGATTCATGATGGGAACTGATAGTCTTTGAACTCTGAATGGTAGTCGCAGCTAGATGCATGGGATATTACATTTCGGTAATCGATAGAGAATTCAATATTCCGAGATCCACAGTGTAAAGAGTGTGGCGAGAATACCAAATAAGAGGCATTACCTCTCACCACGTGCAACACAGTGGCCGACGGTCTTCACTTAATGACAGAGAGCAGTGGAGTTTGTATCTAGATGTCACTGCTAAAAGACAAGCAACGCTGAGTGAAATTGCTCTAGAAATCTATATTGGGCGTACGACAAGCGTATATGTTAGGACAGTGCAGCGAAATTTGGCGTTAATGGGCTGTTACGGTAGCAGATGACTGACGCTTGTATTCCTGCCTCTCCTGGGTTTGTGAACATGTTGGTAGGACCCTAGACAACTGGGAAATCGTGGTTGATCAAATGAGTTCCGATTTCAGTTGGTAAGAGCTGATGGCATGCTTCGAGTATGGTGCAGACCTCACAAAGCCATGAACACAAGTATTCAAGAAGGCTCAAAAATGGTTCAAATGGCTCTGAGCACTATGGGACTCAACTTCTGAGGTCATTAGTCCCCTAGAACTTAGAACTAGTTAAACCTAACTAACCTAAGGACATCACAAACATCCATGCCCGAGGCAGGATTCGAACCTGCGACCGTAGCGGTCTTGCGGTTCCAGACTGCAGCGCCTTTAACCGCACGGCCACTTCGGCCGGCCTTCAAGAAGGCACTGTATAAACTGGTTGTGGCTCCATGAAGGTGTGAGCTTTGTTTCCATGGTCCCCTGGTCCTAATGAACCGTCATTGACCGTAAATGGTTATGTTCGGCTACTTGGAGATCAGTTGCAATCATTCATGAACTTCGTGTCCCAAAACTACAATGGAATTTTTATTTCTAAATTTACGCATCGTCACTGGGCACAATTGTTCTCGACCAGTCTGAAGAACATTCCGGACGGTTCGAGTGAAAGGTTTGGTCTAGCTTCGAACATTTACGGTCGTAATCGAAACGACAATCCGTGTTCGAAGTCCTGCACCCGCAACACTTTCGCAGTTATGGACTGCTATAGAGACAGCATGGCTGAGTATTTCTGTATGGGACATCCGTCAACTTGTTGAGTCCATGCCACGTCTAAATGCTGTACTGCGCTGAGGAGAAGGAAGTTCGACACTATATTAGGAAGCATATCATGACGTTTGTCACAATATTGCATACAACACATATTAATATGTCAAAATCTTTGTAAACACGGTGCATTTGCTGACTCTGCGCTTGCTTTGTTTTACTTTCAGAGGCGTCAAGCCTGACTGACGGTCTTATACGTAACAGTGTGATCTATGACACATGCACGTTTACTCCACAGTGTAGAGGTACAAAAATCTTGCATCTGCCTCTGAGGTTGTCAGTCGAAATATTATTATTATTATCCCGGATTCACTGTCACAAAACGGTGGAATATGCAATCCGCCGAGAAAATTTCAAGAAACACATTCCATATCTGCTCGCGAAATAGATCGTTTCACATGTCTGGAGTTTGGACACGCTACAGATCCTGAGAGCAAGACTTTTAAGTTCAATGAGCTTTTCACTAAGATGTTGCAGCCGTAATATTATACCTAAAATCGTGAAACTGGTACATTTCATTAAGACTGCCACTGCTAATTAGGGTACTCGCAAGGCAAGCTTGGCATTGGTTAAAGAGAGAATCAAGCATACTAGTCGAAATTTGTGTTTGGTCTCGGAAGAGCTGTATCTCTTACATCTTAAGATAGGTACTAGTCTCTCTTCTGTAACCTGGGAATTGGGTGACGGAGTAACGAGGTCAGAATCGAACTGGGCACATCAAAACTACACCGCTTCGCTACTTTCTCTTAGCTAGAAACATCGTTCACATGTTCATTTTTTAATCTGGCGAAAACGGAGATGGAAAACTCGACCAGGGCTGCTTTAGGAAATCACTTGAATTTCGCTCCTACACCTATACCCTGGCCATTAACATTTTTTATCGGAGTAATTGAAGAAGCCTTTAGAAAACTACCTGATGGCTCTGCTGAAGGCGTGAAGCATTCCGAGTACTAACACAAGATCCCGCCCACAATACAGCAACGTACGCTCGTCTCAGACAGCTGCACTTCTCAAATTCCGAAACGATTCCCAAACGGTAGTTTTTCCTGCAGAGAAAAGTAATGCCCTTGTTTTTCTGGCGAGAGAAGTCTAAATATGTGTTATTTAATAATTTTTTTGTAGTTTAATAGCCATTTTTCAAATAATATTATGGACTGGTCCATCGTGTTGACCAACAGCCAAGCGTAACGTAAGCAATGTTTTTCTGTTGGAGAGCAATTTCATTCGGCAGAGAAAACTGTCCTGTGCAAAATTAACCTCTATATATACGGAGATATCACCAGTTATGATAAATTTTAATTGCCAGTTTTTGCTTATATTCCGTTGTACTGTTTAACGGAAGTTGCTAACCTACAACAGTTCCAGCGTGCTAACAGTTTGTTAAAGCAGTTTTGCCAGATGACTCTGATCTTGAGTTTCATCCGCTGTAGCTTTGCCCATTGTAAAACATGAGGATTTTCTAGTCTTTGGTACTGAGTAGAAGATTCCTGGTTTTTCTTTCATGCCAGTGATTACGGGAGTAGTGGAAAAGAGTTATTTTTCCCGTAAAGTTTTAGGGAAGTGTATCCTAATGCTGTCATGAGGCATCCATGTAGAAATTTATGGTCGATAAAATAATTAAGGACCCCAACGTGTGTTAAGAGATCGTTCATAATTAATTTTATGATATCGTATCTGGAGTGTTTGTGAAACAATCACAACTTGATTGTAATAAACCTCCATATATTCGCCAATTATCTGCTACTTTTCTCACTATTTCCTCAATCGACCACCCTTAATAATTCTCCCAAAAACAATTAAGCAGTGTATTCAAGATCATTCAGCAGTTACATTTTTCAAACAGCTTTTCAGGAAAGGAAATGGCGTTGTAAGGAGTAATATGAGAAACCCAATGTGTGAATTGTCTGAGTCCAGTCGAAGTGAGTCTGTGGAGATAACCATTGAACAATTCAGACGGGCTGGTTTTCTAAGCTTCTGGGTCTGTTAAGAAATTTAGCTATTAGTTTTCACGACATTGCACACCAAGTGAGCATGGACTCATACTAAAAGATGTTATTTCTCCCCTCCCTTTTTGAGCGGTCGGTAATTGAAACAGTCGACAATATGTGATAAAAAGTGGTTACTACACCGTTATGACAGTCGTTATAGCTATGCAGATTGCGCCTCTCTTAAATAATTTAGCTCTTAGGAAGGAAGACGGCACACCTCGTTTGAAATTCTTGAAAAAAGGGGATTAAACATAGTACAGTTTCAATTACAGATTTGCGTAAATCGAAATATACATGGTTTACCTCAACATGATCATTACAGGTAATACATAGGCCAGTGTCAGCTATGTTCTTATTTAATAGACATTTTACTGTAACCAAGATAGGTCATTTGCGTGATTAGCTCACGGTTAACATTGAAACAAAATATGTTGTAGGGTCTTTGAGGCGCTCAACTGCGCTGTCATCAGCGCCCGTACAAAGTCCCAACTTTTACACAGTCCAATTTTTGTTACACAGTCCAATCTAGCCACTGTCACGAATATGATGATGATGATGATGAAATGATGAGGACAACACAAACACCCATTCCCCGGGCAGAGAAATTGAAGCAAAATATATAGATACCAATATCCACACGCATTTCTCGCACAGTATTACACCGAGCATTTATTATGACGTTAGTACATTTTAGTAATACTGCAGTGCTCGTCGTAGCACCTGATCCAGACAAGCCTTTGACACATCATACACACACAGACTAACCCAGTGATTCTCAGCGTAGAGAGGCAGGCACTTACATACCAAGGGAGAGCTGGGTTGACAGCAATTTACGTATAACAATTTCCTACAGAAATGCAGCAGTAGAGAGAGAGTTACAGAGTGGAAAGTGTTTCATTACTTCTAGTGAACACTATGCTATAGAATGGAAGCTTTAGTTTGTCAATAATTACATTAGGGAATCGAATTCAGCGCAGTCGACAAATCTCGACTGTCATAGAACAGGCTGGGAGGCACTTTGTACCGATGTTGTTGCCTCTGTGAGATCGATCCCTCTGATTGTTGATACGGTTTACAGATGCTTACACAGGACGTCAAGATGACTACTTTCGCAGAAAACGAGTGGACATACTGTCTAAAACAGCATGAAGCACATAGCTGACGCACTTAATATTGTGGCTTAGGATCACAAGGAGACTGTACCAGCTTTCAGTAAGACAGGAAGAAAGTGTTAGAGTTTTGCAGCTGTACAGAGGTGCTAAAGAAGACTGCTGTAGGATACACTGGGAAAAATATGTGGCAGAAAAAAATTGAGTTCGAGGTAATTGGATAACGCTGTAGGTTGCTGACGCATAAAGATAGAGGTCCCACAGTTCTGTCCATCATCATGAGAGGAAATGGTAATATCACATAGAGTTGGAGGGACTCAGCAAAGTGTCTGGCTTGTTTCTACCTGACGATGGTGTTAACACTGACAATGACGATAATGTAAGGCTTAGGCAAGCGTTAGGACTGGATTACTGCAAGCCAACGGCGATAACATCTTTCGCACAAGCGGAGGTAGCAGATACCATCATGAAATTAAATTTCTGTGGGCATCGGCACGTGAACTCTACAGTGGTGGGTGAATCAACTGATGACAAATATGGACGGAGCTGTGTCTCTCCACCTGGTCATCTGTTGCAGGTTTAGTGGCGATTGGAATCGTAAGGCGAACCCTGAGTAAAGCAACCCTGTTTGTATTAGTTCTTTATTTCTGCCAATTACAAAGATAGAGCCGTATTAGGGGAGAGGGTTTTTGGTTTTCGTGACGTAGGTGACGTCAGCGTTTCCCCCACCGAGAAAGCAACAGGTGCGGGAAGCCGCAGCTATTGAAGTCCATGCGGCAGAGGAAAGCGCTGTACTCTCGGCAAGAGATGACCGTGGCACCTCTGCGTGGCTTGAATATTCCATGACAGCAGCGACAACACATCCGGATTGACAGTGTTTAAATCATTGTACCCGGCATGAGTGAAGACGTTGGCATGCGCCCGTCTCGGGATATGGTCAGGGACAATGTGGGTCTTCACAGGCCGAATAACACAGAAATGCTCGAACTCACAGCCTACCAGGGATGTGGTCGGCAACAGCAGGCAGTTACATAGCAAGAGACCCAGTGGAGCAAAGGCATGAAGTTGACCTGACACAGACCTTAATTCAGGCAGGAGTCTGCAAATACTGGCGGCAACGTCGGTGAACGGTGAAATGTTACGTCGTCTTGTTCTCCATGTGGTCCCATTCTCGTAGTAATCAGTTGAAGCAGACTGCTACACACAGTACACCGTATGCACCTGGGTATTACTGGATATACATAGCAATGGGAAATGAGAGTCTGAATTTTCTTTTTTGGGTGAGAGGGGGGGGTTGGTGGGGGGAAGGTTGCATATACCTGAGCTTGTTGGTTAGTATTTCTCCAACTGAATAACTTCCACCCCAGAAATCATTGAAAGCAGTATCTGTAAAGCGCTGACATCAATCGAATACTTAATTTGCCCCATTTTCTTGCTTCGTCACCTCTACCAGAAGCCCGGGCAAAGTGTAACATTTCACAACTTTGGCTTTCAAGTACGCTGCCTAGAAACTTCTGCTTCGTCGACGTTTTCAGTCAGTGGTCTTGCTCTCAGAATAAATGGCATCCGTCCATCATTGAGGGATGATGGTGTAGCATGCTTGGTTCAGAGTCTGCAGCGTCTGCTGTGGCTAAAAAGTCCCACTCGAGATTGGCAGTCCCTACTGTTTGGACATGTGAAATTTGAGGGACTTCGAACAGAAGCCGCTCTGTCTCTTCGCTTTATCCTCTTCCTGATTTGTTCCTGTGTGCGTTCGTCCTCTGAGAGCTTGACGCCGTTGCGCACAGTTACTCGCCACTTGACACGGTCATCTGCAATGCTTTCCCAGCGACTTGGATTGATTCTGGTCTTGGTCAGGTCTCTCTTGCAGACATCCTTGAAACGAAGATGCGGTCGTCCCACTGGCCTCACACCTTCCTGAAGTTCGCCGTACAGCAGCTGTTTCGGTATCCGTTCAGGATCCATGCGCCTGACATGTCCCAACCATCTTAGACGTCGATGACTCAGGATTGCAAAGATGTTGGTTGTGCTTGCATGATGAAAGACTTCGGTGTTGGGTCCTCTATCTCTCCAAGAGATCTGAAGGATCTTCCGGAGATAGCGGAGATGGAAGCTGTTGAGTCGAGATTCATGCCTAGAAAGAGTTGTTCATGTCTCACAGCTATAGAGAAGGGTGCTTATAACACAAGCGTTGTAGACTTTTAATTTAGATTTTGTGTTAAGCAGTCCGTTGTTCCATACTCTGTTTTTCAATCTAGCCATGACAGATGATGCCTTTGCGATTCAGTTAGTAAGTTCAGTGTCCATGGACAAGTTGCTACATAATGTGGATCCCAAGTAGGTAAAGTCATCAACTATCTGGTGAGGATTGCCATCAATGCTAATGGATGGAAGGTTGGTAGAGCTCTACGCCATGATCTTAGTCTTTTGAAGGCTGATGAGTAAACCAAACTTTTCACTGGCATTTGATAATTTGTTGATTATATACTGCAGTTCATCTTCTGTGTTCGCTACTAGAGCTGCATCGTCGGCATATAACAACTCACGGATATCAACTGTATTTACTTTGGTCCTGGCCTTGAGGCGAGCAGTGTTGAAAAGATTTCCATCAGACCTCGTATGTAGATACACTCCCTCCTCACAGTCTTCAAAGGCAAATCTGAGCAGAAGGGAAAAGAAAATCCCAAATAATGTAGGAGCTAACACACACCCCTGTTTCACACCGCTATTAACAGGGAATGCTTCTGATGTTTTACCGTTGAAGCAAATTGTTGCTTCTGTTTCTCATGGAAAGAGACAATTATCTGCAGTAGTTTGGGTGGGCATTCAATCTTCTGCAACAGTTTGAAAAGCCCATTTCTGCTCACTATATCAAACGCTTTAATAAGGTCAATGAAAGCAATATAAAGTGGCCTCTGCTGCTCACGACATTTCTTTTGTAGCTGTCTTAAGGAGAAGATCATATCTACGGTTGATCGGCCGGGCCTGAAGCCACACTGAGATTCTGGGTAGATACTGGAAGCTAAGATCTGTAATCGCATTAGGATGACTCTTGCATAAGCTTTGCCGGCTACACTTAGTAATGAAATGCCTCGGTAATAGTTACAGTCACTTCTGTTCCCTTTCTGTTTATATAGAGTAACTATCCCCGAATTCCGCATACTCCTCGGGACATAACCTTCTTTCCAGCTGGTTGTGATACGTGAATATAAATGTTTGAGAAGAACAGACTTGTTATACTTAATAACCTCTGCAGGGATCCCATCTTCACCTGGGGCCTTTCCGTTAGCAAGAGAATCTATTTCTCTTCTAAGTTTTTCCATAGTTGGCATTGCATCTAGTTCTTCCATAACTGGCATTTGTTTGATGGCGTCACATGCATCCTTGCTAACTTCATTCTCAGCTGCATACAACTCGAGGTAGTGTTCAACCCAGCGTTCCATTTGTTTGCCTTCATCAGTAATGACTTCACCCGTCTTGGACTTCAGAGGAGCTGTTTTTCTGACAGTTGGTCCAATTGCTTTCTTAATACCATCGTACATTGCCTTAGCATTCCCAGAGTCGGCCGCTTTCTGTATACCTGCACATAAATTCAGCCAGTAGTTATTTGCGCATCTCCTGGATGTTTGCTGTGCCCTGTTCATTGCTTTTCGTAGGTCATCTCGAGTTCTTTCATTTGGGTTTCTTTTGTAAGCAAGCAGGGCTTTCCGTGTAGCCTCAGTGACTGGTTCCATTTCTTCCAAATTTTGCTCGTACCAGTCCTTATTTCTTTTTCCTTTTATTCCATAGGCCAATACTGCTGAGTGGTAGATTGCACCCGAGAGTTTTGTCCATTTCTTATCAACATTCCTTTCTGCTTGCACGTTTCCTGGGAAAGCACTTTCAAAATTACTGGATAATTCCTGCTTTCTTTGTGGGTCATGAACATGATCTGTGTTGATACGGGGATGACCTCTCGGTTTAGCGCGGTGACATTTCTTAGGAGTGAGCCTCAATGTGCACACCACTAGGGCGTGGTCTGTGTTGCAATCAGCACTATGATAATTTTGTGTCAGTAGCACATTTTTGAGACCAGTACGCCTAGCTATGACTAAGTCAAGTTGATGCCAGTGATGAGAGCGCGGGTGTCTCCAAGACACCTTGTGCTGATCCTTAAGCAGGAAATATGTGTTTGTGATACAGAGTCCATAAAAGCAGCAAACTTCAAGCAGTCTCTGGCCATTTTCATTCATTTTTTTTTTTCCACTCCATAATGTCCCAGGCAATTCGACCATATGTCATTATCTGATCCAACTCTAGCATTAAAGTCCCCTAGAATATACAGTGTCTCGGTGCTAGGTGCCTTGGCTATTCTGTCACTGAGTAAGTCATAAAACAGATCCTTGTCTTCCATGCTGGACGATAAGGTAGGAGCGTACACATTTAGGATGTTGACAGTGTCACTTCAGGAGCATATTTTCAAATTAATAATTCGCTCTGTTCCACCGGATGGTGGCACAGTACAGTCCAGGAGGGCGTTTTTAACAGCAAATCCTACGCCATGAAGTCTTGGCTCGTCTTGAGACTTCCCTTGCCAGAAGAATGTGTAATTATCCTACCTGATAGAGCCCGCGTCTGGAAGCCGCGTCTCCTGCAGTCCCGCGATGTCTACATTCAAACGGTGGAGCTCTCTGTCAATTACGGCAGTCTTACGGATGAAATCAACCTCTTGGGCATCGTCAATGTACCTTAGACACATGGTCCTAACATTCCAGGTGGCAATACGAAGTAGTGATTTCTTTATTATTTCATTTTTGTTGTTGGTAGGTGTACTATATCAACCCGCTTGTCGAAGATTACTTCTAAGCTTCACACACCCCGCGAAGCAGGCGGATAGTCGCGGGACAGCACCTTATTGGCTGGGGGCTGCCCAGCTTGAGGCGGGCGGTAGCTGTCCAATGAGATGCAATGATCTCTCCCACCGTCGGAAGTGGCCCCTGGCACTCGAGTCTTACGCCAATCAGACAGAGCTTATAACCAGTAACTGCCTCTTCCCGTGTTGTGCCGAAGTTCTTGGACGTCGCTGAAGTGTCCTCTTCAGGATGCTACAAGCCTGAGCGATAAATATGAAGACACCTGAGTTGCCCAATCATCACGGTCTCCCTCTCGAACTAAATGATAATATCCAGAGGAAAGGCAAGCCAATACGTCTGGTATCGCTTCGGTTGCAGGAGCTGCCGAAAGGGGACGTAGTACGCCTTCCAACCGCCTTTGGGGCCCCACTCCAGATTATCTTTCAGGGTTTTCTCCCTTAGCCTTCATCCCTCCCGAGACGAACCACAAGGCAGTGGTGTGTTAAGGTAATTAGAGAAAGAAAAGGAATGGTAACTGAGGAGAGGGTAGGGAATAGGATATGTAGGATATAGGGTATAAGACGGGTCGTTGTGAGGCACACTTTGTCTGGCTCCTCTGCTGAGACCTGCCCGGCTAGGTTGGACCTGCCAGGAGCTACGCTACCGCCGATATAGCTCTCAGCTTCCTTGGAGCACAAAAACTCTCCCGCCCACACGGACAGTGCTACGATAAGGCGGTGCCTCATGGGAGAGCTCTCAGAATACACTTTCTTATATAACGGTGCCTCGAGTTTAGGGTAAAGACAACTTTCTCTTCTATGATGTCGTTCTGCTGATGGACGGAGGAACACTGCATCGCCCTGGTAAAACTGTGGGGTAACGTTCTTCCCCACTTTGAGAAATCTGGTCCTCCGATCGCGACGTGTTTACTTTCTTGCACAAAAGAGTCGTGACACATGTTTCAGAGCTTGTCATAAAAATACAGTATTCTTCACTTTATCTCACTCTAATTTAGCGTAAACCACATGGTTAATTTGCTGTATGATAATCTAAATGCTATTCAGAATCACCGAGTGACAAAATAGAAAAACAAAATTGCAAAATTTTTATTCTAAACAAAATCGAAACAGTTATTTTACAGGAGGTGGTTCAGTAAAATTAATTTCATTTGTTCGGCCTTCCTGCTTGTTTAGCACGTGGTTTCTTAATTCGTTGCTTTGGTAAATTTCCCTAGATTTTGTCTTTGCAACAAAAGTTTCCCTTACATTTACCCAGCCAACGCATCCTTAAACCTATGCTCACACAGAAACTACCAACAGTGACCGGTAGTTCAAGTTATTCCCTTTACTTTAAAGCAAATTACCAAATGAGAAGTTACTGTAATTCTGTGCATCTTTGTACCTTACCCCTCTCTAAACTTCTTTCGTATACCTTTTGACACTTCATCGCGTGTATTGAATCTTAACGATTTCTTATGCAGTTTACTTGGTTCTAACCCCATGACAGCAGATCCTTGCGACACTGTATAGTTGCCAGCAGCCTCTTTCGTCTGAAACATTGTCTCTCTCAGTTTGACGGCACACAGCCTAAGGACAATACGTGACATATTCTCTTCCTCTTCATACTTATAACATTACATCACAACTTCATCCACCTCCTGAACTCCAGACACAAACTCTTGAACGGATTAAGTCTTGTCGGCCCGTTGTTAGCCGTATAAGTACGTCCTCTCTTTCTTTTATTCCTTCCTCATCCTTTCTGAAGAGGCGGCACCGTCACAGACTGTGACTCATCTGCATTCTTCGTATATAAATACGTCTACTTCATTACCCATAACATTCGCAATATAACTAAAATCATCAATAGGTTTCTTTCCATCCTCCACAATATGAACATCAGTACTGTCTTGATGTAGTTCCACTCCGCACAACATGAAAATCATTGGCGAATGTAATTTCCTGCACAGCTGGCCCATGCTTTACAGTCTCTACGATGCATCCATTATCCTCTACTGCGGTAGGTTCTACTGCACCTACATTAATGTCACCTATGTTGCTATTGACACACGCCCTTATTTCAGAACAGCACACACTGACTTCGTCTGGCACTACACATGATTTTGACTTCGTATTTTCATATGATATTGGAACCAATAATTCCCCATTATTCTCTTTAACGTCTATAATCTTATTTCTTTGCGCATCAGTTTAACTCTCACAATTAACTTCCTTTTCCTTACTTCCTGCTTTGCGCAAGTGCTTCTCCTTTTTAATCTGTAACATTTTGCACAAACCTAGGATAACTTAACTGCTGACGACCATACAATTGCCTATTTTCAACTCACCAATCGTGAAATTGTTGTTGCCTCTTCTCCGCATTCTGTGAAGTAACTCTATCGCCTGTTCTCCTCAATCTTTATTTTCTTTACTATATCGACCCGGTCTGCTACCACAACCTTTATATCCGTAGACATACTTGCACTGTCTACTCGCAAACAGCGCTACTTGGGCCGTTAAAATTGGCAAAGTGTACTACAGGGTTCCAGCGGCCTTGCCGCAGGGGTAACACCAGTTCGATTCAGATCACCAAAGTTAATGGCTTGGATGGGTCACGGTCCGTGTCTGCCAAGTTCTTTTGGCAAGCGGGGTGCACTCAGCCCTTGTTAGCTCATTGAGGAGCTACTTGACAGGGAAGTATCGGCACCGGTCACGAAAACTGCCAACGGGCGGGTGAGCTGTGTTCTGACCCTATGGTCCTCCGTATCCGCATCTGGTGACGGCTCAGCGCTGAAGGCGACAGGGCGGCCAGTCGGTACCGCTGGGCCTTCAGAGCCTGTTCGGACTGTTTGTTTGTTCCTCCAGGGTAGCCCCCCATGGTACCGAAAACGACATAATTGACCCCCTGTTAATTACAAAAAAAAAAGAAAAAAAAAACGAAAACAGAACAGAATAGAACTACGAGGAGGACCTTTAATATACTCTTAACATTTTACTTCCTATTTTAATATAATCATTCCGCCTTAATGGTTGCTGATGCCTTAATGGTTGCTGATGCTTCCTGCTTTACATACCTTTTAACAATGAGCCATATTCCTCGCTCAGAGCTAGATACACATTCGCACACCAATAAAAGTTTTTCATCTTCATTTCGAAATTCGCAGTGCTGAAGAGAAAAAATAGGCTAAGAGGCACATGTATATAATCATTTTCAATGTGTCCAGATCACCAAATCTAAAAAAAAATTGTAACGAAGAAATCACCTGTTTCCCATGAGGGTTTTTCACAGCACTCATGAGTGGTGGAAGGTACCATTGTTTTGGCTCTAGGCTTGAATCCGTCGTATCATACTATCGACGTCATCATCAAGCCAGCCCTCTTTCAAACTGTACCACTTGTCACTGGCGGTTCTGCGTAATCCACACAGAATACGTGGTCGTGGTCCAAAACTAGCTCGTATGAGTCGAGCCAACACGTTTGATTAGGTTCTTGTCAGGGCAACAAGCATGCCACTTCATTTGGATGATCCTGGAATGCTGAAGGAGTGTGTTCACGAGAACAGCACGATTAGGATACAAATTACAGAATATCTCAGCAGTCAGCATTAAGTATTCGGTGATGAGGACGAAGATGTGGAGAACAAATGGGTAAAATTCAAAGGCATCGTTCAATATGCCCTAGACAATTATGTTACGAGTAAGGTTTTAAGTGATGGGAAAGATCCACCAATGTTTAATAGCCGTGTTAGAAAAGCGCTACGCAAACAAAGAGCACTTCATCTCAGATTCAAGAGAAGTAAGAACCTGGGTGACAAACAAAAGCTGGACGTAGCACCAAAATGAGCGTAAGGAGAGCAATGGGAGAAGCTTTCAATGCTACTGAAAGTGAGACGTTATCAAACGACGTGAGTAAAAACCCTAAGAGATTTTGGTCGTATGTAAAATCAGTACGTAGGTCAAAATCTTCTATTCATTCTCTCAGTGACCACACCGGCACCCAAACGGAAGACCGAAACAGTGAATTCGGTCTTCCGAAGTTGTTTCGCCGCGGAAGATCGTAACACTGTCCCTCCTTTCAATCGTGGTACGAACGTCGAAACGGCAGATATTGAGAAAACCGATCGTGGAATCGAAAAGCAGCTACAGTCGCTTGGTAGTGGAAAGGCGTCAAGACCAGATGAGATACCTATAAGATTCTGTAAAAATTACGCGAAAGAACTTGCTCCCCTTCCAGCAGTAATTTATTGTAGATCGCTTGAGCAACGAAAGGTACCTATCGACTGGAAAAAAGCGCTGGTCATTTCCCTTTTTAAGAAAGACCGTAAGACAGATCCACATAATTATAGACCTATATCGTTGACATCAGTCTGTTGTAGAATTATATAACATGTTTTATACTAAAAAATTATGACGTTTTTGGAAAATGAACATGTCCTCTACAAAAATCACCATAGATTCCGCAAACATAGATCCTGCGAAACTCTGTTCCTCCATGAGATCCACAGCGCAGTGGACAACGGCGCTCTGGTTGATGCCGTGATCCTTGATTTCAGTAAGGCATTTGATACCGTCCTGCATTGCCGTTTAATGAAAAAAATACGAGCTTACGGAGTATCGGAGCAGACCTGCGATTGTATTCAAGACTTTCTTGTAGATATAACTCAACATGTCGCTCTTAACAGGACAAAATCGACAGATGTAAAGATAATAGCCGGAGTATCACAGGGGGGTGTGATAGGACCGTTGCTGTTTAGAATATATATAAATGACCAAGTAGAGAGCGTCGGATGCTCTTTAAGACTTTTCGCAGATGATGCATTTGTCTGTACCAGAGTAGCAATGCCAGAAGACAGTAAGAATTTGCTGAACGACCTGCAAAGAGTTGATGATTGGTGCAGGCTCATATTGCGGATACATAGGAAAAGAAATCCACTACTGTACAGCTACGGTATTGACGCCAAACAGCTGGAGACAGCGTCTGCCGTAAAATATCTAGGCGTAACTGTCCAGAGCGCCTTAAGTGGAAGGACCACATAAAACAGATAGCGGGAAAAGCAGACACCATACTCAGATTGATAGGAAGAATCTTAAGGAAATGTAGCTCAACCACGAAAGAAGTGGCATATAAGGCGCTTGTTCGCCCTATTCTTGAGTACTGTTCACCAATCTGGGATCCCTATCAGGAAGGACTGATAGAGGAGATAGAGAAGATCCAACAAAGAGCGGCGCGTTTCGTCACGGGATCGTTTAGCAGGCGAGAGAGCATTACGGATGCGCGAAATAAACTCCACTGCCAGACTTTACAAGAAAGGCGTTGTGCATCACGAAGAGATTTACTATTCAAATTTCCGGACAGCAATTTTCAAGAGGAACACCTAAACATTTCGTGCCTCATTGTAATTTGCGCCTAGTAGAAAGGGGGAACGGATTGGACGATTTGAACTAGGACAGAATTACTCAGGATACCGAATGATGTAAGTCGCTTACCTCTGCTGCTAATAGATTATCAGGTGCACTTCAGCTTGAGTTTTACAAAACGGATTATAGGGATTTCGATGTCCAAGTATACACCTGGTGACCAAAGAGTTCAAAATCAAAGCGATTTGGAGCACATGTGCACAAGAACAACAACATCTGGACAACCACGAGAAGGTGTGGAACCGTTGGGGGTGGAGGGGTGGGGTGGGGGTGGTGGTGGGGAGGGGGGCGTGAGGGAGCTCATCGCACTTTTCAATTTTTGAGGAAGGTGATGGTGGGTTGGAATAGGATGCTGATGAGTAAGCTGCTTACATATGTAATGTGTTCATTTAAATTGGAAAATTTCTTAAATTGGAGAAACATTTAAAAAAATCGACAAAATGGTTCAAATGGCTCTGAGCACTATGGGACTCAACTGCTGAGGTCATTAGTCCCCTAGAACTTAGAACTAGTGAAACCTAACTAACCTAAGGACATCACAAACATCCATGCCCGAGGCAGGATTCGAACCTGCGACCGTAGCGGTCTTGCGGTTCCAGACTGCAGCGCCTTTAACCGCACGGCCACTTCGGCCGGCAAAAAAAAAAAAATCGACATTGGAGCCCAAATGGTAAAGCTAGAGCTCGAATATTGTCTGGTCATGCAGGATGTTACGGCAGTAGTCTAACTAGGGATAAATACAGGCCTAGGGAACTGCTTGGTTAGTAGTCTTGAGCAATTCCAACGTTGCTGACTGTCATTATACTGGGTTAGGGACAGAGGGTCTTGTGATCGTGGGTTTTTCTTTTAATTTTGTTTCGCATCTCTTGCGTCATCTCATTTCTACATTTTTCTATCGATAATGCTCTAGAATTTTGTGGTAGATGTTTAATATTACATATTCAGTATCATTTTGAAAGAAATATAGAATGTACACAACATAACAATCAGCCATAGAGCTACAAGACGGCGAAGTCAGACGTAACAGAAATAAATAAAATAAAAAAATTAATAAAAACACTTCCCCATATTCGAGACATGAATGGGAACAGGTTGCTCACTTTTTTACAGCAATTTATTAAGTACAATATCAATACTGTCTAGTTCAGTAACACATTGAGTGTCGGCCGGTGTGGTCGAGCGGTTCTAGGCGCTTCAGTCTGGAACCGTACGACCGCTACGATCGCTGGATCGAATCCTGCCTCAGGCATGGATGTGTGTGATGTCCTTAGGTTAGTTAGGTTTAAGTGGTTCTAAGCTCTATGGGACTGATGAGCTCAGATGTTAAGTCCCATACTGCTCAGAGCTATTTCAACCATTTTTGAACACATTGAGATTATATTCACCATTCTGATCATTGCTTGAATATTTTCTTCTAAGGTCATTCCTGTATTGTAGGTAATAGGAAATAATATTCTTCCTGTCATATGTAATGTTCATTGGGAGCATTTCTACAGATAGGGTTGGTATTCTCTCAATTCTCAAATGATTCACTTAAGAGTTACCACGATGTTGTTCTGTAATGTTGATGTCTTCTGTTGGACATTGTTTACGGGAAGAAGCTGATGACCTATTATCCCCTATCTACAAGTACTTGTCCATCTAGTTTCGTTAACTACACACAGTAGTATCCGAAAATTAAAAGTATGTAAATGTCCAACTACCAGTAGCTGCACTTGAACAACAAATTGTCCAGGAATGGCATATTTGTATTACAAGTATGGTCCACTACACCACTGGTGCACCCACTGAGGAATATCGAGGAACTCATAACCGTTCTTATTTTTTTATATTTAAAATTTCAGTGTGAGGGGATATTGTCAGACTTGCATAGGAAGTAAAACAACGTAGTCAGCTGCTGCAGAGACATATGGAGCAACAACTTTAGTGCCAGTAACGACGTTAGCAGAAATTGTAGCTTGTCTAGCAACTTCTACAGCAAACTGTCACCTGGTCCTGTTTCCGTCTTAAGACCTGTTGACCCTTTGTGGCTTTCGGCAAACAGTGCAGACGCTTAATGTCGTGGGAGGGTGACAAAGATCCATCCAGTTAGCTAACGTGGAGATGGCCAACTGAATATTTTCAAGGAACTGCGGAACCTGGTCGGGAAACTTACGAACAAAGGCTAGATTGAACGGGAAAAATCTGTAATGCTCTTCTGAGCAGAAAGTGAATGATTAACTGGATGCTATTTCACTATTACTCTGAAGTTCCCTTGGAAGAAGGTATACGGCGTAGTACGAACACGAGCAAATCCAGAGCGAATACTACAGCTGTCCTGGCCCGAGGACTGACTTGTACCGATGTCCCTCTTGTGACAACTGTCTGACCTAAACTGTTGGGGACAACAGCCTCGGCATGTGTGTGGCAGGCTGCGTAGCACCTTCTACGTTGGCATTTGTTACCGTCGCCCTGTAGGGCCTCATGTGTGACCATATATAGCCATCCTCAGTGCGTTGCCTCGCCTAACGACTTCTTCACGTGAGCTCACGTGAGTTCCAGGTCGACATCCTGCCACTCCCAGCCGCACCCTGCTGGCAGCGTTTTCTTGTACTCTCTAGAAAATTTACTTATAATGGCGGGCATTCTTTGCTTTTTTGGTGCTTCATTTTCTAAAAAATATGACACCTAGTACCTTTCATGTCGTTTGACAGCGCCACATAATTATGCGATAATTCAAATCTGGTGCCAGATGTCACCACATTTATTCCCTGCTCCAATGAGGCCCAGAACTCCTTCTATTCCTACGATAACTTTCTCCTCAGTGGGATATTTCTACACTGGAGAATTCATGAAAACGTTATCTTAGTGGTGTAAACGGAAATTGTATCCACTGCTCGAGTGTTTTCGTTTCTTTTCTTGCAAGACATTATCAGCACAATTACAGTGAGCTATCGAGATTCGAGGCACAAGCCGGCATTGCCGTCTCATCTTCTCCACCTAAGGTTGCAATCACTCGTTTCTGGACAGTCTTATAAGAAAACGGCCAATACGGGTTGCATGTGAACTCGTATATAGGTGCTGGAGTCCTCAAATGAGGACGCTCATCACCCAAGTATGTGCTGAACGATAATATGGTAGCAAAAAATGCCAGAGTATAGCACACAACATTTGCCACATCTTCTGTCACAAAGATCTTCCCCGAATTGTCTGTATCGATATAAGTGTGCAGAATGGAAATAGGAGAGCCGTGTAAGTGGACATCAAAGGTGAATAAGTTACGAACGGTATCAGAGGAAATCTGGCAAAAACCTAGTGACATTTATTGCGCCTTTAGGGATTCATAAAGCGCATCTAGGGAAGACACCGTGCGTCTGGAGTGGACCGTTACGACCAAAGTGTGTAGTGGATTATAGGAGAGATGTCAAATCGTCGGATAAGGAACCAGCAGAAGAGAGAGTGGATCCTCTCCGCTGCCGTCCTTCGTTGCCCGCGTGATCCTCTTCCTAAGCTTCCGTTGGTGATGGTGGCAGGTGACGTTTGCCAAATTATTCATCTGTCAGCAATCCTTGCTATTAGAACCATGCTTAACCCAGCATCACGTGCTGGGACAGTGCACAGGGTGTGAGAGCAGTCTCTCAACACGTAGCAGACTGAATCACAGAAATCAACTGAGAATAAAAAAAATATTAATAAATTGTCCCTACTCCCTACAAACAAGTCAGCGGAATCTACAGATCCTGTAGAACATACACAGTAATCTGCTTTTCGTTTATAATACACAGATGGTATAGTAAAAACACCGAAGTCAGAACAAAACGTATACAGGGTGTTACAAAAAGGTACTGCGAAACTTTCACTAAACATTCCTCACACACAAATAAAGAAAATATGTTATGTGGACATGTGTCCGGAAACGCTTAATTTCCATGTTAGAGCTCATTTTAGTTTCGTCAGTGTGTACTGTACTTCCTCGATTCACCGCCAGTTGGCCGAATTGAAGGAAGGTAATGTTGACTTCGGTGCTTGTGTTGACATGCGACTCATTGCTCTACATTGTTGGTGATGTCTCGATTGGGCCTTATGTTCTTCCACCTACGCTCAATGGAGCACGTTATCATGATTTCATAGGGGATACACTACCTGTGCTGCTAAAACATATGCCTTTACAAGAACGACACAACATGTGGTTCATGCACGATGGAGCTCCTGCACATTTCAGTCGAAGTGTTCGTACGCTTCTCAACAACAGATTCGGTGACCGATGGATTGGTAGAGGCGGACCAATTCCATGACCTCCACGCTCTCCTGACCTCAACTCTCTTGACGTTCATTTATGTGGGCATTTGAAATCTCTTGTCTACGCAACCCCGGTACCAAATGTAGAGACTCTTCGTGCTCGTATTGTGGACGGCTGTGATACAATACGCCATTCTCCAGGACTGCATCAGCGCATCAGGGATTTCATGCGACGGAGGGTGGATGCATGTATCCTCGCTAACGGAGGACATTTTGAACATTTCCTGTGACAAAGTGTTTGAAGTCACGCTGGTACGTTCTGTTGCTGTGTGTTTCCATTCAATGATTAATGTGATTTGAAGAGAAGTAATAAAATGAGCTCTAACATGGAAAGTAAGCGTTTCCGGACACATGTCCACATAACATATTTTCTTTCTTTGTGTGTGAGGAATGTTTCCTGAAAGTTTGGCCGTACCTTTTTGTAACACCCTGTATAAAAGGAATCCAAGCAAAGAAAAGATTACAACTTTCTTGTGGAGTACTAGGTTAAGTTCTACAATTTTATGTTTGCTTATACGTGGATAGTTGGTTTACTCATCCAGCGCCGAAAGATTATCAGCAGTCAGCAGTACAATAATATGATGCAGCGAAATGCTTATAGCTTCACCGCTGTGTATTTTTAGTAAGTGTAAATGCAAAGAAATAGTCCCCTATTGTCCCCTATTTTTGCCAGTAACGATTCATGTAAGGAGCTTAAACAATAAATGGCATAGCGAAAAAGTAAAAGACTAATGCCATCTCATAACCAAGAGGCCAGACGCAGCGGACGGACTGTCGTTATGGGAGTCGTCAGCTGTTGTGATAACCGTTTACTGGGGCGGGGCTATGCCAACGGCGGCCATTACTTCAGTAGCGTTATCTCCCGGGCAAGCTCCACCCACCTGCTGACAACACGCGGTGTCCCACACAGCGTCAGCCTGCGCGGGGCTTTTAAAACTGACAGCAGTATACAATAGTTAAGTCGGAGGTGTTCTGGAAAAAAGAGGAGGCAAACTTTTGGAGATAAACGCACATAATGAAACAGAGGAAGTGAAATTACTTCGACAACAGGCGGGAACTGCTGCTCGAGACACCTCTGTGAGGTTTAACACTTACGCCGATTACAGGCGTATCCGCAAGGCATAGGAAGCGAATGTACAATTTAACTTGACGGTCCAAGGTATTAGCAAACACAGTAGTTTTTTCTGAAAAGAGAAAAGCAACGGCTGTCTGAGGCAGCCTAGCAACCAACACCACGATGCACCAAGGTGGCGTTCGTCAACTGGTGGTGTCACAAAAGAAGAGCCAATAAAACCAGGGACCAGTAATGAAGCAATGATGGCAGAACCAATAAGTCATGTTTAATCTCGCGACCACAGTGCATGAGGGTGCTCCGGACATAAGACGTACCTAGGCCGTACGGCCGGCCGCGGTGGTCTAGCGGTTCTGGCGCTGCAGTCCGGAACCGCGGGACTGCTACGGTCGCAGGTTCGAATCCTGCCTCGGGCATGGGTGTGTGTGATGTCCTTAGGTTAGTTAGGCTTAAGTAGTTCTAAGTTCTAGGGGACTTATGACCTAAGATGTTGAGTCCCATAGTGCTCAGAGCCATTTGAACCGTTAGGCCGTACGGGGGGCGGAAAATTCTTTCTCTTCCTCGTACCCTTGGCAATGTGACTTCTGTCCTGCGGAGCTCCTGCGGTAACGATAGTAGAGGTGACACAGCTTCTCAATGATACGGTTTCAGTCTATTATTGCCTCTTTGAACCTGCTTTGACACTTTCTTGGAACTATATTAGTGCGCTCTACGCCTAACCTTAAACCGTCACCTGAACATTGGACAGTGGTAGCGAAACGTTTTTGCTCAAGAGCCGGTGCCACATATGTAACAATCTTTTTAGTTATTAGAGACCTACTCATATTAGTAGGTTATGGGCCCCCAACACACAATACATCGTAAGGAACCGATAAATTGGCCGCCGGTCCCTATGTACTGATTTCTAAACGTCGGTACCACTAGGAACACATCGTGTTGACTATTCTGTTTGATTGATGCCGCCTCTGGAGCCTCATATTTGTGACACCGTGTGTGCCTCACGAAGTGTTCTGTTATCTGTGTGTATATATTATTAATCAACACCTAAACTTTGCCATTTCTTAGAATAACGGCCATTATTATGGTTCTTGAATATTTTTTATTAAAATACTAGTCAACATTTAACCGTCTTAACTGTGATACCAATATTTTACAAACACCTTAAACTAATTCTGTTGGATTGCACATATAGACTGTTAAACATATCTTCCACATAGGATAATTTTTTAGAAACAATGTTCCTGTCACATCGGTATTTTTCACTGTCTGCCCTGGTACGCAGTATCTTTTCTTGCAGATTATTTCTCTTTGGCCACAGTAAATAAAAAATTCTTTAATGGTTCAGAAAATTAAGAAATATAAGAAAAGAACACATTGTTTCAATGAACGCTTCACGAAATCAAAATGAGTAATACTTACTTGAAGCTTGACACAATTCTGCTCGAGACATCTCTGAGAGGTTTAACACTTACGCCGATTACAGGCGTATCCTGTTGGATGTTTCACATGACGGCATATAAATTGTCAATCAACAAAATCTGGAGCAGTTCAAGAAGGCTTTCGTCGTTCGTAAGACAACAAGAAACCATATCTTTCGTTGCCTTACGTACTAAACGAACATCTGCCGCCCTTCAGCACCTTGACGTCATACAGAAAATGGCCGTTTTAGATACTACTTACCCATCACAACATAGTTAAGATGCATCTAGTCAATCAATGTACATGGTTTCGTAGTTAACAAAGTGAAAATTAGTACCCCGTCGCTTGTTGGGGTTGACAGTCTACCGAAATTTTCTCGTCCCGTCAACTGACGGGATTGGCAGTCAAAATGTTAATAACAGTAACTGTACCTATACTTCAAATGCATAATGCTGTATGAGACAGGATCACAAACGTTTACTAAATGTCTTGCATGTGGATTTTGTTCGGCTTGTTGCAAGTATTACAGCAGCCTTAATTTAATTTCATAATCGTTCCTATGAATATGTACCGTACTTGAAGATGCCTGTTTCTGTAACGTGCATACACGAATCCAAGTTACTTCCATTTGTAATTTATACCATAAAAAATGATCGGTACGAGGAACATACACCAATGCGTTGTTAGCACTGGAAGAAAAACAAGAAAATACTCCCCATCTTACATCCTCTAGCGCCACAGTGGCCGCACTACTAACCCTTCTGCCCTGTAGTAACTTTAGTTATGTCACGGGACGAATCAACCAATATCAATTACAATGAGGCACATCTTAAGACGTTACTTTCTCCGTAAGTATTTTTGTTTGTTATTGAGTAGAAAGCTACACTCTTAAGAAGCTTTAAGAATTAGTTGACGTTTATGAACACAGCTGTTAGTTCCCAGATGCATATTGTTATAAAACGTGGCACAGAACCGCGTGCCGGAAAAATACTTGATTGGGACCGCATGTGGCCCATGGGCTGCAACTTGACGGCCAATGCCCTAGATCAAACCCAGAGAAGGTTTACCCACTCCAGATGGAGATTTCATAGGAAGGCCATTCACTACCTTATATGGACTGAGTCATGTTAACTCATGAACTCTGCTGTTATATGGAGACAATAATATATGTTAGATTACGATCCCAGTCATTATGTGTCTTATTCAGTTAGCAGGATAGTATTCGTATAGTGATTTAATGAATGTTTTCACTACTGCCGTTAGCTTCGGTGTGAAAGTGGAAGGTTTTCCACTTCCTAATCTCTAACAGTTTACACACCTGTCCAAATAAAGCACACATTTGATTTAATTCATTCCTAGAACCATCAGAATGGCATCTTTCACATAGGCTTTGGCTGGAATGATATCTCCAATCGGCTCCGAAACCAGATACTCCGTTATGAATAATTGACAGAACGTATTTAAACTCCTATTGTATCATGGTAAATAGTCTCATAGTCAAGGGCGGCAATCTCAAATTGCCTAGAGGCTTCTAGAGAGGTCTGCAACAGAACTTTCTATGTGCACAGAACATAAGTACATGTATACCTCACTACATCATGGTTCTCACTTTGCCACCACAAAATGGTAGCTGTCCAAGTTTTTGTAGTTCGTTTGCCACTGGGCCAGGCTTGGATGTTATTGTGGCACAGTGTTACGATGTGGAACTGGAGTGATTTCAGTATTACTCACTTTTTCCAACAGGTAGTTTTACAATACAGCCGGACATTAGTGGACAGTATTCGTAGAGTATTAGCACGGCCTTTCAGAGAACGCTACGATAGCTGTTATTAGTGATCCATATCCATTGCTTCTTTGGACATTGTCTATAGAGTAGAACATTACTGTTTGCATGCCGTCCATAAGTTGTGACACCATTGTTATTTCAAAGTTAAGTATTGTCAATCTGCTTTAAAACTACTAATGTTATGTGCTTGAATTCTCGTATAGCATTCCGATAACGCAGCATCATTTAGGCATCTTATACGAGGTGAGTGTGCGGGACTCCACATTTGGCGACGAGTATCCGCTTGACCCTGTGCCAGCCTGCCTTAGACTTTTTTTTATGTGTTGGCGCCGTAATTCCCTCTTGTCTTTACTTTGCAGGGGCACTCATTTGCTTTAACAATTTGTTGTCGTTTTTTCTGGCTAGTGTTTTCAGTTGGGCGTTGCAGAAAATTACTTTCTTCATATTTTTGTCTGTTTGTTGCATTTGTCTCTTCCAGCATTATGACCTCCGGACCCGTTTTGCCCCCTGCCCAGGTGCTACAGCCGCAAGCGTTAGATCCCACACAGATAATGCAGATGTTTCAATTCCAGATACAGCATATTTCTGCACCATTCAACATGGTGCAGCAGCTACTGGCCAACGCTGCATGCCTGACAGAACAAGCACCACGTACTACAGCTGCTATACCGCCTTTTCGGCAGTTTCGTGAACAAGTCGAAGAATGGCTCGAGTGGTTGTCACTGTTTGAGGTTCACGTCATTGTTCACAATGTACCGGGTACTGTGAAACTTCGCTATTATCCACAGTAGGAAGTGCAGTGGTCCACCACATTCAAAAACTGTTCCCTAACGCCATCCCGAGTGAACTGTCTTATGACGGACTAGTAGCATCACTAACAAACTATTATGACCAACAAGTGAATGTGGTAGCAGTTCTTTAATTGCAAAAAACTGTCAGAAGGAACTCATCGCGAGTGGGTAACAGATTTGCGCGGTATGACAAGGAAACACAAATTCAAATGTGCTTGCAGTGCTTCATATTCAGAGGTTATATTGTGTGATGTGATCGTGTACAATGTACCTGATGTCATAATCAGAGAACAGCTTTTGAAACAGTCTGATCCATCATTTCCGTAGGTAGTGCAAACACTACATCAGTATGATTCAGGTGCCTTGTCGGCTCACACATTTGAGCAGCCGGCTATTTGTCGCGTTGAGTCCCTTGCTTGCGACCGCCCCATTCCGCACCGGCGGCGTGCACTACCCAAGCCGAGTAAACAACTTTGCACGCAGTGTAAGCAGTTCGCTGAACAGGTGGCTACACCGGCGAACAGAATTAAGTCTGGCCCTTGCTGTTACACACGGCACAAACACGAAGACTGCCCCTCCTCACAAGCTCAGTGTTACGCTTGTGACAGGAAAGGGCACGTACAGTCCGTATGTTTGCAACGGAACAAATATAAGAATTCGGCCCACTCACGAAACTCTCGTTACAAGGCCCATGTCATTAATGCAGTGTATTCAAAGTCTGCAACAGGCATTAGCAAACTTGGCAAACGTGCAGTTTCTTCGGTGATACGCCATTTTGGTCATTTACTTCTTTGTGGGAAACATGGGAAATTTCAGTTGGACACGCGTGCCTCTGTCACATTGCTAAATCATCACACATATGAACTTTTAGGCTCACCACACCTGTCTAAAAGTAGCACGCAAATGACGGATTATAATGGATAAGACATTCTCATTCTCGAAATGTGTACTTTGCCTGCTGTATTGTCAGTGTCAGCATTCCATGTGAAAGACAGTGTAGCTAGCTTGCAAAAGAATTCCCGGAACTCTTTTCTGAAGGTTTACCTCAAATAATAGTGTAAGACAACAGACCTCAGTTCACGTCAAATGAATTCGAATCATTCTGTGAACGCAATGGCATACAGCATCTAGCTAGTACACAGTCAAATTCACAGTCAAACGGCGAAACGGAACGTTTTGTCAAAACCTTCAAGCAGCAGACGGCCAAACTTCGCTCCGCACACACCAGGAATCACGCATTGTAACTGTTTCTCGCCTCATATCGTTCGCACCCACGAGATGGACCATCGCCAGCGGAACTGCTTCTCGGCCGCTACCATCGCTCATTGCTCCGCTTTCTCCTCAGCACCCGGTGCCGAAGGAAGGCCGCAAGTATCACTTCGCGCCGCATTATTTTGTATTTTACAGGATTTTTAGCGACAGCAGACGGGGGGCGCGAGGCGAGATCGTTCGTTGACTTGGCGCTTACCTCGTATCTTCTTTCAGGCCCGTAGTTTTTGTTTTTTTTGGGGGGGGGGGCGGGGAGGAGGAGTGTTCTGGAGTAACCACAACAAGCGCCGAAATGAAGAGGAAGAACGCAAGACCAGAGAAGGTTGTCAGGTGACGTCGGCCAATAGCGCGCTGACCAGAACGTTAACATGGGTGGCATCTAACCGAAGTGCTTATAAGCGCCGCTCCTGCCAACCTCGGTCGGACATTAGTGGACAGTATTTGCAGATTATTGGCATGGCCTCGCAGAGAATGCTACGACAGTTGTTATTAGTGATCCAAATCCACTGCTTGTTTGGACATTGCCTATAGAGAGAAACATTACTGTTTGCATGTCGTCCATAAGTTGCGGCACCATTGTTATTTCAAAGTTAAATATTGTCAATCTGCTTTACTGAAGTAAAACTACTAATGTTCTTTGCTTGAATTATTGAATAGCATTCCGAGAACGCAGCTTCCTTTAGGCACCCTATACGAGACCAGTGAAAAAGTAATATAGGTGACACCACGCAAATAGCCAGACTATATTCATCCAGTGTTTGAGAATGAGAGTAATTAGCGGATTCCAATCATACATAGAATTTCAAACTGGTGACGAAACTCTTTCTTGCTGACAACTCCCATAAAATATTGGACAGAAAAAAGTTTATCGGTTAGTACATTCTCGCTGATTGTGCAGTAAATTTCCGCATCAGGAACGCCCATTCAGTTTATTAGTCCTTTACTACCTTCTCTCCTCCTAACATCTTTTTCAGAGAGCATTCACATATACCGCAGAATGTACCAGCAAAATTTTCATTGTACGACAGGAAGTTCAGGAGCTAAGGCGTGAGAAACACCGAGATGCATGAAAAACTAGTATATTATGCATGACATTTGAATTCATTACTTGTTTCCAACTAACTCTTTCTCCAACACATGACGCAGGAAGTATTCACAGAAACAACTGGTTGTAACTGCGAAATTATATCATTCTATTACACCAAGTTCAGCATATATGACGTCATAAGTTTAGACCTACGTGGAACCGAAAGTGTAGGGCTAGTTTCGATACAGAAACCTATGAAACATATATGTGATGTTAAATGTATGCATAGATTGTTGAACATGGATGCACACACACACACACACACACACACACACACACACACACACATATATATATATATATATATATATATATATATATATATATATATATATATATATGAAGGGAAAGACCCATGAATCGATTTAAACAAATTTGTTTCACATATTACTTACTGTGTAGAACGATATACCCAGCAACCTACTGATGCAGAAGGGAGAGGAGAGAATCTGGGGAGGGGAGGGGTATGAGGAGACTGACCCACGTAGAGGGGAGAGGGATAAGATGGTCAGTGAGAGAGGAAGAGATTGACAACAGAGTGGGTGGGGTGAAAAGCGCAGAGATAGGGAGGATGAGGTGGTTTAAAGAGAGTGGGGAGGAGAATATGGACAGAGAAAGGAAAGAAGAGGAGATGGACAGTGAAGGAGAGGAGGTGAAGATGGACATGGAAAGGATATTGGAAATGTATGCAGAGAGGGGAATGGAGCAGATGGTCAGAGGGGGGAGGAGCAGATTGACAGAGAGGTAGTGAAGGAGTTGATGGACACAGGGGCAGGAAGTGTGGGTTGGAGGAGGTGCAAAGACTAACTGGGTGGAGGAGATGGATTGAGGAGCACAGGAGACGGACAGAGAAAATAGGGAGGAGGAGATTTATAAATAGACTGGAGAGGAGAGAGTAGACTTAGAAGGGGGAGGAGAAGATGGGCATATAGGGGATGAGCAGATGGAAAGAAGGACAGATGGATAGAGGGAAGGGCAGGAGGTGACGGACAGAGAGAGGGGCAGGAGTAGATGGACAAGGAGTGTGGGTGGAGAAAGGGGTCAGAGAGAAGGGTGGCCCGCATCTCGTGGTCGTGCGGTAGCGTTCTCGCTTCCCACGCCCGGGTTCCCGGGTTCGATTCCCGGCGGGGTCAGGGATTTTCTCTGCCTCGTGATGGCTGGGTGTTGTGTGCTGTCCTTAGGTTAGTTAGGTTTAAGTAGTTCTAAGTTCTAGGGGACTGATGACCATAGATGTTAAGTCCCATAGTGCTCAGAGCCATTTGAACCATTTTTAGAGAAGTGTGGAGGAGACGGCAAAGAGGGCAGGAAGGTGGAGATGGAATGTGAGAGGTAAGCAGATAGAAGACTGGAATGAAGACACATCCTGGCAACGCCAGGTGCTCAGCTAGCAACAAATCAAGTGTAAACATCTGCTTTCAACAATGTTTCCTCCTAGTTTACTCTCCACAAAAAATTAACCATATTGTAACTTCTGCTCTGTTATAGTGTTAACTACTTACTGAAACTTCGAGCACCCACAATCCACTACTAAACTGTGAATTTTATTTGTGATGTCGCCCATACTTGCACTACAATAAAAAAGGGCTTAAACAAAGTTATAGTATAGGTAATTTTAACATTTTAATTTCGTTTTTCAACATTTTTTTAAAAGACAAAAAGTGTGCTTACGCTATTTCATTGTGTATAGTACTGCTTTAAAATCATTTGACCTGTGTCTTATCAAGTATTTATAATATTTTAAATAGCATAAATACATGTAAGATCTAATATATAGTAATGAACTGAATATGTACATATGTGAAACATACTGCTTTCGCCATAGCTGTGAGCAGATAATAGTCGAAAAGATACTGTTGGGATTTCGGATTTGAAGCGGAACATACTAACAGTGCCATCTGTATTTCATTTTATACGAAACTACTGTTCCATCATGACTAGTTCCATGAGCTTCGGACTGCCATTTAATAAATGGGAGAAACGGATTGAAGCTGAGTTTCGCCAAAAATCCGTAACGCATTAGGCTGCTTGTCAGAATCACTTACGTGCAGTGGTGGGCGACGCAACCCATTATCGAGTTCCTGCTGCTACATTATCCTACTGAGAGACTTTTCCGTCACTTCATTTGGCCATTTTTGCGCTCGGAAGGTGTTTCTAGGAATCACGGCTAAAATACGGTGACAATGCTCGTTCAGTCGAGGTTAAGCCACACTGCTAGCATGCAACAATTGCTGAGTTATATTTAGAAGTTTTCTGTATAAGGTATTTTTAGATAACACATACACATGTTTCCAATATTACTGTTTTATAAATGATTATTTATTCCGGATCTAGTCTCTATTACCTGTCTTTGTTTATCGAGTAACAACAAAACTTACGAAAATACGTTAGGAATTTATGACTGTATTCAACTTTCATATTTTGTTTTAATGTTTAGCTGCTGCTGATAGACGTCATCATAAGAACAGACAAGTTAAATTGGACGAACAGGACAAAAGTACTGTTTTGTGGTTTTCTTGAACGGACAGCCGTTTTCATATGTAGTTTCGATGGAATCCTCAGAAAAATAATTTCTGATGTAAATATCTTAGCATATTTTCTTTGAATACCAAATCATGTTGTCAATCACCGATACTGATGGAGTGCAGTTTAGGCTCATACGTTCCCTGTATGTTTCTGTAATCTCAAAATTTTATAACTGCTTTGTATTCCGTTTTATAAGCATCAGACAGTGCCGTAAAGGGCACAAATTTTCTGCCGATTAAAAGTTGCCTGTTCATTCCACACTTACATTTCTTCCCATTATATTTTGCTTTTAGTACATCACTACATTTTTGTTCGCAATATCTTACGCGAGTCAGTTATCGTATGCTTCCATTGCTCTATATGAACACTGCAGCCAAGTTTCTGTATTGTCACCGAAACAGCTGTACGTCTTAGTGGATAAAGTTTGTTTTTGATCAGTGGTATTTGTACGCAGGTCGCAGACCATGAGGTTAATCTTCTTTGAAAGACTATTCGTTATTCTGGTATATGCTGTATTCTGAGTTTTTCTTTATGTTAGGTGGTGGTGCCATATGTGGAGATAAGGCTACCTATGTCTGGTGGTGGGACGACATGATGCGGAAGTTCTGCTTTGAACAAAAAACTGGGTGAAACCAAGTTAGTTTACTCGCCGTGGTAAAATTTTGTTACAGTGGCAATTTATATTGGCATCGTTTGCTTGCGATTACTCCGGGAGCTCGAAAGGGACTGTGTGTTTGTACGTAGTGAAACAGGAGCTCATAGGTTACTCATACATAGTTGAATGGGAACTGATTATAGCTACGTACATTATCGCTTCACTTTGTCTTGCTGTAAATTCAAACATGTTAATCTCTCATTAAGTGACAAACACTGTTGAAAAATCATAAGATGTGAGAGTTATTTTGCGATTGCTTGTCATGAATCTCAGTTTTCTATTTAAGCACTACTAATTGTGTCAAGTGATACACTCTAAAGCAGTGGTCTGCAAAACGTCACGATAAGAGGACGTGTAGAACAGTGGAACCGTAATAAGTGATTTCAATGGCACAGACGTGGCGTGCACATGGACCCAACAGCGCCCTCCTTTGTGTGTCCGTACTGGTCAGTGTTACGCAAGCCTCAGTAGATGTGGAGCCGTCATACGAAGTGGAAAATTGTAACCAAGTACCATTACGCCTCGCCGACATCACAGGGTGGAATGTCGGCATGTGAGTGCGTTCGAAAGGGGCAGAGTGACTGGTCTCTGGGAGGCGAGTGTGTCGTTCCGTAACGTTCCACTTAGTACAGGACTTTCGGCACGCGTGCCATTGCCTCGGTTTCCTTTGATCAGAGCCCACCAAAGCCGCAGACTGGATGGGCGCGTGAACGCCGACACTGGAATGCATGCTGGCAAAATGCAGTGTTCCCGGAGAGTCGCGCTTCAACCAAAGCCGCAGACTGGATGGGCGCGTGAACGCCGACACTGGAATGCATGCTGGCAAAATGCAGTGTTTCCAGAGAGTCGCGCTTCAACATGTCCTTCAGTGATGATCACATACGCGTACCACGCCGTCTTGGCAAACTTAGTCGGACAGACTGTACTATTAAGCGGAATAGCGGACAAACGTAAAGTGTTATGGTTTGGGGCGCCATTGCCTATAATACTACAGGGTGATTCAAAAAGAATACCACAACTTTAGGAATTTAAAACTCTACAACGACAAAAGGCAGAGCTAAGCACTATCTGTCGGCGAATTAAGGGAGCTATAAAGTTTCATTTAGTTGTACATTTGTTCGCTTGAGGCGCTGTTGACTAGGCGTCAGCGTCAGTTGATGCTAAGATGGCGACCGCTCAACAGAAAGCTTTTTGTGTTATTGAGTACGGCAGAAGTGAATCGACGACAGTTGTTCAGCGTGCATTTCGAACGAAGTATGGTGTTAAACCTCCTGATAGGTGGTGTATTAAACGTGAACGTTTTCTGTGCCATTTCAGCCAATAAAGTTTTTGGTCCCTTTTTCTTCGAAGGTGCTACTGTAACTGGACTACAGTATCTGGAGATGTTAGAGAATTGGCTGTTCCCTCAGCTCGAACAAGAAGCACAACAATTCATATTTCAGCAGGATGGAGCGCCACCACATTGGCACTTATCTGTCCGTAACTACCTGAACGTCAAGTACCCGAGGCGATGGATCGGCCGCCAGGCAGCCCGTGACAGAGCACTTCATCACTGGCCTCCAAGAAGCCCTGATCTTACCCCCTGCGATTTTTTCTTATGGGGGTATGTTAAGGATATGGTGTTTCGGCCACCTCTCCCAGCCACCATTGATGATTTGAAACGAGAGATAACAGCAGCTATCCAAACTGTTACCCCTGATATGCTACAGAGAGTGTGGAACGAGTTGGAGTATCGGGTTGATATTGCTCGTGTGTCTGGAGGGGGCCATATTGAACATCTCTGAACTTGTTTTTGAGTGAAAAAAAACCTTTTTAAATACTCTTTGTAATGATGTATAACAGAAGGTTATATTATGTTTCTTTCATTAAATACACATTTTTAAAGTCGTGGTATTCTTTTTGAATCACCCTGTATATTTCGCCTTGTACGTCTTCAGGGCAATCTCAAGGGATACTGCTACATCAGAGAGTTTACACAGCCCGAGTTATTGCCCCTACTGTAGACCGTTCAGATGATGGTTCAGGTGGCTCTAAGAACTATGGGACTTAACATCCGAGGTCATCAGTTCCTTAGACTTAGAACTACTTAAACCTAACTAACCTAAGGACACCACACACACCCATGCCCGAGGCAGGATTTGAACCTGCGACCGTATCAGCAGCGCGGTTCCGGGTTGGGTTGGGTTGTTTGGGGAAGGAGACCAGACAGCGAGGTCATCGGTCTCATCGGATTAGGGAAGGACGAGGAAGGAAGTCGGCCGTGCCCATTCAAAGAAACCATCCCGCCGCGGTTCCGGATTGAAGAGCCTAGAACCGCTCGGCCTCAGCGGCCGGCGTAGGCCGTCCCACATGTGATATTTCAGCAGGACAACTCCCGGCCGCATATGGTGAGGGATGTGCAAACTTCTTCGAAGAACGACTGGTACTACTACTTTCCTGACTGCCCGTTCGTCTGACATGTCGCCTATTGAACATGTTTGGGATATGGTCGGTCGGCAACTAGTTCGTTCAGGCACTCCTGTAGCCACAGTTGATACTTTGTGGATACGCCTACAAACCTCGTCACAGAGTAGATTGCAGCACGTGGTGGCATTACTCTGTACTGAATTTCCACAATCATACGGATCTGTAAAGCTAATCATTTGTATAGTGTCATGTCCCCATTCGGTCGAAGAAATTACATTATGATGACATCTGTCGGTGTTGGTGTTTTAGTGTTACAAAGAGATATGTGAGTTTGCCGGCCGAAGTGGCCTTGCGGTTCTAGGCGCTGCAGTCTGGAACCGCGAGGCCGCTACGGTCGCAGGTTCGAATCCTGCCTCGGGCATGGATGTGTGTGATGTCCTTAGGTTAGGTAGGTTTAACTAGTTCTAAGTTCTAAGGGACTAATGACCTCAGCAGTTGAGTCCTATAGTGCTCAGAGCCATTTTTAGATATGTGAGTTTGAGGAGCCATTTATTTGTGTTCGGTTACAATATAATTACTTATCAGTCGACTTCTTATGGATTGATTTCGACATATATACCTTATTATCCTTCCTATCAAAGCACCTGGTCGCCCCATGTTGTACGGCCGCCAGCTTATTATGCCTTGTGGCCCCGCATCATGATCCACAAATATTCAGGCTGTATCGAAAAAGAAATACTGATTTGATATCTCACAAGACACTAGTGACAAGCAGCTGTTCTTTTCATGCTATTAGGTTCATTTCCCGCCACGATAGGTTTATATGTGTTGTCTTGCCTGTTCCTGTTTGTTACATATCGTTCGGATAGATTTCTCAAATTACTCTGTTTTAAATAAATACGGTATTCATGATTTATAAGATGATTGAGATGGTTTACAGATTCCTTATACCTAAGGTCAATGCTTACAAAACAGAGGAAACTTCTTCATGGGACCGCCGGATGGTACAAGTACATGAAATTTATTTCTTTTCGTTTGCGTAGGATTATGTAAGTACGTATGTGTGTGTTACTTTTACCAAACGTTACGAGTCTAATAGCGTTCGTAAATCTACATTTACAACTACATACATACTCTGGAATGACTTTACGGTGCGTGGCTGAGGGCACGCTGTACCACTACTAGTCATTTCATTTCCTCTTCAAAATGGTTCAAATGGCTCTGAGCACTATGGGACTCAACTGCTGTGGTCATCAGTCCCCTAGAACATAGAACTACTTAAACCTAACTCACCTAAGGACATCACACACATCCATGCCCGAGGCAGGATTCGAACCTGCAACCGTAGCAGTCGCACGGTTCCGGACTGCGCGCCTAGAACCGCGAGACCACCGCGGCCGGCCATTTCCTCTTCCATAGGAGTACTAATTTCCTGTATCTTATCTTCGTAATCGTTACGCAAAATGTATATTGGTGGCAATAGAATCGTTCTGCAGTCAGCGTTAAAATAGAACGCACAAATGACGACAGAAGATGGCAAAAGGAAAGACGAAGTCTTAAATTTCGCATGTAAGAAATCGTTCATGCAGGAGAATCGCATAAACATACAATCGTTTGACCACTGCACAGACTCCCGGATCGGCTTTGTAATAGGCATCCCTGGCGTAGAGAAACAGCTGAAAGCGTTGAAAACAAATAATTTTCCAGGTCGGGATGAAACCCCAATTCGGTTTTACGAAGTACTCTTCGACTATGGCCCCTTCCATAGCACGCACTCATCGCAAATCTCTCGTCCAGCGCAAAATCTCAAGCGACTGGAAAAAGGGACAGCTGACTCCTGCGTGTAAGAAGGGTAGCACGTATTACGGACCAATGTCCTTAACATCGTTTTCCAGCTGAATTCTTGAACATAGTCTCAGTTCGGATATAATAAATTTCCTTGAGAGGGAAAAGTTTCTGTCCACTAATCAGCACGTCTTAGAAAGCAACGCTAGTGTGGAACTCAGCCTGCCCGTTTCGCTAATGATATACTGTGAACTATGGATGAAGTGCAACAACCGCGTTCCATACATCTAGATTTTCGAAAATCATTTGACACGGTGCCCAGCTGCAGACTATTAACGAAGGTACGAGCATATGGAATAGGTGAGCGGCTCGAACACATCTGACGAAATAGAGCCAAATGCGTTTTCCTCGATGTCGAGTTTTCATCAAAGACAAGGGTATATATACTTAAACGATATGGTAGGAAGAGTAGGCAGCAAACTGCGGCTGTTCGCTGGTGATGCTGTGGTGCAAGGGAAGGTGTTGTCGTTGGGGAACAATAGGTGGATACAAGTTTGCTTACACCAAATTTCTAGTTGGTGTGATGAATGGCAACTAGCTTTAAAAGTAGAAATATGGAAGTTAAATCAGATGAGTAGGAAAAATAAACCCCGTTAAGTTCGAATACAGTAGTAGATATGTGCTGCTTGACACAGTCACGTTATTTAAATATCTGGGCGTAACGTTGTAAAGCCCGGGTTCAATTCCCGGCTGGATCGGAGATTTTCTCCACTCAGGGACTGGGTGTTGTGTTGTCCTCATTATCATCAGTGGAAGACAACGGGAAACCACCACTGGAATCACTTCCCAAGACTCTCATGCGGTATACATCTCTGGAGAGGCTCCCCTATGACAAGACCTGCCGTAAGGCAGAACACAAAGTTTTAAGCAGTAGGGAAGGTGAATGGTAGACTTCGGTTTATTGGGAGACTTTTAGGAAAATGTGGTTCAGTGTAAAGGGGACCGCATTTAGGACTCTGGTGTGACCTATTCTTGAGTACTCTACGAGAGTTTGGGATCCGTACCTGGTCGGATTGAAGGAAGACATCGAAACAGTTCAGACGGGCTGCTAGGTTTGTTAACGGTAGTTTCAAACAACACGTAAGTATTACACAGATTCTTCCAGGACTCAAACACGAATCCAGTTGTTTTTCTGAGGTATGAGAATAATACATTTTGCATAACTCGAACGTTTAAAGGCTTAATTATCACTAGTCGTTGCTTTTTCCCACAACACACGTCTTTCGCTATACATTATCAATGTTGACGAAAAATTAGTTTGTGGACTCTACAGAAATAACGAAACTTATCATCAAAGTCTTTTGCAATGTTGCTTGTTTGACTGCTTGAGTGCGTATAATTTTCATTGGCATTTCCAATATAATTTTGGGAACATATTATTTGTTTCAACATCATTAGTCCACAGTAACAGGGTACAGGATAACTGATGTTAGTATGAGTCGACGAGAAGTATGGGGCACTTGGTGTTTCTTCGGTTTGCCACGTTTGGACAGAGCACACATGGAGTGCGTGGAATGAAGCGAATACATCCATTCGCTAGTTGCTAGAGTTTGAGTCGTGTAGCTGTTGAGTTTACGTTACAAATAAATTATATTTGTTTTTCTGCGTCGAAGTTGATGAACGGTGTAATTTTAAGGATCGATTTTACTGAAGATGGTAAGAAGTAATATTATAATACCAGTAGTAAGTTTTAAGTTGTCTAATGCAGATTGTTTTGTAATGATGAAATCCCCCCCACTGAAGTCTCATTTCCAGCCATGTTTTAATGTGCAGAGTTAGTCGGGTAGTGTGGGACATATAACTAAGCCTGTCTTTTATTTTTAGGGCACAATGCCAACTGACGATCGAGGGGACTGGTCCGAGACAGCAATGAAACAAGCCTTTTCAAGTCTTTTGGTATGCGAAATCACGGAAAGAGCTGCTGCAGATCGTTTTAAAGTTCCTGCAACTGTTCTGCAAAGGAGATAACAAGCAGTTGTAGGGAATCAGTAGGCATCTGTGATACCTCAGAGTTCGTCTTTCAAACTAACATTGAGAGCAATAATTTGAAGAAAATTGTATAAGTGTGAAAGATCTGTGGGCTGGCCACTGACTTTGGGCGTACATTAAGTATCGACCATTTTACAACGATAGCAGTGGTTTTTGCTTAGGGCATTTTTTGAAGAAAACTGAAGCAGTGTGAAACATATGTGGGCTGTCCACATAAATTTTGTGCAGATATTGAATATTAATTATTTGGCAGTGGAAGTATTCTTTTATCGTGCTTTAAACTTTGAAAATGACACCAGTATTGCTTCGTTAATTTGCATTGTATGGACGAACCAATCTGTTAACTCCCACACTAACATTTTCGTATCTGTTGTAAGTTTTTACTTTAATTTCTGTATTATACTGCACTTTCGATATATGAACAATTTGTGAACCACAAAAACTCCCTTTACTTTTAAAAAGCTGTATTTCAACGTATTGCCCATGCTATTCAGTACTGTAGTAACGTCTGGCATTGTAAGTGTTAGAAAAATTATTACGGTGTTCCGTTTGGTTAGCAAACATTTTTAAGCCTTTTAAACCAAAACAAACGATCAAATAAAGGTTTTATGTAGGTGTACCTGTTTTCATAACAACAACTACAGTATTCTTTAAATTTTGTCTTACGTGGCCCATACAAGCCACCGTTCCTCTAATGTTCACGAGTAACTAGCCGGGAGATCGTAACTTTTATGAACAATGCATTTCCAATATCGGGGTAACTAATTTTTCCTCAAACGTTGCCCTCGTAAAGATAGATTCTACCACTAAACTACATATTCTGAGAGAATGATGAAAATCCGAAATAAACCATGGAAGCGCTCTCTAAACATGACAACTGAACCAAGTGATGAGTTTTTTCGCGTAGTAAAAAAGCAGTGGGAGTGGAGTTTAGGAATAAACGCGATTGTTTTCGGAAAATCACTCATGTTAATGCAACGAAGTTAGGAGAGTGATGTAATGATAAATGTGATACAGCCAGGAATAGAAAGCACTTTGTTGTTCGTATGTAAATCTACGAAATCACCATTAGATATATAAATCTAGTCTGACAAATCAGAGTCGCCAGTAGTTATGCGAATTTTCCAATAGCAACGGAAAAACGTGCGGTACATGGTTTCTGATTCTCTGCCTAGTAGTAGTTATTTCTGAATTACGACCACATTCATCACATAGACTCATTATTTAATGAGCGGTCGGATATAATCAAAAACCGTTAAATAGTTACTCTTTTTCATAAAGGACAAATATCCAACATCCAAGAGCCTAGTGACTACTGAAAGGAGGACACAAGTGCAACACAACAGGACTGACGTTTCGTGAGATTTCCCAAAACCTCTCCACATTAGTGCCAGGAATATTTCTTTGAACAGGTCAAACCGTCTTCCATAATCTGTCTTGATGTCCGTCGGCACAAATGGGGAGAAAAAAGAAGAGCAATGTCGAGGAGGTAAATTTGCCTTTCTTTCATGTTTATTGAAACTTTTTCATCTCCAAAAACCCTCGAAGCCCAAGGTGATAATTCTGTATTGAGCTCCAGCCGCCAAAAACGCATTTCCTTTAAGATTTTGGCACAGTACCACTGCAAGTGCTGGTCGTTTTCATTTTCATTTATTAAGGTCACCATTCCTTGAAAATGTAGTCTATTAATAAGGTTTAAGCAAAACATTCGTTCAGACTTCAAGTACGGAGAATGTTCGTAGCGAAAGATGTTGTCGAAGGTTAGTATATTTTCAGATCAATAAGTGAACGGGGTAGAAATTCTGGTAAAATCTGGCATCCTTGTTTCTATTTTCACACAAGACCTGCCATTAAATCAATTTTCTAACCAGCGGTCTTCTTAAGTTTCAGGTTAACTAGTTACGTTTTTCGGTGTCCAAGCAATACTTGACAAATTTGTCTGTGCGATTCGTTTCAAGATGAACCTTTGGGCAAGCTTTCCATCTTAGTGGTTCTCCTCCCAGAATGAAAACGTCATCTGCAGATGTGCATTTCTCCAGTGCATGTACGAGTCAAGCGATATTGAAATGTGCCCCTCCTCGATATCGAATTTCTTGCTCCGTCATTGTAAAATTCTTACGCTATATGCGAAGTATTCAGTACTATGCACAGTAGGTATCTTAGAGTCCAAATATTATGGTTAAGTGCTTGCAAAAATTATTACCTGTAACCAAAAAATAGTAAATAAAATTTTAAGTAGGGTGTCTGTATCATGAAATTTGATGCAAATGGCGAACATGTCTAAAGAAACCGCAAAGTTGTTAGTAAAAAAAGTATGCCTCCCACTTAAAATGTTAAATTAGGAAGTTGTAGGGCTTAAAAACACCTGTCGATAGCTTTTCTAGAAACATCAATTGATTTGTAACGTTTCGATACATATCGAATAAACTGTTGAAAATCTGGTTAACATTCACGTTAAAAATCTCGCTAACATTGACGTTCCCATACTTGCTGTTTAGTAAGTATAGCTTGCGATAAGTAAAACACACCTCTTTGAAAAACTAAAAAAACATTAATTTTTAATAGCTGTACTGGTATTTTGAGAAAAGGCCTTCTCGATAATTGACTAGATCTTCTCAGCGGATGGCCCTACAGTAGTGGTGTTCTGCTTATTTGCTTCGCAAGGAGTTCTGTTATCATACTATTAAATAATATCTGCGATTTTATTGATTTTAGGGATCTAGAAATGATTTAGAAAAACTTGCATCTGTGTTGGGCAGAATTTTTTAATTAACTGTCTCAATTCTTATTTTATGAAAGTAACTCTGAAAGAAAGAAACTACTGACATTTTTTCACGAATTTACAAAGAGTTCTAGGACCTTCTGGAGGCGACATAACTTTTAAAAAAATTAGAGGACGCAGTTTACATTTTACAGCGATGCGCTAGGCAAGTGGGAAGTGCACCTGCTCGAGCGGGCTGTGAAGTGACGAGAAACGACACGAACTCGCTCCGGAAACTGATTCCAAGCAGCCCGCGCCTGTATATTCTTTGATGCCTCGGCTTCTGGAACACGTACAATCATCCGTTTGTACTTATTAGTGGTAGCTGGGCGAGGCAAACACACATGTTATATGTGCTACACAAAGAAGTCTTCAAAAATTATTTCCAAAATAAAATTGTCTACTCAAATATTTTCTGAACTTATTGCTCCAACAATGTATACCAACAGGCTATACTATTGAGTAGAGTTTTGCAGCGGAGTGAAATAATGAAATAAACGTACAGAGAAGTTTTGTGTAGTAAATATCAGAGCATAATTTATTCTTGTGGAAAATTGTGCGTGTCTAAACAAATTTTATTTAGATTCATCCCAAATCCTAGACAGCTATGTTTAAAAAAAATTCACTCATCAAAAGTTGTAAAAATTATCTTGTCACTTGCAGTTCACGCATATCTTATAATGTACTGATTACTCTTTCGTAATTTATTTGCAAAACAAATTCCACTCTGGGTTATAGTTCGTTAGTAGACAAAGTTGAGGTATTATGAGCTGGCGTTGGCGGGCGAAGGGTGTTTCTGGACTTTTCTAGTTCCGGAGAAAACAATGGAGCGCGCTGAGAGAACGAAGTCATTGCATGCACCGGCCGTTCTGAATCAATTTTCAAAGCGGGGACATGCCGGTTCCCCTCATGCCACCACTCGCTCCAGCTAACACACTCTGCAGTTGCAAGCGTCACTTAATTACAAGAGAAATTCCCCGCCGCACGTCCTCAGATTTAGCCCACAGGACAGCAGTAAAAACTGAACACAGATCAAGCATGAAAACAGGAAGAATGTGTACTGAACTGTGGAAAAAGAAGCAAAATAGAAACAGTCAAAGGTCCACGCTCAAGATGTGCAACATTGGGCGAATTTCAATGGCCACAGCGTTGTGGTTACGTAGTCACGGTTTTGGATTGCAGCTTGGTAGATACGTGTTCATATCGCCCTCGTGCCTCACTTTTTTTCACAAAATTATGAACTGTCCGTCCGGTCACTGAAGTATTTGTATTTGTCTTGTGGTGTAAGGTCCGTTTGCAACAGCGACGTGTAACGAAGGGACCTCCAGACGCACGTAGCTCTTCTTCGTTCTACACAAGCACCACATGTTGTGACTCTTGCGTTCCGTTTTGGAAGTTTTGCTTCTTGAATTCCTTTGTTGTAACATAGTTCACACCAATTAATTTTTTTGTTTTCATTACTATGAGTGGTCTAAAAGACATATCGACTGCTCTCACTAGTCATCACATTTACTTGCGATGGTAATAAATTCTTGTTTTATGGCTCATATTCTATAACCAGTATAGTAAGACAATTGCTAAGACTACACAAGGAGAACAGACGCGTCAATAACCGGACAGAAAGTTCGTAAGTCTGTGAGAAACAAAATGGAGCAAAGGGAGATTTGAACGTCGATTTTCAGTTTCGCAGTCCAACACCTTGCCCACTCAACCACGACGCCAAAATGTTTGCAGTGCGCTCGATGCTGCAAACCTTAAGCTTGGAATTTTCACTGTCCTTATTTTGCTTCTTATTTCACAGTTCAGTACACCTCCTTCCTGCTTTCATGCTTGAACTACGTTCAGTATTTGACGGGCAATTTTACCACTAAATGTAGGCCAAGCGAGGTGGCGAAGTGGTTAGCATACTCAACTTCCATTCGGGAAGACGACGATTCAAACCCGTATTCGACCATCCTGATTTAGGTTTTCCGGGATTTCCCTAAATCGCTTCAGGCAAATGCCGGTACGGTTCCTTTGATAGGGCACGGTCGACTTCCTTCCCCATCCTTACTTAACCCGATTGGACCGATTACCTCTCCCGAATCAACCAGCCACTAAATCTGAGGGAGGTGCGATGGGGAGCTTCCCTTGTCAATTATTAACACTAAAAATCAGTGAAACGTATTTTGGTATTATATCCTTGAAAATGTAAGTATTCGATATTAAGAGCATCGCTGTAAAATGTTAACTGCATCCACAAATTTATAAAAAAATAGTTATCTCGGATCTACAAGGTCGTAGACCCATTTTTTTTTAATTCGTGAAAAAATTTCGGCTGTGTCTTTCTTTAAAAGCTACTTTCATAAACTAAAAATTCAGATAGTTAATTGAAAACAATTCCCAACACAAGTCCAAATTTTTTGAAGTCAGTTTTAGATCCTTACAATAAATGAAATCGAAAAAAACTATTTAATAACGTGGTGGCAAAGCTCTTTGCGGAAGACATAATCCTAAAACTGTTAGTGTAGAGCCATTCGATCTACTAAGCCTGTTTTTCAAAAAGTCAATATATCTCGAAAAAAATTTATATTTTTTAATTTTCCATCCAGGTGATTCCTTGACATATCAAGTGCTATATTTAACGTAAACAGGAGGTATAGCATTTTTAACGTCAATGTTAACGTGATTTTTAACGGTTTTAACGATATGTCTCGAATCGTAACAAACCAATCGACACTCCAAAAAAAGCAACCGACAAATCTTTTTAAGCTCTACATATCTCTCGTTTAACATTTTTCGATCGGAGCTATGATGCTCCACTTATTTAAGAAAAACTGTTTTTTTGTAACTCCACTGATTTTTTTGGCCATGTTTGGCAATGGACTGAGTTTCATAGAACATAAACTCTATTTGAAATTTAATTTCTTGTACGCTCATATATTTTGGTTTCAGGCGATATTTTTTGCAAATTTAACATAACGCCGTAGCAGAATGCTTGCACTATTTGTATGGCACCCACAAGGAACCACTCCCGACTGTCCAATACCATATGGTATTGACGTTGTACTTTACATATATTCTGTATAACAGCAAAGGCTTAGAGCTACACATAATATTTTGAGCTAATCAGGTTGAAATAAACTCTACTGGCAGAACTGTGGTTTTAAATTTGGAAAAAAAGCCAAACATATCAAAAGTATCAGTAAGAAGAAACAACTACGTATGAACGTCCGTCGAATGTCGATTGTCAAAATCCCGCTATTATAAAGAATACTCTTGTCTTCTTCCAGAATGTCACTTAGTGTTATAAGAAACATAATTCGTCTCCATGCCCCATCCTAACCTGTTTTGAACTACTCTTTCAAACGTCTTTAATAGACATGATGATAGTGCTATCGATCTATAGGACGAGGGGATAAGATGAACATTGTTTGATATGAATTAGAATATGCATCGTCCTCACTTGTGACATTGGAGCTCTCATCCGTATTTCACTGTTCAATCTTATCATTACAAAAAAGTGTGGCAGATGGCAAGTTTCAGATCATGCTACAGTATGTGCTGTTGATGCTGTGTTTAGTAACTTTTTAAAACATTAATCTATTCTCTTTCTGTAAACGGAGTACACGGGTGGTGATCTCTCTACTACCGCTTCTGCTCACTTTGGGGAAATTTTTTGGTGACTACATTAGTTAAATTGTACTGCAAAAAAAGTCCAAATTTCGTGTAATTCGATTCTGCGAGACAACTAACCTTCTTCTTGGTACAGGCGTGGATTAAACATTCTTTCACGAGACAATTGCCGGTCATTTATCCCTATTGTTACCCCGTATGGGGGCACATTGCTATTAGCAGTCCATTCGATTACGGAGGCGAACATTTCATGCACATCAGTTCCCTTGTGAATGCTGAAATTCTCATTTATTTCGTACAATGAAATTTCGTAATTACGTTCTCAATTTTCTTTCGTAACATTGCTTCCAGCTGTGGGGTGTGTACATTGACAGCAACGATATTCACACATGATCTTTCAATATATGTGATACTGATCTGATCCTAGAGTATTGTGGAGTGCTTGTCAAATGGACTTTACTGCAGTGCAGGGAAAGCTAGTATTTCCTCTAACAGAAGCGATAACGACACGTCATTCGTAGCAGTCAGCGATTTGTTATCCATTAATGTGATGACAGATAAACCAGTTTTGTCATTATATGTGGACCCCAACTACCCCGTGACGTGTGCACGCCCACCGTTGATAGTACGAGGGTTGTCCAGGAAGTAATGCTTCGCATCTTTTTTATTCAACATTGCTTTATTGAACACACACGAAAGAATGGTGTTTTATCTACACACCCTATTCTTTCCACGTAATCTCCATCCCGTTATATTGCCTTCTTCCAACGCGGAACAAGGTCGTGTATGCCCTGTCGGTACCAATCCTTGTACTGCTGGCCCGGGGCCAGTGCTTCACTATACGAACTTGTTTTGCTAACTGACAGATGCAGCGCCAACTACCGAGTCGTAATGCGTCCATCCTCGCGAATGACAATATCAGCTCGCTGCAGCATGTCAGGTGTGATAGCCGTGGATGGTCTTCCCATCCGCTGAAAATTGTGGAGCTCCGCCGAATCGCCTTCTGATGATCTCACCCTCCGTGCCCAGCGACTAACTGTGCTTCTATCGACAGCAGATGCACCATAGACTTTGCACAAGCGTTTGTGAATATTCCCCACAGTTTCTTTCTCTGCAGTGAGAAATTCAATGACGGCGCGTTGTTTGTAATTTACGTCATCTACAGACGCCATTTTGAAACTGTCCTGCAGCTACACTATCTGTCGGAAGTTAGGGAAACTTGGCGCGCTCACTCAGGAGACTTCAAATAATACACACGTAACGGTTCACATTCAGAGCACTGTTTTCGCATGAGGTGTAGGAAAATACTGTTTGTTGAAAGAAAGCCTCCCACTACTTTAAGTCTGCGAGAGTTCATGGTACCGTGTGCTCCGACATGAAGAAAATCGACATATTGCCTAATTCAACTCTAAGAGCCAAAGACTAGAATGGGTGATCCAAATTTAAGATTATTCCGTCGTGGATAATGTTGCCTTTTATCAGTATTGCTGCTCCTCCTACTGTTCCATTGAGTCGGTCAGCTTTACGAGTGTGTAGTCCTTTTCTAAATATAGTTTATTCAAATGGACTGAAGTTTCCTATATGACTACAACGGTTACTTATTCCTGATGTAACTGTCCCAATAAACTTCACCTACTTGAAAGAACCGTGTGGTTGTTCTACTGTAAATTGTTCAGTTATATAACTTGGTAACATAAGATCATCAGTCGATTATTTGAATAAAGATGGCTGTTGTTCTCATTCACTTCATGTTTCTGTCTCGAGTTAAGGACTAAAATGCATACGTTTTCGGCCTGAATGTCACTGAAACCTTTTGGGGTGGACTTCAATAGAGGGAGAGCGTCTGTCATCTTGGATCTAATTTACAAAACTTCCTCTCGGATAAGTTAACAGTCGATTGGTAAGTTGCAACATCAGTGATTGTTCAGTTTACTATTCATATGTATGTTTCTTAGCTAGAATGCTACACTGTTACTGAGAGATTACCACAAACTATACATTTTATACTGACTGTTAGTCGAGCATTTACAATAATTTCTGTTCGAGCAGATATTTTTGCTACACGAAGGAATCAAATTCCGCCATCATGGTTCACTTTTTCCAAAATACTCAAAGCGTATCCCTGAAACTTCTTAGAATTTTTTTTCGGTAGTGTTCGGGTTCAGTTCGTATAAGTTACTTAGAACTTTCGCTAGATTTGAATTTGTGCCATTAGTACTTGATGGCCGGCCGTGGTGGTCTAGCGGTTCTAGGCGCGCAGTCCGGAACCGCGCGACTGCTACGGTCGCAGGTTCGAATCCTGCCTCGGTCATGGATGTGTGTGCTGTCCTTAGGTTAGTTAGATTTAAGTAGTTCTAAGTTCTAGGGGACTGATGACCACAGATGTTAAGTCCCATAGTGCTCAGAACCATTTTTTTGTCGCAGCGCTCGTGTGTGATCTGGCATTGTCGTCCTGAAGGAGAAGGGCTCTTATGTCTGTACGACGGATTGCCATTTTATTTTGAAGCTTGTCCGGAGACAACGATGACGCTGTTTTTGAAAGAATATTACATGCCTCTTACTAGTGGCCCACGTTTCATAGCGGAACGTTATGCTTGGCATTACAATAGACTGGTATATACACATATTAATTCAAGTGCTAGTGTTACGATTGTCGACATTACTCTCCCACAGGCGACCGAAAACTGTCCTGGCACATTTGAGACGACGTTGAAATTCAGCGACAGGGCTTCCATATACCGAGGGCAAAATGTACTATTCTTTGCAGACACTCATTATATACCTTTATGTTTGGAGGCGATGTTTCAGCAGAGTAGGTGGATTGGAACTGAATTTGGGTCTTTCTGATGTTGAAACGTTGGTTAAGGTTTTTATACCCTTCGTCAAAGGCGCTGAACATTGCCTGTAGATAATCTGAGTTTTCCAAAACAACACTGCCGTAAGGATAATGGAGTTCAATGATGATAATTAAAAACATCTGTTTATTAGTTGTTAGGTACATTGAGTATGAGTAAACTTTCAAACGTCCCCTTTGAAAAATTAAACATGACTGTGCTTAAACTGACACACTATATTTTTAGCGCAACGCAATCTGACTTTCAAAAATCCCTACAAAACAATGGCCCTGACTAACATTAACCTATACCTTTCACAAATCACTTACCTCACCAAAAATCTTCGTTACTCGAACTACTGCAAAACAGCGAGCGCCACTACTGCCAGTTAAATAAAAGATTCAAACTACGGAAGGCACAAACTACTGATAGGCATAGTTAGCAAATGAAAGATTTTGATAGAGAACAAACAATGTATTTACCTTAATAGTCATAATATACATAGCAGTTCATGACATCTAGTGTTACAAATTTCAAAACTCCGCCATCCCTCTTCCCACATCCACTACTGCTGGCAGCTCACCTCCAACTGCGCATCGCTACGCACTGTTCACATCCAGCTGCCCAACACTACAATGGCAGACAACAATGCAAACTAGCCACAGACAGCACACAGCACAGACAGTGATTTTCATACAGAGCGCTACGTAACGTTGCCAATAAGAAAACATAAACAGCCTATTTACATAGCCCCCACGCTCCCCACAAAAAATTTTACAAATTGTTTTGGGCAGTGGCCAATAATGATTTGATAAAATTTTTCATAATTACAATAACAAATACACTCCTGGAAATTGAAATAAGAACACCGTGAATTCATTGTCCCAGGAAGGGGAAACTTTATTGACACATTCGTGGGGTCAGATACATCACATGATCACACTGACAGAACCACCGGCACATAGACACAGGCAACAGAGCATTCACAATGTCGGCACTAGTACAGTGTATATCCACCTTTTGCAGCAATGCAGGCTGCTATTCTCCCATGGAGACGATCGTAGAGATGCTGGATGTAGTCCCGTGGAACGGCTTGCCATGCCATTTCCACCTGGCGCCTCAGTTGGACCAGCGTTCGTGCTGGACGTGCAGACCGCGTGAGACGACGCTTCATCCAGTCCCAAACATGCTCAATGGGGGACAGATCCGGAGATCTTGCTGGCCAGGGTAGTTGACTTACACCTTCTAGAGCACGTTGGGTGGCACGGGATACATGCGGACGTGCATTGTCCTGTTGGAACAGCAAGTTCCCTTGCCGGTCTAGGAATGGTAGAACGATGGGTTCGATGACGGTTTGGATGTACCGTGCACTATTCAGTGTCCCCTCGACGATCACCAGTGGTGTACGGCCAGTGTAGGAGATCGCTCCCCACACCATGATGCCGGGTGTAGGCCCTGTGTGCCTCGGTCGTATGCAGTCCTGATTGTGGTGCTCACCTGCACGGCGCCAAACACGCATACGACCATCATTGGCACCAAGGCAGAAGCGACTCTCATCGCTGAAGACGACATGTCTCCATTCGTCCCTCCATTCACGCCTGTCGCGACACCACTGGAGGCGGGCTGCACGATGTTGGGGCGTGAGCGGAAGACGGCCTAACGGTGTGCGGGACCGTAGCCCAGCTTCATGGAGACGGTTGCGAATGGTCCTCGCCGATACCCCAGGAGCAACAGTGTCCCTAATTTGCTGGGAAGTGGCGGTGCGGTCCCCTACGGCACTGCGTAGGATCCTACGGTCTTGGCGTGCATCCGTGCGTCGCTGCGGTCCGGTCCCAGGTCGACGGGCACGTGCACCTTCCGCCGACCACTGGCGACAACATCGATGTACTGTGGAGACCTCACGCCCCACGTGTTGAGCAATTCGGCGGTACGTCCACCCGGCCTCCAGCATGCCCACTATACGCCCTCGCTCAAAGTCCGTCAACTGCACATACGGTTCACGTCCACGCTGTCGCGGCATGCTACCAGTGTTAAAGAGCTCTGTATGCCACGGCAAACTGGCTGACACTGACGGCGGCGGTGCACAAATGCTGCGCATCTAGCGCCATTCGACGGCCAACACCGCGGGTCATGGTGTGTCCGCTGTGCCGTGCGTGTGATCATTGCTTGTACAGCCCTCTCGCAGTGTCCGGAGCAAGTATGGTGGGTCTGACACACCGGTGTCAATGTGTTCTTTTTTCCATTTCTAGGAGTGTATATCAAATGCACACACTTATTGATACAATGTTGGTGAAAAGCTAAAATTTTCTCACAGTCCATAAAGACAGTCCTGACCATTCACCACAGTAAAATTGCAGTGTTTTTCTCAAAGTCTGAGCAGTAAGAGAAAATGCACACGGAAGTAGTGGATTTCCATGCAGTCTTGAAGTAGTAGTGTTGTGCTTCCAACGGAAAGACAGTGCTGACTCTCGACATGCAGACAGGTAATGGGCCACAACAGACCAAACCCACAGCAGAGTCATTCGACGTTTTGAAGAATATTGGTAGGTAGGTCCTCACAGAGTAGACTCACTGTAGTCCTGGTGGAGATTACGGTATTGGTGGGCCACCAGAAGTGCAGACCCACTTCAGTCCTTGTAGAAATAATTGTATTGGTGGGTCATCAAAGGTACAAACCCACTTAAGTCCTTGTAGAGATGGCCAGCAGCCATCTGTTGTGACTGTGCAGGTGCACAATCACCATTGAAGAGTCTTGCGGATAATATAGCATGTCCATAACCACCACTTGTGCACTCACAAAATTTTTGGAATTGTCCTTAGAACCAGCAATGCTGTTATCCAGTCCCTTGCTGAATTATTAACACAGATGCAAACACTATCAGTCCCTACTTCTCACATTTTATCCACGTACTATGACCAACAAAAATGTGTGCAGTGAAATGTAACTTAATTTGAAGAACTGGCGTCTCTACAATTATAAATTTACAATATGAAAATACAATTACAAAGGTACAAAATACATCATTAAAGAAGATAATAGTACAGATAACATTTGTAGTAATATGGGATTTACAAAAGAATCGAAATAACTTATACATCAGTGTTACAGGAATTATCACATAAGTTCATACATAAAAGGTCTGAATAACTTTCGAAACATCAACTTCACACGTGAGCATTAAAACAGAACAGAATAAATAATGTCTAGACATCTTTACAAAGAAAATAACATATTATCAGAAAAATTCTACAACATAACTCTTATTAGCTAAACACATTAAGACAGGAAAAACACAAATTCACATAGTGTAATAACACAAAAATACAGGACATTTGAAGTAGCTTTTGTGAGATTAAAGATGACTTAGTATTTGTTTTTTTTGACAGCTACACGATTATATCACGACGCTACTAATGTGTGACACAATTGACATTGTTGCTTTTGCGGTGTTTCTGTTTTATATCTGCACAGTTTTTCTGAATTATTCTGGAAAGTAAAACATGTTTTTGTAGTAACGTTTGTGGTATAGCTACAATGAGACAGCCTTTTTCATAGCACGACAATACGTTACATTATAGTACTTTCTTGATCACGGTAAGGTACGTAATAACTACGACATCTATACGCAAAGCATTTCACTTTCGTTTATGATGAGGTAAGTACATTGACTTCAGCAGAACTTTGCTTACAGAGAACGTAAACTTCGACACTTCCACAGAATTATCTTACAGCAAGACGCACATTTAGCGCTACAGGACACGCATTTGAGTGATTAATGTTGTACTTAATCCATTTATTTTTCAAGATTTTTGAATTACAAAGAAAGTTTTCCGTGATACATTTCATTCCATTGCTGTAATCTGTAACACCTGAGGGTATAATTACATTAATCCTAAGGGGGGTGCATGCATACTTTGTGTACCATGTGTTTGGCAAGCTCAAGGAGCCGTAGCTAATATGGTATTTGCTTATAGAACTTTACACATCGGTACCATATTTCTCTAACACAGAATTACACAGCTATCTGATCATTTAACTGAGAGAGACAAATATTTGTTTTACTATATCAGTGACAGATGTTTACGTAATTACACAGTTGGACAACTTCACACTTATGAAATTGTATTTTGTCTGTACTTTGTGAAATGTTCATATTTTTTCGGAAACATTGTGATACTATGAGAGCTTTGAATGATGTATTTGGTATGGGATCATGATTTTTAAAGTATGTTTGAGGTAGATGAAACTTTAGACATGAGCAGAGAATTTTTTTTAGGTTTTGAAATTATTGGAGGAAGCTACAACGATTTTGAGATTTGGCTGAGGTTTTATGATGTTATGATGACGATGTGTATTACGCTGTTGCGGTATGTTTATGATAATTATGGTGATGCTATATGAGAAATTTGATTATGCTACGTATCTGTTATAATGAAATATTGTAGAAGTGTCGACGATATGTATATGTATAATAAGGTAAGGAATAATGAGTAGTGGTTAGGCACTCTGATTTGTCGTAAAGGTTGTTGGAAACCAAGAATCGTACTTTAAGAGTTATGAAATGTATGTAAATGCGTGAGTGTATTACAATGCCGACGAAAATTTTTTGGACAGTTATATCAATAGGATTTTGTTTCTACATATTTGTAACCAAATTCTCAACTTGTGAATTTTTTTATATGAGACTGTCACTGTAGCGGAAAATGCTGTCGTAAATATTTCAGTAAGAAAGGTAAGTAACCTTGACGTAATGCGTTTTGGGCGCCCAGCTGAGAGGTAGTCGTCTGACAAAAGAAAGCCATTAGGTGGAGAGGAAAAAAAGGCCATTATCCTCGTTATTGACATTCCTTTGTAGAAAGCATCGCAAATACGACACGCTCATTACTTGGAAAGATACTTACATCTGCACACTTGATTATGACAAGTGTCTTTCTACAAGATTTGAAAGAATTTCTACTAACTTATGAAATGTCACATGACTATTGAATGATATTTCTATGCTTTGGTTTGCGTAATTGCTTATTTCATTTGATATCTGGTTTCCAGCTTTGTTGCAGCATTGGTTTTATAAAACAAAATTTAATGCATTTGCTAATGTGAACACTTTCTGTCAACAGATCTATTACATAATTATTTTATGATCCACATTCTTCGAAAAAGAGCTCTTGGAATGGAAAGAACAATAAGAAGGGACTAATAACAGTAACCGCATATATAATTTTCTCTTCAAGTACTTGGTAATTTTTATGGTAGAGTAAGTTGTGGTGCACCACTTTAATTACATAGACATTAAGATGTGAATAGACATTTCCCTTATCTGCATTGTTGTCTTTAGTGTACTATTTTTTCTGCTTCAGCTTTCTCATGTTTACGTATAAGTTATTGCATTTGCTGCTGCTGTTTGCCAGGCATAGTGTTACTGAATTTGACTTTGTATTACTCTGTTAACCCAGTTTTACTACTGATTTATTTTTCTTGTTTGCTGCACAGTGCCTTATATTAGTTGTAATATTGCAATTGCTTTGCCCATTTGTATTTTTTTTGTCATTGCTGTTTGTGTTAATTGTTTTGTGCTGCTGCATGGCCTCGTCCCTTAGTTTAGCATCTGAGCTCAGTAGATTTAAGTTAGCTTAAGAGGGGTAGACTATTTAAGAGAATGAGTTGCGATGAATTGGAAGAAATGCATTGAGGAGCTATAAGAAAATGGTTTGGCCAAAAAAAGAATTTTGGAAGAGGATGTGAACAGATTACAGAAAGCATGCTTGGATAGCATTTTTTTTGGTGGACACAAATGTTGAAATAAGGGGAAAATCTACAGAGCGAAGTTTTGGGTTGGACTGCAGTACCAAATGTCACACTGAAAACAAACCCTGTCCTGTATTTTTGTGTTATTACACTATGTGAATTTGTGTTTTTCCTGTCTTAATGTGTTTAGCTAATAAGAGTTATGTTGTAGAATTTACTGATAATATGTTATTTTCTTTGTAAAGATGTCTAGACATTATTTATTCTGTTCTGTTTTAATGCTCACGTGTGAAATTGATGTTTCGAAAGCCCATATTACTACAAATGTTATCTGTACTATTATCTTCTTTAATGATGTATTTTGTACCTTTGTAATTGTATTTTCATATTGTAAATTTATAATTGTATAGATGCCAGTTCTTCAAATTAAGTTACATTTCACTGCACACATTTCTGTTGGTCATAGTATATGGATAATATGTAAGAAGTAGGGACAGATAGTGTTTGCACCTGCGTTAATAATTCAGCAAGGGACTGGATAACAGCATTGCTGGTTCTAAGGACAATTCCAAAAATTTTGTGAGTGCACAAGTGGTGGTTATGGACATGCTATATTATCCGCAAGACTCTTCAATGGTGATTGTGCACCTGCACAGTCACAACAGATGGCTGCTGGCCATCTCTACAAGGACTTAAGTGGGTTTGTACCATTGATGACCCACCAATACCATTATTTCCACAAGGACTGAAGTGGGTCTGCACTTCTGGTGGCCCACCAATACCGTAATCTCCACCAGGACTACAGTGAGTCTACTCTGTGTGGACCCACTTACCAATATTCTTCAAAACGTCGAATGACTCTGCTGTGGGTTTGGTCTGTTGTGGCCCATTACCTGTCTGCATGTCGAGAGTCAGCACTGTCTTTCCGTTGGAAGGACAACACTACTTCTTCAAGACTGCATGGAAATCCACTACTTCCGTGTGCATTTTCTCTTACTGCTCAGACTTTGAGAAAAACACTGCAATTTTACTGTGATGAATGGTCAGGACTGTCTTTATGGAGTGTGAGAAAATTTTAGCTTTTGACCAACATTGTATCAATAAGTGTGTGCATTTGATATCTTTGTTATTGTAATTATGAAAAATTTTATCAAATCATTATTGACCACTGCCCAAATCAATTTGTAAAATTTTTTGTGCGGAGCATGGGGGCTATGTAAATAGGCTGTTTATGTTTTCTTATTGGCAACGTTACGTAGCGCTCTGTATGAAAACCACTGTCTGTGCTGTGTGCAGTCTGTGGCTAGTTTGCATTGTTGTCTGCCATTGTAGTGTTGGGCAGCTGGATATGAGCAGCGCATAGCGTTGCGCAGTTGGAGGTGAGCCGCCAGCAGTGATGGATGTGGTGAGAGAAATGGTGGAATCTTGAAATTTGTAAGACTGGATGTCATGAACTGCTATATATACACTCCTGGAAATTGAAATAAGAACACCGTGAATTCATCGTCCCAGGAAGGGGAAACTTTATTGACACATTCCTGGGGTCAGATACATCACATGATCACACTGACAGAACCACAGGCACATAGACACAGGCAACAGAGCATGCACAATGTCGGCACTAGTACAGTGTATATCCACCTTTCGCAGCAATGCTGGCTGCTATTCTCCTATGGAGACGATCGTAGAGATGCTGGATGTAGTCCTGTGGAATGGCTTGCCATGCCATTTCCACCTGGCGCCTCAGTTGGACCAGCGTTCGTGCTGGACGTGCAGACCGCGTGAGACGACGCTTCATCCAGTCCCAAACATGCTCAATGGGGGACAGATCCGGAGATCTTGCTGGCCAGGGTAGTTGACTTACACCTTCTAGAGCACGTTGGGTGGCACGGGATACATGCGGACGTGCATTGTCCTGTTGGAACAGCAAGTTCCCTTGCCGGTCTAGGAATGGTAGAACGATGGGTTCGATGACGGTTTGGATGTTCCGTGCACTATTCAGTGTCCCCTCGACGATCACCAGTGATGTACGGCCAGTGTAGGAGATCGCTCCACACACCATGATGCCGGGTGTTGGCCCTGTGTGCCTCGGTCGTATGCAGGCCTGATTGTGGCGCTCACCTGCACGGCGCCAAACACGCATTCGACCATCATTGGCACCAAGGCAGAAGCGACTCTCATCGCTGAACACGACACGTCTCCATTCGTCCCTCCATTTACGCCTGTCGCGACACCACTGGAGGCGGGCTGCACGATGCTGGGGCGTGAGCGGAAGACGGCCTAACGGTGTGCGGGACCGTAGCCCAGCTTCATGGAGACGGTTGCGAATGGTCCTCGCCGATACCCCAGGAGCAACAGTGTCCCTAATTTGCTGGGAAGTGGCGGTGCGGTCCCCTACGGCACTGCGTAGGATCCTACGGTCTTGGCGTGCATCCGTGCGTCGCTGCAGTCCGGTCCCAGGTCGACGGGCACGTGCACCTTCCGCCGACCACTGGCGACAACATCGATGTACTGTGGAGACCTCACGCCCCACGTGTTGAGCAATTCGGCGGTACGTCCACCCGGCCTCCCGCATGCCCACTATACGCCCTCGCTCAAAATCCGTCAACTGCACATACGGTTCACGTCCACGCTGTCGCGGCATGCTACCAGTGTTTAAGACTGCGATGGAGCTCCGTATGCCACGGCAAACTGGCTGACACTGACGGCGGCGGTGCACAAATGCTGCGCAGCTAGCGCCATTCGACGGCCAACACCGCGGTTCCTGGTGTGTCCGCTGTGCCGTGCGTGTGATCATTGCTTGTACAGCCCTCTCGCAGTGTCCGGAGCAAGTATGGTGGTTCTGACACACCGGTGTCAATGTGTTCTTTTTTCCATTTCCAGGAGTGTATCATGACCTTTGATGACTAATAAGGTAAATACATTTTTTGTTCTCTATCATAATCTTTTATTTGCTAACTATGCCTATCAGTAGTTAGTGCCTTCTGTAGTTTGAATCTTTTATTTAGCTGACAGTAGTGGCGCTCGCTGTTTTGCAGTAGTTCGAGTAACGAAGATTTTTGGTGAGGTAAGTGATTTGTGAAAGGTATAGGTTAATGTTAGTCAGGGCCATCCTTTTGTAGGGATTTTTGAAAGTCAGATTGCGTTGCGAAAAAAATATAGTGTGTTAGTTTAAGCACAGTCATGTATAATTTTTCCAAGGGGACGTTTCAACTTCCCTTACAAATGTACTCGGTTTCTACATCCGACGGTAAGTTAGCTTCCACATGATGAATGACTGCCCCAAAAAATACTGAGAATACGATGTGGGCGACTGAACATGCCTGTTGAACACCTGTAATGACTTAAAGTGGTTCACCCTGTCCATTATCGTTAATAACAGTAGCTTTCATGTTGTCATGGTGCAGTCGGATATCATCAATGTACTCTTGTGGGTAGACAGTTAATCCTACTGTCCTCCATAGTGGAGCTCGATTTACTGAGTCAAAGGGCTTGAGAAGCTCAGTAAAATCCATACAGGGTGGATGGCTGTGTTCTCGGCACTTTCCCTGCGTGGGTGTGGCACTCAAGACAATGCTGATGATTCATTGGCTGGGTCTCAATCCACAATGTGATTAACATAAAGATTCTTCTGGTATGTGTATCAAACGATTGGACAGAACACTAGCAAGAATTTTACCAGCAACCGAGATGAAGGAAATTTCACAACATTAACCACAACTTTATCTTTCCCCCTTCTTCATCATGGTAACACCTGTTGAAGCTCTGAGGTAAATGGGGATGGTTTCGGCGTTATTTTTAAGCTTTCGGATGTAACCCTTGACTGCTTGAACAGGGGAACCTTACAAAAATAGTGCAGTACAAGCCTCTGAGGCACTTTAAAAAAAAAAAAAACTTTTCTGCATTAACCTTCACCTACTTCTAAAGTTTTAAAATATTTTTTTTTTTAACGTGACACTTTGTAAACTCACTGTACCTTCTTCCAGTGGTGCTCCGTATCCTGTTGTGATACTACAGTAGCTGGTTGTTTGTAGCTCTGTAAATTATGAGAGACACATTAAATTTATGGACAGTTGAGCCCGCCGCTTCGTGGGTTAAGGACATGAGCTGCTGAGTTGGTCAGGTTGTATGTTGTTTTTAGGCATTTGTCACATCCAGATAAGTAAATATCGGGCTGGTACGCACGTCAAGCCTTAGATACACTATATACAAATATTTAAAAACTGTTTGCACACTTGAACACGAGATTTACTCTCGACGCAGGCAGATGGGGAACATTGATTTCTTCCCGTTTGCAGTGGTGGCGTCAGAAATGGCATGGGCCTACCAGTTGTCAGTAACATTGCCACAGCTCATATAAGAATGCCGACCCCGTTGAAAAACAGACGAAAAAGAATACATTGTAATAAAATAGATGTTTAATTCAGCAAATGCGGTGGGAATGGCTATCACATTATTTTTCGACTTAGTAGTTGTAGTTGTGAAACGGTACATTTACAGTCATTAGTTCCTTCGGGTGTGATCACAGAAAGTGTTAGTAATTTAGAATGCCAGGAATTCGTCAGATGGTCGCGCATAACGCACTTAGTGATGGAAATGACTTTAATGCAAAAAATAAATTTTGAGAAATCTCTGTAATTACATTCTCCAGCTTCGAAAATACACTGACAGTTTAAGATAAGCCTAAATGGAGACATGAAATAAAGGTGTTACAAGCTCGTTGCTGATGACTGCCAACCTGTAACCTGATATCACTTGAAAGTGTATTGCACACGTCAAGGTTTACATACATTTTCGTAATTAGTAAATAAAAATTCAAAAATAACTGTTGTTATTACTCCACAAACTAAATTTATTTCTTAGATATTTCTATAAATGAATATAATGCAACTTAGCACTGTTCATCTTGGGCCGTTCGTAGCCTGAAATAAATTATTAAGATGTTGGAACCATGTAATAAAGAGAGCAGTGGTGTACCATGTGCCACTTAACCATTCTTGCAAAGTGGTAATTTCTAGTAATTTAGCAGTTAAGGTTTTGTTAACATTTCATGAGCGAAAGCGTCTACACAGTGAGCTATTATACAAGTTGGAGAGCTGAAGATGAGCTATGTAAGGCAAGCGCAGCCACGCCCAAGGCTGTGAAGACAGCGTCATGCCACATTTCAGGCAGCCAATCCCGCACGGCTTCGCGGTCACATGACCAACGCATCGCTACCTCATTCCTTCCCCAGTCCACCGCTAGATGTCACAGTCCCATTTTCTCCATGCTTTCTCAAAATCTAACGCAAACTATAAATATAATATTCCCGTCCTTTAAAGTAGGCTAATATGACACTAACACAAAAAAGTTTTGTTTCAGATAGTTCAAAATGAAACTCTGTACGCGATTGATCCCCGTTTTCTCTTAATGCTGTAGAGCCTACACAATTAAGCACTTCCTTCAAATTGCACTCGTAAGTTACTACTCAGATTATTTCGTTTGAAACACGTGAAATGTCCAAAAACAACCTTATGACGTATAGAGATCTGCAGTGTTACTTTAGTTAAAGTACTAGTGATGGGCTAAACTGCGATTTTCGGATATCAGTGATTTCTGTGAATGCTACTTTTCAGTATCTGTTATTCTTAACTGCGATTTGTCGCAGTTAAGAGTCGCAATTAAGGAACATAGGTCGTGTATCCCTCCGCCACTGCTATTTCTGCGATTTCTGCTACTTCCGCGATTTCTGCGACTTCTGCTACTTCTGTGACTTCTGCGATTTCTGCTACTTCTGTGACTTCTGCAATTTCTGCTACTTCTGTGACTTCTGCGATTTCTGCTACTTCTGCGATTTCTGTGACTTCTGCTACTTCTGCGATATCTGTGACTCCTGCGATTCTGCGACTTACCACTGTATGAAAAAGTTACATCTGTCAACACAGAAAATTGCATCGCAACAAACCTGTCACTGGCAAGTATGTTTTACGTTTTTTCTTCCGTTGGCTTTAATTTAGTATTAAAGAAACAACTGTGAAAATATTAATAGTGTACTTATTATGTAAGTAGCCGTACTGTACCGTAATAGTTCGTATTTAGAAAATGAATTCTAACATATTGTTATGTTCACAGGTACCTGAACTACATTTCAGTCACTCAGTAAAGTGATAACTCAAAATATCATTGTCAACAGATCTGAAGAAATTGCCACTGCGTCTTTAGACCGTTTTCGTCAGACGAGAGGTTAGTTTCTAAGCGTTTCGATGGACTTAATTACTTCAGTGAGATCGTGCTTGTAAATGTGATATTCATTATAGCAAATATTAGCCATCTACTCTGTCAATTATATTGCTAGTAATTAATGACAGCAAAAATTGTTTAATAATCCTTGTGTTTTTGCACACACAGTTCTGACTCTGATTACTGGTTGCTGTACGTATCTATCCACATCAAGGCTGTTGGGAGAGACTCGTGAAGATTCAAGACAGCTCTTAGAGGATTTGCAGTTTAAAAGTGAAATAACTGTGAAATAAGTGTGTGAATGATTAAACTGTGTTTTATTGAAGTTGTGCGATTTTAAAGGAATAATAAATGTCAAATACAGTGAGTGAATAATAAAAATCTCATTTTCCACATTTTAAGCCGTTCTATACCCATAATTTTCCGCCACTTACTTATTGGTAAACACTTGTTGGAGAGCGACATGCCGCCCCCCCCCCCCCCCCACCCCGTTCTCAACACTCTTGGTGTGACACTGACCTGTAACATATCCCGAACTCTACGATATGCATTTTGAGGCTGTTGATATGAAAGTGGGAAGTACAGATCTTCCAGTTAAATTAGGAATAGCTTAAGTGCATTACTTGAAAGTAACACAGGAAAAGCTTACTTATGTAGGTGCTAGTAGTGTCGGCAAAAAGTTCTTGTGTGTGAAGTTGCCATGTAGAACACCAGGTGTAAAACTTTTCTCCCGAGTCTTGAACTGTGTCGGAACAAAAGTGAGGCATTCATATGACTGTTTTCATTTCTCTACACTTATAGAGATGTCTGAGTTCTGCTGTGTTAACATTGCAAAGTCCTGTAGGCATGTGGAGTATTAACCAAAACTGTCATATTGGAAGCAGAATCAAACACATTTGTTACATTACTTGATATTTTCAGGAGAAAACGGCAATGTTGCTTCTTATTAATATAATACATTCAGAGTCACAGCAGTATTTGACCAACCATAACTGATGCTGAATGTGCATGTCGTCATATAATATGAAAGACTTATTTCAATAGTGGTACAAGTCCATTACCTCCACTTTTCTCTCTATAATGCTTCTGAAATTAGTGATCCAAACATAAATAAAGGTTCATCTCTAGCAAGAAGCCATATGCTTGAATATTTCTGGTATCTCAACTGCAGATTTTTTAGCGCTCATTTAACTTTACGACTCTGTATCTCAAAATGAAAAAAAAATGGACTTGTACCACTATTGAAATAAGCCCTTCATATGCACACACAGCACTTCGATGTCGTGAGGCACAAGGCTCTCATAACGAAGTACGTACGTCGGTCAACAGATGACACTAGGAAAAGTATGTTAACTGCGCTTTTTAGTTGCTACTTGCGACTCTTAGTTGCGATTTGTCACAGAAATCGCAGTTTGACTCGGTAGCGAATAGCGTAGTATGAACTTTGCTCAACAGATGGGAGTGCTAACTGCGATTTTTAGGTGCTACTTGCGACTCTTAGTTGCGATTTGTCACGGAAATGGCAGTTGGACTCAATAGTGTATCGCAGAGATGGGCGTAGTACGAACTTTGACCCACAGATGGCACTGTTAACCGCGCTTTCTAGTTGCTACTTGCGACTCTTAGTTGCGACTTGTCACGGAAATCGCAGTTAGACTCGATACCGTATCGCAGAGATGGACGTAGTACGAACTTTGGCCAACAGATGCCACTGTTAACCGCGCTTTTTAGATGCTACTTGCGACTCTTAGTTGTGACTTGTCACTGAAATCGCAGAAAGCCGTGCTAAATTCGACCAATAGATGGCTCACGTCTTTGAATGTGAAATACTTATTGCAACTGCTAACTGTGACTGAAATCGCAGTTAGATTATGTAAAGTTGCTACTGTGATATCTGTGACTTCTCAGTCACTGTGATTTCTAACAGATACGCGATTTCCTGCACACCACTATAAAGTACTACAAATAACAAGAAGAAAAAATTTCGTGTGGCTCAATGTCCTGGTGTGAATCTTAAAACTGGACGCCACTTCGGCGACTTGCCTGTTCCTAAACTACCCCAGAAGTCCCAAAGGGAAAGAAGACTTAACTACAGTTTAAAATGCAATCTGAACCACGAGTCGTCATGGACGAATTTTACCAACATTCAGAGGTTAAAGGCAGACTAAAAACTTTCACGGTTCGACCGTGATTCCATCCAGCGTCCTCTTGGTTTTCAAGCAAGCGCTTTACCACTCATTTGTTCTAGCTACCTGTTTCTTCGTCATTTCTTATGTGCAGATTTTGCATGTCACTGCTTTCAAGTACATCATTGAGAACCAACAACCGGTTTCTGAAATAACCGATTTTCGGTTTTTAGTCCTATTATTTCCTGTGATAAACGGAGATATTCAACAAAGATTATGAAACTTTGACTCTTTCAGTGTTAAGACACGTACAGTCAAAATATCAAATGAAATATGAGAATAAAAGAAAACTTAGTTCGTCCCTCGTTCACTGCTTTTCTCGAAAAATGTTATGAGGTTTAATACTACAAAATATCACCAGTATTCTCCCAGTGATTCAAATTTTATGAAACTCTGCTCAAAATTAATGTTGTAATCAGGGATCATACCATTGTTTGAGCATTACAAATAGTCAGTGCTAAATTGTGGAAGCTGAGGCTGGAAAACTCCATTGCTCCTGTTAATTTGATCGTTTTCAAGAGCTACAAGCAGATAGACTCATATTATGTAGACACAGGCAGCAGATCAGCTACTTTTTGTTTCTATTGTGTACTACGAATGAATTGTTGTTAAGTTTTTAATGGCGGACAAATCTTTAATCCTTACATCCAATGAAGCATTATACTTCATTGCTACACACTTCGTAAAAGTACTTCCAGACAAGGGTTGATGCCATTCTACAATTCAAAGGGATGTGCGGCGATGACAGCATCGGACTATAGTATAGAACAGCATTGGCAAGTCTTGAACACTGCAAATACACGCGTATCTTAAGCCGCGACACGTGACAACATTGACGTTTCGGAAATTTGTGGTAAAGTCTGAAGGGACCAAACTTCTGAGGTCATCGGTTCCTAAGCTAACGCTCTACTTAACCTCACTTAAACTAATTTAGACTAAGGACAACATACACACCCATGCCCGAGGGAGGACTCGAATCTCCTCCGACGGGGGTAGCCGCGCGAACCGTGACAAGGCGCCAAGACCGCTCGGCTACCCCGCGCGGCGGGACGTTGCTGTCTCAGCAGTGGAGTGCCATTTATTATGCCAGTTGTTAGTTGCTCGTATCTCTCGGCGTTGTTATTAAAATAGAAATTACCGCTTTTATCATTTTCATACGTCACATCAATGATAATTTTGCGAACAAAAATTTATCCCTGAAAATGGGTTTTATTTAAATAGGGAAGAATTTTACCACTGTTGCTATGACTAATTGATATTTCGGATTTTATGCTCTGTTATCAGTAAAAAATAAAAAAAAGCCTGTTACAGTCGAGACCTAGGAAATACCGGTTATTCACAACTAACATACCGATATCAGTTTTAAACCGTCAGTTTTTTCCATCCCTGCCCCTCAAGCTGCGCTAACGTCTCTGCAGCCCTAGACCACAGTCCCGACCTTAAGCATAAGTTAACTGTATTCATCGAAAAGACATCATACTAGCTGACTCTTGTCAGAAGTATTTTATTTTATTTCACGCCATTAATAAGGAATAGAGGAAAGACCAGAGATAACATTTCATCGTCGCCCTTGGTATTAAACATGAATAGGTAGGAAATTGGTCATCGCAGTGTAGAAGAAATCTGTCACACATACAGAAACAGTAATGTAAGTACACAGCAGATGGTGTAATTCAGAACGAAGGGTTCTGGATTACATGTTCACTACTCCTGCTAACTAACCTAGTGTTTTAAGCTCAGCGGTACTCCCTTCGCTGGAGATTTTAACAATTACATGTTGTAATTCAAAGTTCAAATCGTTTGAACATTATCAGATGTATCGCTTGTTTGTGTCATTAACCTTCCAGTTAATATTAGGGGAGTGATACGTTCTTCATGCGGGTAAGCTACTTCAGTAAGACAAACAGTGTTACATTATAATTCGGGAATTGAGGAAATCACTTAAGGTTGCTATTAAGCTATGATTGAAGGATGGCCAAGAGAAATGGCCATGAAATAGATTTACTCCGTGTACTGAACCATAACCCTTGTCTCAGTACGTTAGCGCCTGTATCTTTTAGGGTAGAATGCGTTTATATACTGTTACACATACCGTTACCTAAGGCTAATGAATCTGATATTGTTAATGATTCAAAATGCAGCAAAAACAAAGTCAACTTAATGATTTCAAATTAGAGGATTCTACAGAACTACTGTCTTTCACTGTGGCTTTTAGAACTAAAGAATTTTTGGTTGGAATATTTCTAAGTATGCAGCATCCACAATTGGGAACATATGGCATTACATGCTCCAGTACCTCCAGCTCATAGTTCCGTAGTGAAATAAAAATACCTTGGTCGATGAACTGGAAAATGAGGTCTGTCATGTCTCACCTTGGTTACTCTTTTCCGGGACGGAACAAAGACACAATATGTTAGCGGTGTCCAACACACGGTTAATCTGTTTCGGAATTCGAAAAATCCATGGGTACTGGGCACGAATACAATATAGAAAATAATGGAAAGTAATTTTGAACAACTGTCATACTGTTTCGTAATATTTACTGCATAAGAACATAATTCACAGGTTTAAAAGAATGACTTAGTTACTTCTGAAACTGAAAAGCAGTTCAGTTGTTTAAAACCGCAAGCGTAATAGATATGATATGTATTTTCATACAAAAATATCAGTTCATTTTATAGCCGTAGATCGGCAAAAGTGATTTCATGATGTCACTGTATCAGCGGTACGTATCTTTTTAATTGAAACTTATTTGTTCTGAGAGCTCCATTCAAATATATTAATTTTAGACTGCAGTCCAATTTGAAATTATTACGTTTCACGCATAAATCTGATTACCGACTTCGTTGTAGCTCTTTACTGATCACAAAAAAGGTTGTCCTTGTTATGCCCTAAATGCGTTCCACCCGAAAACAGTTACCCATGTCGTCTTAAAAATAACAGTGCTGGTACGGTTGGCCAGGCCTAACTTCAACGTTTTAAGCAAATGTAATATTTGAATACACCTAAAACAGCTACTATAAAATACACGTTTTGAGTTACATTTCCACAGAGCACGAAAATTTCCCACATTAACTATAGTGGGCACAATGACATTATGATGACGTCGAATATTAATGAATCGGAAGAATGTTGCATGAACCTCACTGTGCCTTAATAGAAAAAGCTCCATTGATTACGGTGTACTGTTGTATTCTTTAAGCTGTCCTATCGTCGTCCGTCAACAAATCACATTGCGCTGCAAAAAGAAAACGGATCACTGCTAATCGAAGCTACAATAATATTTTTAATACATGGCTTTTCATCTAGATTACTCCGAAAACAGATGAAGAAATATCAAGGTGTCATTTATGTAAGCACTTTCGCTGTGGTTTTCCTCGCTCTTTCAAAGACTAACCATGACTTTCCAGCGCGGCGGTGGAAGTGGCGAGTAGTAGTGAGCCCGATAATTCTTGAAACGCACTACAGATTCTCGGGAACAGTAGGCTTCTCTTACGTCGTCGTCGAGAGTTGGGAAAACAACCACCACTACGGCCAAGCCGTGGAGAGCTCAAATAACATCCGGTAACACCAGATTTACAGATGACAAGACGGTTTGTCGAATGAATGTATAATGCAGTAAACAATTCTCCAAAGAAAAGTATACTGTATAATATATCCTCATGTAACCAATGATTAAGACAGTAGACGAGAATTGGAACTGAGTTCATACACCCTTACAGCAGGATCTCTGATTTCCGTAGACCACCTTAAGTGAATTTTGGCCGAGTCTACAGTCGGTTTTCTTCTCCAGCATTCTTCAATTAAGTCTAATTCCATGCTGTATACTACCTCTATGTTTGCAGTTTCAGGACGTTCTTCGTGTTGATCACCTACAATAAATATAAGACCCTATTTTTATCCAGGCAACTATTTGTTAACAGTTAAAGGAAAAGTCATGATACTGCAATGTAACTAAATAAAAAAACCAGTAGAGACGAAACTAGTCAACAAACGGAGTTCATGTCTTATTTATATGACTGAGCAGTAGTACCAATATAAAAATCAAATTTCATTGACGTCAGTATTGATATTGCGTCAATGGAAGAACATTTACCGATATCAAGCGTAATGGGCTTCTACGTTTTCTATTTACAATTTCTGTTACTATTCCACAAGTGAGAACTTGGAACGTTCTTAGATGAGAAAAATTTATTTTCAGTAGTTTAAAATTCACAGAAGTCAAGCACGAAGATGTTAGGCAAACTACTTTGTGATGAATAATATTACCACTGAAGTCTTATGTGAAACCGAGTTTTATTTGTGACGTCCAGCAACCGCCAAGTGCGTAGTTATCGATGTGCATAATACTATTCCGCCGTTCGCAGCTCGTAGTCGTGCGGTAGCGTTCTCGCTTCCCGCGCCCAAGTTCCCGGGTTCGATTCCCGGCGCGGTCAGGGATATTGTCTGCCTCGTGATGGCGGGGTGTTGTGTGATTTCCTTAGGTTAGTTAGGTTTAAGTAGTTCTAAGTTCTAGGGGACTGATGATCATAGATGTTAAGTCCCTTAGTGCTCAGAGCCATTTGAACCATTTGAAGTATTCCGCTTGTACAGTTTAAGATAAACTACCTATAACTACCGTCCTAGTATTGTCCTCTAAATGTCTCGGACCATTTCCTTTTATTGAGACGTGTTAGTATTTGCAACACATGTGTTAGGAAGCTGAAGTGTCTTTTTTTTTTTTCAGCTCTGTATCATTCGTCACATGCAAAACTGCGTTTAATGTAAACTCAGTGTGTTAAATGTATTCGTTCTCTTTACCGAAACATACAATCCGTGCAAGCCCACTGATACACTTTGTGGAATACCTATCCTTTATATTAATAATTACATAGTTATTTCCAAAGAATTTTATTCCTTTATGCACTGAGACCCGTTAGTCTCTAAACTTGAATTCACTGTATCATTATCCGCAAATCCACTGCTGCTCTCTGGTTTTCTAAGCTCCCAAAAGCCTACTTTTGGAGACTAGACCTGATAAAATGTAGCACGCACGAACTGACTATACGGTAAATATTTCCACTGAGTCCTTATTCCAAAATACCTCTCCACATGCTGACGCAAAACTGAACAGACATTGTTCCAAAACTTGCATCTTATAAGACTTTAAGTGAATCTGGCCCTCTAACAAATCTAAAAAGGCCAGAACGAGATTTTCACTCTGCAGCGGAATGTGCGCTGGTATGAAACTTCCTAGCAGATTAAAACTGTGTGCCGAACCGTGACTCGAACTCGAGACCTTTGCCTTTCGAGGGCAAGTGCTCTACCATCTGAAGTACACGAGCTTCGCAAAAGAGCTTCTGTGAAGTATGGACTGTATGAGACGAGTTACTGGCAGAACTGAAGCTGTGAGGACGGGTCGTGAGTCGTGCTTGGGTAGCTCAGATGGTAGAGCATTTGCCCGCGGAAAATAAAGGTCACGAGTTCGAGTCTCGGTCCGGCACACACTTTTAATCAGCCAGGAAGTATCAGATCTAAAAAGGATTGACAGTGCCCTGCACTCACATGCATTGTGCAGCTGGACGTCTATAAAAGATCACATATACGTTTTTTCGAACAAAGTGAAGTATGCAGCTACTTTGACGAGGCCTAGTAATATGACGAAGTCATTGGAACATTGACTCTTTGGCGTATCTTAATTTCGCATAACTTGCAGGAGTTTTTCCGTTCCCAGAGTTTTGAAAACGCTTTGATGTAGAACAAAGCAACTGGCTTGCAAAAATAAACTTTGTCTCAGTAAGTAAATGTAACCATAAAGCTACAACTACGTGGCGTAGCAGTTTCATAACCTAATGAAAGTAAGAATGCACTAAAATTTCACCATAGGTTATGGGTACGCTCAATCAGTCCAACATGTTTCTTGTATGTATATTTAAGACAGTGAAGTGGGAATGTGGAAGGCTTAAAAGTACCAGTAAGTTCTCCGTAACCACTCCATTGAAGTAACTAAGGCCTACCTATTTAAGTGATATCTTTAGATGTAGAAGTGCCTTTAAGTCGGGTTTTACCAATTCTGACGAACAGCGTGAGTTTCCCTTCTGCCTTATGCATTTTACTGGTATCATATGTTCTTATTTCCCATCGTAGGTTGCCGTTCATGTATTTCTTCAACGCATTTTTCAGAAGGATAAGTTTAATATTCGATCGTCATTGTTTTATCGACAACGTGTTAATCAGTAAGAAGAATCCATTTTGTGTTGTATTCTGGCAGATGAAATTCACTTCGCCACGTCTGGTCTAGGGCTACCGGTTTTGCCCCATTTCTTTGATACGGCTTTTATTCCTATGTTGAAGTAGTAATCCCAAATTTCGTTCACAGTATCAAATTGGCGCACAAAATCGATTTGGTTCTTTTTAAACGGGGACTAAAGGTCGTCTTCTCATTTACTTTGTATCATCAACTCTAGTTTGTCAGATGTTTCATACACATGTGTTCGTCAATCTTTAAAACCTATATTGTGACCTTTCCCATATTTTCATGTGCGATTGCACTTTAAGGACGATCTTCTCAATTGTTCGTTTCAAGAGAAATGCTGCCGGTGTGGATTCAGTCATCCATTCCGCAACTGTCGAGAATAAAGTATAAAGGTAATTACAGATATTTATTAACTCTGGGTGATGTTTAAAGCTGGGAAGCAATCGAAATGTCCGAGTAATATAATCTTCTGATGACAACCTATTCCCGTTAATCTGTTTTAACGCTACAAATACTTTCAAAAGCGTACAATAGAACTACATCTCACTTCAAGTTATCGTACGCTAATATTCCTATTTCATGGAGCCCAATAATTATTTCATTTGCCAAGGATGTGAAATATTTGAGTTTTTTAAGGGATGTGACTTATATATTCAAGTAATGAGACGGTCAATATTCCGACGATTTTTGCATGAATTCAACAAGATGCAGAGCCCGACATAAACGATTTTGGATTGCTCGGATTACTTAGAAACTGTTTTGATGTGGCGTTTTACTAAATGACTGTTTCGTCCTTTGAACTGTGCATTTTTGCTGTGAAACGTTATTCAGAATCGATCACATCTGAAGCACTAGATAGTTTACTGTCAATATATTCTTGCTAATTATGGAATAACTGAACTGCACATGAATTCAGCTATAAAACAAACGCCTGAAATTCATTTTCTCGCAAGTAGTGTAATTATCGCCATTTGGTTCCTGTACAAAGTATAACAAATTGAAAGGGTACAGTACCGCCCAACATTGAGAATAGGTACGAAATTCTTGTCAGAACAACACATTTTTTGTGTAAAAGTAACTCAATAATTTCAATTAATACAGCGAAGCCGGATACCAGTGTGGGAAAGAATGACAAGTTATTTATTTAATTGATCACATGTGCACTTCCGCAAAATAAATCCCTACATCCCGTTTGGTGAGATCTGTGTGGTGTAAATGAATGAATGTATGGTCGTCTGCTAACCACAGATAGTGAATCGATATGAGCATCTTTGAGTCGATCCTTTGGGTACCTTTGGTGAGACCAAAGAGATGGAAGTTACCAGAGCTTTTGAGCGTTTGAAATGTGGCCGACCAATAAGGTAGCAAGGTGCTTCTCCCACTTCGAGAGAGGTGCGAGAGAACGAAAAGACGGCCATGTTTCAGACTCGGCACTCTGGCGCTGAACCTTCTGCTGTGAAGACCTGTTTTTTGTTGTGCTCCGTAATGAAAGCGTGGAGGCATGGTATGGATGTGGAATACTTAAGAGTAGTTAGAACTAATCATTTCTCTTTCCTAGGATCTTTTGTGGGGAAAATTACAAAGTGAGGCAGGTAATTTTAAAGGGATTATAGTAAACCAACGGTCACAAAGGGACCACGTGTAGTTATAAGTTGAGATACTAGCGTGGGTACAATAAGCTGAAATATTTAAGAATTAATATCGTGTGTACCATAAGCTGAAATATTTGAGAATTAATAGCGTGTGTACAATAAGCTGATATATTTAAGAATTGCGTGTGTATCATAAATTGAAGTATTTAAGAAATATCATTCCGTGTGACGCTGAATTTAAACTCTGAGAGAAAATCAAGGTGAGTCGGCCGTTTTTCCAGCAACGCCACTTGTCTTGCATTGCACAGGAAGACGAGCGTTTATCTCCAGAGTTCACAGTAGGAAACTGGAATTACAAATTGGGGCAGTGTCGAGTGAAACTGGGTTAAATATTGATTGAAGTGGGAAAGCGGAAAATGATGAAGTTGTAACGGTTTTTGTGTATTATTTCAGATTGTTGTATTGGGTATGTCTTGTAATTTGAATATGTGTGTTTTGCATGGGAGTAGCAAGGTAGTTTCGGAAGATTTTGTGGGTATGCCTGTTCCTTCTGCATCGCTCGATCTGGAGGAATGTTTCTGGAGAATGATTGTGAGAGGCGAAGTGTGAGGTATAATAAAAGATCCACCATCCGATCCAGGGAGTGCACAGTTGTGGTAGATAGATTACGAGACCGTAGTATGGAAATTCTCTTATGATATTGTCGTAGGTTGTAGAATTTGTGTGCTAATGAATAAATCAAATAGTGAAAAGAAAGAGATTAGTGGCCTATTTCATTAAATTGTATGTTATCATAATGTCCCGAATTTGTATAAAAGCCGTTAAATCAAAGACAAAAAGTAAGTGTGGTATTGCCAGTGCGTAGTGTGCAGACAGAGTTCTATAGTCAGATGCGTGTTTCCGTTGCGTATTATTCATGCAGGAGGATAATTTATAACAAAATCGTAAGATACGAGAATTCATGTTGCTAATCCACTCGCTTGGCAAACCACCCATCTTGCAGGCCTGACTGCTTGATGCCACAGTATGAGAAAGGCAAGTGGGTGCCTCTCATAATTTCGACCCTGCCAGGATGTTTAAATTGTTAGGATAATTGCTGCCAGGATTATTTTATTGGTTAGGATATTTTGCTGCCAGGATTCCGTTTTTGTCACGATAATTTTGTTGCCAGGATCATTTTTGTTAGGATATTTTGTTGTTAGGGTTTGCTGTTAATTTTTTTTATTTTTTGATGCAATATATTGTGATAGCGCTAAGAAGTAAATTTTTTTTTTGTTTGCAATTTCTTTCTGGATTGGTGAGGATCTTTTATTTTATTTTATGTAATTAATTGCTGTATCGTCAAAGGCTGGAAGATCGTGGTATAATTTTTTTTGCGTAATGTCCATAGTAACTAGGTCGCAGTCGAAAAACGTAGCCACAATGGAGAATAGCGATTCTGGCGTGAACGTAGCAGTGCAGCAGGAAGTAGCTGTTGACCATGTGTTAACGAGCGAGAAAGACAAACACTCGGAAGGGGTTGAATTGTTCACTGGACCGCTCCTGGGTGATCCTTTATGCGGCGGGCTTTGTCCCCAAAGGCGGGCCTTTCCGAACGACGCGGGCGAGCAGGGACTCGGTCAGGTAGAGAGTGAAAGTGCAGCTACCCTTAGCGAAGCTACGGTTGCTCAGGCGAACGAGGTGAGCGCGTCGAAAGTAGGAAATAACGATGGGCTACTGCAGTTTTTACAGAGAATGGATAGAGAGAATAAAGAAAGATTGGAAGCAATGAGTAGGGAGACTAAGAAAGGATTGGAAGCAAATAACGAAAGATTAGAAGCAATCAATAGAGATAATAAGGAGAGAGATAGGGAGACTAAGGAGAGATTGGAAACAATGGATAGGGGAAATAAAGAGGCAATGAGGAAGCTCCACACAGTTATCGATGAGCGTTTGCCCGCAGTTAATAATCGGTTAGATGAGGGGGAGAAGAACCTGGATGCGTTGAAGCAAGTATGTGATGCCGTAAAAGAAAAAGCCAATAATCTGGAGGTACGAATAAGTGCAATAGAGAGCGATGTTACAGAACGTAGGGACGTTTTGCCGGATGAGCGAATCGAAGAGGTAGTGGTCAGAATGAATACGATTAGCGCAGATGTAGAAAAGATCAGTATAAGAGGCGAGACAGGTTCTGACAGTACGCAGCGAGAGGTTTGTGCCGATCAGGAGGAGATACAACCACCATTACAGTTTAAAGAGGGACAATTAGAAATAAGTAGGAAACATAGTGAAGAACTAGCACAGTTGCAATTAGCGTGCAGTAGCGGAGGTGACACACCACCAGGTAGATTGCAGAAGGAGAGTGAGATAAACTCAAAAGGCGAAAATAGGCAGAAAGAGGAAGACGAATTCACAGAGTCAGAAGAACGGTTGTGTCGGATAAAACAGGTGGCAGACTCAACTGGGTATAGTCCAAGGCTGTCTCAATTTCAAGATTCATTACCTTCATCGAGGGGACTGCTCCGCAAAACGAAGTTTGTGTATAACTATTTGAGGGACGAGGCTAGAGCGAAAATGCAGGAAGACCTTAAAGACTGTAGTAGCTATTTAAATGAATTCTGGTCGAAAAGTAAGCAGGACCAGGTTACGCAAAGCATATTGATGATGCCAAATCGTAACGAATGTGGTATAAGGGATTCAGTGGCATGCTATCAGGAGATGTTCAGACGAAACAGGTACTTGGATGTGACATACGAACCAGCGGAGTTCATTAGGAGCCATATAACGAAGTTGCCAGTGAAATTGCGCAGAGGTATAGTGATGGCAGGCAGAGGCTTAGACGATTCCGCGTCATTTCAACACTTGGGTAATGAGAGCGATATCGTGAACGGAGACACGACTCATAGGTCAGTTAGTGTCGAGGATAGGAACGGCAGAAACTATCATAATGACAGGAGAGCGTGGAATCCAGGCATTTCATTCATGTCGTAATAGATTGAAAAATAGGAGAAACTAATCCAACATATCAGCCCTTAATATCTTGCTCTAAAACACATGCAGCTGGCACTGAAAATTATCTATGTAGCAGACAAACTCAACTAATATGTAGGAATGAAAATACCATATTTCTGATCAGAGAATAAAACGGCAGTAATGGAATCTGTTAGGCTGGTATCTCAGTAAAATTTGCAAATTTTTATTTCGAACAGTAAAGTAAAAGAAATGTTATGTAATAATGCCAATGAGTCCAGTTTAATTAGTGTGATTTGACTATTGTAGATACTAAACACGTAATGTAAGAAGTAAACATTGTGATCGAAGTTTTTAAATTAGATGCCATCTGATCTATAGTATGTCATTGTCGTGGTGACAGTTATAATGAAGTGCTGTGTATGGTTGTTCGGAATCTGGTGTTAGTGAAAGAGGCCACTAGCACCAAAGTTACTAACACTTGGGCTGCCCAATTCTCCCAGCTTGTATATTCTCTGCACACATTTAATTTTCGTGTAAGCACAGATTCCTAACTAGCGAATTCTTTATTGTGTATAGTGGACCATTCAGAGTGAGGCGGATTGTACATGAAAATGCTGTACTGATTGAGACGATCAAGGGAAAACAATCTCGTGGGCTTCATCACATTTCTAACATCAAATTATGGAAAAGTTAAGGATAGATCTAAGGTAGGCAATTTATGGTAGATAGTCAGTGTATTTATTTGTGGTGTGTAACGTTGTGCAGGGTCAAATCGAACATAAGAATTTTCAGGCGGGATGTCAGAAAGTATGACGGAATAGACTGGTCAAATGAGTCATGAACAGGAGTCGACAGAGTGGTGTATGTACGTGTTTTTTTTGTCGTATGAATAAGGATCAAGCAGAAACGACGTGATGATTAATGAGTGAATAAAGATGGTAGATAGAGAAGCGACGTGATAAATAGTAGTGGATAAAGGTGAATTTTTGAGGAGAGAATCGACGTGAAGCAGTGTGAATGATGAAGGGAGATTCGACGTGATGAAGCAGCGGTAAAATAAAGGTGAGTAGAATTGAATAATGTGGAGATGTCTTAGATGTATGTTACAGAGAGGCCTGTGTATGCTGCAATAGAGATTAATGCCAATGGCGAAGGAAGACCAGGAAATGATGGAGTAATGGACGGACGGAGAGCCGAAATACGAATGAAGAGATGAGGACAACTGCACAATGTGAAAGGACGTAAAGGGAGTATGAGACCCAGATGGTGAACGTTGTGGAATACTGACGAAAGATGTAATGTAGGTGTAGATCTAATTCTTAGCATAACAATTGCGATTTGAGAAAAATATTTTTTGTTGTTGTTGAAGCCTCGTACCAGTATAACTAATCAAAACGGTACCAAGAATGTGTACAGCTATTTTTTGCAGGATGAATAATTTGTGTATTTTTTGTTCTTAGATGAAATGTCGCAATTCTAGGTTGATATTAGCATAAAGTGAATGCAGAGGTAAGCCGATGGAGAGAGGTGCCAGAGTGAAAGGACAAATTCGGAAACTGGAAAGCTATCTCCGAAACAGCTTCATGTGTTATGTGGTTGAGTATAAGGGAGCAAAGGTATGGTATGTTGTAGGGAGTGTGGTGGTGTTAAGGTTAACTGACTTCTAAACCTATTCTGTTAGTGTGTTAATGGAATGAATGAGAGGGAAAATGTGACGTCTGGTGAGTGAGAGTCGTAGAGTAGTGTGATCAATGCGCACACTCCTGAAAAGGGGATGCTACCGATCCATAACTAAAAGATTATTGTGTTTTATTGTTTGTTGGGATGAACCTTGATGTGAGGTCAGGATCTGTCATACGTGTCCTAGAAACGTTGTTATATATAATGAAATGTAAAGTATGTGAAGAGATACGAATTTTCAGTCTGTCACAAGCACAGAGGTGCATTATATGTTGTAGATTTAAAGTCACCAGTTTCTAAAATGTTTATTGTGTTAGGATGTTAAAGTAGTTTACTATTTAATAACATGTGGTAGGTAATTGAGAGTTGTGTAGATTATTTTCTCATTTTTTTGTTAGAACACTTTCAAGGGATTTTAATTTCAGTGTGTCATAAGCACAAAAGGTTCATTGTATATTGTAGCGTGAGAATCAACAGTTTCTAATATTTTTCACTGTGATAGGATGTTAGAGTAGTTTACTATTTTGTATTGTAATTATGAGTTGTATAGATTGTTTCTTATTCATTTTGTTCTTTATTTTACACCTTCATGTTTTGTATGAGGGACGACAGGTACAAAGAATAGCACGAGTGTGGGCTATCTATAGAAAAAGGATAGATAAATGTATGTTGTCTGTGGAGAAAACTAGGGTGTATAATTTTATGTTCTTTTTAGAACAAAGATTCTTTTGTTACCAATGTAGCTAATAGATAATACATGTAATCAATGAGTATTTAAATGCTGTATATCCTTTTGTCTGTAATGTTGCGAGATGCACGGAAGATCTGGCTAATTGGGTGTCGTAACGCCCATACCGCTAACGGGCCGAGCTGACGTCACCATGGCGACAGGCGACACAGCCGCGGCACTCCCCACTCCATTGTCGGACGAGGTGCGCTCCACGCGCCCGCTACAGCAGGTCAACGGCCTGGGGCGACACGCACGTATCACTGGCCATTCATGAGTTCCGCCACCCTTACGACTGGGGAAGGTATCCCGTGGAGGCAACAGCGGGTGGTTTCTTCTGCTCAACGGCGCGCGCAGCGACGCTACTGCTGAATGGACGAGGCGCGACAGAGCCCGGCGAGCATTTTTTACCTACAGCTATTAACTTGTACTGGACTGTGGAGCCGTGAAACTAGATGACTGCGACTTTCCATAAGGTGGAAAGTGAAGGACTGGTGTTTCCACATTGTGAGAGGTGGAAAAGATGTTGTCCTTAGCAGACAGGACGATTGTTTTGTTTTGTCTTGACCACTGAATGGTGGGATCCATAAACTTTTGGCAGTGACTTGTTAAGTGTGCTTTGTGAATTGCATGTGGGACACTCGGTATACTTAGAGGACAGTTGTCGTTTGGTGAACAATTAGAGTGGGACATTGACATTTGCGTCTGTAGTAGGAGACATTTCTTGGATTGGCGCGGGAATAAGTGCTGTTTGTTGAAACTTACGACTTTTAATTACACCATGAACTGAAAGGACAGAACCGTGGGTAATAGTAGTTGTAGGGCCATTTTTTTGGACGAACAGATTCGTGTGGATGGTACTCTGAGAGTGACTATGACATTTGTGCTTAATGAGAGATACAGTTTACTGTTCAGTGCGTGTTCAAAATGCCGAATTGAGTGACTCAAAGACTTTCGTCCGGGTAACCATGGGAGAGCTTTGACACCGAGACAGTGGTTCTAGGAAAATTATCAGCAACTTTTTGACCCCAAGAAAATCACAGAATGAAATGTTTCCGTGTGACTCGCAAGATAGGGAATAATGTATTTGTAATTGTGTAAATATTTTTTTTTTATATGTTTCATTCCTGAAGGGACAGCAAGCGTAATTGTATTTTATTAATAATTGTGTTTAGAATAGTTAGTGTTTGTTTTTTGGTTTGTTCTGGGTTATCAAGTTCACGTAGCATGTGTATTAGAATATTTGGTACAATGATGCTTTAACTATTAGCCAGTGGCGTAATACTAACGTAGCGGCCCTTGTAGCATTTATCAGTAAGGTTGTCACAGGGGAGAAGAATTTGCATTGCACAACAAATATCGGAATTAACTGATGTATTTTGATGTCGTGCATAGTAATAATCTTGTTGGTGTTTTGACTGAAGCCACTTATTTCTATTATCACAGTGGTGATATTTCACATTAAAGTGTAACGAAGGCTAGTCGAAATGCAAGTTCTTGTCGTCTATATGTGTGACAACAGAGAAATGAACAGTAGAGTAAGATAAGAGAGCTACTGGTGGATTCAAGCACTTATTGATAAACTATTTATTGCGAGTATTGATCAAAGTTGATGGACTGACTAGCTCAGCAGCAGGTATTTGCACTGATGGATATAGGATAAGGTTAAACTCACTGTCGAGTAGCTGTGGCAATTGTTTAGGTGATGATAGTTAATGAGGTGTGACATGATGTCTTAGACGAACTATATTACGTAACCAGTATGTAACTTGTGGAATATTTTATTGTTTTTCTTCTCAGTTTTTATTTCTCTGTAGGTTTGAGGTATATTTTAGAGTAATGGTATGGAGCCTGACATTCTACGTGTAACTAGTGTACGAATTTTTTTTCTTTTGTTGATTTTGTTTTGTATTTAGACTTTGCTATGTAAGGGTTTTTACAGCGCAATTTATGACTGTCAGATTACTTGCTCTGTGTTTGGACGGTGAGCCATTTAAAATTTCATGAGTAACGAAGATCCCAGTAACTAAAGCAAATTTTTATCTCAATATTATTTTTTCATTTCTATGATGTGATGTTTTATTTGTCATGTGGATTGTTATATATTTGTATGTGTACGTTACTCCGGATTGTGGAGAGTACAATATAATTTGGTCGTCTATTTGAGGTCACCAGGGGCTAAGGTCTCCTCCTGGTTATTTTGATGAATTGCTACGTTTGTTTTAATACAGTTTTCTTAAAAAAAAAAAAAAAAAAAAATGTTCGGAACTACCCTCGCATTGCAAGGATAGTACCGTGCCATTTTTTTCTGCATGGGTAGCCGGTGATGAAAGGGTACAGTACCGCCCAACATTGAGAATAGGTACGAAATTCTTGTCAGAACAACACATTTTTTGTGTAAAAGTAACTCAATAATTTCAATTAATACAGCGAAGCCGGATACCAGTGTGGGAAAGAATGACAAGTTATTTATTTAATTGATCACATGTGCACTTCCGCAAAATAAATCCCTACATCCCGTTTGGTGAGATCTGTGTGGTGTAAATGAATGAATGTATGGTCGTCTGCTAACCACAGATAGTGAATCGATATGAGCATCTTTGAGTCGATCCTTTGGGTACCTTTGGTGAGACCAAAGAGATGGAAGTTACCAGAGCTTTTGAGCGTTTGAAATGTGGCCGACCAATAAGGTAGCAAGGTGCTTCTCCCACTTCGAGAGAGGTGCGAGAGAACGAAAAGACGGCCATGTTTCAGACTCGGCACTCTGGCGCTGAACCTTCTGCTGTGAAGACCTGTTTTTTGTTGTGCTCCGTAATGAAAGCGTGGAGGCATGGTATGGATGTGGAATACTTAAGAGTAGTTAGAACTAATCATTTCTCTTTCCTAGGATCTTTTGTGGGGAAAATTACAAAGTGAGGCAGGTAATTTTAAAGGGATTATAGTAAACCAACGGTCACAAAGGGACCACGTGTAGTTATAAGTTGAGATACTAGCGTGGGTACAATAAGCTGAAATATTTAAGAATTAATATCGTGTGTACCATAAGCTGAAATATTTGAGAATTAATAGCGTGTGTACAATAAGCTGATATATTTAAGAATTGCGTGTGTATCATAAATTGAAGTATTTAAGAAATATCATTCCGTGTGACGCTGAATTTAAACTCTGAGAGAAAATCAAGGTGAGTCGGCCGTTTTTCCAGCAACGCCACTTGTCTTGCATTGCACAGGAAGACGAGCGTTTATCTCCAGAGTTCACAGTAGGAAACTGGAATTACAAATTGGGGCAGTGTCGAGTGAAACTGGGTTAAATATTGATTGAAGTGGGAAAGCGGAAAATGATGAAGTTGTAACGGTTTTTGTGTATTATTTCAGATTGTTGTATTGGGTATGTCTTGTAATTTGAATATGTGTGTTTTGCATGGGAGTAGCAAGGTAGTTTCGGAAGATTTTGTGGGTATGCCTGTTCCTTCTGCATCGCTCGATCTGGAGGAATGTTTCTGGAGAATGATTGTGAGAGGCGAAGTGTGAGGTATAATAAAAGATCCACCATCCGATCCAGGGAGTGCACAGTTGTGGTAGATAGATTACGAGACCGTAGTATGGAAATTCTCTTATGATATTGTCGTAGGTTGTAGAATTTGTGTGCTAATGAATAAATCAAATAGTGAAAAGAAAGAGATTAGTGGCCTATTTCATTAAATTGTATGTTATCATAATGTCCCGAATTTGTATAAAAGCCGTTAAATCAAAGACAAAAAGTAAGTGTGGTATTGCCAGTGCGTAGTGTGCAGACAGAGTTCTATAGTCAGATGCGTGTTTCCGTTGCGTATTATTCATGCAGGAGGATAATTTATAACAAAATCGTAAGATACGAGAATTCATGTTGCTAATCCACTCGCTTGGCAAACCACCCATCTTGCAGGCCTGACTGCTTGATGCCACAGTATGAGAAAGGCAAGTGGGTGCCTCTCAAAATAACTTCGTTAACAGTTAATTGTAAGCCTAGGTTTATCCTCATATCTATTAGTAGTTAAGTACGTAAATCAGTAAGAAAAGAGAGCGGGAGAGAAAGAGAGAGAGAGAAGGAGAGAGAGAGGACATTTAATCAAACAACAGGCTTTAGATCTAGAAACACTTTCGTTGATTGCTGTCTGCGACAGTAAGAATCAGACTATAGCCAATGCCACCACACCCTATTCGTGGAAGAGGTCGTCAAATGTACGTGGGCTGTCGGTGCATTTGAAATAGCGCACTCGATAGCGGTGCAGTAGTGGGCTGTGGCTTAACGGAAACCGTCCTTCAGCCTTCCATACAATCGACAAAATTCCTCGAAAGCTCTCAAAACGGCCCCGCGACATACGACTCAAATAATTCCAGATAACGACGTCCTGTTTGCTGTCTTAAGCTGTCCAGAGACTTTGTATCCCCATGATCAAGGAAGTGAGATGCTTACCGTATATTTACACTTTTAGACTACTTAAAATGGCTCTGAGCACTATGGGACTTAACATATCAGGTCATCAGTCCCCTAGAACTTAGAACTACTTACACCAAACTAACCTAAGGACATCACACACATCCATGCCCGAGGCAGGATTCGAACCTGCGACGGTAGCGGTCGACGTTTAGACTACGAAATTCTTCTTTGGCTGTTCGGAAGATACAACCTGGAAGATGAGAAATTACGTAATTCCACTAGAAAGAAATTTCTATTAATTCAGACGAATAATCAAGACTGAAGAAGTAACAATATAAAATATTCGACTTTAAGGATGTTCCTTTCTGTGATGCGACTGGCAGGATATAAACTAGCATAAGACATGAGATTTGAATACCCTTTTTTAAGTCAGTAAAGAAACTGTGAAATTACCATCGAAAAAAGCTTATTATACGCCATTATCATATCTAGGGAAATATCACAAAAAGAAACACGGTGTAAAGATTGTCAAAATAGAAATATTTAGACCCATTCCCTTGCGCATTACAATAGGTGGACACTGGGCACTCGTAGTGCACGACGAGCAGTACACTGTGAGTCTTTTCACTCAGCTGAATTTCTTAAACCAAGTGACCCCCAATTTATATGGTTTCAATACCATTAGATTTCCTCTAGCGTAACGAAACCTCGATTCGGAGCGGATAATGGAGAGCAATATCTCGCTTGTAAAAGATTAACCTGGAAGCCTACGCCAGCAGGAATAATGGCCTGACACATAGAAACTACAAAATGCAGCATACTATACCGACACCATCAGAGGTCTGATGAGTACACTAAGAGATACTAGTAACAAGCGCAGTTTTAGAGATAAATGACACGAATGACAAACAAGAAAATGTAAATATGGACACTGATATCGAGGAAGAAAAAAAAATTATGATAATGCCAAGCATTTTGCCAAGAAAAAGGCCAGGCTCTGTCGAGTCCCTAGGTACTATTTATGGAAGACAGGGGCTTATAGGCCAGTCTGCGCTTCTCCAGCAGTTAGAAGTAAATGCAGGAAGACAAACGTCCAGTAACGCCATGTTAATTGCTTGGATCAGCGTTAAACACTGTCGAAGGACACCTACAAGAGCCTCGGATTTTGGTATACGATAAGATACTCGCAGCAGGAAAGAAGAAGAACTCAGTGATCTGAATAACACTATTTATTTGCTTTTAGACCATTAGTCTGAAGGCTAATTCTAAACATTAGAAAAACAAAGGATGCTACTAGTTGCACAACAGATGTCAGTCTCTTAGTCTGTGGGCCGAGAGCTAACAGAAGTAGGATTGTGAAGTACGAACTTTGAGAGCAGCACTCCAAGTGAGGAAAACAGACTTATCTGAGTCTACCCGAGGCTGACGACGAGCGACACCGAGTTGGTGTCCCAGCGATCTACTGAGAATTCACCTGAAAACAAAACATAATGGTTTCTAAGGATGTGTGACGGTGCACGGTATCTCCCTATCCATAGTGGGACCGCCAAAGCATCGGCACTTTACAATCGTCGGTCTATCTGCCGTTACACCCCGCACCTTCCTGATACCTCTGGCCAATCACGTCCAGGTGTGGCTGTTTCTGGTCTTTACGTTAACCTGTGGTCTCTCATGATTAAGAACCGCTATTACAGCGGTTTTACCCACTTCATATCTCACTCTAATCGGTCTAAAGCCAATTACGTTGCAGTTCTCTGGGCTATCTAGCTAGCTCCAGATGCTAAGATGTCAGTTTTTGGCCATCTTCTACTATGACGCCTTACTATAGCGTCTAGGAGGTGGACGGAATTACCAGTTAATTTTCTGAAATGAAATTGGCGCTCTGGGGTAGCTGCCCAGACCGTCTGGAATTCGCAGGGCCTCTCGTTACTGTTTACCCCTTGTAATCTAAATGCTAACGCATTTGCCTCCTATCTGCATTGTGTCTCTGAATTCCTATCTTGAATTGCCCTCACTGGCTTCCAACAGCCTCAAGATGCCAAACAGAAGGAAACAAATTCCTCCTCCCCCACCCCCTTCAAAGGCCATGATTCCATCCATGTAAGGTTGACCAGGATGAATATTGTCAACGACGACTATAATTTCAAGCAGTATATGTATTAGTGTGTACGATAACTGAAAATGTAAGCCATATACGGAGGCAGCGTACCGGAGAGAGAAATTCCAGACCTCCGTCAGCTATACAGTCATCAGATAAGGACTTCGAAGAAAACGAGACACGTAAGTCCATACAAGAGGCAGATGGTGCTCACGAAAAACGCCTGAGGTCCATTATAACACAGTCAGATTATCAACTGTCAATGTATACAGGATACAAAACCTTGTAAAGCATAATGTTTAAAGGAAGATATAAACGCAGTAGCAGTGAATGTAGTGCTACCACAGAAGCTGTAGTTACTGCATCTAGTTAATTTATTCAAGGTATCAATCGAAACCGAGGCACTGGTGAAAAGAAGAATAAGGAAAACTACCAGATCCATGTCGCGGCATAGTGAGTACGGAGGAAAATATGAGAACTATTAATTCGTACACACCATCGGGTATTCTGAAGAGAGATATACCATGATTGGTTTACTAAAACGGAAGTCTTATCGTAACATGTTCCAACTAAAGGCTTCCCGACCACCTTCTCATCAGTTTAGTTAGGGTTGTAGCACACCTAAAAATTAATGAACGATAACTGCCTGGGGCACACCTTTGTAACGGCAAAAGTTATTCGATTGGACCGAGTAAACTTACCCAGCAATGCGACGCGAAAACGTCGTTTGAAAAGGGAGGTGGGATGTGGGATTTCAGACCACACTAAAAAAAAATTTGATTCATTGGCAGATTACGCAAGACTGGGCTCCCACAAGCCCGGGATGCAAGTAGATAAAGTAAAGTGGACTTGGGACCAATAAAAACAACAGATATGTGAATAAAAGGGGCGATCGAAAAGTTTCCGTTTAAGGGCGTTTCTACACCGTATATGCAACGTAGCGCGATTCCGATGCAGTTATACAGGGTGGTCAGAAACAGCAGAGGTTGTAAGGGTGTTGCATGTAGACTGTGCTGAGAAGTACTTGTTAAGGGAAAAAATTCGATACTTGGCACCGTTTCTGAGTTAACTAGCACTGACGCTAGTTAATCAGTTCGTTGTGCGCGCAAGTGTCGCCAAACGTTTCCTTCATTAAGTTACCTGAAACCGAACAAGAGAGCGATGCAAAAATTGGGCGTGGAACAGTAGTAAGGCTAGAATCCGAACTAAAAGCTGAGCAGTCTCGTGAGCTATCATCTATGCCGTGAGAACAATCCTGACACAAACTGCGTCTGTCGAGCCACTTGAACTTGCGCGCGCTATGTCTGATTGACTGACTTCAATGCTAACTGACTAGGAAACGTATCGAATTTTCTTCATAAGACTTATTTCTCAGCACAACCTACACTGCATCACGCTTACAAGCTTTCCAGACACTTTCTAAGCACCTTGTATAAGATCCGATTAGTGTGGCGTTCTTGTCTTTCGTACTTGCATATTGTAAATGAAGAAACGTGAAGTGTGGCGAAATTATTACCAATTGTTTCCAAAGAGGACCAACGTGCTGATATTCCTTTCTTGGCTGCCGAAGATAAACACCGGTAGGCATCCATCGGAAAGTGAAGAATGCGTAAGAGGCAGCATATTTGTTGTAAGTCACTGTTGTGGAATGGTGCACCAAGAATGCTACTGCTTCAGGATAACGCACGTCTCCATATCGCCAACGTCGTAACGCATAAGTTACGCCAACCCAAATCGGGACACTCGAGCACCCGCCATACAGGCCCGATCTGCCCCCAGGGGAATAGGACGCCTTCGGTCCCTTAAAAAAGGCTCTGAAGAGTCGACGATTCCTGCCGAACGAGGATGTGCTGCAAGCAGTTACGGACATTTTCACTCAGCAGCACACGGATGTTTCTCCAAACGGATATCTTTCATCTGGTGCGTCGGTGGGGATGATTGCCTCAATGCTCACGGCAATTTTGTTTGATTGGCATAAAGATGCAGGACTGCACGACCTTCGAATGGAAACGTTTTGATGGACATATGTATATTACTACTACCGAGTGCTGTCAACGTTGTACTAAACAAAAACCGCGAAGAACGATGGTTATCCACCATGGAAGGGCAAGAAGCAGGTGAAACAAGGCCTAAGAATTCCTAATTTAGTGAACAGGAAACAAAAAGGAAAAATAATGACTTAAACCAACATAAGAAATAAGGTAGATGAAAGGAAGAATTAAAAATATTACGGAAGAGCAAACTCACAGATACCATATTAAGAGCTAGTGAGTACTCAGCTACGTAGAAGTAATGGAAACCAACGTTCTCTAAGTGCCAGAGTTGGAAGCGAAGTAGAGGAAAGAGGTAAACGGAATTTAAAAAGTGTGACTGATGAATAGTAAGAAATCAACAACGGATTTAAATTGTGAGACGCCATAACACGGTAAACAGGAAAAAAAGATGCAAGGGAATGGAGAAACTTATTAACCTACACAGACAGCAACATAAATTAAGATGGGAATGCATCACTGTTGCAGGGTAAAAAAGAGATAGATGACACAATGACGAACAGCTCAATTGAAACCTACCATGTCTGGACGGAGGTCCTGTTGAGCTTCTTGAATAATGCCTGTACGTACTGAAGTTGTGCTTCAAAGGAATGTATAACTACATGATTCTAAAAGTTATCGAGAGATAGAGACCATTCATCTTGCTTAGGTTAAATTTTTAAGACACATAGAAGAATAGATACGATAAATTTGGTCTGAAAACAAAGTTTTGCCCACATTAACGATAATACCAGACGCCATACCCTCTTGGAAATATCAAGATGGACATACTTATTACTTTCTACGACACGCTCTGAAAAAGATATGCAGGGACTCTGCTAGCCCAAGAACGTAAGCAAATAGTCTGCAGAAAAATTGACATAATTAAATCTTTCTAAGAAATGCCCATGACACTTATCGCTTAGAGAAATCAGAGATTCCAATTTTGTGGAGAGAAATTAGCAGTACACTCATATACTGAAAACGTTAATATTGTAACCACCGAAGTCACAGTCATAAGATACGATTCGACATGGGTTCAGGACATATTAAACGAGGCTAATGCTGAAATAAATACTCACCTCGAAAATTATGTTCCTCCTCATAAATCGGGACCTGGGATTTCATTAATGGATACAATAATGTGAAAAACTAAATCAATTAAGAATTCGGTTCACAAACAGAATATAAAATGCTTATGCCATAAATTTTAGAGCAAGTTTAGGAGCAGAAACAGAAAGACTACAAAAATATTCACTCGGCGATCAGAATATGATGCTAAAATAACATTACGTAAGTTATGTAACTCTATGCCAGAAATATGATATTCTCACGCTATTTCCACAAACCAATATAATACGCTTGCCGGTTTATTGTGCACTTAGGCGAAATAATAAAATATTGCTTAAAATCTTACAAATGAAGTTTCATTGTTGGTAGATATCATGGGGGACTCGTTATTTCCATGGATAATGTACAATGATGAATATTTTTATCATTGCCCACTGCAGGTTGTATGCTGTCACTGACGCTGAGGGCACGTGACACCGTAAGAGAAGTATGCGAGCGGAGCAGAGACGAATGTGGAATAGCGGCGATAAGTAATGCAAATGCGGAATCCACCTTCTTAGACCGCAGCTCGTGGTCGTGCGGTAGCGTTCTCGATTCCTGCGCCCGGGTTCCCGGGTTCGATTCCTGGCGGGGTCAGGGATTTTCTCTGCCTCGTGATGAGTGGGTGTTGTGTGATCTCCTTAGGTTAGTTAGGTTTAAGTAGTTCTAAGTTCTAGGGGACTGATGACCATAGATGTTAAGTCCCATAGTTCTCAGAGCCATTTGAACCATTTGAACCACCTTCTTAAGCGACTTTGACAAAAGTCTGATTGCTGTGGCCCAGTGATTGGGAGAAAGCATATCTGAGACGGTAAAGCTGGTCGGCTTTTCGAGTGCTACTGTTGTCAGCATCTATGGAAAGTGGTTGAAGATTGCTGAAACCACAAGTAGGCTTCAAGAAGTACCGCGCCCATAACTCACCAGAGAACACAGGGATCGGAAATTCTTGGTTGGTTGGTAGATTTGGGGGAGGAGACCAAACAGCGAGGCCATCGGTCCAGTCGGATTAGTAAGGGATGGGGAAGGAGGTCAGCCGTGCCCTTTCAGTGGAAACATCCCGACATCTGCCTAAAGCGATTTAGGGAAATTATGGTAAATCTCAGTCAAGATTGCCGGACCCGGATTTGAATCGTCGTCCTCCTGAATACGAGTCCAGTGTGCTAACCACTGCGCCACCTCGCTGGGTGATCACTTTATAAAGCAGGATAGGCGGCGATCTATGGCAGATTTGACGACAGAGTTAAGTGTTCGTCCAATCAGAAGTGTTTTGGAGCAGACCCTTCAGTGCACGGTGTTGAACACGGGGTTCCGCAGCAGATTCGACTGCGGATCAATGGAATCGTGTAGCCTCGTCGGATGAATTTCGTTTTTCCTTAAAGCAGGTCTATGGTCGTGTCCAGATACGATGTCATCTAGGCGAACAGCTGCTTAAAACACACAACACGTCACGGACGTAGGCCGATGGTAGCAGTGTTACGTTACGGGGGACATTTACTGGGCCTCCACGGGACTTGCGGTAGTAATCGAAGGCAACATGACAGCTTTGGACTACGTGAACATTATTAGGGCCACATGTAACCTCCTATACTTGATGTCTCCCACAACAGCGATATCATCTTCCAGCAGCATAACTGTACTTGTCACAAGGCCAGAATGTGGCTGCAGTGATATGAGGAGCATGATAGTGAACGCGCCTTGATGTCTAGGCCTTCAGATTCGGCTTACCTTAATCCGATGTAACGCAACTAAGACATTATTGGGGGTCAGCTCCGTGATCACAAACCAGCTGCCCGTAAATTTCGGGAAGTGTCGGCCCTGTGCGTAGGCATCTGGCGCCACAAAGCTCTGGAAACCTATCAAGAACTTGGCGAATCCAAGGCACAGCTTAATCACTGCTGATTTGCGTTCCACGGTTGTAGCAACAACCTTTTACGTAGGTAGTAATAATGCTTTGGTTCATCAGTGTATTATATCATCAAAACTACGCCACAGCGATCCTCACAAGGTAATAACTTTAAGAAGCTTCGCCACAGAGCGACGTAGCGGTCGCACGGTTTCAGACTGTAGCGCCTAGAACCGCTCGGCCACCCCGGCCGGCACCAAGAACAGGTTTTCAGAATTTTGGAGTCCCGTGGTGCTGAGAGCTACTGAGGTCAGTCGTCAGAGCACTATCGTCATTCTCTTCTTTGCGAAGTGGTAGTACATAGTGACAACAAAAATTACGTAATATTCTCTTCATTAGAAGATAAAGATAAAACAGTAACAATACGATTACGCTTTTCTCTAGGGGAGTGATGTATGTAACATAAATTTTGGTCTCATTCAAAGTAAGCAAAATTTTATCAAGTATTCTGTACAAGACATTGCCTCGATAACTATGTTGTCACCAAATACAATTGTCGTAAGACAGTTCTAAGTATCAGAAACCGTTTCGGCAAGAGTTTCTCATTCAGAAAGTATAGTTTCCTGTTTTTTATCGTAAAATAATGCTATTCGTATTGAGAGTAAGTTAACTACACTATTACCTTAACAGAAAAAACAATAATTTTCTCCCTGCTCGGAACATTTTATTTGACGATATTAACTATGGTGAGAGCACTCACCTTAATATACACGCATGTCCTAGAAGCAATACTGAAAGAATTTTAAATAATGATAAATCACGAGACAAACAGCACTGTCTAAAAGAAGAAATGTCATATGCGAATGATAGTTTTGGAATAACGACATATATACATTTTGTAATCCATTATGATACTGTCACTGAAACTATGGATGTTAAACGATATTTATTTTTTCAGTGAGAATTTATTATGCGTAGGTTAAAGTCACAAATACCACTTGTTGCATTCTCATAATCCCTATAATGACACAATTCTTACTTTTTACGTGTTTCAATAGTAATAAATGAATGTCCATAATCTCATTAAATTGGCAGTGATTTTTTGAAATTTATTTAATTTTATAAATTTTCATGTTGAGTATTATTACTGACGTACCTTGACGATTCACTTCATCAAAAATTTACATTTCGCTTGTAATTTGTCCATACAAGAAAACGAATGTCAGAGAAAACGATGTCAAATCGCTTTTATCGTGGTCTGATACTAGTATACGATGGAGGCTGTTTCAGATCGCTGACTCCTCAGTGCACCTCAGAGCACCAGCGTCTGCTGGAAAGAGCGTGCTGCTTATTACGCAGCCGACGAAGCGAGCCTGGGAAGGTATCGTAACAGTACTACAGTTGCTGAATCTAATCATAGCCTTAGCGAGGTGGCGCAGTGGTTAGCACACTGGACTCGCATTCGGGAGGACGACGGTTCAATCCCGTCTCCGGCCATCCTGATTTAGGTTTTCCGTGATTTCCCTAAATCGTTTCAGGCAAATGTCGGGATGGTTCCTTTGACAGGGCACGGCCGATTTCCTTCCCAATCCTTCCCTAACCCGAGCTTGCGCTCCGTCTCTAATGACCTCGTTGTCGACGGGACGTTAAACACTAACCACCACCACCACCACCATAGCCGGTAACGTCTCATTGCTCACATGCTTAAAATTTCTCACACGCTAAAGTGACCAGAAATGTTTTCACGACTGAATGATAGCGTCAACATTCTCATTGTTACCACCTGTCTCTCATCTCACCTTACAGAAAAAGTTACGATCAAAATGAATAATCACTGTCGTTTCGTTATTAGGGATTATCGTTCTCCCATAGGCTCATTTTCAAGTGTGAAACCTCACTTTCACTTTCTTGAAGTTGTATGTGACAAATATTGTTTGTCATAACTAACTGCAGTGCCTGGTGTTGCCCGGCATGTTTAATATCTGACACACAAACGGGTTGGCCCTGTACCTTGTTCACACTCATAGCGAATGTAAGCCGCATGGGATTCTGAAATCGCTTTACAAGTAAGACGACACTAAGCTGAACTGCACTGCAACAGAGCGGCGCGGCTATGTTTAGCTTATCGCATTCGATGACATTTGAACCGCAGCAGTGCGACAATACGTAGTAAATTGTATGTGTAAATCGCTCGGCAATCTCCGAGTAAAATGGCCAAAAGCGACACGGATGTGATAATAATTTCCTTTTCTGTGAGGAAGAAGAAAGGTTGTGGCAAAAGCAAGCAAAAAAAAAGGCGAAGAATATCGCTGAGTAAAATTTCAAATTCACGTTGTGAAGAAGGAGAATATGACACACATTGTTGTATTATATTTGATTCATTTATTTACGCAGGAATGCTTTGAGAACCGTTGTACGTTTCCCTTGTATTATCATACGAGGCTGAATGAGAAATATCACGTTATGTATGACTGAAAGAGATCTAAAGTTCCTGGAGTTTAATATTCTGAGATCGTGAAATCGATGTATATACGTTTTGAGGAAGTGTTTATTTAAGTTTGATATAGATGTAATTGGTTTGTGAAATTGTTTATTTATGCCATAAAATGAAGACGTAGCTGTTTCATTTGTTACTACTGTAGCTTGTTCTGTGGATGATGTCGAGCTCCCCAGCAGATTCTCGTACTCTAATCTGATATTAGAGTAGAAATCTTATATTTTGCCTTGATTTGTAAGTCTGGAGGCAAGACTCTGACAGAGTCAGCTATAGCTCTGTAAAAGGAACGTATAGCGTCTCCACTTTCCGTTGTTTGCGGTGTAGTTGTAGCTGGCTGTGAATTCAAATACTTCTGTAGAACACTGGCCACTGATAGCTAATGCGCAATATTTTTGAATATCAGTGATGTTGCCGATGAAGAGGGGCCGAATTTACTGGGTCAGGAGAAACTGCCACTACATCCGAAAGAGAGTCGTCATTAGTAATATTATCACCACCAAGAACTGACTCAGCGTCTTCAGTGTTACTCTTTGTAACTCTCTCCTTAAGATTAAGCCGTAATAACTCCATTTACATTTCGTATTTCCATTTTTTATTTCTAGTAGCACCACCTCTACTCTTGCAGTTACGTCTCTTTATACTTCTATGATAGTCGTCTCTCAAAGCTTTCCATTTTTCTTTGCAGTGATTGTCTGGAAATAAAAATATTAATTTTTAAATTAGTTTGTTTTAGCTTCCTCACTCCCGGCGATTCATTCAATACTATCACAGAATCTTTCAGTTTGGGATATACAACCGTACAAGATATCGTACGCACTATATGGGCAGCATTGTGGGAAGTGTTACCCAATGTAGTAATGACCTTAACAGATGATTTTATCGACAGTAAAATAGGCGCGTGGGTGCTATATTGCCCCTGCGCTGTTAAAAATTTTTTTTGTGACAAAATTGTTTTTAACAGTCCACAACAACCACGACACGCTCTGGTTTTAATCGTAATTATTCAATGTTCAGGTATCTGATAGTCTCATTACACTTAGACTCATAATAGTTTCAGTGTTGTTATTAATATACATATTAGAGGGATCTATACATATAAAAATAAGTACTTTTTAATAGTGATGTTTACTTCAGTTAAAGACGCCTCGGAAATAGCGGCGGAGACTTCCCAGATTACTTCTCCCCCCTACCTCCATTCGGGTTCGCTGGATACCAAAAACCGGGAATAAAACCGACCAAGGGGTTTCAAGACCTATAACTACTTACTTTCAGAGTCTAGTATAGAATTTTGTGGAATTAACAAACATTTGTTGAAAATAAGTACATATTACAGCTATATGGGTATTTCTTATGAAAATTTCTGTGACTGGTTCATAGGAGCTCATTTCTACAACAATATTTTAAAAGTTTTTGATTGACATAAGTCAGTAAAATCGTCGGTCGTCGTGCCGATGATGAGAAGGTCCACCACCGTGTCGAGTCTCAAGAACGTCGGCAGGTGGGGCTGCATCGAAGTCTGGATCTGCTGCTGGACCAGATGCTGCACTGGAACAGGTCAGGATTGTCGCCTCCCATTTTCCGCTCGTTCACTGAGGGTTCATGAAAGTCGAAAATTTGTTTTAGTATGCAAGTCGAAAATTAGTTTTAGTATGCTTGTCATATATCGGTGATGCTCTACAAAAGAACGCTTAGACTTGGGTTCGCTTTCACACGCACATATTCACTCGATATGCGTCTCAGTATATGTCCTGGAATCATAACTCTGTCCTCTCATTTCAGTGTAGTGATCCACTATTTATTTACAATATTTTGTAAACGGCACAGCACCGGTTGGTTTCTGTGGTGTCCGTCGTGATACTTGGTTTCCATCTGCACTATTTATAAATATTCCTTCGTGATGCAACGGAGCCAGTGACGTAGCACACATTGTTGGTGCGCCACAGCAGGTATATTCTGATTCAAAAATATCTTACATAGCATAGACGCGACTGCACTACTAAAGGCCTGATATTTTATACTGTTTTAAGTTGTTAACTGAAATCAACGTCATTTACCGTCGCAACTAATATCATTTTACTCTATGAGCGTCCATGAAATCATTTTGAAAGTTAAGATATTGTTTATTTGAAAAAGAATCCACAGTTTATCACGTGTCTATCTTACCTTCTTTACACAGTTTTTAGTTAGACATGTTTCACTGCCCAAGTCAGTGCCGGTGGTTTTACGTTTCACACAACAGCTTCATCAGTTTCGTTCTGTTATAACATAATTAGCGACCTTGTTATTTGATTACATTTTGTGGCTTATGCCAAAACCTATTGACAAGGATCACGTAAACATTGACATTAATTAGGTTGATCCTCTACATTAATCGTCATCGGATCAGATCGGACCTGTGTTGATCACAGTACATAGTCCCTTCTATATAAATTATTACTACATTCATAATCACACATACGGGTAATATTACCTATTGAAAGCATTTCAATCGTAAGTGAGTTTGGAATACTTTAGTAAGAAACTCTCTTAAGTCAACCTGTACCTAAATGGTACACAAAACCTTACTCAAGCTGAGCTAAAGTCAATAATTTAGAAAACACGCAGACTCATGCGAAACTAATGCCCAACGCGTGTATGTGTTCAAAAATTATCTATCCATTGAATTATTCATTTAAAGATAAAGGATAATACACCAATATTCATATTACGTGCAAGGAGTAGAAATCAAACAAGGTGTAATGTTTTTCCTAATCTAGTACAAATAATAGAATTCAGTATATAAAATATTCAAATGATATAGAAATTCACTGATCTTAGAATGCGATTCACATATATCTGACCTCATTGGCCCTTGTTTCTTTATATTACTTTTCTGTATTTTCTGGCAAAGAAGTGAATTAATCTACAATATTAATATTAACAAGACACAAATAAATTTATAAAATCCAGTAAGTGTATTACTTATAACTACTATATACAATACTTATACTAGTGTACCAACACTCGGCAGATAAATGTTATTTACATCGCTTTCGTAGTTATTACCATTTAGTTAAGGTATCTCTTTAAAGCTCTGTGGCAAAATAACTATTTTATTTTGTCAGTGTTAACTTCTGCTAGTAAGTAACATCCCTCATGTGGGATGTAACTAATTTTGTAGGGACCTGTACACAGCAGGTGCCACTTCTTATTCTGCTTCTTTAAAAGTTATGAATTGGGATGTGTCCGAATCGACACTAACTCTTTTACAGCATATTCGTGTCTGTTCGTTAATTTCTGCCGAACTTCATTTTATGGAGTTCTGCTTGCCTAGTAATATTTCGTAACGCCATATCCACCTTTTCTTGATGTGACTTATCTTCGTTTTGCAATTTAGGTATAGCCTTAGCCCATTTGTTCCTCTTAACTCATTTGGTGTAAATGCAATTGATAGGTGTGATAAATCATCGTATATTTCAACATAGTTGTTTAGATATTCAATCCACTTTGTTAGCTTATTAGAAGCGTAGGTCTGGATAAATCTGTTTAATTAGCTGAATGTTCATCTACTGGGTTACTGCAAGGTGAAAATCTCGATATTAAGACATGTCTTATTCCGTATTATTCCATTATATTTTTCCATCTGCTTCCAATAAAATAGGTAGCATTATCTGTTATAACAGTGGTAGGGTATCCAATTATTCTAAAGTAATCTGTAGTTAGCCAGCAGTTGCTGCATGCAAAGTATACATTTTCAGATACATTTTCAGATATGATAAATTACATACAGCTAGGATGTATTTTACTCCCCATCGAGCTGTCGGTAGGGGTCCTGTTATGTCCATTGCAATTACCTCTTTACGTCTTTGTGTTATTATTGGGTGTAATTCTGTATCCCTAGACCTGTTGTTTTGCTTTGCCTTTTGGCATATGTCACATGTTCTCAGTACTTCTCGGACTTTCTTTTTCAGGTTTAGGAAGTAATAATATTGTTTAATTTTAAGTGTAGTTTTGACAGTTCCAAAATATCCACAAGCTCGGTGGGTAAACCAGATTAGATCTGGTCTGTAGGGGAGTACACACACCATCAACTGTTAGGCTTCTTCGTTTTATCGAATAAAATCATATCATGTAAATGCTAACATTGATGTAAGACAGTATCTTGTTGTTGTATGAGGATGTCCGTAATGTTTTTCCACATAGGATCATTTTCCTGTGACTTTTCCAAGTGTTTCCAAATTTCCATGTATCTTTCTCGACACGTCAGGGCTTTTATTAGTAGAATTATAAATTCCGTAGAATTCTCAACTATTGCTACGAATTCTGACATTCCTTGTGGCAGTCTCGAAAGAATATCTGCAACAACGATATCTTGCCCATGGACATGTCTTACCTCAAAGCCATAGTCCCGTTGTTCCAAAGTCCATCTAGCTAAAAGTCCGTGTAGCAATTTAGAAGAAAGCATGAAACTTAATTCCTGATGGTCGTGTAGAACATTCAAATGCTTCCCATAGACATAATAACGGAATTTTGTAAATGGGAAGACGACAGCCAATTAGCAGTTCTGTCACAGTGGACGCCCGTTCACATATACGACTGGCGAATCCTATCATTCTTATGCCCAGTCCGTTATCTTGTTGTTCAGTTTGGAACATTCATGCACCTAAAGCATAGCCTGAAACATCGGTAGCAATAAAGAAGTCTTTTGACACACCTGGCTGGTGCAAGATTGGTGCGTTAACTAATGCTTCTTTAATCCTATCGAAATCTTCTCTGCATTGGCTGGTCCAGCACCATTTTGCATTCTTTTTCAAATAATCCCAGTAATGCCTCACGGTTTAACTGTTCAGTTGGTAGAAGACGCCAGAAGAAGGTCGCCAAACCAATGAAATTCTTCAGTTGTCATCTAATTTTGGGATAAGGGATGTTAGCAATTGCTGCTATCTTAGTGGGATATGATTTGATACCCTCAGGTGAAATAATATGTCCTAGAAATTTAATCTCCTTTCGAGCAAATTTTGATTCTTTAAACTTACCGTGAATCCCCTTTTGGCAAATTTACTTAGAACATTTTGCAACTGTTTATTGTGCTCGTACAATGTCTCTGATACTAGTAAGAGATCATCAACGTACGCTATGACTCGATCGAGCATCTGTGGCCCTAGCACATCGTGAAGTGCCGGAATAAATACTCCGGCGCTTATATTTAAGTTTAAGGGAAGGACCCAAAATTGATAACTTCGCCATCCAAATACAAATGCTGTATATTGTCTGGATTGCTGTAGCACCATGATTTGCCAGAATGACGATTTCATATCTAAAGAGCTTAAGTATCTTTTGCCATAAAGCTTCTGGATCTGCTCGTCTAAATTTGCAGGTTTCGTTCGCACATGTACGATAATTTTGTTAATGTCCCGTGCGTCAAGAACCAGTCTAATACTTTTTTCTGCTTTACTTACTGCTAGCAAAGGACTACTACAAGGGGAATTGGATGTCTCAATTATACCCGAGCCCACAATCTTCCTTATCTCTTTCATGACCTCTTCCTTTTTTGTCCAGAGGACTGAGTAAGATGCTTGACAATAGGTCTTATGTGGATATACCTGCATATCATTGACACATCCTTTCACTATACCGGGCTTATCTACAAATACTGCAGGGTATTTAGATAACAGCTCTGTTAATTGTTTAGCTTGACATTTCTCAATGTTTGTTGATTTATTTACGTTCTCCTTGATAGTGTCATTCATAGTCTTGGAACTGAGTGTATCATTATCCTGATGTGTATGACACAATGTCATTTGCTCATACTCCAACATGATCAGTTTCGGAACATCGACGGAGAATATCAAATTCCTTATCGGCGAATGGGCTGCATCAAATTCACGGTTGAGCTCCATAGTCATCTGCTGCTGACGGTATTTAGAGGTGAAGGTCCGACGAGCGAGGTCTGTTATTGCCTCCTTCCTCCTCATAAAATCTAGTCCTAGTAAGACTGGAACCGAAAGATACACTACTAAAAGAAATGTGCACGCTATGGCTCCAGTTTCAGTTTGAATCTCGGCTTGAGTCTGGAACTTGATTGTTTGGGCCTTCTGTCCTAGAGCACCAACAACTTTGCAGATTGAAACCGGTAAAACGGGTATTTTTCTAATCTGTGAGACCCTTTTACAGAACTGCATATTGATAACTGACACAATCGCTCCGGTATCAAGAAGTATGGTGGTGGTCACACCGCTTATAATTGCAGCTATTCCTGCTTGAATTATTTCTTTCTTCTCTTTGTCAGAAATGGTGGGCACTTCATACAATTCTTCAAAAATGTACCTACCATTCTGGTATCTAATCATATATATATTGGTTGACCTATTGCCTTCATTTCCATCCTCGGTCACCTGTCGAAGGCATACATTGACCGATTTTAGTTTGACGGCTTCTGAATATTCGGTTATTGCTCAGGTGACATCTCCATTACCTTTGCACTTTGTTGGTACTTAGTGGGAGTTGGGGTTACTGATTGATTACACTGTTGTGGATAAGGATTATCACGCATAGGTATAGCTTGCATAAAATTTATTGGCTGTGAATGCGAACCGTTTGTTGGTTGCGGATTCCCACCACTAGGACCTGGCTGTTACCCGTATTCTTGCCCTGACCGCAGTTTTTCTCGGGTTGTCCTTATGTGGACTATTTTGCCCATTTTCGATTCTCCTTTTACGATTTAAACGCTTATTTACACTTCCGTTATCGCCCTGTCGATGCTTATTATTCGACACAGGTTGGTTTTGATTGCCGTTGTTACTGTTGTATTCTACCTTTGATCCATAGTTCGTTTTTATAACCTCCATTATTGAACTGTTTACTTTTATTTTCCCTAGGAGTGTTGTCACCCTTGTACGATGTGTTTCCATTCATTGATGGTTTTCCGTTATTATTATAATTTTTACCATTGGCAATACCTCAAGTATACTTTCTTACATACTCCTGTACTAAATCTAACGAGTCAGTTATTTTGAGAAACTCCTTTATATAAGTATCAGGGACATTAAATAATTGTTGTCGAATAGTGACTGGTAATCTTGCTTTCAGAACTCTCAACAAATGTCTAGGTGCTACCGGCTCATCCCAGTAATGGGCCACATTTATAAATTTACAAAGTATTTCCTTAGCGTACCCATCTTTGGGTTATACATTTCGGCACTGTACGCTGTTTTACGTAGTCTTTATTGGATAGATGCAGACAAAAGTTGCTCTAAAAATTCCTTGTCAAATTCGTTAAAACTCTTGCATGTTGCAGTGGCATCAAGTGTCCATAGAGAAGAAGCATCTCCAGTAATATGAGCGACTACATGCTTTATCTTTTGTTGTTATGTCTCGGTTTTTGGTAATATACTCTTAGGGGTTCGAATGAAAACTACTGTGTGGATATTCCGTTTATTGTCTTCATTGAATACATGATATGGCCGGTGCTTGACAAGGCTTTCGTCATGCCTCAGTGGATTTCACTGTACTGTACTATTATTGTTAACCTGCGCTGCACCCTCATGATAGCACGTACTGCCGGTTTCCGAATTTGGCCTATGTTGTGGCGTAACCTGTTGCAGTACAACACGTTGGTTGCCATAACCCCGTTCCCTAGGTGTCTCTGAACATCTCGCAGGTGAATTTGATACATTGCGTGGATCCTCAGTGCTTGTTGTTTCATTACACCGCATTGCTGGCCTTTCGATGTTCCGGTTTTCTCAACATAACGCCTGAGCCACTTCCTTACGAACTTGGGATTCGATATCTTTTGCCTACTGCCCTGTATAGAATCCACAGTAATGGTCAAGCTCTTAAACTGTTTATCGAAGTTATTGACGTCTTGTTGGGCAGTATCAATTCCGAACTGGAGCATCTTCCAGAGGTTTAATAGTTCTTTTGACAGTATCAATTTCTTTGTGGAACTGTTCGACAATAGCCCTGTCCCGTTCAACCAAGATTTGACTGAATTTGTCTACAACATCTTTGTCTCTTTCAACAAATGTTCTATTTATTAAATATAGAAATTCTCTTTCTAGTTCTAGCTCTTTGAGCTCACGTTGTAGTTCCCTTAATATCTCTTCCTCCTTTTGCTTTTGCTCTTTTAGAGCCCTAGCTTCCCTACATATTTGTCCCAGAAAATTAAGTCTTTGGAACAGAAGTTTTATTAAATTAGTATCAGACGAGTTGACAAAGTAACAAGGTCCCCCCCCCCGCCCCCCCCCCCCTCTGCCCCTGTTACATTACTCTCAGTCATATCGGCAGCTTTTGGATGAAGATTGTCTGTTATTTCAGACTGATCCTCGACTTCATTTTCGTTTGGAAATTATGTTAAAATTTCGTAGTTGATTCCTCAAGTATGTCCTAATAATTGCACTGCAGTTGCTCTATTTCTTCGCTTTGACTCTCTGATACTGTATCAGTATCTACAACAACATCAGTAATTCAGTGGGCTTAATCTGTTTCTTTGGCCTTACCATTTCAACAAAATTTCCTTACTCGCAATGGCAATGAGAATAAATACTGATTCAAACTTATAACCTTTAAATACATAAATAACATCATGTATAGACTGGCTACTAACACACATAGATAGCTAATATCAAGTCCACATATTCCGTGGTCTAGGCTCTACTTTATGATATTGTCAGTTCTGGTTTATTTATCATTTTATCTCCCAGCCGCAATGTAATGGTAGTTACTCATAACGCTACAGTACATACTGAGTGAAGTTTTGAAAAATAAAAGTCAACACGCGTTTATCACAAATTGCGTGTGCCATATGATCTACGAACATGAACAAATGTCCTTACCTTAACGCTCATGCTCGTGATGATCCAATGCCCGTTAAAATTTATTCTTACATTCCTGTTTGTGGTCTCTCTTCCAGATTATTTTTTTTATCATTTGCACTCCAATCAGTATACACCAAATAAAAAAAGACAATACATTAATATATTACAATGGTATGATATACCTGAAAACATTTAATACATATATTAATTAAATATGGTGATGTTACATAATCTTTATACATATATATTTATATCGCGCCACGCGTTGGGTGACAGTTTGCTGTCTTTTAAACCTTGTTGTGAATGCGTAAATTTAGCAGGGTCCAACATAAATATTTAAATATTTCTACACTTTTAAATTGCCATTCAGTTACTGCGTCACCAGGTTGGAATATGACATGAGCATGAACATGAACTAAACTGAAACACACAACCGTTTTCATATGTTGTCTGTGAAGAAGTGTATCTGTTTAAAATTATTCAATTACGTTAATTGACTACTTTCATATAAACTTAGTTTACTCTTAAATATCACTTCACGGAGACACACAACACTGGAATCGGAGAATCTTACTGAAAAGACTTCTGAGCTTTGGCTGAGAAAGATTTATGCTCCGACAACAGCAAAAAATGGTGCAAGTGAAAATAGTTTCTCATATCATAAATTTTGATATACAGCAAAGTTACCTTTACGTAGATTCATTTTACAATGGCAAATATAAATGTCTGAATTATTGAGCAATTTTAGCTCGTCGCGTAAAGCTTTCATGAAATGGCGGCAGATAAATGAACATGGGTGTATCACAAAATCGATCTGTTCGGATTACGTGAAAATAACTTACTGAATTAGATTTGAAAAAACATTAATCAGCATTAAATAATTGTTCTCAGCGTTTTCCGTCTGAAATAAAACTATTACTCTCGCCAATAATATCTTATAAATATATTACCGCTAATGGCAGCGTTGTAGCTCGTCCGCAGGGAAGCAAAGATGGAATGCAGTGGATCAAGATTAGTAATATTCTTACAGAAAATATGAGATAGACTTGAATAACATTATTCTCTATTTTTCTCCAGTAATCAACAACAGGTAGTTTACATTACAGTAGTAATACCAGACCTTATGATAGGCAGAGAGTAAAGTGCGTCTTGCTAGCATCATGGCTACTCGAACAAGAAGAAAGAATGCAACAAAAAAATCTGTGATAATAATAATTTTTATTGTAATTAAAAGATATCATTGTTATCGGTCTGTATTCTGTGACTTGTGAAGGTACTGTTACACCGCCTCTGCACTAGCAAACGAAGCTCTTACAAAAACCAATCAAAAAAGGATACGGCAACAGACATAACAGAGCCCGAATATATTCAGCAAACCCTTTTGGAATATTGGGCCAAAATTTTGGATTTACTGTCGCAAGATCTGTCTCCGTCCGGAACATGTAGACGACGCGATCCTTGCCACCTCTGTCTTGCAGAATTTTGACAGACACGATGAAGTGTTGTTTCACAAGTATGAGACTGGAGAGATGCAATTACCGCACCTTCCTCATATAGGAGGACATTTCATCAATAATCTTATCCAGACACGAGACTGGTTCAAAGATTAAATCAAACCCCCGAAGGTAGTTCAGCATGGAAAAACAATATAGTGAACAGGGGATTCCATCGAAGAGAAAATGAGCAGTAAAAAATGTAAGTATAAGGGTGTAGCCATAAAAAATAAATATATAATCGTCCCTTTCATAAAATAACAAGAAATGTAGTTCGCAGGTAGTTGTACATTATGATAGGCAAAAAATGAATGTCTTGCACCATCGTAGAGAAAAAAATATGCAGTTTATTTAATCTTTATTCACATTCCTTTGGCTGTTTTTTTCCAAATGTTTCTTTCTCGTGTACTACTCATAAAATGTTCATTTAGAAGGTCATATAACTCTGGATATTCACTTATACGTTAAATTAACTTTTCCTTGTCTAGGGCTATTTTGGTAAACCATCTTCCGTTTCGTACTACAAAAGAATTAAGACCTAAATAACGTGCAGGGTGGTGACACTTCCTACACTGCATTAGCAACAGCGGAACTACCCGGCTCAGCACGACGCGTCAGAGTTGCTTAGTTGGTGAACTTTGCACAGCACTGCCGGGTGACGGAGTTCGACTGCCGCGCAGTGTGTTCTGTCCCATACGATTTCATATAAACAATTTTTGGTCACGTGGCGCCTATCCGTTCTGCTGCAGTGCAGTTCGGCTCAGTGCAGTCTTGTCTTACATCGAAGGGCATTTCTGAATCACCGGATGTCAACGGAATCCGACGAACGAATACGTCTTCACCAGAAATGAAATAAGAAATGGCGACGTAAACGACTTTACAACTTTCACATCCGAAGAAAGCTGAATTGCTTTCAGCATTCGGTAAATAGAACTTCGATAAACAGAACTTCGATATTTCTGTTAAACTTAGATGGTAACTATAGGAATTTTTTTATTAACACAGTTAATTCATTTCTTCAACCAAATTTTTACAAAGTTAATAATTTTCTTGTTTGAAAAGATGATTAGTTGCGCCATCTGTTGCCACATTTTGCGATAAGTACCTCATTGTGTTTTTGGAGAACTCGATTTCTATTTTTACAGTTCATTCTTCAGTGTTTCAGGTAAGACTGTGTTTCAGCACTACTCGAATTGTTCGAACAGTTTAGGTCACAATTCGGGTAATCTCGGATTCTGCACGATTGTGAGACTGGCCGGGATCTAGCGACTTTTGTTGGTACAATACCCACGAACTGCCTTATTGCCTGTATGGCCATGTAGATTTTAATAATAAAAATGACTGTGAAACCCGGACTAAAATACCTACTAAGGTTTATGTCATATGTAACAACAATTATTCAATAAACAAGAGTTTGCCGTCATGTTTCTGTCAAATCCTCGAGCTCTCGCTCGTCCCATGATCTACTGACGTCTGGTGGTACTATCTCCGAGATGGGTACTGCCGCTGCAATTTATTCTCAATGTAGGAGTTACGGTCAGTTTACCACGATAAATTTCGTTTGTTAGAGATTTAATTTTTCATTAATTTTTTTTCGTTGTTTCATCCGAATATAGAAATTTGAAGAAAATCGCCCAAGAACTTTTACGTAATTCAGTCAAGTACTTTTTGAGCCGTTTTGAACAAAGTTTCTCCCGTATATAGATTATGTCTCTCCCCCCCCCCCCCCCCTCAATATTCGTTTGGGGATCGAGTAGAAATTTGAAATAAATGTGCAAAGAACTTTTAGAGATTTTTGTTAACAGCCTATCTTGTGTAGACAGTGGTCTTCCTCTTATCTTGAAGAGAAAGTGTGCTAAATTTTATCAGGATCGGAATAAAATTGTAGATTTGTATGAATTACTAACGAAGAAACAAACAAACCGACACTTTTAATGGCTCTGAGCACTATGGGACACAACTGCTGTGGTCATAAGTCCCCTAGAACTTAGAACTACGTAAACCTAGCTAACCTGAGGACATCACACACATCCATGCCCGAGGCAGGATTCGAACCTGCGACCGTAGTGGTCGTGCGGTTCCAGACTGTAGCGCCTTTAACCGCTCGGCCACTCCGGCCGGCACCGACACTTTTCTTTATATGTATACAGGTAGGCAGATGTACGCAGAAACAACAAGCATGATTTCCGATTTATGTCATCGGTGTGTTCTTCTTCCTTTATACACTTTCCGATCAGAAATATCTCGTCACCCATTTGTGAGCATGAATGAGGGGTGTGTCCACCGTTCACCTTATGGACGACTTGAACTCTGAGTAACTCTTTCAATTAGGTGTCTGAGGATTAATGACAGCTCCTCAAGAGCCGAAAGCAGAGAAGATTATGATGTTAGATGCTGGAATCTTGAGACAAGTCGACGTTCCTACCCATCTCTAAGGTTTTCCGTTCAGTTTAGGTCGGGACTCTTTGCGGGCCTATCCTTTTGAGAAATGTACTTGTCCGTAAACTATTGCTGCTTTATCACAGGGTACATTTGCAATGGTGATAAAAACCAAACTCGTCTTCAAAGTATTCCTCTCCTATTCACAGTACATTGTGTGGTAAAACGTGTTCATATTCTCCCTCATTTAGTGTTTTCGTAAGGCGACCACACCACTACCGTGAAAAATACCCTCATATGTAACCGTAGCTCCTCCGTACTTCATTGTTCGTCCTACTGGTGATGGCAGATAACGTTTTCCAGGCATTCTCCAAACCCAAACAATTTCATTGGATTGCCACAAAGCATAGCGCGATTCGCCGCCAAAATTCACTTGTTTCCAATCATCCACTGTCGACTGGGGGCGATCTTTACACCACGTTAACTATCGTTTATCTTGAATTCAGAAATATGTGGCTGATGACTCGCTGCCCGACCATTGTACCCATTCTTCTTAACTCTTACCTGTTGTGCTAGATGGACCGTTGGTAGCACTAAGAACCTCGGGTGATTCCTTCCGCACAACCACCCTCCAGAATGATCGATGGTCTCTGTCCGTCAGTACATGATGTCTGCCTGATCTTGGGTTAGCTGAGGTTGTTCCTTCGCGTTTCCACGTTAAAATCACATCACCAACAGTCGACCTGGTCAGCTTTAGAATGGTTGACATGTCCCTGATGGATTTCTTACTCGGCTGACATCCAATGACAAGCCCACGTTAGAACTCATTGAGATTCCTTGACCGTCCCGTATTCCTGCCCCTGCTGCTCTATTGATAGCACAAGTCTCCTCACCTCCTTCTGTACTAACGTCTCCACCTCTAGTGACACATAGTGGGCAATTTCATATCACACAAGGGGTGGCCGGAGTCTTTTGATCTGACAGTGTGTGTATTTTACCACTGTTTTGTGGGCCTGGTCTTGTGATTATGTGTTCTGATACCACTCAGATGCCACGGCGTCATCATGCCGTGTCTTTTCGAAATGTGGATGCTTTTGAGTGTCCACCATGATGTTCGCTAGCTTCAGCTGTCTGGCGTGTAATTCAGTCTTAATCGACCATTTACCGTTGAGTCAGCCAGGACAGTATGAATTTTATAAGTATTTGAAGAAGAACAATGACAAGCCCACGTTAGAACTCATTGAGTTTCCCTGACCGGCCCGTATTCCTGTCACGCCATGCCGACTTCACTGCCACAATCAGCTGCTCTAGGCTTCTCGGTTGAGGGTCCATGGCGCAAACGGCCTGATCAAGATGGTCCAACAAATTCTCGATAGGGTTTCAATCAGGAGGGGTAGGTGGCCGGGGGAGTACGATAAATTCATCCTGGTTCTCTTCAAACCATGCACGTAGAGTGCAAGTTGTGTGGCACGTTGTGTTGTACTGCTGGTAGATGTCATCGTGACGAGGAGAAAGAAAACTGCATGTAGTGATGGATATGGCCCCAAAGAATAGATACATACTTTTGTTGATCCACTGTGTCTTCCAGAATGACGATATTACCCAGGGAATGCTACGGAAACGTAACCCAGACCATAACACTTCCTCCTCCAGTCTGCGCTCTTCTGACGTTTGTAGCATTGGGTTAGCTTGTTTGCTTTCAGACATTTCATGCCCTACACGCCAATGGCTATCTGTCATCTTAAAATTCCATTTGTCGTCATTCAATGGACGTCCAGTTGCGATATTACCGTGCAAATTCCAGCCTTCGTCGCCGATGAACAGCAGTCAGCATGGATGCAGGAACCAGATGCTTGCAGTGGTGGCCCTTACGCAGTAACTTTAGCTGAACGATCCTTGACGAGACACTGTTGGCAGTCCCTTGCTGGATCTAGGCCGTTAGTTGTTCAACTGTTGCACGTCTGTTCGCTCATACGCATCTCCGTTGCCGTTGTTCACCCCCATCGTCTATGGCCCGTGGTGCGCTGCATTGCATCGGTGCCGGTTTTGGATTGTGCCATGTTGCTGTGCACAGTATACTTTCACCATGGCGGAACATGAATAGTTTACCAACTTAGCCGTTTAGGAAATGCCTCCACCCTTGGCCTGAAAGCCAATGATAACTCCCTTTTGGACATCAGTCAAAACAATTTGTTTCCACATTGCGAGATCTGCACTGTGTTCCGTGTCCCACCGACACGCTTTATGTAAGCCCCCCCCCCTGTTGCCCCCACTGCTGGTGCTGCCACTTGTCGTCTGTTAGTGGTTATTGCACATTGACATCGAAAATAGGTGGTGGTCACAATAACGTGAGTAGAGTATTTAGAGTACTGTACGTTAGTGCCAGATGTCTGTGCTTACAGAAGATCCGGCACATGGTTGTAATCAGTCGCAGTGGCTCATACGAGGCCATAATGCACAGATGACTGAAAATTTCCCTCCAGAACTATATAGCTATACTAGATGTCTCGGTATTGTTTCGTTTAGTAGTTTAAAAAGTGTTCCATGTGTTTTATAGTTAGCGCTTCATACCTTACATCGTATTCAATAAGGGGATCTAATTTACATTTCAGTAAACATTGGCTATAATTTTTTTGTAGGTGAAACCGACTTCGACTTTCTTGGTGCTATGCCATCACGCTCGTCTTAAATAACTCTCTGTAATCACGTGTGAAGTAGAAAATCGACGTCTAATTCGCAGAAAGTAACCCATACATGTAATCAGTAAGAATGTTTCCAAAACGGTATAAATATTGATGAGATGTTAGTTTCCCTGCTTTCTTCTCGACCGCTTACAACAAACGCAGCATAAACATTCCTCACACTAAGTTTTTCGTACAAAATATACAGTGCTTATTTTTTTCTAATACGCTTAGGCATCAGATAATTGTACATATTTTTCTAATCACTGATCATTCAGTACCATTGTGTATTAAACCGGGCACCTAGAAACGATGGAGAGGCTTCATCTCGCCATAGCCCTCTGTGGTTCACAATCCCACAACTAGCCATAACAGTGCACTTACCACACCACTACCCCACACCGAACCCAGGGTTATTGTGCGGTTCGGCACCCAGGGTCCCTCTCCTCCCCTCCCCTGGGAACGACTCAAATCAGACGAGTATAACCTAGATGTTTGAGTGGTACGGTAATTATGGTGTACATGTACGTAAAAATGGCTCAAATGGCTCTGAGCACTATGGGACTTAACATCTATGGTCATCAGTCCCCTAGAACTTAGAACTACTTAAGCCTAACTAACCTAAGGACAGCACACAACACCCAGCCATCACGAGGCAGAGAAAATCCCTGACATCGCCGGGAATCGAACCCGGGAACCCGGGCGTGGGAAGCGAGAACGCTACCGCACGACCACGAGATGCGGGCTACATGTACGTAGAGACAGTGTTTGCGCAGCAATCGCCGCCGTAGTGTAACTGAGGCGGAATATTGGTAACCAGACCGCATTCGCCGACGTAGACGAAACCGCCTTAAAAACCACTCAGAGGCTGGCCAGCGTACCGGACCTTGACACTAATCCGACGGGCAGATTCGTGCCGGGGATCGACACGCCTTCCCACTCGGGAAGCAGCGCGTTAGACAGCGCCGCTATCTAGGCGGGCTATTCAGAACCATACTGTACATTCTCTCATTGTTGAGTCTGCATCTTGTGTCTAGTGGCTAGCGTTGCTGCCTCTGGATCACGAGGTCCCAGGTTCGATTCCCGACCGGATTGGGAATTTTCTCCACCTGGGGACTGCGTGTTTACGCTGTCCTCATCATTTCATCATCATCATCATCATTCGTGGCAGTGGCTTGATTGGACTGTGTAGAAAAATTGGACTGTGCAATAACTGGGACTTTATGAGGGCGCTGATGACACCGCAATTGAGCGCCCCACAGACCAAACATCATTGTCATCTCATAGTTGATATATTTAGTTTACTGCTGTACACCATTTGTATCATCATCAGAAAAAACTGTGGACTCAGCCATTAATTTTGAGACTTTAGTGACTGAAAGAACGGAATCCTAATAAACAGTAACCTATTTTGGACGAATTTATGTTGGATATAATGAAACAGACACGATACGACTAGGTAAGAAATACGTATCAGAAAGCTATTCCGCAGTTCATTATGATCACATTAATTTCCTATCTATCCTCTTTCTAACTTCACTTCTAGGAAGAGATTGTTATTATCACACACAGATAGTTTTGATGAAAATGGATTTCTGCGCTGTTATTATATGTGTCATGTTATGCAGTGGCGTAGATCTAGTTACGTTGGAATAATAAACGTTAGTATTACATTTGAAATGAGGTGTTTTGTACAAATGGTTAAACTGTAGTACAATGCCGTTACAATATTTTCCATTTTTTAGTGTTTATGACCAGTGAAAGTTCATCTACTATTGATAAAGATTTCGAAGGAATCTGCTCGTACTGTTTGAAAACTTCAGAAGTCGACAACTGAACCCGGGGTACTGCACTCCTTCTTCACGACTGTCCATGTTAAGAACGCCCGAGAAAAAAATCACATGATAACATGTAGACTTCACAGTATATGGAGTTGTGCGACTGACAAGAAATGGCGTATAAAAAATAAACTGCCTAATACACAAAGGTGAAAGGTTTATTTCTTTTTCATGTGAAGAATAAAGTATGAGAAGACTTTGTGAAAAGTGGACGCAAATTTGTTGACTGTGGACTAAGGAGGCATACGTAAAAGAATTTCCCAGCCATATTTAGCCCATTTTAAACAAAACCCTTCTGATTTTGAATGCAGATTTACTTCTACGCTTGCTACCTGTATCCAATACTTCGCACCATAAACTGAAGAGTAATCTAAGCAGTGAACAGAATTCGGTGACCTTGCATAAAAGAATAAGCAAAGGTGATATCACTTGGCAGAGGTTAGCGCTTTCTGAAATGTAGAATAAATTCTCATTACAGGGAATATTGTGAAGTATATAACAATAACTGTACCCAAAACGGGGCTTTCAAATACGAAATATTGCGACATTCGTGCTGTTCGCTAGATTTGTCATCCTCATATTACTTCATTTAAAATAAAATGTAGCATGGAGACGCTGCAAGTTCACTGCAAACGCTATAGGAGTGGAGGTGCTGCAGAGTGAATTTTGAATGGAAAATAATCAGTGGGAGTAAAAAAGAAGTTTGACATTAATGCATTATTATTGCGACTACGCTAACTTATTAGTTCAGTTTCGAGCTACATAACCTAAATATATCACAGCCAGACTATTCACTTTTGAATTACTGCGAAATCATATTTCCTAAACATTATACTTGGACTGTGAGGCAGAGAAGGATTCTGCTGCTTCTCGCTTTCTTCCAGAGCAACGGCGGCTCTCTTTAGCCTCCCTTGCTTTTTCTGAGAACGGCGAGATAAGTCGTCAGCGACTGGACGAATGCGGCCGAAGCTAACGCAACGACCGGAAGCCCAGCGTGCCTAGGCGGCACACGCTGTTTGAGCTCGACCGTTCGCCGGCGGCGGCGGTTCTCGGAAACGGTTGGCTGCATGCGTGTTATCAGTGAAGCGAGTCGCCACAGAAAGCCGGTAGCGGCTGCGACGGTCTACTCAAACTACGACGGCCACATCACGGATACAGATGAGGAGAGATGGTTTCCGTGGTCCAAAAATACTTTTGTGCCATGGGATCGTGTCGCACCCCGAGTGTGAAGGAGTCCGTTACTGTCTGCATGTGTGTGTGTGTGTGTGTGTGTGTGTGTGTGTGTGTGTGTGTGTGTGTGAGCGTGTGTCCGCGCCCCCTTACTGCTCATCTAAAAATCAAACCTGACCAATACACAACAAATTTTAATTTTTTATTAAAATGCTAATGAACAACAACATACTCATAACAGCGATTCAGAAACACGATACATGGATACATATACCTTCGATTCCAAAGGTTTTAGGACATACAAAGTGAAAGTGGGACCAAGAGTAATGAAAAATGTACCACTTCCTGGAACAGCCTTAATAATCAACAAACAAATCTTGATCGCAATAGTTTGACTTTGATTCCCAATCAGAAAGACTCTCAAGTCTTACATTCACAAGCTCAAACAAAATCAACACAATTATCAATGCACGTGCCCCTATAAATGAGGATAACAGGAAAAACAATGAAAAAGTGGAGGCCTTTTGGAATCATCTAGATGAGATTATTCCAGATAAAAACATCATCATTATTCTTGGAGATATTAATGCAAAGATTGGTAAAGAAGAAAAATATAAGAAAATAATTGGAGTCAATCCTGCACAAAAGAGAACAAAAAGAAATGGTGTGAGGCTAATAAAACTTTTCTAAGCAGACAATTTAATTCTTAAATCCACAGCTTTCAAGAAAGTACCACGAAGACAAAAGACAGGGATATCCCCAAATCCTAGCCTTGGGGAATTTCAGTTTGATGATGTAGCAATCAAGAAGATTTCTCGCAAAGAAATCATGAATGTTAAGGTACTCAGGGGTAAAAACGTGGATTCAGACCACTACCTTTCTAAAATTAAGTTAAAAGTTATCCCAAACAGGACACGCAGCATGAAACAAATTAAGGGTCGGAAGTACAGCACAGAAAAGATATTAAGATCAGATGAATTCACGAAATCAACAAAAACCATTCAGAAACAAAGCTGGGAGGATATGAAGGAAAACTTTATTACTACATCCGAAAGGATAGCATCTAACATAAAAAGTAGAAACATGCCTAGTGATCGCTGGAATGTGATTCCCTCATTGAAACAAGAAAACAGGCATGACAAAGCTGGCAATCACAGAAAACAGAAGAAAGCAGCTTGAATTTCATTAGAGTTAGAAAACTGGTAGATAAAAATGTAAAAACGATTAAGAAGACACATGAAAACAAAACTCTCCTCCAAATTGATGTAGAATTTACTACAAACAACACAAGAAGCTTCTACAGAACTTTCAAACAAAGGCTATCAAGATCCAAAGCACCCAGCCTCCAATTTCGCGATGTAATTGGAACAATCGCTCACAATAACGCAGAAAATTGCAAATTACTAGCAGACTACTTTAAGAAACTCTTGAATTGTGAACCCATCCTTGAAAAATCTGAATCCCTCCCAAATAACCGCGAAATGCCGGATTCAGAACCACCGACGACTTGAAGAACTACAGAAGGACATTTCAGTACTAAAAAACAACAAAGCGTCCTGAGAAAACCAAATAGTGGCCGAACTATGGAAAAAAGCTGACGAAAATGCAATTACGTCCCTTCAGTGTGTTTTCGATAAAATCTGGAAAGAAGAAGAGATCCCTACAGAATGGAGAACAGGTCTCACCCACCCTGCCCACAAGAAAGATTTGAAGACACACCCCAACGGCTACAGAGGAATATCACTTCTGGATATACAGTAACATATAAGATTCTTCGTAAAGTCGTTTTGAACAGGGCACAGCCGCACTTGGACCCCCAAATACCAGGGAGGTTTTAGAAAGGATAGATCATGTTCGCAACCAATACTAAACCTCAAAAACATTGTGGCACACCTAAAATCAAGGGCACAATCACATTGATTTCAAAAATGCATATGATTCGATTCATAGAGAATCTCTGTTATCAGTCCTGCACGGAATGGGTTTGGATAAGAAAACAACTAATATTATAAAAGCGACCCTTACAAATACATTGTCGAAAGTTAAATTTATGGGCGAATTATCGGAACCCTTTGAAATAATAACGGGTGTGCCACAGGGGGATGGGCTCTCACCGTTACTGTTGAGTTGTGCGCTTGAAAAAGTAGTCAGAGAATGGAACACAAATATTAAGAGGGGTATAAGACTGGGTTGCAAAAAGAATAACCTTAAAGTAAATTGCATAGCTTTTGCAGATGTTATGGCCGTGTTTGATGAAACAATTGAGGAAGCACGGGAGCAAATCCTTGAACTACAGAAACAATCAGCTAAAATAGGTCTTCACATCTCCTTTGAAAAATCAGAGATATTGACAAACATCAAGCACTCGTGTAAATACCTCGAAGTTCAAGGACAAAAGACTGAAATAGTATAAGAATTCAAATATGTTGGAGCATGGATTATTTGGAATGCTGGGGAAAGCAAAGCAATGAAATCCAGAAAAAAAACTTGAATTGGCCTTCCAACTAACAAAAAATAAATACAACAAAAAATCCCTTTCATGGGGGTCCAAAATTACATATTCCAAGACAGTGATTAAGCCAGAAGCACTGTATACAGCAGAAACACTAAACATGAATTTCAAAGGCCAAATGGAGAAACTTCAGCTAAAGGGAAGATAAATTTCAAGAAAAATCATAAGACCAAAATTTCAAGACAATAAGATTATATACTTCAAAAATGAAACTCTCTTCAAGAAAACTGAAGAACTTTCAGATACTATGCGAGAAAAGAGGATATATTTTTATTGTCATCTTCTCGGAATGAATTTCAACAGACTAACCAAACAAATCTTTGACTTTTTCCGTAACCGCAAAACGAAACCCAACTGGTTTAAAGAAACTGAGAAAGACCTAGTAGAATTAAAGGTTTCAGAAAATTCACTTATCGAACGAACAGCTAAATTAATTACTAAAGATAAAAACATAACGCTCCAAGACAAATGCACACAAAAGTCCAAACCCTTCATCTCGGAAGAAGAGAGGAAAAGATGATCAGAAAGAATGAAGAAATACTGGGCCCTAAGAAAACAGCAACGCACAGAAAAATAACTGATGTACACCCCAAAGAGGGTGAAACGAAAGAGGAAAGCTAATGTGTTATTTCCTCAGTTTAATTACGTTCTGTCGTTTACACAAGCTCACTCATTAAATTTAGCACCTTCTTAAGCCGAAATTCCCTCGAAAAGTACTTTTTTCTGACATCTCTCTAACGATGAAGTGTAGTCAGACAGACTGTGCAGGTGGTATTTTTTTAGTGTTCTCCATACTGATGCATAATTATCAGCTTTAATACATTTGAGCCGGTGACTGTTGAAAGATATCTAACCGATATGTTTCACGTTTTGAGGTAACTGTATTTTCGCTATCGACAGAGGTTTACACACATTTGAGTGGCACAACATGTCTTAGGCCAGCTTTCTTTCTGAGAGATAGAGCTAATGTACTTCCCAAGTGAGTGTCAAAAGACAATTAAGTCAGTGCCTCTGGTCCCTTTTAACACTAACCGTTGGTAACACTACAGAATGTTTTCTGCAGTTGTTTCTTTTTGTTTCCTTTGTTTGTTGTGTTGCACAGTTGATGATATAGATGAGGTGAGTTAAACAGTTCATATCTGCTGCTAATGAAACGACTGAAGGAGTAAAGAAAATGAAAATATATTAGGCCTTGTATTTGCCTATACGCAAAATTTAAGTTTACCGAAAATGTTTTATTACTAGAGGCTACTCAAAGTGAACGATCTTTTTGTTTCCAACCTTAAAAGAGGTTTAGCCCATTACTACATCTACCATGAAGGTCAAGCCCACAAAGGACCTGATGAAGTTGCTTTGTTCCTGTTGAACTATATTAAAAACATGTACTCGGGGCAGTTACCGAATTACACCTGTCTCTTGTTAACTGATACTTTTTGAAGAGTTTGTCTTGCCCTAACAAATACGTGCAGTTTGAAAAGGAATAAACCTTTTCCGCCCTTTACATGGGCATTCATACTATCTATGTGTCTGAAAATTCAGCATAATAAAACGTCCAAGAAACGCCGGTCAAAATAGATATCATCACTGGGTGTTCTACTTGCTTGCCTCCTTATTATTAGAAATTGTCAGTCTCGCTTGAAACGTGATACCTTCCAAAAAATGAAAGGCCGAAATTTAGAATTTCCAATTATCATTATTTTGAGTACTCTCATGAACGGACAGGTAAAGTAAAAACAAGTGAGTACACAGGATCAGGCGGTTTTCATAGACTGAATACCTGTATTCTGAAGAAAATTAATGAAGTACCATTACCTGCTCAAGAAGATTATCCACAAGGGATAATAACTATTAGAAATAGTAAACTTGAAGAGCAAAAAAAAGTTTTGCTGTATAGTGTAGAAAAACACAAAGACTTTTACGAGCACATTTTACATTGGCCAGTAGCTTCCGTTTTTCTCAATAATACTGAAAAAGGTTCTGGGGAGCAGATCTATATAATGTGTTTGTGTTCGTGTTTTTATTATGAGCTGACACACCATATTGCTCGTTATTTAATAAAAACCTGCATTATATAAAGCAAAACCATACTATAAATTTTCTACGGTCTTAAAAGGTACCTAAGTTAAGCAGATACAACTATTTTCTATTGGATATCACTCTTCGTATACTTATCTAGTTGTAAGTCTATGAACATATTTTAATATGTAATTTTACCAAAGTGGTATTTGGCAACACACTAGAAAGAAGAAGTTTACTTTGTTCCTCTCAGAACCATAGAAAAGTGACTTAGGTATTTATTAACAACCATCCATTCATTGATGTATATCAACATTGGGCTATACATTGCTAGCCCTTCGCCTTTTTTATTGTAGATATTTCAACAGCCCTCGTTATTATTTCCGTCATTTAATTTGGCACCATCCTCTTAGTCAATGTAGCGTACTTCAAGTATGCTCTATCATCCCCTTCATTGCCACAATCGATCATTTCTCTCACACGTTGTAAATTCGTTAAATTACTTTGAATTTAATGCCACGATATTTTCCGTAAGCACTTTCCTGGTTTCATAACAATGTAACAACATGTGCTACATTCGGCTGGAAATGGCCATACTCAGTCAGATGTATAAGTTAACTCGTCCTAAGACTAACACTAATGTTTCCTTTGACGGCAAACACGATATCTAAGTTTTCAAAACTGGTGAGATGATTGTGGAGGTAGTTACGAATTTAAAGGAAGAAAGAGAAAATTTTGCGTTAATTACGCTTTACACCGTCTGATCGGAAACATCCGGACTACAATATGTAACGAGGAACTGACCACTAGATGTCACGGGAGGTGGATCCGCCAGCATGAAAGATCGTGTGGAGGGTTGTGTTGCCAGCGAAGCATTAACAGCAGAAAGGATCGGTTGGGGAAGCCCCGTGGTTGGAACGTGGACTAGTCATTGGGTGTAACCTGAGTAAAAAATCCATCAAGGACTTTTCAAACCGTCTAAAGCTGCCGAAGATGACTGCTAGTGATCGGAATTGTGAAGTGGAAACACAAAGGGACAATCATAGCTAAACCGAGGTTAGGTACACTTCATGTACTGTCGGACAGGGACCACCGACCATTCTGTAGAGTGGTTATAAAAGGGTGTTGGGTTCCAATGTGCAACCCTCAGACCAGCTAGCACAACGCAATGCAAATGGAGTTAAAAAGAATGGGATACAGTGGATGAATAGCTGTTCATCGGCCGCACTCTTCTCAAGGCAATGCTCATACTCGAAGTGGTGGAAATAGCAACGCCATTGGACGGTGAATGACAGGAAAAGAGTGGTTAGGTGCGATGAATCACGCTTTATGTTGAGGGAAGTGTTCGGGTTGGCGAATGCCTGAAGGACGTTATCTGAAATCACGTGTGCTGCCATCAGTGAAGTACGGAGGAAGTAATATTACTCTACGGAGCCATTTATCGAGCTTATGCTGTGATCCCTTTATTGGGCTTAAGGGAAGTTGAAACGCCCTATCCCGACGATGTTAAATTTAATGACTTGACTTCCCTGTATTTCAGGAGTCACAGCAGCCATTGACATGAAACGTTTACAGGACATTAAACTGTATGTTCTGAGTCTACTGAACTACAATAATTGCATTTCAGCCACTGCTTTCGGAAATACAGTTTTTTAATTACACGATTCAAATTTTGTGTACTTTTTTTGTACGCTATCCTAAATTATTTTAATTATAAGTAGCATTATGTTCTTCTTTTTGTTCAGTAGACTCAGGATATGTATGTTATTACTCCCTGAAAATTTGACTACTCTACTCGTGGTTTCTGAGATTTAGGGAAAAATGCAACAGAAAATGTAAATTTTCAGAAAGGCTTCTAAAGAAAGGCTTCAGAAAGGCTTCTAACTTAATATATGTTTTTTTTTTAAATTTATAGTCATTCAGAGGCACCCTGCATCATACTGTATATCATCCTCTTGATCTTTTTCCAAGTTTTTTTATGCTTTTCTTCTTTCTGGGCTCCTTAATGGCCAACTGTGCTGCATACTCAGCTTTATCAATGCGAACCTCGTCCAGTCAATCAAGTTCTCTCCTGCAGTTTGCTCCAGGATTGATTCCCATATGCTGTATCACTTTCACCCTACAAATGTTGTCAACATTAAAAGCAATAACAGCATCACTGACCCCCCACTTTATGTCTTCATTCGAACAAAAACATTTTTTGGTAAGCGAGTCCATATAAGATTATTGAACTACTCACTGGGATTTTGAGTCTGACCATGCAGACGCTTCTTCAGTAATTCAGGATTTGCCAGGTCTATGTAAATACGTTTTATGATATACATGACTGTTGCTGGGATGGCATGTTTATGGTTGTATGAACTGTCTAAGTACTGGGTACTGCGGTAATTGCACCATCAATCAGGTCCAGGAGGTCACAGGTGGTGTACGGGTTTTTCAACAGTTGACAGTCTGTGGAAGAAGGTATCCCACACTGCCTGCTTCATTTTCGACAAATCCTCAGTATTATTTCTAATTGCCGTCCCATAATACTGCCATAGTTCATCAATTATTGTGTCTGTCAGCCTGCCTCTTATGGTTTTACCGCCAGAAAGATTCTTGTCTCTCAACTTCCTCAACCTCGTGCCCATCCTCCTCTGGACATAGCATTTATAACACAGCAATTCACAGCCTTCTGCATAAAAAATTACCGATTTTATTAGATCCTAAATTAATGCACATAAAAGTTTTAACATTTTCAACCGATGTAGATTTAAAATAAAATAAAATAAAATAAAATATTTCCCACGTGAGTTTATAAGTGATATATATATATATTTTCTGAATAAAATTATATATATATATATATATATATATATATATATATATATATATATATAATTTTATTCGGAAAATTGTATTTTTATGAGATAATGAGGTAAAATTCTGAAAACGTGAAAAAAATTTTCCATTAGAAAACGCTAAATTCGGAAGGAAGGAAAGATGTGAACACGTTTACAGCGTTGTGTCCTACGTACAGTAGAGAAAGAGCCTGGAGACGATGATTGTATTACTATGACAGTGCACCCTCTGATAAAGCAGCATCTGTGAGTCAATGGTTTGTGTACAGTTACATTCCTGATGTGGACTTGCCGGTCCAAAGTTCCAGCCTGAACCCAATGGAACACCTCTGGAGTGAATTAGAACGTAGACTTTGCTGTGGATCGGAACGTCAAACATCACTAACTTCTCTGGTGTCAGCTCCTGAGGACGAATAGGTTGCCATTCCTACTCAGACATTCTGACAACCCACTGAAAATCCGTCCAGCAGAGTTCAGGCCGTAGTAAAAGCGAAATTTCACTTATAGGTGTCCGGTTACTTTATATCAGATACTGTATAAGTCACAGAACTGAAAATTTGTGAAACTGTTATATCGTCTGTCCTAGCAACAAACATAATCCATAAATATATTTTTCAAAATAGGGGAAGTGGTTGTACAATATGCCTATTGACTTCAGCCACTCGTTCTGGCGAAGCATCACAAAAATTATCAGATTGACGACGGCCGAAGAACCCGAGACTGAAGCCAATACGAAATTTGTCAACAAGTGGTCACGAATGCCTTAACGGTTTTGAAGTGGTTTTAACTCACTACAGGTTATGTTCTAGTACCGGTACTACAGAAATACGAGTTATAAACATGGGGAAAGTGCCAAAGCAATAACTACCACATAAGAAATAGGATGATCCAAGTAGTAATGTGCAACATTTTCCAAGTCACTAACGAAAGAAAATCAAAATGTTTCTCCAGCTTCGAGAACCACGAATCTGACTTTCACAGGTAGTGTGCCAACGATAGATCTACCCCACATCCCTAAAGACCGATTCCATATTAAGTTTCCTACCAGGTCATCTCCATAGCTTCCAGTTCGAAGTAGACACAACCTCTCAGACTCGTTACTGACATCTCACAACCTTACGTTATTATGGTGTACGCTGAGATACACATTTTCATACAAATTGAAACAGAGTACAGGACCGGGACGTGAACGTGAATCCTACTTTTCACCAGCAGTGGTCTACCACTTGCATCGGCATTGGACGGCTTGAAACATCAATTTTACACCAACTCATGAGGAAACTCTTGTCGCAACGTACGTTCCTTCCTCCCAAGAGCACTTCTCTCAACAGTTCTGTAATTAATTCTGTAAAATATTTGTCAATTTTGAGGAGTGATCGGCTATTAGGGCCGCTGTAATTGATGATATTAGCAATAGGGTAGGTGGAGGTATAATGTCACTTAACACTGTTATAGGTACTGTACTATCTATTGATACATCCTCCTGTGTAAGGATGCTGGAAGGAAACACTTGATGATAAAACGAATCTTTGTTACTTTATTCATGGTATCAAAAATAATAAATTTGTGACACAGTTCCTGAGAGTTGTCAAAAGAGCGTATAGAAAGCCGATGTTGAAAAAGTGTAAAATAAGTCTACAGAGAATATATGGTAGTGCGTGAGTGGGACTGGTATGGTGCCTACGGAAAACTGTTTTCAGCTGATTTAGGATAATCTACATTACCCGCAACATAATATAACGGATCGCCAGAAAGACAATAGTATGAAACACGAAATCGTGAAAGGTAAATCATACATTCCTGGATTATGCAGGACTGTTCGTGGCTGCAAAATACTGACAAGGGATATTTACCAGAGAACTGGAAAAACTGATAAAGCCGACCTTCGAGAACATTTGTTTGGGTTCTGGAGAAAGGCACGAACACGCCAGGCAATAAAAACGCAACGACTTTTCTTAGAAGACAGGACGAAGAAGGGCAACCGTTCTTTTACGGAATTAGTATTCTTAGAGAAATATGAAAATACACACACACACACACACACACCACTATGTGAAACAGTGGCTTTTAATTACGAACTATAAAACACCAGTGGCGTTAGCCATATTCGGCCCATGAAATAAATCCGAAGACGACAGTCCCAGGCTCGAACCCGAATTTCCCTTTTAACGCTATCCCTGATCGTCTCGGCTATCCTGGCATGCTTCCATCCGTCTCAAACTCCCATCCTGTTTCACGCTAGCAGCATTCTAGCACCACCCCTGCCCATTATCCATTATTCTTCTGCCGGCAGCTCTCCCAGATTCCTGCAGGAATTCTGACAATGTGTCCTCGCACTGAAACAACTGTAAGAGCCCCTGCGCTCATAGACAAGTAGGAATGTAATAAACGCGCGTTCCTAATACTCTTGTATCGAATTTTGAAGCTTATGGCTCGAAATAGAACTGCAAGAAGAGACCTTGTTTTAAAATGACTCGAGGGAATGGAATTTCTATGTACGGACGGTGTTCTCGTTTTTGTGAGTGCTGCAGTAACCATGTAATTGGTTGTGTATATATCTTATTATAATGTCTGCCAGCAATAACGTATTTTGAACAATAGTTTTCATAACCACTTGTACAACATATGAAGCCACTTTTTCTATATATTACTAGGCAGAGAAAATGTACGCCTATTTTGTTTCAAAATAATTTTCAAGTATATCAGTATGTATCTTCTGAGTGTCATACTGCAAAGATGAAACTATGGAAACAAAGCGCAAAGTGAGCAATCTTTTATTAGATAAACTTGCTAAGTACCTTGCGTTGCTCGGGTATGGATTTATTCGAGTCTTTTGTTAGTCCATTTTCTCCTTCCCCCTCTGCCTATCTCTTCCTTCCCATAACCTATGTCCGTCTCCTCCTGTCCTTCTCCATTCTCATCTGTTCCTCCCCTTCTGTCTGTCCATCTGCTTCTCCCTCTCTGTTTCTCTCTCTCTCTCTCTCTCTCTCTCTCTCTCTCTCTTTATCTCTCTCTCTAACCATCTGAACGTACCCCTCTCTCTGTCCATTGCCTCTTTCCTCCCGTCTTCAGTCAATCTTCCCCTCCTCTCTCTATGTCCACCTTCGTCTCCCAATATCTCTGACAATCTCCTAAAACTCCAACTTTATTTCCATCTCCTCCTCCCCCTTTCTCTGACTATCTCCTTCTCCTCTTCTCTCCGTCCACCTCATCCTCTTCCCCTACTCTGTCCATTTCCTCCTCCCCATCTTTCTGTCCGCCAGCTCCTCACCCAAGCTAGTGTCTATCTCCTCCGTCCACTCTGTCCATCTCCTCCTCCCCATCTCCCCTCACCTTCACCAAGTTATCACTCCCATCACAACAGCAGGTTGTTCCTTCCTTCCACAAAGTATTTATTTGTAGATAGTAACTAATATGTGTACCAAGATTGATTGAAATCCATCCAGAGGTTTAGGAGGAAGTTTTTCCCCGCTTATCGACAGCATGCACACGTCACGCATTTATTTACACATATCCCATATGTGTCTGTAGCGAATTACACCTTATAGTTTCACTGTCACGCAGCTCAATTTCTCTTTCATCATTTTGTGGGAGTTCGCAGCGACAAATTGTTTCGGTAAGTTTTGAAATTTCGTGTAAAGTTTTGTAAGTTGGCTATTTAGGTTCTTACATTGGTAACGCCACCGCCACGTAGCGCTCTGTATGAAAATCACTGGCGGTGCTGCGTGCAGTCTGTGGCTGGTTTACATTGTTGTTGGCCATTGTAGTGTTGGGCAGCTGGAAGTTAACAGCGCGTAGCATTGCACAGTTGGAGGTGAGCCGCCAGCAGTGGAGGATGTGGGGAGAGAGATGGCGGAGTTTTGAAATTTGTAAGACTGGATGTCATGAACTGCTGTATATATTATGACTATTAAGGTAAATACATTGTTTGTTCTCTATCAAAATCTTTCATTTCCTAACTATGCCTATCAGTAGTTAGTGCCTTCAGTAGTTTGAATCTTTTATTTAGCTGGCAGTAGTGGTTCAAAATGGCTCTGAGCACTATGGGACTCAACTGCTGAGGTCATTAGTCCCCTAGAATTTAGAACTAGTTAAACCTAACTAACCTAAGGACATCACAAACATCCATGCCCGAGACAGGATTCGAACCTGCGACCGTAGCGGTCTTGCGGTTCCAGACTGCAGCGCCTTTAACCGCACGGCCACTTCGGCCGGCGGCAGTAGTGGCGCTCGCTGTTTTGCAGTAGTTCGAGTAACGAAGATTTTTGGTGAGGTAAGTGATTTGTGAAAGGTATTGGTTAATGGGGCCATTCTTTTGTAGAGATTTTTGAAAGTCAGATTGCGTTGCGCTAAAAAATATTGTGTGTCAGTTTAAGCACAGTCTTGTATAATTGTTCAAGGGGACGTTCCATATGACGATCCTTAGCCGAGGATACCTCACTGGAATCTTCTGACTTTTTGTCTTGTAGTTTGTGTAATTAGTGTAGCTTTTGTTTATTGCTAGCGCGTAATTGTAGAGAGAATCTCCTTTGTAGTTGCAGTCTTTCACTGTTGTACAGTAAAACAGTTGTGGCATGCATGTAGATTTGCACCAAGTATTTCTCAGCTGTGCTTGCAATTAACTAGATATTTTTTTCAGTGCTATGTTAATGTGTTCTCTTATTTTTGCTCTTCAAATTGTGCTTTTCTGTGTTATCGTGTGAAATATTGTGACAATAATGGCGTTGTGAAAAACGTAACACTAAGCTCCAAAGCAAACTGAGAAATAATAGTGTCGACGAGCGTAGCTTATCAGCACCACTGTGTAATGAATTAAAAGACATTCAAAGTAGTAATTTGGTAATTGTGCATAGGGAAATGGAGCGGGCGGCAAATAATGGTGTTTGACAGTGAAACAATTAGTGAACAGGGAAGTATTATCGATCGATCGGTCGGCTACAGCTCGCCTCAGGATTCCGAAATGACAGGACACAATCTTGCAAATACTGTAGATTCAGGTTTTGCGTCCTCACCATTTTCTCAAATACATCAAGACACATTTTCTGCTTTTCAAAATGCGAATATTGCAGGTTCAAATACACTGCCGAATAGCACTGAGGAACATGTTTCAGACACCAGTGCATTGTTATTACAGTTAATGCAACAAATGGGACAAAAGCTACAAAAGTTAGACACAATGGAACAAAATCTTCAAAAGTTAGACACAACGCTTGAACAAAATCAGAAACAAATGGGACTAAATCTTCAAAAGTTAGACACAATGGAACAAAATCTTCAAGAGTTAGACACAATGGAACAACACCAGAGACAAACACAGCAACAGTTAGACGCAATGGAACAAAATCTTCACACCACGCTTGAACAAACACGTGAAGATTTAACTACTGAGTTACATAAAATCGAATCGAAATGTCAAAAAGTCTGTAACGACGTAAAAACACAAATTTGTGAGCATTTCCAACCTATTTTTTCGCGTCATGAAAATGCATTACAGAATCACGAAGCAGCCATAAAAGAACTGCAAACTGTTGTTCATGAAAATCACGACACCTTGCAAGCTAAAATTGACTCAGTTGCATCTACCGATTCGGTTACGCAACTTGCAAAAACTCAGGAAAACTTAAAAGACACAGTAGATGCGATTTCAACAGAAATGGACACTCTGAAACTTGGTTCAGAAAAACACAGAGAGGAAATAATTTCACTAACGGATAAAGTAGCCGAACTTTCAGATCAGTTCACTAACTTATCTACAAAGGTAGATGATGATCTGAATGACACAAGACCTGTAGCCTTCACTGACACTGAAGAGTATGAACAAATTAGAAAATTCAAACAAAATCAAAATCAAATCAATACACAGTACAAAAGAGAAATCCGGGAAGTACAAGATCAGTTGGCACAAGTAATACAAGAATTACATATTTCAGAGGACACTCGCGCTCCAGTACGGGAAGAGGGACATAGAAATACGGAACAACCACAAAATAATAACACAGGACACTTCGGAAATTATGAAAGAAATTGGCAAGGCGAACTGGATTTTGAGATGGAACCGCCGAAACGAAGTAACAATGAGCGATGTGCGACTCGCCGACACGATGATTTTGATTATAAGCTGTTCATTACTACACGTAAATTCAGAACATTTAAGAATTCTGGCAACGACATTCATCCACGAGCATGGCTTCATCAATTCTCTCATTGTTTTCCTCCCAACTGGTCATTGCAGCACAGATTAGAATTTATGTGTGGCTACTTAGAGAATGAACCAGCTGTAAGAATGCGATCGGTCATTCACGATTGTCACCGTGAAGGAGAATTTTATCATGCCTTCCTCTCAGCATATTGGTTTCAAGCTACACAAGACCGAGTAAAACATAGCATCATAATGATGCAACATTTCGAACAATCTGAATTTTCCAGTCTTGTGAAATTATTTTGAAGACATGTTGCACAAAAATCAGTTCCTGTCAAACCCATACAGCCCCTAAGAACTCATCCGCCTTTGCTTAATCAAATTGCCTGAACATTTACGACATATTATTTTCGCAGGACGTTGCAAAGACGACATTGAAGCTTTTCAGGGACTGTTACAATAACTGGAAATTGACACTGACAATCGCGGAACGCGAAAACAGGAGCACAACAATTACAGGTCACATCTGTCACAATTCCACGATGACAGAAATAATACACGACAAGGCTATTCTTACAACGTAAGTCGTGACCAAAACAGACACCACCTGTATGACAACCGTTGGCAGAGTAGGAATAATTACAGAGAAAGATCGCATTTCCGTAGTAGTGAATATGACATAGATAACCACAGAAACAGACAATATGGTAACCAAAACAATTATTATCATGGGAGACAGAATAACTTCAGACGCAACAGTTCAGAGCCCAGTTACGATTCAGGGAGACATTCTAGACCATGTGACCAACAAGAAAGAAATTATGGAATCTACCCTTATGACGACAGACGATATAATCATAGCAACAGACCAGAATTTAATCAGAACTCGCGGGTTTCAAACAGGGCAGGGCCCTCTCGACAAGGTGAATTTGTAGAAGTTAGACCTCCAAATCCCAGTAACGACGCGCGGCAACAAAGAGACACGTGCGCCGGCTGGCTCAGCGAAAAATAACATAGACGCTAAGCTTGAGAAAATTTTTAGCATTCCTTACCGACGTATACAACATGATAATTGCTTTGAAGTTTAAACTCTGTCCACTAGGAAGAGTAAAGGATTGCACCACATTTCACATGTAAAACCATTTATTGAGAGATAATCTGCCTTTTAACCTAGTCTTTCCTATAAAATTTTTCACTTCACGCTACTAGTACAATTTGTCACACAGAAACTGTTAACATGCAACAATATTTTGAAGTTAACTATCCAGTTTAGAACCTAGGGAACATTTTTAAACAGAAATTACGAATGCATTGTTATAGTGAACAGACAACACAGTGTTGTTATTTGTACATTCTTGCTTGTTAGTTGCACGATTACGTAACGACTATAAGACTCACATACTTAGAACATTTACCAGTACTGCTAATGAGATTTTAATCCAACATTTTGGTTTACTTGAAAATACATTCTGGATTTAAAGTACTTTCTGTGAGATACCAGATGACACAGTGGTTAGTTTATGTGACAGCTACACGATTTTATCACGACGCTACAAGTGAGTGACAATTTAAAATGTTGCTTTTGCGGTGTTTCTGTTTTATGTCTGCACAGTTTTATGTATTATTCTGGAAAGTAAAACATGTTTTAGTAGTAACTTTTGTGGTATAGCTACAATGAGACAGCCTTTTCCATAGCACAACAATACGTTACATTATAGTACTTTCTTGATCACGGTAAGGTACGTAATAACTACGACATCTATACGCAAAGCATTTCACTTTCGTTTATGATGAGGTAAGTACATTGACTTCAGCAGAACTTTGCTTACAGAGACCGTAAACTACGACACTTCCACAGTATTATCTTACAGCAAGACGCACATTTAGCGCTACAGGACACGCATTTGAGTGATTAATTTTGTACTTAATCCATTTATTTTTCAAGATTTTTGAATTACAAAGAAAGTTTTCCGTGATACATTTCATTCCATTGCTGTAATCTGTAACACCTGAGGGTATAATTACATTAATCCTCAGGGGGGTACACGCTTACTTTGTGTACCATGTGTGTGGAAAGCACAAGGAGCCCTAGCTAATATGGTGTTTGCTTATACAACTTTACATATCGGTACCATATTCCTCAAACACAGAATTACACAGCTATCTGATTATTTAACAGAGAAAGAAAGATTTTTTTACTACATCAGTGACATGTTTACGCAACTACACAGATGGGTAACTTCACACTTATTTAATTGTATTTTGTCTGTACTGTGTGAACCCTTCATATTTTTCGGAACCATTGTGATAGTATGAGAGCTTTGAATGATGTATTTGGTATGGGATCATGATTTTTAAAGTACGTTTGAGGTAGATGACACTATTGAAATGAGCAGAGATTGTTTTGTAGGTTTTGATATTATTGGAGGAAGCTACAACGATTTTGAGAATTGACTGAGATGTTATGATATTATTACGACGGCGATGTGTATTATGCTGTTGAGATATGTTTATGATCAATAAGATGATGCTACCATATATGAGGAATTTGATTATGCTGCGTATTTCTTATGATGAAATATTGAAGAAGTGCCGACGAATATGTATATGTATAATATGGTAAGCAATAATGAGTAGTGGTTAGGGACTCTGATTTGTGGAAAGGATGTTGGAAACCAAGAATCGTACTTTAAGAATTATGAAATGTGTGTACATGCATGAATGTATTACAATGCTGTCGAAATTTTTTTGGACACTGTTATATTTATAGGATTTTGTTTCTACACATTTGTAACGCAAATTCTCGAGCTGTATAATATTTTTGTATGAGACTGTCACTTTAGAGGAAACTGCTGTCGTAAATATTTCAGTTAGAAAGGTAAGTGACCTTGATGTAATGGGTTTTGGGCGCCAGCTGAGAGATAGTCGTCTGACAAAAGAAAGCCATTATGTGAAAAAAAAAGAGGCCATTATCCTCGCTATTGACATTTCTTTGTCGAAAGCATCGCAAATACGACACGCTCAAACTTGAAAACATATGATAACACTGTGGAGCTCTTAATTTATGATATTTACTGAAATGCTTAATGAAATGACGAGAAATATTTTTATGTCTATACACCTGATTATGACTACTCTCTTTCTAGTTGAGAGATTTTTTTACTACCTTATGAAATGCCATATGGCTAATGAATGATGTTTCATGCCTTCCTTTGTACATATTTGCTCATTTTCTTTAATATCTAGTTTCTGGCTGCACTGCATCATTGGTTATTATAAAATTTAATAGATGTACTAATATCACTATTTTCTGTCTACAGACCCAGTAAAGTATACGTTTATGATGTACTCTCTTAGAAAAGAGAGAACAGATAGACATTTCCCGTCACAGGAATTGCATAAATAATTTTTTTAATGACTTGGTAACTTTCTTGCAGAGTAAGTTTTTGTGATTCATCACTCTAGTGTTAAAATGTGACATAGGTATCAAACATGGCCATTTTTACTGTAATATTTTTTTTTGCTTGAGATTTGTCATGTTTAGATATAAGTTATTGCATTTGCTGCTGCTGTTTGCCAGGCATAGTGCTACTGAATTTTAATTTGTGTTACTCTGCTAAGCCAGTTTACTACTGATTTATTTTTCTTATTTGCTGCACATTGCCTTATATTAGTTGTAATATTGCAATTGCTTTGCTAATCTTTATAATGCTGCTTGCTTTGTTAATCTGCATTTTTTTGTCATTGCCGTTTGTGTTAATTGTTTTGTGCTGCTGCATTGCCTCGTCCCTTAGTTTAGCATCTGAGCTCAGTAGATTTAAGTTAGCTTAAGATGGGGTAGGCTATATGAGAGAACGAGTTGTGATGAATTGGAAGAAATGCATTGAGAAGTTATATGAAAAAGATTTGGACCAAATTGAGAATTGTACACTGAGAAATAATTATTTTGAAAGAAATACGAATAGAATACAGAAAGCAATTGTAGATAGGACTTTTTGGAAATAAATGGTGAGGTAAGATAATGGAAAATAAATAATGAGGTAAGAAATATGTAAACATATAAATAGAGAAAGCATGCTTGGATAGGATGTTTTGGTGAAAACAAATGTTGAAATAAGACGAAAGATCAATGGAATGACGTTTTGGGTTGGACTGCAGTACCAAATGTTACACTGAAAACGAACTCTGTCCTTTCCATTGTGTTATCCCCCTATGTGTTTGTATACTCTTGTATATTTGTGTTTTTCCTGTCTTTATGTGTTTAGCTAATAAGAGTTATGTTGTAGAATTTTTCTAATAATATGTTGTTTACTTTGTAAAAATGTTTAGACATTATTTATTTAGTTTTGTTTTAATGCTCATGTGTGAAGTTGATGTTTCAAAAGTTATTCTTATCTTTTATGTATGAACTTATGTCATAATTCCTGTAACACTGATGTATATGTTATTTCGATTCTTTTGTAAAGCCTGTACTACAAATTTATCTGTATTGTTATGTTCTTTAATGATGTATTTTGTACCTATGTAATAGTATTCTTATGTTATAAAATTGTTATTGACACCAGTTCATCAAATTAAGGAACTTGTAAGTTCCATTTCACTGCACACGTTTCTGTTGGTCGTAGTATATGGACAATACGTGAGAAGTAGGGACTGTTAGTGTTTGCACGTGTGTTGATAATTCAGCAAGGGTCTGGACAACAGCATTGCTGGTTCTAAGGACATTCCAAAAAGTTTTGTGAGTACACTAGTGGTGGTTCATGGACTTGCTATATTGTCCACAAGACTCTTCGATGGTGATTGTGCACCTTCACAGTCGCAACAGATGGTTGCTGGCCGCCTCTACAAAGACTACAGTGGGTCTACACCTTTGAAGATCCACCAATACCATTATTTCTACAAGGACTGCAGTGGGTCAGCACCTTTGGTGGCCCACCAATACCATACTCTCTACCAAGACCATAGTGGGTCTGCTCTGTGATGACCTACCTACCAATATTCTTCAAAACTTCGACTGACTCTGCGGTGGGTTTGCTCTGTTGTGGCCCATTACCTGTCTGCATGTCGAGAGTCAGCACTGTCTTTCCGTTGTAAGGACAACACTACTTCTTCAAGACTGCATGGAAATCCACTACTTCTGTGTGCATTTTCTTTTACTGCTCAGACTTTGAGAAAAACCCTGCTATTTTACTATGATGAACGATCAGGACTGTCTTTATGGACTGTGAGAAAATTTTATCTTTTGACCAACATTGTATCAATAACTGTGTGCATTTCTTTGTTATTGTAATTATGAAAAATTTTATCAAACCATTATTGGCCACTGCCCAAAACAATTTGTAAAATTTTTTGTGGGGAGCATGGGTGCTATGTAAGTTGGTTATTTAGGTTCTTACATTGGTAACGCCACCGCCACGTAGCGCTCTGTATGAAAATCACTGGCGGTGCTGCGTGCATTCTGTGGCTGGTTTACATTGTTGTTGGCCATTGTAGTGTTGGGCAGCTGGAAGTTAACAGCGCGTAGCGTTGCACAGTTGGAGGTGAGCCGCCAGCAGTGGAGGATGTGGGGAGAGAGATGGCGGAGTTTTGAAATTTGTAAGACTGGATGTCATGAACTGTTATATATATTATGACTATTAAGGTAAATACATTGTTTGTTCTCTATCAAAATCTTTCATTTCCTAACTATGCCTATCAGTAGTTAGTGCCTTCAGTAGTTTGAATCTTTTATTTAGCTGGCAGTAGTGGCGCTCGCTGTATTGCAGTAGTTCGAGTAACGAAGATTTTTGGTGAATTAAGTGATTTGTGAAAGGTATAGGTTAATGTTAGTCAGGGCCATTCTTTGTAGAGATTTTTGAAAGTCAGATTGCGTTGCGCTAAAAAATATTGTTTGTCAGTTTAAGCACAGTCATGTATAATATTTCAAAGGGGACGTTTCAGTTTCTTCAGAGTCACCAAGCGCTCTTATTCTCAATTACTATATGAATAATGTATACGAATTCGCGAGTGGTGAGCTATCTTTTATTTTTCACTCTCACCTCCACCGCTTGGTTGGGAACGTAGTTCTTCGCCCAAGGCGGTACTTTCCTGGCAGTAAGTGATATGTGTACCCTTGATTGATCTCGGTCCAGTTGTTTAAGAACAGATGCGGAACACACATACAATCAGAGATCCACTTTTATAATTTGTATGGATACCTACTAGAGCGGCCGGAGTGGCCGAGCGGTTCTAGACGCTACAGTCTGGAACCGCGCACCGCTACGGTCGCAGGTTCGAATGCTGCCTCGGACATGGATGTGTGTGGTGTCCTTAGGTTAGTTAGGTTTAAGTAGTTCTACGTTCTAGGGCACTGCTGACCTCAGATGTTAGGTCCCATAGTCCTCAGAGCAATTTTTTATACCTACTAACCTTCTATTTTTCTATGGAGTTATGTGATGGTTTGGCAAGAGCAAACACACTGTTCGAAAAACTGACAAAATTCCACATTAAAACTCTTTTTAGAAAATAACTTGAACTATCATATCTCGGATCCAACAACCTTCAGAAAAATTATCTCCAAATATCGTATGGGTGTATGCGAAAAAATTCTTCCCGCGTCTACCCATTTAAAAATATACAAAAAGTAGTTGTTTTTGACCTTGCATCGGCGAACCAAAGCGATTGTATCTTGTAAAATACTTGAAGGAATACCTGCAATTTCTTCTTCCAAGATCACAAAAATCTACTTTATGAATATAAACTCGCCTCCACATTCACATTAATTTGCGTCTGGTAAATTAAGCATTAGATGAAGTTCAAAATTACATGGGAAACTCAAACGTACGGACCTCCTTTGACGAAACTATTGACTATGTGGGATAACATATTGCAAATTTGATAGTTGTAAAATTATGTGAGGATGTACTGGGGCAGTAGTACTGCAGTTGTACTGCAAAAACTTGCTGAAATTAAACCACTCTACAACCGCTAATTTCTTTGATGAATGATTTTGTGAGTAATTGTTCAGAGAAAACATTTGTATGTCTACAAACATTTTAGTTATCCAGCTGCCGTGATTTACTGCGATAATTTTTATTAAGTTGGTAACATACCGTAAATTCCTGCAAGTATACTGAAGTTAACATCTGTTTTCTTAATTTTATTGAAAAGTTGATGTTACTGCTACCTGACTGATTTTTTTCAGTTTTAGGTCGTAGACTTCGGAAGCCACTGTATCAGCTTCCATTGAAGATGCGCAAGTAGCATTAAGAAATAGATCTGAATCAAGACGTGATTCACATCAAACGAAACTATGGCTATTGGTATGCGGCGCTAACGAAGTTGGAAGCCACACGTCTACCACTAGAAGGATTTCTTCACTTAAGTATGTTTCCGTCACTTCTTGTGGCCTACAAAGGTCGTTTTCCATCTACGAAAATGTTCTGTCAGATAAAATCATGAGCCTAAACGAAGAATATTTTTTTGTTAAATGGTAGTTTCGTGCTGTTTAAGCAGAAAATAGAAATAAATACGGAAATGATTTTGATACTGCTTATTTTTATTGTTTTGCTTCCTCACTGTGCATGTATAGATGTGTGATACCGCATAAATGCATGGACATTTTGTGCTTCGATTATTCGTGAAAATCGAGGCCCTAGTTATGGGTTACTGTTGTCACCGAGGGATGTGTTTCGCCTTCACGAGCAAATGTGGGTCGTCCGCACTCATGATGCTTGATGTCACTACGGAGCCCCAGGTGATCTGCTGTAAAGGTGCACCTCAGTTTTGTAATAATTTTCTTGACGTGTCTCCTGCTATTAATTTCTGTTATAACCTTTTTAACTCTATAGATCATTTAGCGCGTGAAATGAATGAAAGTACGTCATAGTGTGGTGTTGCATAACCACTAACTGTGGATGTAAAACCGAAGACGAATAGCACCGCCGCTTTTCAAAGGACATAGAACCCCAACGTAAATTAGTATCTTGTTGTAAAAGATAAGAGGAAGGATTTGTTCCGAGCATTTGTTTACACTTGTTGCAAATGGGAATTTCAAATTGAGGTATTGGCTAACTTATGAATCAGTTGCTAAAGGCAGTATGATGTATCTCCTCAGACATTATCTGAAATGAATATAAATCTGATTTTGAGTGTTTTTAGAAATATAGAATGCTATTACGTAACAGACGAAGGACGCGGCCTGAATATCTGAATAGAGTGGATAATACTACTTACATCACTCGAAGTTTTGTCTACAAGGAAACCTAAATTTGCCGAATCAGCTAATGTAAACCATCATCCTGATCTTACTGTTTCACTCAGAGATCACGACACAGATAAAATATGGGCTATTGTGCTGAATAGAGATTCTTCAGTAAAGCATATCATGATTTTTATGAAAAAAGTCAAAGCACAGACGTTACATTAGAAAACATCTGCACCTTACAATAGAGTGTACGTAAGGTTGAAAATTACACTGTCTCTCTCTCTTTCACGAAACGAAATGTCGGAAACTCTGCAAATCATGTCAGATGAAGCTGAGAGGATGTGGCAAATAATCTTACTTCCATTGTCCCCATTGTTGATGTGAGAATACGTTGTTTAATACTTCAGTACTGAATAAAAATTCGTGACGACTAACTACTATAAAAATGAGTAGTAAGCTTCATTAATGCTAGTCCATAAATGTTTATATAGTTTTTGGCAGCGTCTGTGCTAAGTTTCAATAACGCAAACCTTGGGAGTTACGCGTTGTCCACCGATGTAACACTTGGACAAGACGGCAGTATACTAGTAGTTATGGTTTACAACTAATTTTCACTGTGGAAGCAGCCAGTGACCTATTTCGAAGTCAAAATGACTAGCTGTTTGTTGCATACAAACATCGGAGATGTTGAATAAGCAGTGACTACTATAGTAGCTGTTATGTGTCTCATGGGACGAAAATTGGAACTAGTTGAAAAAATGTAAAAGTATCAGAAACACAAGAATATTTTTTCAGGCCCTGCGAATTACAGCAGTGAAATCTGTTTGCGTGTAGATTTGCTTAAACTGATATGTTATTCATTATCTAGGCGACGACATCACGTTTACAGAGGTATCATCTTTACGAAGACTGAAAGAGAATATCTTCAACATAAGTTTTGTTTTATTTTAAATTTGAATTCAGGTACTGGAATCTGTTGTCTAACATTCAACGCTAATGTAATGCAGAGCTTCCCAACCTTTTCAGCTGGCGGACTCCTTCTTCAGTCGAAAATCCATGGCGGACCCCTAGTCAGTCAAGAGGACAGTAACTTTAAATTTCAGAGCGAAACCCATGGCAACTGAAAGCTTCTCAATGAAAGTGTGCATGGGGGCTTAATTAAAATGAGATGCAAATAATTTTAATTTTTGCTTTAGTAGCTGTTTGTCCGATTACGCAATGTCTCGTCAACGGTTGGCCCTGACTCGTATTATTACGCTATCTGACTGCATAGAACAACAACAAAGAATGAAATGGAAATTTTCATTAACACAATTAATTAATTAATTAAGTCCCCAGCAACTATAAAACCTACGAAACCAAAGCACAAGTATAACTGTTCTGTGTGTGGAAGTATGACTCAACGTACGCATCTGGCACGGTTCTTCTTCAATAACACAAGAAATTTTAAATAGCATTTATACTGAATTAATTAAAGAAAATAAAAATACCATAACTACTCAAGAAAACCAGAATTACACTCTAATACAAGAACACAAGCCAGATGCTTTGTTGACTGAACCTGTAATGACGCATTATTTAAAACATGGAAATAATGAAAAATAAATCAAGTTTCGTTACCTTCATATATTGACCAAAATCACTCTAATCATTACAATAAATCTCCACACCGACTCGCTATTACCACATCTCAACAAGAACTTTTCAGTATCACATCTCAGCAAGCACTCCTTACTAGCACATCTGAACACGAACTGACTACCACGAGTCCTGGACAAGCACTGCCCACACGACATCTCAATAATCACTGCCAGTGGAGGCGGCGGAACAATGCTCTCTGGCGATCTCTGGCGCTGTGGCTCAGTGTAGCCACCTTTCATATGCCCTTCCTCCACGGCTAGAATTTGATGGTATTTTTGCCAGCATTGGTGGTGAAAATACCACCAAATTCGTCAAAAAAATACAGACAAAAATAAAAGATAATATTAATACGTAAATATCATATAACTAGATAAAATTCTGGCTTTGCACTGACCTTTCAATAACCTATTATATAGAATACAGTAAGCAATACAAATTCTTTCATACCTGTGACTTTACATAATAGTTTACACAAGTATTATGTGGTTAAACAATTCAATCAATAGCGTCAGCAATGACGAATATGTGCAGGTTAGAGTCTCATAACTTTTCACAACCAGTAATACACAAAAAATCAGTTTATACAAATATTCACATAAACGCTTTCCATAACTCAAGAATAAGCAGTTGACAGTTCCAGCAGTAGCACCCAGCAATGGTCAACAGGTGCAAAAACCAACAAGTAACATTTTTTCAATAGTAACAGTCCATCAGTGGCACCCAGTAATGTTGAATAGGTGCAGACACCAACAAGTAACACCATTTCAGTATAAGCAGTTCCATTAGTGGCACCAGCAATGTTGAGCAGGTGCACACAGCAACAGGTGACATCTTTTCAGTAGAAACAGTCCATCAGTGGCACCCAGCAATGTTGAGCAGGTGCAGACAGCGACAGGTGACATCTTTTCGGTAGAAACAGTCCATCAGTGGCACCCAGCAATGTTGAGCAGGTGCAGACATCAACAAGTAACACCATTTCAGTAGAAGCAGTCCATCAGTGGCACCCAGTAATGTTGACCAGGTGCAGACAGCAAGAAGCAACATCATTTCAGTAGAAGCAGTCCATCAGTGGTACCCAGCAATGTTGAGCAGGTACACACAGCAACAAGTCACATTTCTCAGCAGAAGCAATTCCATAAAATTCACTATCACTTATCACACTGTTCATCAGAGTTTATAAGCAGAAATTAAACATGTCCTAGTGGCACCAATCATGTAGAAAAGGTACAAGTAACAGTCCATAATTTTTTACAATTACTGATCACACAGTTCATCAGCAGAAATTAAACATGACTAAATGTCACACATCATGTTGAAAAGTGCAGCACCATCACTAATCAGACAGTTCAGGCATGAACAATAGTTTGAATACACATACAAATGCTTTTACAAAGCTCTTACACTAAACATACAAATCATAATAAACACACAAATGATATCAGATAATTGTCATATTAACTATTACAAAGATACAAATATCAGTAAACCTATAATATTTATGGGTGTCAGTGCAAGCCACTACCAACAAATAAAATAATATTTAGGAGATAGGTGGGTAGGATTAGGAAAGGAAAACACACAAAACACACTCACTCATCTTTCATCCACATTAAGTGCTACTGTGTAATTGAATAGTGTTAACTGTGTAAATGTAACTCTGTCCAAGATTTGATGTTCGACATGTGTACCAAGTAGTAGTGGCAGCAATGTATAACAGTCAATAATAGTTAAGTCAACGTCATAGTCATCATGTCTAGACCAATGTTTGCCAAGCCAGATCAAAATGTACGGTTGCTGAACAACTGTCAGTGAGCCAAGATATGCACATGCTTCCTCTCTCAAAAAAAAGTATATACTGCTTAGTGATTTGACAAAGTGTGTGTGTAGACAATCTTCTTTCTACTTGAGTGTTCTAGTCTGCCATCTTCATCCTCCTTGTTCCATATGGACCAACAAAAAAAAAAAAAAAAAAAATGCTCCTCACTTACTTTACCTCTTATCCACCAAAACTCCAATAATCATCAGCATAATCTCAATACTTCACTAATACCTCTTCAATACGTCGATACATATAAACCTTATCATCAGTATCATTTACCTTACCTCTTGTCCACGAAAACTCCAATAATCATCACTTAATCTTAATACTTCAATAATACCTCTTCACTACGTCGATATATATAAACCTCAGCACCAATATCATTTCACTTCCATAACAACTCTTTCCTCTAGTCAGTCTCCTCGAACAAGTACAGACAAAATCCTAGTGCAACTTCAATTCATCATCCCATACAATCCGAAGACACAGTGTCTACACACAACCTCTGTGTAATCCATCTGACCCAAATCTTCTACTCATTATAAATTATAAGATACATTTTGGTTCCTTGTCCATCATTAAATAAAAGAAATGCATACATGAGCTCTAACAGACTTAGTTCGAATAACTCTCAGTAATTAAGTACGATTACGGAGTGTGAATAATCATAATATTTCACAGTGTGTACACCACTTCAAGAATCATGGCAGAAACAAACATATGGAGTATTTTTTGTGTCAAGTGTCACTTCTTATTTCAATTACTCACGAAAAATGCAGTGTAATAACTGTCAATGGTCTAACCTAGTGTTGGTATGTCATGTCGTTACCTTCCTTCCTATTAGCATAAATTTATACAGCTTCCATAAAACCTCAGCTCATGTGACTTCTATGACTTTCTTGTACTAATGTCGTTCGTCGAATTATAGCAGTTTATTTTCTTATCTTAAAAATATAAGGCACTGAGCGTAAGCAAAACATGCAATAGCGAGTAAATATACCAGTAGAGAACAGAATGTCAACAAGTGGATGCAACACAGTTCTTACAACGAGGCTCTGCCAAGCGAACAATCTATAATTAATACCACAGTGTAACCTAAACTCTATGTTCGTACACTGTACATCAGCATTGCTATATTCTAAATTGAAGAGTAGTTATGACAACAAAACAGAAATGTGTAAATATGCAATCCATACAAAAGCAGCAAACATATATCTTACGTAATAAACAAGTCATTAGCATCATATCAGCATAAGCAAATAAATGTTTATATGTAATCTTAATAAGTAAACATGAAGGCGCAAGCAGATAAATCACGAAGTGTAACCTACATACCTAACTACAGTCAGCACTATTAATCAGTTGACAATTACAATTTAAATAAATAAGCACAGCAGGCACATAATAAAAAGAAATATGACATCAGTGAAAAAGCATTGCAGCCAAGCGATGCATAATATACACAAGTAACAACCCTCCTCATTAATCACTCATTGTCAAAATCAGTTAATGTACGCAAGCACGTCGCTTCACAAGTAAATTCATAGAACATGAAATTTAGCACAAAGTATGAATCACGTAATCGGGAGCAGCAAATTACGTCTAAAGTACGTACCTAAGTGGAAATATGTTACCTGAAAAATAAACTCAATTAATCGTAACCTTTTTCGTTTTTTACTTCCTTTTTTTTACGTTCTTCCTGAAATTTTCTCCATAGCAAGTCCTCTTAACGTCGGACACACACAGAGTGTACCTGAAGTTCTTAAATATTTTATACAACCATATCCTGAAAAATACTGAACGTTAATAACATAATTCATCAAGTCACTATAGCTTTATACTGAATTTAATCCGAGAAATTAGACTGTGTATTTGTTTACGTCTGTCAGTGCATTCGCACTGAGCGCTCCATCAGCTGTAGGCGCGTGACGTAGGAAGCGATTGTTTGCGGTCAACGACTGCCTTGTGCGGCGCGCCGACTTGACTGTTGCTTTGAGTATGTGCCGCCGCCGGAACACGGCGCGGTATCCTTGTATTCTCTGCATGTTTACATGTAGCTGTTAGTTTCTCTAAAGTATGTCATTCCACAAAAATTTTAACGTTAGATATGTGATGTATTCCCTTAGAGCGTCGAGATTTAAGAGTTTCTACTTCAACAGTGTTATCATGTATAATTTTGCGAATTCTATATGGACCGTTATAAAGCAGAAAAAATCTGCGACACAAGCCTTTTCCTTTGTGAGACAAACGATGAGACTTAATTAATAGAGGCGGTAAAGAAGTTGAGTCATTAGGAAGTTCATTCAGAATGTTTTGAAAAATATGAAGATACTGATCCCAAGTTCTGTGATTCTGATGACAATAAAGACGGCACAATTTATTGATTTCCTTCATCCATCTTTCTGAAGCGTTAGATTGAGGGTGAAAAAGTGAAATAAAAATTGGTTGAATCTTGCGACGCCGTAGAGTACGAAGCCAAATTTTAGAGCGAAACTGTGATCCATTATCTGATATTACCTTATCAACATGACCCACTTCTTTAAGAAAATGTTTGATGAAAGCATTAGATACTGAACGAGCTGTTGATTTGCGTAACGGTGTAAAACACACATATTTTGATGTCAATTCCACTGCTACAAAAATGTACGCAAAGCCATTAGTAGATCGAACCACTGGACCGAACAAATCAACTGCAGCCATCTCCTTTAATTTCGCTGGAATGATAGGAAACAACGGTGCTCTGTGAGAAATTGTTGGCGGCTTAGCCTTTTGACATAATTTGCATTTGGCAAGAACAGATCGAATACGTTTTTCCATATTACTGAAGTAGCAATTTTCTCGTAATTTATGAAAGCATTTTCTGGGACCAAAGTGCGCATAACTAAAATGTGTGTACCAAATCAATTTATTGACCCACTCATCAGGAATACAAACTAACCAAACAGAGTTGTCGACCGATTTTCGTTTGAAAAGAATATCATTGCGAACTAAATAATACTGTCTGATCGCTACGCTTTCCTTTCTCCTCCACTTCTCCTTAATGTCCTTCCAGATTGGATCCTTATTTTGCTCCTTAGCGATGTCCTGGAGCGAAGACGAAATAAAGTTCTCAAACGCAACACCTTGAATGTACATCAAACAATAATGGTTTTCTTTGCAGTCCTCTTCAGCACTTTGTTTCAAACCCATAGGTGCACGTGATAAAGCATCAGCAACAATATTTGAAGATCCCTGTATGTAAACAATACTAAAATCAAATTCCTGTAGATACAACGCCCATCGTGACAATCTGCCATGAGTTAATTTTGTCGACATAAGAAATTCCAGAGCTCGATGATCGGTGTAAACCTTAGTATGTCTGCCAAACAAAAATGTGCGAAATTTTGTGAAAGCCCATACAACAGCCAAAGCTTCAAGTTCCGTTATCGAATAATTCTTTTCTGATTTAGAGAGAACACGACTTCCAAATGCAATAGTTTTCTGTACTACAACGCCGTTTTCTTCTATCTCTTGAAATAAATGTGCACCTAGGCCTTTGTACGATGAGTCCGTCGCCAAACAAAAATCTTTAGATAAATCCGGATGTGAAAGAAGTGGAGCAGCAACTAAAGCATCACGAAGTTGTTCAAATTCTGACTGAGCTTCCTCATCCCAACACCAATTAGAATTCTTTCCAGATAGTTCACATAAACGAGGTGTAGCCAAATTGTCCAATCTAACAAAGCGTCTAAGAAAATTACAGACACCAAGGAAACTACGAACATCACGTTTTGTGGAAGGAACAGCATAATTACGAATTGCGTCTAGCTTCTCTGGATCAGGAAGAATACCGTCTGTAGAAATAATATGACCGAGAAATTTCACCTGAGAACGACCAAATTCAGATTTTTCCAAGTTCACTATCATGCCTACTCGTGCAAAAATACGTAATAATGAATCCAAAATTTTGTTATGCTCACTCCAAGAACGTTTAGCAATAAGAATGTCGTCAACATAAGAAGTAATATTGTCACGAAGATAAACAGATAAAATTTCATTTACACTGCGAATAAATGCTGCAGAAGATACAGTAAGTCCAAACGGTAATTTCCGAAACTGGTAACAGTTACCAAAGGCTAAAAAGGCAGTATATTTTCTACAATCAGGGTGGAGTTCTATTTGCCAAAAACTTGCGCGCATATCAATCGTGGATAAAACTTTAATTCCATGGAAATGTTGAAGAAGTTCATCTAAATTTTGTGGACGGTCAGTTTCAAGAATAATAATATTATTTATCTGTCTGGAATCCAGAACCAAACGAATTGACCCATCCTTTTTAAGAACAACGTGTAATGGGCTGGTATAAGGGCTGACTGCTGGCTCAATAATGCCCTGATCTAACATGTATTGAAGTTCATTCTTAACCTTGTCTCTGTAAGCCAAAGGAATAGCGTACGTTTTCCCGCGAAATGGTGTGCGTTCTTTTACTTTAAATAAATATTGTAAGCCTTGTATAGTTCCTGTGTGATGACTAAACACTGTAGCATGTGAAGTCAAAATGTGGTGCAGCTCTTCTTTTGCAACGTCATCTGGCACTTCAGCTTTCTTAACCTTTTCATTAATTAATTCTTCGCTACTAATTATATCCTCCATCACGTCTCTGTATCTATTGTCATTGTCATGAATAAACACACTGTCGTCATAATGCTCAACGAAAGCATCAGAAGTAAGAAACCTTAAACATTTTGTATCTGATTCAGATCTTGCTAAACACTCGAAAAATTTCAAACATTTCGGCATTCCGGCAACAGTCAAATTCACACTTCCTTCTTTAAAGTTCAAAATTGCCTTATGCGTGTTAAGAAACTCCATACCTAATATAATCTGTGTACTGAGTAATGGAACAATAATAAAATTAGCCGAAAATTCGTATCCTTGACAAATGAAATTTAGGTTGGTCTGTTGTTTAACTTCCACACCTTTTCCAGAAATCGCTCCTCGAATTGTAGTTTTAGAAATAGGTAACACAGGACAGGCAATAGTTCTTTCACATATACGAAAAACTGATTCACTAATGACATTCAATGGGCTCCCAGAATCTAAAACTGCAGTGAACTTATTCTTACCCACACATACTTCAATAACAGGATGTAAAAATGCGTCTACATTATTTTCCTTTTCGCCTAGCAAAATGTCTCTCATATCTTCCAGGCGTACGTAGTGTCAAGTTGTAGTGTCATTACTTTCTGAACCGTCTATATTGCTGCCAGAAGCCGAAGCTGCTAGTCATTGTCGATTGTTTGCGTCACGTCTTTGATTATTCCCGACATTTCGCGGATCAATTTCTACTATTTCCACTTGTCTCTCTGAATTTCTGTCACGCGGAGGATGCCAATTAGGTCCTTCCTGTCTGTTAGATGCAAATTCTTGGTTGTGTCTGTTATTAAAATTTCTGTTTTCCTGTCTGTCTGCATAACTACTTCGTGTATAATTTCGACTGTCACTTCTGAAATTATTGTTGTATCTACTACCCTGGTTATTTCTGTAGTAAGAATTTCTATTATTGTATGAATAATTTCTGTCTTGATGATACCGATTACTGTTTCCGTATGATTGATCATTCCGGTACGAATTACCGTTATTATAATTGTCTGTGTAATCTCTGTTAGAACGTCTGTTATTGTCATAAGGCTGGTATCTATTGTCCTGTCTGTTACGTCTGTCATTCTCAAAATTACCCATATAACGCCCGTTCCGATCACTATCCCTTTTCTCTGAAAATCTATCGTAATTACTGTTACTGAAAAAGTTACAAGAAGTCCCGTCGTCGTTGTCATACTCAAGTTCTTGTAACAAAGTCTTAAAAGTCTCAATGTCGTCTTTACATCTTCCAGCTAAAGCAATTTGTCTTATGGATTGTGGCAGCTTAGTTAAACAAATGCGAATTAATTCAGTCGGGCTATAAGGGTTGGACAGGAACTGATTCTTTCGAATCATGTCTTCAAAAAATTCTGCCGGCGTGCGGAACTCAGACTGTTTGAAATTACGCTGCATAATCAGACTATGTTTGACTCTGTCTTGTGTGTTTTCGGACCAATATGCCGATAGAAATGCATGATAAAAATCATTCAGATTATTACAATCTCTAATGAGTGCGCGCATCCGTGTCGCCGGTTCGTTTTCTAAATATCCACACATAAATTCCAGTTTGTGACTTAGTGGCCAATTTGGTGGAAGTGCGTACATAAATTGATCTAACCATGCACATGGATGTATGTCATTCTTAGAATTACGGAAGATCTTAAATTTCCGAACCGTCAAAAAGTGTTTATAGTCAAAGTTTTCGCCTCGTGGCGACAAAGACCTACCGCGTCTGGCCCAGTCCGAATGTCGATTATTGTCAAGTTCACGCGCCTGGCGCTCTCTTGTTGCATCCCGTAAATGAAACAAATTATTTTCTTCAAAGCCCTCTGCTATCTGTGATTCTAAATTTCTTCTGCTGTCCTTTCCTACGATTTCGCCTTCAATTTGTTTGACTTGCTTTCGTAATGCCTCAACTTCCTTTTTAACACGTTCATTAAATTTTCCCTGATTTTCAACATGTTTATTTATGTTCTGGTACTCTTCAGTTTCCGCAAATGGCAATGGAGCTGTATCATCCGAATCTCTGTCCCCATGTAAACTAAGATTTGTCAATTTATCTGAAATTTCCTCAACTCTTTCCGATAAGTCACCTATTTTTTCTTTCTGTTTATTTACATCTTCCGTAAGTGTCGCGACTCGGGTTTCAGTATTAACACATTTAGTAGTTAACTGTTCATACTGTTGTGTTAGGTTATTTAATCTGTCATTTGGTACGGATTCCTCGATTCTCTCAAATATTTCTTCCTTATCGTGTGCACGTTGTAAATTTAAGTCTGAAAATTTCTGTACTATCACGCGATCTCTTTCTTCCTGTTCTCTATCTTGTTCCCTTTGTCTAATCTCTACTGCAATTAATCTATTATTGTGAGAATTCAAAATCGGTTGTACTTCTTCTCTAATTTCTTTCTTTAATTCATCTTTCATATTTTTGAAACATGTCCCTATTCGTGAGTCAAACCGTGTTTCCATTGTTTCCATCTCTGTTTTAATTGTTCCTATTTGTGATCCCAACTGTGATCCCAGTGAGCTTAACCGTGCTTCCATTGTTTCCATTTGTGAGTCTAACCGAGATCCCATTGTTTCCATTTGTGAGTCTAACCGAGATCCCATTGTTTCCCTATCTGTTTTTAATTCAGATCGTAACTGTGATCCCAAATTTAATATTGCACTCATCAACTGCTCCATAATAGCCGGTTCGAAATTCTTTTCGCCCCTAACATTTCCCGCAAAACCAGTTTCCTTCGTCATAGCTGTAAAGCTATCTGTGTTCGATACTACTCCAGAATCTTCTGTCGTTAATCTCGGATTCTGTGAATTTTCTGATTGAGAAAAATTTTGAAATGTTTCCGGACTATTTTCTCGACTTATTGTTTTCCACTTTATTATCCATCATACTGTTTTCCTCTGTTGGCGAGTTCGCCATGTTAACAATTTCGTCATTCTCACTATCCATCATTTTTGCCTTTTTCATCGATCGCGTAATCATTTACAAAATATACAAAACTCGTCACTATATGAAAATTACACACAATGACACTTTATCATCAACAATATCATTCACACGAAATGCTTCCCTCAAACACGATTAACGAACAATAGAAGAATGACAATTACCAGATCTACTCATGCAATATAGACTACAATTACTAAACTACAAATTACAACAATACTACTGTCTACTATTTTTACAATCAGAAGATTTCCAAGGGACGATCCGAAGCAGCGGTCGCCACGTGCATGGGGGCTTAATTAAAATGAAATGCAAATAATTTTAATTTTTGCTTTAGTAGCTGTTTGTCCGATTACGCAATGTCTCGTCAACGGTTGGCCCTGACTCGTATTGTTACGCTATCTGACTGCATAGAACAACAACAAAGAATGAAATGGAAATTTTCATTAACACAATTAATTAATTAATTAAGTCCCCAGCAACTATAAAACCTACGAAACCAAAGCACAAGTATAACTGTTCTGTGTGTGGAAGTATGACTCAACGTACGCATCTGGCACGGTTCTTCTTCAATAACACAAGAAATTTTAAATAGCATTTATACTGAATTAATTAAAGAAAATAAAAATACCATAATTACTCAAGAAAACCAGAATTACACTCTAATACAAGAACACAAGCCAGATGCTTTGTTGACTGAACCTGTAATGACGCATTATTTAAACATGGAAATAATGAAAAATAAATCAAGTTTCGTTACCTTCATATATTGACCAAAATCACTCTAATCATTACAATAAATCTCCACACCGACTCGCTATTACCACATCTCAACAAGAACTTTTCAGTATCACATCTCAGCAAGCACTCCTTACTAGCACATCTGAACACGAACTGACTACCACGAGTCCTGGACAAGCACTGCCCACACGACATCTCAATAATCACTGCCAGTGGAGGCGGCGGAACAATGCTCTCTAGCGATCTCTGGCGCTGTGGCTCAGTGTAGCCACCTTTCAAGTGTCATGTTCCCAATGATACCCCGCCCCCCACCCCCCTAGAAGTATCAATAGTCTTTGGTTTAGAGATGAATGAAAACAACTTGAAATTAACGATCCAATTTGAATTCCCACTGTATCCAGACACTTACTAGTGGATTTACTCCCTTTGTTCAACACACTATAGCCTGATTAAAATTACTTGCTAATTGACATTTCACACATTGGAGCTGCCTTCCTCCAAGAGCAATCAACGTCACGTCCAAACTGTTCGCTGTTGAGAAGCTGCCACTTGTGGTCTGTTCACTTCCACTGTTTGGCTACTGTTGGATAAGGAGCATGCATACTTCATAACAGTCGTGTGTGTGTGTGTGTGTGTGTGTGTGTGTGTGTGTGTGTGTGTGGTTTTTCGTGAAATCCGAAGAAAAATGTTCAAATGTATGTAAAGTCATTGGGACTTAGCTGCTGAGGTCATCAGTCCCTAGTCTTACACACTATTAACCAAAGTTTAACTTCCGTTAAGGACAACACACACACACACACACACACACACACACACACACACGCACACGCACACACCACTACATGGCGCCCTAGACTGCGCAGCCATTCCGCGCGGCTGTGAAGAAAAGAGGCAGACCCAAGATTCGGGATACAAATACACCACGAAAGAAAAGAGGCCAAGGAATTGCCTTTAAAGGACTATTGTGACATCGGTTGTGCACTGTGTGGGAATACATTCCCCCAGTTTACATGCGTTTCCAAAACCGGATTTCGTAAGCCGAAGTCCCAGTTCCGCTTTTGGTTGGTCAGGTAAACACTTCAAAATCGATTCTGGAAATCTGCTTTTATAAAGCCGTTTTCCAGTTCCACAATCGTTTTTGTGCCCATGTAAACAGCTCGGAAAGTCTAGTTATTTTTACGTCTTTGCGTATCTACTGAACGGCTGCTGTCAGTCCATAGCCGGCAGCTAGCAGGCGGCGTTGCAACAGTGTACTGTCAGTTGGTAGCTGGCAACTGGGAGGCGGCGTGGCAACAGTTTAGCCACAGCTGACAACTTCAACTACTACTTGGACACTGTATCATGGCAGTCAGCTTCGACTGTGAACAAATTAGCAAAACAAACAAACAGACTCTCTTATTTCTATAGAAGAAGAAAAAGCATTTCACAGAACGTTAGACTTTTTTTCTCAAAAGAAACAATTTTGGCAGAGGAGGTTTACCTTTTACAAGGTGGCACGTGAAAAGTCGTCATTTGTTTACGCTCGCAGCCAGTTGCCACAATATAGTGTCAGAGTAATAGCAACTAATTGTTATTTAAGTATAGGTAGGCCATATTTTTAACTGAGAGGACGGAATATATTATAAAGAAAAGAAATTAGCTTTAGAGATCATTTTAATTTTCGTAACAAAGATATCAATGCCAACAGAATTCAATTAATAATTATTTTGTAAATGATAGAAGACAGAAACAAAATTCCTACGGAGTTATAGTTCAGGTACGTTCACTGAGCATCTACGAAGAAAAATGCTTTCATCTTTACTATAGATGAGTCTGTAGGAATAATAATGAAATCCTAATGTAATGGTTGAGAGTGCTTCTGCTGACACAATTTTGAAAAGCTGGGTCCAATTCTTGACAACTGCAGACAGATGTCTGGTTCCGCATCTAGACCGCTTCGGTATTTAGTTTTGTGGGCTGCATAGATCGAGAATCCATATTCAAACATGTATGTTGTGGCAAACTGGAGAAGTACACGTTTTGCCTTTTCAAAAAGGGGGTTGTATTTCTTGTTATCCAAACGGATCCCGAAGTGTGAGTAACCGTCAATGTCAAAACTTGATTTCAAGGCAGGGTCTGTCGCAATTTCTGTCAACAACTCATATTCATTTGATGATAGAATGTTCGGCGTTTTGAATACAGTGAATGGGTTGACCACCCATTCGTATTTCTGCAGCTTTTCATCTTCAGCTGTTGGGAAATAATGCTCCAAGAATGACATCAAGCTTCGGAGATGTTCCAGGATTTGATGAAACAAATTCTTTCCAAGCGCCAATGTTGTGTTTTTCAAAAAGTCCCTGACAAGAGGAAAACACTCGACCTCCCCCTCCTCGACACTCTCTGCCCAAAAATTGATTTTCCTCTTGAATGCTCTAACTTTGACAATAGCAGTGACCTTTGTTTCACTTTGCCTTTGGAGTGAAATATTCATTTTGTTCATTTTGGAGAAAATATCTGACAAATAGGCAAGTATACACTGCCAATTTACGTCTTTTATAAGGTCTCCTAATTTGGTGTTATGCTCCAAAAGGAAAGCTAAGACATCCAGTCTTAATTCGTACAACCGAGAGAGTGCATTCCTCACTCATGTGTGGAGAAGCAGGAAACGATGAAGGCTTCCCATATCTTCACACAGTGCTGTGAAAAGTCTTGACTTCAACGGCCTTGATTTCATGTAGTTAATGATTTGAATGGATTCGTTTAAGACTTCCTTGAACGAAACAGGCATTTGTTTCATAGCTAAAGCGTATCTGTGTAGAGCACAATGACTTCTGCTGCAATTCTTGGCGTTTTCTTATATTTTCGTTATTGCTCCGACTTTGGGATCCGTCATAGCTTTTGCACCATCTGTGCACGCATCTATGCAATTAGACCATGAAACTTCGTTAATCCTTAAAAATCATCCAATAGACGGAATATTTCAGCACCTGTTGTTTTGGCAGGTAGTGGTCTGCACAGTAAGAGGTCCTCCTCAAAACATACAGAATGTTCATAACGGACAAAAGCCAATAAAATCGCTAATCCTGCAACATCCGTTTATTCATATATCTGCAGATAAAATGAATTGTGTTGTATGTGAGAAACAAGAGTGTCTTTCACATCAATTGACATGTCAACAATGCGTCTCTTAACAGTATTATTTGATAATGGCACCGAGTATACAAGCTTTACTGCCTTTTCATCTCGCATGCAAGAAACAATATCATTAACACACAGCTTTATGAGATTTTCTGCAGTGGTATGAGCTTTCCCTGTTTTTGCCACTCGATAACTAACCAAGAAAGAACCTTTATTGAATTTTCATTAATAGTTTTTGCATAAGTTTTCATGCAATTCTGAGAAGCAGCTAGTTCAGCACTCTTCCTTTTGAAAACATCGATGTCTTTAGCCTGGAAATCCGGGTGAGTACCTTCAAAATGACGGCGCAATTTAACTGGAACCATTGAAATGTACGGAAGCACTCGCACACAAATTACACACTGAGCTTTACCCTACTTTGTCTCCATAAAGCCCATTTCTAAATAGCTTTCGTTGTACTTACACTTCTTGCTTATTCCACTTCCACAGGATATTGCAACCAATGGAGTATTTGCAGCGTTTTCACATCATAAATCCTGCTGTGGAGCTTCTTGTGATTGATCTTCCTTTGGTCGTCCTCCCTACTCATTCATTTCAAAAAAATGGCTCTGAACACTATGGGACTCAACTGCTGAGGTCATAAGTCCCCTAGAACTTATAACTACTTAAACCTAACTAACCTAAGGACAACACACACATCCATGCCCGAGGCAGGATTCGAACCTGCGACCGTAGCGGTCGCGCGGTTCCAGACTGTAGCGCCAGAACCGCTCGGCCACCAGCGGCCGGCTCATTCATTTCAACTGGAAATTTCCCTTGTTGCGAAGGCGATGGAGTAACTGCACCCTTCTTCAGTGAACCTGCCTTCAGCCACCGATCCATGTTAGAAGTAAACAAATGGTCAAAAGCGACTTATGAAATAGGTAGTGCACTGACAAAGCAAGTTTAACATCTAATGATGCCTGGGGCCGCATAAGTGCCAGCGAGCGCTGTAATTGGTCGACAAAGCTCGCTCCGCACGTGTGTAAAAGGTTTCAGCGCATCTAGCGCCGTGAGCCGGCGCACAAACGACACCCGTATAGTTGTGAAACAGTCGATCAGAGAAGCCGCATTCTCCGGCACTAAACTGTGTATGCGTTCTCACTTAGGAACCGCAGAGGATGCTTGGGAATATGACCTGAAGTACAAGTACACATGTTTTTCACACGACAAAAAAATTGTGATGGATTTAATTTTCACGGTTTTATTCAATAATTTTACTCATTATTTTACACGATTCGGTGAAAGGTGGCCGCGGACCCCCGTAGAAAGAGCCGTCGGACTCCTAAGGGGTCCGCGCACCACACGTTGGGAAACCTTGTTTTAAATACACCCTGGAACGGAAATGAGCGTTAGTCACCTTTGAGACTCTACGTGGTGATTTGGTGTTAGTTGAAATGGTTCTGAGCACTATGGGACTTAACATCTATGGTAATCAGTCCCCTAGAACTTAGAACTACTTAAACCTAACTAACCTAAGGACATCACACAACACCCAGTCATCACGAGGCAGAGAAAATCCCTGACCCCGCCGGGAATCGAACCCGGGAACACGGGCGCGGGAAGCGAGAACGCTACCGCACGACCACGAGCTGCGGACGATTTGGTGTTAGTCAAGAATGCCTTGAAGGCGACACAGATATCATTATCAAAATCTCACTGAGTTCGAAGGACATCGTGTAATATGGTTAATAGGAGCTCCTTCGGCGACATGGCAGAAAAACTTGCCAGGAATGTAGCCACTGTACATGAATGATGGCAGCGGTGGTCACGGGAATGTACGGTTACAAGAAAACCGTGCTCCAGACAGCATCGTGACAAAACCGAGATGGAAGACCATCGTGGAAAGCGTGTGGCTCTGGCGCAGCGTACTGCACCTCCAGCGGCAAGTTGAGAAGAAATTCCCATCGCAGTGACACAACGAATTGTTCAATGGGACACTTCAAGGACAGCTCTTAGCCAGTCGCATAACAGCATGCATTCTAATGACCCCAAACAACAGCCATTTGCGATTTCATTGGTGTCAATGGAGAGCTCGTTGGAGGGCAGTGTGGAGGTCTATTCGCTTTTCTGAGGCAGCTGGTTCAGTCTCGGTGCCAGTGACGGCCGTGTGTCGGTTACAAGGGCGCCGGTTACAGGCTTGCAACAAACCTGTATGCGTGCTAGACACACTGCCCAACAACTGGAGTTAACGTCCTGTTTGCGATTCGTATAAAAGCAGGAGCACACTTGTGGTTATCTCAAGCACTCTGAGCGCAAATTTTTAAGTGAATGTGGTGATTTGACCTGTTGTACTACCATTTATGAACAGCATTCGAGGGGGTGTTTTCCAAGAGGATAACGCTCGGCCACATCCCAATATGCTCCACAGAATGTTGACGTGTTCCTTTGGTCTCCTCGATCACTCGATCTGTCTCAATTCGAGCACATATGGGACATCAGCAGTTGGAAACTCTAGTGTCATCCAAAGGCAGCGTTACCGGAAAAGTGGTTCAAATGGTTCAAATGGCTCTGAGCACTATGGGACTTAACAGCTATGGTCATCAGTCCCCTAGAACTTAGAACTACTTAAACCTAACTAACCTAAGGACAGCACACAACACCCAGCCATCACGAGGCAGAGAAAATCCCTGACCCCGCCGGGAATCGAACCCGGGAACCCGGGCGTGGGAAGCGAGAACGCTACCGCACGACCACGAGATGCGGGCACCGGAAAAGTGAAACCGACATGAAACTCTATCCCACAAACTAACGTCTGACACTTGCATAACACAAGGCATGCACACTTGCACACTTGCATGCTTGCATTCAACATTCTGGCGGCTGCACCTGTTGTTAACGTACTAACATTTCAAATTTTCAATAGCTTACCTCGCGCTCACATTAACCAGTGGTGTTGCAGTGTTAATCTCTTAAATCTGTTACACAGGCAAATGTATTCCCGAAATTTGGTTAATCTGCATTAATTATTATTTTGTGCTGCGATTTTTTTCCGTCAGTATAGTTTATGTATGTAACTTCATACAGACCTTGTCTGCAGTTGTGTAATCACAAAGCAATAGCTGACGTTTCGTTACTTATATATTGCCACGCGCAGTGCTGCATACGCTGTTGACAATAGAAACGCCCCACCGCACCCTATCATATTTAGTGGTAAGATGGCACAGTGGATAGCGCGTCAAAAACTTAAAGCAGATCTAGCATGAAAACAGGAAGCTGGTGTACTGAACTGTGAAAAAAAGAAGCAAAATCGAAACAGTGAACGTTCGAAGCTCCAGACAGGGAAATGGCGTCGTGGTTATGTGGTCACGATGTGGTTTAGTGAAGGGGGAGATACCTATTCAAATCATCCTTGATATTTTTTTTCACAAAATTGAGATTTGTCCGTCCCGTTATTGCCGTGTCCGTTCGCTGTATTCAAATGAGTGGCTGTGTCGTGGTGTAACGCCCGTTAGAAACAGAGAGGTGTAAGGAACGATACTCCAGACGTACGTACCTCCTAGTTGTCCTACACAAGTACATGTTATGTTTCTTGCGTTCCGTTTTGGAAGTTTTGAATCTTGTATTCCTTTGTTGTAATATAGTTCACACCCGTTAATGTGATTTTTTCATTTCCGAGAGAGATCTATGCGGCATCTTGCCTTGTCTCAACATTCATCACATTTATCTGCGACGGTAATATATTCTTACCACATGGCTCACGTTCTATAACCAAATATGACAATTGCCAAGACTACAGAAGGAGAACAGACATGTCAGTGACCAGAAGGAAAGTTCATAAATTTCTGAAAAAAAGGGCACGAGGCAGATTTTAACTCGGATATTCCTCTTTGTAGTCCAACACCATGACCACACAACCAAGACGGCCTGATTCTTGCACATAGCTCAATATTCCATATCTTGAGCTTGATATGTTCACTGTTTCTACTTCGTTACTTTTTTCATAGTCCAGGAAACCTTCTTCCTGTTTTCATGCTTGATTAGTGTTCAGTTTTCGACGGGCTGTCTACTGGGCCATTTTACCACTAAATGTCAGGGGAGTTCAATGGGGAGTTTCCCTTGTGAGTATTGGCTCTTGTCGCTGGCTAGCATGCAGCGGATCACCACTTCAAATTCGATCATCATCAAATATTTATTACGTAGAATTCATCATCACCATAATTTTCTCGAAATTCCGTTGGTTTCTGTCGCCCACTTTTCTCGTATCGCTCTTTGCAGCTCACATACGGCCTTAGATTGCCTTCCATTGCAAAAAAACACGCATTGGAAGTATTCCCCGAACGTTTACCACGGGATTCAGATCCGGGGTACGTGGAGACCAGTGAAAGACATCGATATTGTTATCTTGAAACCATTATTTGAGGTAGCAGATACATGCACAGATGCGTTTTCTCGCTTAAGCATTAGACTTCCGTATCCTAGGTCATCGTACATTCTAACCCATTCTGCCTCTAGAATCTCAGTGCAGACATAGTTCATTTTAGTGATCAACCAAGCAACATTTACTGCAGATGGCTGTCTAAATCTTAACACATCAACCAGCAAAATTTCTCCTCACTCCTACCTTCTTCTCTATTCTCATGGTATACGAATCATACTGAAATCCCTCCGGACCATCTAAGTAATACTTCTTCTCATTAGTGGAGATCACGTTATAGAATTCTCAAGTCCATGATAAATGTGTTTCAACATTTACCAATCTACCTGTTTATGTGTAGGTGTTAGAGTAGGTTTCTCCAGTCGTTTGTTGAGTTCAAGACGTTTAACATTTGACAACATGTGTTTTTCAAGGCCTGGCGGTTACTAGCAACTGTAAAACAGCAACAAGCTGAGAAGAAAAGCAGTTTGTCGAACTTTCTTTACGCAAAAGTAACCGTTTCGATGCCTCCGAAACTTTCTTACTTTTTCCATATTTTCCGTTCTGTCCATATCGTAATCCCAACCTAATGAAATTATAAATCACTGTACTTGAACGGTTAAGTTTCTTGTTGATTCGACGATTAGAGAGTAACATTACAATCTGCGCCCCGATTTCTGGTTTTACATCACACAATAATTGTTTCCCCTGCGGCGTTGTCACGATCATGGTTCATGTGCACAATACGCATTGTCACTAATAGTTCCTGTCTCCTATTGTATGAAAAGCACGTATGCGCACACTAACACCGCGCAGAGGCGACTGTCTTTACACTCACTCCCACCCTATACCACATCGATCGTTGTTGCCTTGTTATATACTGCACTACCAACGTCACATGCGATACCATTTAACTGCATCTGTAAGTGTACTGCATCTCATACAATTGCATATACACTGTGTGAAACCATTAGGAATCGACAAGTTTAATTCTCCTACAAATATCCATGCTATTATACAGATTTCCACTACTGTATATATCAGCACCTTCCGACCAGCAAACAGTTCTGTTTTGTCTGCACGTTCTGCATCTACATCTACATGATTACTCTGCAATTCACATTTAAGTGCTTGGCAGAGGGTTCATCGAACCACAATCATACTATCTCTCTACCATTCCACTCCCGAACAGCGCGCCGGAAAAACGAACACCTAAACCTTTCTGTTCGAGCTCTGATTTCTCTTATTTTATTTTGATGATCATTCCTACCTATCTATGTAGGTTGGCGACCATAATAAATTTCTTCCAATACTAAGTGTTGTATTTCACTGATCACCTTGCTCCCGCACTTACACTTGTCAGTGGCTACGATATGACACGGTTTATTGGAGACTCTGGGTACTTCATTGCATCTATATCATCACGGCTCCAATTGTGCGACGTATAACACATCTGCTACGCGGACATGTATCTGGATAGAAGCACACAATGTTACTAAGATCCGTATAATTAGGAGACCAACAGATGCCAAATCAGCAGTAAATCAATAGCCCACTCATCTACATCATCATCTTTATACATACCCGGGACGCCGCCATACGGTGCAGGACAAAATGCACCTTTTATCAGTACTACAAATTTCCTTTCTTATTCCACTTCCAAACGAATCAAGGAAAACAATAACTGTCTACAAGCTTCCGTACTAGCCCTAACATCTCTTATCTTCGTCGTCCTTACGCGGTAGCAAAATGATACTGAAATCAGACACAAATGGCGATTCACCAAATTTTATCAATTGCATATCGCGAAAAAAAACCCGGCCTTCCTCCTCAGAGCCTCATCTGAGTTCACGAAACATATCCGTAATACTCGGATGTTCATCGAACATACTCCTAACAAATCAAGTAGAACGCCTCTGTGTTGCTTCTACATCTTCCTTAAATCGAGAATGGCTGGGTTCCCTAGCACTAGATCGTTACTCACGAATAGGTAGCACTAATGTCTTATATGTGGCCTCATTTACAGATGAGCTACACTTTCCTATGTTTCTACCAAAAAAACAAAGTCGACGATTCTCATTCCCTTCTGTCGACTTTACGTGCCTACGCCTACAATTTAGTGGCAGTTTGCAACGTTGTACACAAATATTTAATTGGTGAGACTGTGTCCAGCAGCTCACCTCAAATACCGTTCTAGAATATTACAGAATTGTTTTTCGTATTCATCCTCATTACATTACCTTTTTCTACTTCACAGCGAGCTACATTTCCTCGCACCAAACAGAAATTTTGTTTAAGTCATCCTATATCCACCTACGATCACTTAACAACAATACTTTTCCGGACACCATAGCGTCATCAGCAAACGGTCTCAGGTTGCTGCTCACTTTTTCCGTCTGAGTATTCAAGTATATGGTGTTTTGTAGATACGTTGGTCAAGATATGACGAAATGGCTGAATGAACCCTACTGAGTCGCAAAATACAACAAGTAGGGTGATATGATGTGTTCGATAAATGTGTCCTTTTACACGGATGGCACAGCCCAGAAGTGCTTCGAGAACAACTAAGAGAAGATCGATAGATGGTGCAAACTGCAGGCCAACTTGAAGAGAGCATTTGGAGAGAATTAGAAGCTAGTCCGCTTAGTGCCAGATCAATTGAAGAAGGAGGCCCAACGTCATGCGGAAAGGATGCAGTCTTACATAAAGAATGTTTTGGCTCTATGCAACATTGAGACTCCCAATAAAAATCATGCCCTATCGGCAGCCATGATACCTAATCTCCGTTTGCATGTTGAGCTGTGGAACTGAAAATTATTTCACAGCCATATTTCGATAATAGCTGTGTCGTACGCTGCAAGCGTTCCCCGGTCCTTGAAGGAACAGTAATATTTGATCAGGACACAGGGTGGTCAAAAGCAGTCTGAAAGACTAGTAAGAGTTTGTCATGGTAGATTTTGCTTAGAAATAAATGTTAAGAAAAAATTCGATACATTGCACCGTTACCGAGTTGATTAGCGTTATAATTAGCACACTAGGGACGTTGTCGACAAACGTGTTCTTCCTTTGCTTTCCTAAAATCTAACATGAAAGCGATACGGAAGTTCTAAATAGGGCGGTAGTAAGAATCGACCCTGAACCAGAGGCTGAGCAGTCTCGTGAGTTATCACCTACAGTATGAGAATAACTGACGCTAACTGTATCTGGCTGCCCACTTTAATTTACGTGTACAACGTCCTGATCGGCTAACTTGACCAACGAGTATAGCTTCTGGCCCGTAAAGAGAATGAATGTTCGGCCGAAGATATATTAACGAAATTTTTTAGAAATTAAAATGATTGCAGGAGCTTCCTCCTCAATGCGACTGTAGTTTCTCCTAGCTTTTGTCACCGTTCCTGGTGCCTTTCAAAATTATGTCGCAGAAAGTCTCTGATTCCATATTCGGAACAATCTGCTTCAATGTTTGACATTTTATTTGGGTCTTATGTTGGGAGACACTTAGTATCTAGCAAACTTCGTTTTAATTTCTCGAATGTATGTTGACGCTAATTGTTCAAAATCCGTTTGGCAGCTTTGCATAAAAATCTGTGAAGCATTTCACTCATGGATGCTGCATGTATAATGAACTTCCAGTAGTAATTAAATTGGTCTAGTACAAGTCATTGCTTGAGCTTCTAGGGAGCACAATGGTTTTTAATTGTTCCACTGTCTTGCGGTCACAGTCTTATACTACGTTCAGATAGAATGTGGTTAGGTTAGGTTAGTGTTTAACGTCCCGTCGACAACGAGGTCATTAGAGACGGAGCGCAAGCTCGGGTTAGGGAACGATTGGGAAGGAAATCGGCCGTGCCCTTTCAAAGGAACCATCCCGGCATTTGCCTGAAACGATTTAGGGAAATCACCAGATAGAATGTGTACTAGGTATTATGGTTCAAATGGCTTTGAGCGCTATGGGACTTAACATCTGAGGTCATCAGTCCCCTAGAACTTAGAACTACTTAAACCTAACTAACCTAAGGACATCACACACATCCATGCCCGAGGCAGGATTCGAACCTGCGACCGTAGCGGTTGCACGGTTCCAGACTGAAGCGCCTAGAACCGTTCGGCCACAACGGCCGGCACTAGGTATTATACTTGACGCTGGAGAAGCATGCATTTTTCTTTGTTCCATTTTAAATTTACTGTTAACAAAATTTTTAATGCAGATTCCTAATTACACTAGAGTTCTGGCAGCGTTTTTCCTGAGACAATAATGTCGTCCACATAGTTCACATCATTAGTAGGCTTGCCAGTTGATTGTTGCAAGTATCACTGGAACAAACTCTGGGAACTGGAAACTGCAAATGTAATCTCTTGTATGTGTAAAATCGCAGTGTATCTTCATCCAACGATGTTTGCTAATAGGCCCTTTTCAAGTCAACTTTTGCAAACTGTACGCTGCCAGCTAATTCAGACATCAGTTCTTCCTATTCTAATTCTATATTGCAATCAGTTATGGACTTCACATTGACTGTCGCTTTTAAATCTCCACAGGTTTTTGTACTACCACGAATGGCATCACCCATCGGCTACTGGTAAGAGATTCAATAATGCCATTTTGTTCTAGGCCATCTAGTCCTTGTTCTACTCTATCCTTTAACGGAAAAGGCAACATTGTTTACTTCGTTGTGTATTGACACATCCTTTGGCTTCAACGTGCTGTGAACTTTGCAGCTTTTGACACTATTTGTTGCTACTGAAAAAATTTTATCATATACTTGCAACAGCTTTTGTACTGTACATTCGGAACGTCTGTGTTAATCTCAATCACTCCTTCACGAGTCGTGGAGCCTAGAGTATTGAACACATGAAGGGTTAGGAAATTTGTCGCTGGTTGTGAACTTACAACTACGTTTGTGCCCATTTGCTAAGTTATTTGTATGTAGCAATCGTTATAAATTTACTGTGGACCTGTTTTGCTAGTCACTATAGATAAACAGGGAACCCTCCAAATTCAGCTAGTATCTGTGATCCAGATTTATCGTACTCTTGTAGATTCATTCGAGGAATGGTCAAGCCAGTGTCAGTTTGATATTTCTGTGGCTATTAACTCGGAGTCTCACAGATAAAACCTTTAACCGAGCGGTTCATTGTCAACATTACTGGAAATTTTATTATGAGTAATTTTTGTGTGCCTGACGCTCTTTTTAGTTTGCTTTGATGAGTTTTGTGTTACACATTTAGAATTCATGATTTGTCTTTTTAAAATAAATGATTTGTTTATTTCGAAAGAAACAATCTTCCAACTCCACAGAGTAAACAAGATATTAGTTTTCCTCTAGTGAAACTGTTCACGGACTGTTGTTTCTGTCTGTTGCCTTGCGACATGGATTGAGGGCAACACCACTGGCTTGGCTGTGTCGGCGGTGTTTCCACGGTAAACACGCTAGCGTCTTCGTACTGAGGGGTCTCTGTCGTTACTAGCAAATGTTCATGTGTCCATACCAATGGCAAAATATCTTTCAAAGACAGATTAGTCAGTGTAAGCAAATCTTTGATTAATTACCAGGGAGTGCATAAGAAGCATGTGATAAATGGGAGAATCAGCATAAGACTTTATACGCTTGTCATTGTTTCACTGAACTTTGCTGTCTCTTGGTAAGTCCTGTAACTGTGCTACCCACTCTTTTTGACCCTAATTTGGTTTCTTATAGTATCGAAAAAATTTCTGTCAGGTGGTCATAACATACATTTGAGCCAAGAAATCTGATTTTAACTGATCTTTAATTTCAGAATATGACAGTGTCACTGGATCAGTTTCAGGACTCAAATTTTGGAGAATTTTAAATGTGTCAGGTCCAGCATTTGCAATTAGAGAAGCTTTGTGCTCGACGTCACCTGATACTGGGTGCTTATAAATAAAGTCAGCAACTCACAGAGGTCCAGTTTCGGCTGTAATCATCGAATGACACTGTAATTTGGTAGATATGCAAATGCGTTAATTCGAAACCAATTTACGATGAAAAATAAAATAGTTCCAGTTTTGGCCAACAGATGCCAATCTGGCATTGCAAACTGTTTGTATTACGTTACCACATCCACGCTGTCATTTGACAGGCCATAACGTAAATGAACAATACGGCTATCGAGAAGCAAGACAGTGTGCTGTAAGTGAAACTCTTTTATGTCAGTGACAGCAATGACAAATCAGCATTGCTAGAGTACCGTTGACTGGAAGGTCTGGGGGATAGGCCCGATTCATTAAATGGTTTAAGAGAGATGATAATTAAATTCGGAAACAGAGTTGACCTTGGCGTTGCACCTGAAAGAGGAAGACGTCCTATCCTGGTGAAACTAACTGAAGAGGACGCTGTTGCTGTAACTGACCATACATAAACAGTGAATCCGTATGTCCAGTAAGTAAACCACAATTTAATGCAATTCCTTTGTCTCGTATACAACTGCACGCCGTATGAAAGAGTTTAGTGCAGATGTAGAACGATAACTAACGTTGAGAGGGCAGCGATTCATTGCATATTCTCTATGCCTTGATGAAAGTAACAACGTATGACGTATATATATAAGACTGTGCTATTTTCCATGTTTATTATGAATACTGTTGTTGTTAGAAGTGGAAACTTCACACGATCTGCAGGACTGAATCAAAAACAGTCAAAACCCTTGACGTTTGCTACCTATAATAGACCAGGTATAACTTTCTGTGGATCTGACAGATCTGTTCCTGAGCTTTCTGACCCTCAGCTAATTATTAATCTAGCATTTGTTACTGACATAGAAAGTCATCTGAAAACTCTTAGTGGCTCTTTGCAAGGAAAGACAAGTGAATTGTATATCACTGATTTCTAAAATTCACGCAGTGCAAATGAAACAGGAGGTACGGAGAAATCCTTTCCAGAACCATAATACCACCCATTTTCCGAATGTGATGAAATTAGCAGTTAGTACTAATAATGACTTTCTTGAGACATTCGTTCAGTTTCTCAATAATTTGAACGTAACATTCTCAAAAGGATTATAGAAATTAAGGTGAATTGTGCCAAAATTTGTATCTTTATGTCACCCCGTTCGGTTGCCACCAGAACTGTGTCCACTGACGTATAGTTAGAATTAATAGTTCTGCAATGTTTAGAGAATTTTAGAAATTCGAGTGAAATCATTACGTTTTATAATGTAAATTGTGGGTTGGGCGGGTGTGGAGGAGAAAGAAAAGTAAAGGGAACGAACTAACGATACGAGATGCATTGGCACTTTATGCATAAACAGTGACGACTGGTGAAAATGTGCGCCTAAGGAGGACTCGAACCCTGACTCTCCCTCTCACTAGGCAGTGGCGTTAACCACTGCGCCATCCTGACACGCTGTTCTTCGGTAACGCGATGACTATCGCGGCAGACTCCCCGGCCGACTCATATTCCCACCTAACGCCTCCTATCCTCGGTCCCCACTCGCGTCGTTCCATGCTCACTAATTTTACACACATCAAAAAAGTTTTTCATCACCCCGGTTCCCAGAACTCCTGAAGATACACGTTGACTGTGGATATTGTATCACACACGCAATCCCTTTGACTGTTCACGGATGTCACTAAACCCGGCCAAAGATGTAAACAACGATTCGTGAGCAGCGCCTATTACACGGAGGGGGTCCAGCAGCCGATAAGTTCCAGTCATTCCACCATGAAGGAGGTACATGGCTCGTGTTGTCTGTAGTTCTACCATGCCTAGACGATCAATACCGCGGTTCGGTTGACTCCGTATTGTTACTTTGTACCATGAAGGACAGGATGTCGAACGTAAGTTAGATCCGCACTGACCTTGTGGATTCATTCCACATCGTGCAGAATCAGACATATGAACACGTAGTGTCTGTTCTTCCGGACATATCCAAAAGAACATACAAACCGAATTTTTGCAATATAGCCGGCCGCTGGTGGCCGAGCGGTTCTAGGCGCTTCAGTCTGGAACCACGCTACCGCCACGGTCGCAGGTTCGAATCCTGCCTCGGGCATGGATGTGTGTGATGTCCTTTGGTTAGTTAGGTTTAAGTAGTTCTAAGTTCTAGGGGACTGATGACCTGAGATGTTAAGTCCCATAGTGCTCAGAGCCATTTGAACCTTTTTTTGCAATATAGTTTTATTATTATCTTCCACGGGAGAGATTTCCTCAACTCATGTAAAAGTGGTAGTTATAAAGTGCATGTTTGGCTGCACATAATTGGGTGACAAATTTTGTCCAGCCTTAAACTTTTGCAAATCGAATCATCGATCACAAATAACAGAAAGCCATTTGAAGGTTTCTGTTAGACTGTACACAGCTAGTAGTATTTTTCCAGGTAGTCCATAACTTACAGGGGTACATGGGGGACGTATATCATAAAATACACTAATGATAAATATCAATACCTGCATTTTTGTGTGTACTGTAAATCTATCGTAAATAATAAAACAGTTTTGCATTGAACCCGCCACCACTGAATCCCTATCACGCCCAGGCTGGTTAAGCCGGGCACCATTGTCTCACTTCATCTCACAGAATCTCTTTATAGTTTCTACCATGTTTCGAGACAGAGTTGCTTTAGTGAAACTTTTGAAACCATCACACATTAAAGTCCGTGCTAAGTTTCGAGCATCGGAAATTTTAAATCTGTTATGCCTTTCTCATTCCTTCTGCAACAGTGTCCTGGCAGTTTTTGTGTTCCATTGATTTTGTTTCCGTTTCTCTCAATTTCTGTCAACACTACACCACTGAATTTAAGCCACATTGGATCAGAGCATCCGCACTTAATGCGGAAGCAATGGAAATTCTCTCTTAGAAAGATGTCAAGCGAGTTTTATCTATTTCTTAAAAAGGATGAACTTTACTTTTATTTTTAGTGGGATTGGATGTCATGATATTCTGTCTCGCTGTAACAACCTTGTAGTCGCCATCTCCTGAATTCGTCATGAAACTCTCTATTTCCACAGATTTTCCTGTCACTTAAGAGGTCAAGTACGTTATGGCAGTTAATTGCACTTCGCGTGTTCTCCTGAACTAAATGCTACAAATAACGAATAACTGCAATTTTTAAAATCTTGTATGGCAGCCTACATAGACTAGGAAAGCAGTGCTACATATTGTTAGAATCTAGGCTGTCTAGGTTCTCTGTCGTTAGGTACCGTCTCATTTCGTGTTTAGAACAAGTTCTGATATTCTGAAGTGTGCAATCGTAAGAAACTGAGTCTCCAAATCTTCTTTTTTGGCTGACAGGCTTTTATTCATTGAAGTACATGGTTCTTTTTGTAGATCTAATATATATATATATATATATATATATATATATATATATATATATATATATATATATTTACAAGAATTCTTATATGATGCTGACTGTTAAGCGGGAACTTATTATCCAAAATTCTCTTGCTCAGCAGCAATGGCAATTTGAACAACAACAAAAGCAGAAATATTTGCTTCATCAGTTTGCTATAAATTTGCACAGTGCTGCCGGCCTTCCGTAATTCCCTTCTGCACCCCTGTGTGTCACTCCCAGCTTTTCGAACATTCCAGGAAGTTAAGGAAAATTGCGACTCATACATGTGCCGTTTACAGTATTTCAGGTAGTGGATGATTCTTTGCAAATGTCGTTTTTCTAGACTTGCGTTGAGCATGAAACATTTCAGTTGCTTTGTAAATTTGCTCCAATGAAGGAACCAATAGCGTTATCGTTTTCTGAAATGTACTGGTGGCTCAGTTTGATTTTCTTAAGCACATCATGGCCTCCGGTATTAAGTTTCACCATCAACAAGAAACCAGGCCAATCTTCTCAGGCGTGGGTGGCCGACTGCCGCAGTTTAAGTAAGAAATATAAATATATTTATGGTCATTGTCAAAATTCCTGTGCAGACACTTTGATGTGCGACATCGTTGACAGTTCTACCCTGGACGTGGAGGTATTTTGCTACGCTTTGCGCTTATAAGATCTGACAGAAGAGGAGATTTCCTGTTTGATATGTCTCAGGCTACAGTGTAACTGTTTGAAGACACATGAACGTTACGTCACTGCTTGCAAAGGTGTTTTTCACTGACAACCTAATTGTGTTCATCGGGAATGCGCCGGAGGCTGTTGTACAATGTCCCTTTCTGGTGCAGATTTCCCTCGCGTCCTTAGCTGCTGACGATGCTAGCTCTGGTCATTGTACTGAACAATTGTTTACTGAAAGACCATTTTAGAGAAGTTGTTGACTTCTCGCCAAGAGCATGGAACCAACATAAAACAATAGTGCACCAGGTACTCGACAAGATACAGGAATCAGCCAGGAAATGGAAGGAGCAGTCCAATTAGAAGGTGAGAGTGAACGAATTCTATTTTGAGATGAAAGTCATTGTTAAGTCTTTCAGAGTTCTCAAATAAACACAAATATAATTGCCATAAATTCATTTTTGTTTACAATGGATCAGGGCGCAACCGACGGATTGCCCCTTCTAATCTGGTAGAGCTCGACTCCATCAGAACTAAGAAATCAGTTGGATTTCCGCACACTTATCACATCAAGATTTTTTTCGAGTAGAGAGAGATAATATGGACTTTATTTTAGTCCTATTGTTGTTGCTTAATGAGAATTTTTGGTCCTAGAAAGTCATGGCCTTTATCTAATAACGTGTGTCATCTGAGAGCTACAATGGTTACTTAACTGTGGTGTGAGTCATTTCCAAAAAATCTGAGTGTGGTGTATAATCTCTATACCTGCTTGTTGATAGTACTTTGTTAATAAAGAAAATGAAGGGATGAGTTGCATGCTTACCAGAATACATTCTGTGAAAACACAGGTCGCAAGGTCACTTGGAGAAATGCTCCTTATATTCTATTGATCTTTTCGTCTGTTAGAGTTAGAAAATTTTGTCATCTTACTCCGAGCCACTGTCGTCTTTTCGTTTGTGGATAGTGTCGTTGTTTGCCGGCTGTGACTCGCCATGCCTGAGTTGCATGTATGCTTTCATTGTTGTTTCACCGGTATCTGTATTGTGTCCACACCATGGATGCGTGTTGACGTGATCTCAGCTGTTGAGCTACGTAGATCTACGCTATTGTAGTATAGGGACTATTTCGTAGATTGTTCTTGCCAGTGCTTCCCATGTCGCAGTATCGATGCGAGGTGGTGAGTTTCTTTTTCATAGAGTAGTGAGATTGGTAGCGTGGAGAGTGTAAGTAATTTTGAGAGGTGAATCGTCATGCAGCATTAGAGGAATTGTTAGACCAAGACGGGATCCTGCAGACCACACATTGCGCTTGGCAGGAGACTGTCCGTAGAGATCAGTACACATCATATTAAATTTTTGCTTCTGAGAGAGAGTCCGTATGCAACTGTTAACCCACAGCTATCAGTTTCAGGAATCAGGAGAGGTGAAGTTCATAGTTACTGAAGAACAGACGTGGCATTTCACTTCTTACATTATGCCAGTAGATCTGTGAAACAAACCAAGGGTTTTGTAACCAATGTAACTCAGGCTTTTGGAAGTAATGAGCTCGCTTAAGTCGAAGGTATGGTACAAAAGGTTTACATCTACGATTCTCAGTTCTTATAAACACAAAGATGTGACTAGAATCACAAGTAAATTGTTCACTTAGGCTTAATGTAAATTTGCAATTTTTCGTCCTATGTTGTACTTGTTTGTGTGTATGACAAAATGATCAGATAGTTGTGCAGCTCGTGTATCCGAGAGAGTGCATCACCACAGGGAACGTTCAACTCACGAGTGCCTTCAATAGAGTCACAGAGTATCTGAGGTGATACGTCGTAAGTTGTTATACCTGTATCTACGTTTTTGTTATTTAGTTGCATGCTAGCATAGATAATATTGGCATTAGTAGTGATGGGAAATAAATACAAATTCTTCTTAAGGCGTGATGATAAATATGTGGGTGATTTACAACTGTTTCATGTACGCACCTTGCCGTATAATCAATAGATTAGTATAAAGCACGTACACTAAACATAAACCATCACTCCGATTTGACACCATTCATGAATAAAGCTAGATTTTGTACTTGTGGACCACTGTTCTCTTATTCTACATAGTTTATAAGCACTTCTATTTATGTACATTTTTTTTCCTTAAGGCTTAATGGTTTCATTATTGGTGTATTATGAGATACAATGTTATTGTTTTGTTTAAAATTTTGTGTAGACTTGTTTAAAGTCAACTGCTGCTTGGCACATGTGAGATACTTGCAGATTTGGACTAGCCGCGTTGCTTCACGGACAGCCGACACACACAGTCCGGCTGGTGCAGACGGACAGACGGTTTGGCGGCAGAGCAGTGACGGCAAGAGGCCACCCACCTGTTGCTGGGCGATTGATCCACGTTCTGGGTGTATTGTCAGTTGAATTGTTTTTGTTTTGTTTAAAATTTTGTGTCGAATTGTTGAAAGTCAACTGCTGCTTGCACATGTGAGATACGTGCAGATTTGGACTAGCCGTGTTTCTCCACGGACAGCCGACACACACAGTCCGGCTGGTGCAGACGGACAGACGTTTGGGCGGCAGAACAGTGGCGGCGAGAAGCCACCCACCTGTTGCTGGGCGATTGACCCACATTCTGGACTCTGCGTGTAGCTTTCCGAGCAGCGGAGCTCCTGAGGTGCGTGACTTTGCCTGCCTGAGCGGCTCCAGAAAGGGAGGACCTGAACGATGGCAGACGTCCAAGTACGACTACTTGGTGTTCATGGAGCAGACAGCTTGGCGCTTGGGGTGGAGCGGCTGCATTGTGCATCCCTTCGGATCGAGAATATACCGAGGGTTTCTGAAAGGCTTAATATCTCTCTGACAAGACTTAACGAGGATCCACTGCAGTGCGTTTTTCTATTATTGATATCCCTTCCATAAAATGACAATAATTTTTCCAGGCTGAACTTCTTCACAATTTATTTGTGTCATTTTTGTGTTTTGTTCTTGCAACAGTTTGTTTTTCTGTTTCGGTATTTTATTGCAATTTAGACGCTTGTTGAATTTATGTATGATAATCACATCTGACACTTGATATCTTTGCTCATTCATTTTTGTGTTCACAATGAAGCCGCAGATATTATGCTGTCGTTGTTTCTCCTGATACGCAGTTAATAAGTTTTGAATAACAGTTACTTAGCTCTAATCTTATTGCTTGTGATTGTTATTAAACGGTTCACATGTTTTATTTTTTTAATACGGTTTGCAGACGTAGATGTTACTCATACAACTGTTTGTTTGCAATTATTTGTAAATTAATTTTTTCACCAAATTAGTTTACAGCTGGTACATGCACACCTGGTCACTTTGATGTGTCATTTACACATGTCACGTTTAACACTTAACCATGTATTTGTATTTTGCGATTAAATTGTATGTTAATATTTTGGTCCACATACACCTTTATCTGCCACTAGTAATTGTGCATTTGTCCACTTTTGTTTATTGTTTGTACATACGACATTTTAGCTGTTACACTCATATTATCCTTGGCATGATTACGAAGTGTATAAGAAAGTTTCTGCACTCTCACCAGTAAAAGAGGAAGTGTGTTGTTTCTCTGGATAAGACCGATTTGTGTTTAATTGCTTATATGAGTGTCTGAGATGCTAAAAGAGACCTTGCAGTAATATATCATAAATATCAACATCACCCAGCTTGGATTTACACCCCTTATTCAGCAGTAAAATGGATGTATGTGAGTTACTCTTGGGCTCCCTGAAGATGTTTGCGTGTGCGATGGTGATTAATTATATTTCATTTTTGTGTTGAGGTAGAAAAAGCTGAACACCTTTTTCCATTTTCTCTTCGGATTAGTTAACACAACTGTAAATTAGAAATTCAAATTTTTGCTTATCTGTTCCCCACTAACTTGATTTATGTGCGACTGTATACGCGCAAAAATGTACTGCGAGTGGAGACTTGCAAAAGATGACAAATCCTTTGGGCTCACATTTCGTTCACTTTAATTATTCAGAGCACGCCAACGTTTAAAAATTAGCTCCCTTATATGTAATTACGAATGTACTGTGACCGACATGATGCTTATGAACTCATTTGGGTACTAAATTCATGGGTGTCCAATGACATGGAATAATCGGAGGTAATGTGAATGGGTTTGTGTTTGGGAGAATGATTTGTTGGGTAGTTACGACTGCAGCTGTGTGAAAGCAAGCTCTCCGGCCAGTGATAGAGAAAATACCGCTTTATTGGTGTCACTTCAGAGTACAAGGGAGGGGCGCAGGTGCAGCTGTATCGGGCACCCCTGCAGACTCAGTCACTGCTCGTATGGAGACAGTGGCAAATTGACAGACGTCACTAGAACAGCAGATGGTCTCCCAGCCACACGCAGAGAGGTGATCTTTGGGGAGCAAAGTGCATAGTCCCAGAGGCTTGCGACAAAGGCTTTCTTTCAGGTTCCTTTCCCCAGACGTGACAAAACAGCGCTCTGAAAACTGATCTCTGTGGAGTACTGTAAATTATATTTATTTTGCAGATATCGTCTCGATGTTCTTTTGTGGACCGTCCTGCGATGCCCGTTTGTCCTGCAATTATGAAAAACGTTTCTCGTCAATAGCTGAAATAGGCTGAAGCGCCAGAACGCCCAGCACACTGTCCCCGGAATAGCTATTGCGTTTTTTAGGTGTCACATAGCCACCCACATCTACTGTCTTCTACGGGAAGCAGAGAAATAGTGTCTTCATTGGGAATCCGACAGTGAAGTCGGAAGACGCATCAGCGGGCGCCTGTTCTCTGTAACAAAAAGTAATGGGACTGGAGCCCCCGGTAGCTCAGTGGTGGCCGGCACGGTAGCTCAGCGTGTTCGGTCAGAGGGTAACGTGCCCTCTGTAATAAAAATTCTGAGTTAATAGGTCATCAACGAACTTAAACGGATGTCTTACGACGTCCGCCCCGAGATGACGCAACGAACAAAAGCGAACAAAAATGAGACTAAAAAAAAAAAAAAAGAAAAGTTGTCAGCGCGACAGAATGTCAATCCTAAGGGCCCGGGTTGGATTCCCCGCTGGGTCTGAGATTTTTATCCGCTCAGGGAGTGGGTGTTGTGTTGCCCTAAACATCATCATTTCATCCCCATCGACGCGCAAGTCGCCAAAGTGGCGTCAAATCGAAAGACTTGCAGACGGCGAAAGGTCTACCCGACGGGAGGCCCTAGTCACACGCCATTTTTTTTTTTTATGGGACTGGAGGACAGGAATTTGTCTGTCTTCTGGAGGGAAACTGTACTGAGAGAGGAAAATTATACGACTGGTGTAAAGAAGCGTTGGCGCATTTGGATTGGTATTTTCCAGTATTTCGTTTATATTCCACGTGGAGTGTTTTTGGAAATGATTGTGAAGTGACGGAGGAAAAGGTTCGAGTTTTGGAAGCGAGGCGAGACAGACCGTATATTCGGCGGGAGTCTTGATTAGCAGTATATCGTGGCTTCAGGTTTAATTTGCAGAGGCAGTCGCAGATCCTGGGATGGAAGGAGGTGACTGAAGTCCACTATTTGAGTTGCCGTGGAGACATTGCCAACTCTAGCAGGTATAAGGTGAACGTTTTTCAGCTCCGGCGCATTAGGAATATTTACCGAGAATTCTCACTGTCCACGGTGTGTTCTTTCAAAAAAGTAGCAGCCACTGTTCAGTGAAAGCATATCGTGCTAGCTTGCAGCTTTGTAGCTTACAATCACTGTCAACTGCAGTACATTCAGTAAGATCACGGTATTTATATTTAAAGTAGGAGGCGTAGTACATCTCTTCACCATCTCCTCATCGTGGTCAACTGTACACCAGTACATACTTTATTTCATTAAGTAGGCCTTCAGTTGAACTAATGTTTGTTTATTTCTGTTTATTTTTTTATGTCCTTCTTGACCTTTGTGTAACAAATCTGTCATCATCAGGATGCCATCTCTTTTTCCGAGAAGATACCGTTCCGCGATCATATATTAAGTTCGGTCACTTATTTGGAAGATAATAAAAGGTATTTACCAGTGCAATACATTGTGACAACTTCAGTTTCAATGAAAGGGCATAGGTCAGTCATTTGCGTATAAATATTTCATTGTGTTTAGTTTTAGAGTGATCTAGCTAAGGGTTGTTCTATGTTGTATATTATTCCGGGGCAGAAATTCATTATAGGTACCCAACATTACCTTCCCACCGGACACTACGTAGAGGTAAAATTTCTGCTGACGAGCCAGTTTTTTTGTTGTTGGAAACCGGCGTATAAGGTTACTTCCGACACAGCGTCTAGTGCCAAAATCTACACAACCTGCGTGTATGAAATCATGCTTCTGCCTCTGGTCCTGGTATGTAGGCCTACGTAACCCAGATCTTAAATTTATGCTGCTCTCTTACTTTTTGTTAACTGTTTCCAAACCAAAGTTCATTCTCTTATCTATGAGGGCCTGCTGAAATATAATGCTTCCTAATTTTCTATGTGTAAACTCTTCAGGCTTCGTAAATAAAAGAAATGTTATTAACTTTCTATGCCACTGTTCTTCATCTCTACCTATCTGCAACCCTCTCCAGCTAGAGTGTCCAAACTGTAGCGCGTAACATGGCAAGGTGTAACGCTACTATGACGGTACCCTCTCCTTCAGTATGTCAGTGCCAGACCATACATGATGGTTTCGACATCTGGAACTATCCGACGGCTTGAGTATACCGTCCTCGATTATTCTCCACACGGTTCCAAATTGGCTCCATCCGATTTTCATCTGTTTCCAAAACGTAAAGAATACCCTCGAGGACTTCACTGTGATATTGATTAAGCGGTGCAAGCAGAGGTGAGGTTGTGCCTCGTCAACAAAGTCAAACATCCTACAGTGACAGTCTCAACAAACTTGTCTCTCGTTAGGAAAAATGTGTTTGTCTCTTGTATGACTATGTTGGGAAATGCATATGTAGACGTGAAGAATAAAATTGTAGATTGAAAATAACATTTGTTTATTTATGAAACTTATAGAGTTTTCACATTAAAATTTGGAGGTATTACTTTTCAGCACGGTGTCGTAAATATTTGTCATTTGCTCTAAATTGCAAAGCTTTCATGTCATTTAGAGAAGATGTTGCAACAGTTTAAAATATAGTACATAAAAGTGTAAAACAGCTGCTTACTAAGGTTTTGCCTTTAATATTACTGTAGTTGTCTGCAACGCTGTTACCATACAATCTCACAAGTGGACAGTGTGACGAAAATAGTTGTAAATCTCTCATTAATTCTCCTGAAAGTGTTGCCTGTATCGACTGAAATTACAAGGGTGATGTGAAAATGCAATAATTTGGGCATTAACGGCATCATTAATAGCAAATATATAATTTGATTATTACAGATTGTGACCCCACTGCAACAGAACTTCAAGATTGGTAAGAATCGTTCATGTAGTGCTTTTTTCAATGTTCTTAGTGAAAATTTTAGTGGAATAAAACCTAAATACACTAACGATAAAAACATTCGCAATACCAAGGAGGAGTTGCGCAACATAAACGAAAGTTGGTAGACGTGTTTCTACATCTGAAAGATGAGGCGTAATAAAAGTTCACACCAGTCACATAAGAGTGGCGCTAGTAGTGGCACTATCAGGACACAAATCAGGTTTGCTTTAAATACACGCTGTAACGGCTGTGAGCGTTAGCTACCTTTCAGATTGGACGTGGAGAGTTCATATTAGTCAAAAATACCTTCACGGCGACAAAGACGCTATTATCAAAACCTCACATATTTTGAACGACGTCCTGTTATGGGGCTACGAAAATCTATGTGTTCCTTCTGCGGCACAGCAGAAAAACGTGGCAGCAAAGTAGCCACTGCTCCTGATTTCTGTGGTCACACGAATGTGCGGTCGGAAGAAGACAGGGCTCCTGACGGCCATGTGGCACTACCAAGACATATGACCGTCGTGTTCGGCGTACGGCTCTGGCCCATCGTACTGCGTCTGCAGTAGTTATTCGAGTAGCAAATGGCTCTGAGCACTATGGGACTTTACATCTAAGGACATCACTCCCCTAGAACTCAGAACTACTTAAACCTAACTAACCTAAGGACATCACACAAATCCATGCCCGAGGCAGGATTCGAGCCTGCGAACGTAGTGGTCGCGTGGTTCCAGACTGAAGCGCCTAGAAGCGCTCGGCCACAGCCGCCGGCTATTCGAGTAGCAATTGGCACCGCATGACATATCGAACCTGTTACAAATACGTTACTTTAAGGACAGCTGGGAGCCAGTCGCCCCATAGTGTGCGTTCCACTAACACCAAACAATCACCATTTGCGATGTGTATGGTGTCAAGCGAGAGCTCACTGGAGGCCAGGTTTTCTGATGAAAGTTGGTTCTGCTTTGGTGACAGTGACAGCCGTGTGATGGTTAGAAGGAAGCCAGTTGACGGCCTGCAACCAACATTCCTGCGTGCTAGACACATAAAACCTGCGCCTGGAGCTATGATCTGGAATTCGATTTCATATGACTGCAGAAGGACTCTCTTGGTTATCCCACGCACTCTGACTGAAAATTTGTACGTCAGTCTCGTAATTCGACCTGTTGCGCTGCCATTCACGTACAGCATTCCAGGGAGCGTTTGCCAACGGAATATCGCTCTCCCACATGTTGTAACCCAACATGCTCCACAATGTGTCAACATGTTGCCTTGGCCTGCTCGACTACTAGATCTCTATCCAATGGAGCACATGAGGGACATTACTGGATCACAATTCGAGCGTCATCCACAAACAGCATTCATTGTCCCTGTATCGACCGCCCAAATGCAACAGGCATGAAACTTCCTCTATTCCACAAACTGACATCCCACCTATACAACACATTGCATACACGTTTGCATTCTTACATTCAACATTCTGTCGGTTATAGATGTTATTAATGCATCAGCATTTCACATTTGCAATGACTGATCTCGAGCTTAAATTAACCTATGATCCTGCAAAGTTAATCACTTAACTATGTTGCCTAGAAAAATGTATTCCCGAAATTTCATTTCTTTACATTAATTATTTTTTGGTGCTGCGATTTTTTTTTCCTGCATAATACATTAACTTTACAGTCTTCCTTTCTTTGGAAAAAGCGCAAGACTTCTGTGTAGTACTCTCGCTATATCATATTCAGACTGTTGCTATTAACTGGCACATCTCTTCCCATTGCTGTCAACAAGAGTAGATGATCAAAAGTGTCTTTTTAAATGTCTGATGTGTTGATAATGGTACACAATGATGGAACGATCAAAATGTTTTGAAATCTATCAGTAACCAGAATGCCTATGGTTGTACATCAGTCTTAGCTGACATTAAATTTCTAGTTCCACAGCAGCTACTGAATCAGTGCTGTTGAGTCTCTACTACCACAGTCTCGTTGGACATGTTCAGTCCAGGTCATGGAATCACGGCACAGTGAGGTAGCCTGAACCTTGATTTAACCAACGTAAGACGATAGTCTCCACTTCAGCACCCAAAGCCCTCCACGAGAAAAGTCAGTGTGGGTTTCGAACAGTGTGTCCCGCCGGCGTAATACTGTGAGATACATGGAGCGGGTATATAGACTGAGAATTGTACGTATCTCTATTATTCCATGAGCCAAAGATCTAATGATCACGAGGATATCTGCTGAGACGAAACGGTCAGGTGCTGGCAGCAATATGGACTCCTCCCGCATCGTATTTGTGAAAGGCTATCCCTAACGAGAGAGACTCTGTCTAGCTGAACATTTATATCCGTTGCTGCTCGTGGGAACACCCTGGAATCCAATTCTGAACATAAAAACACTTCCAGTGGGAAGGTTGTACCATCTGGGAGTAATGGTTGGGTGAGGTTATCGGTCCCATCGAATTAAGGAAGGTTGGGGGAGGATATCGGCAGTTCCCTTTCAAAGGAACCATCCCGGCAATGACCTGAAGCGATTTAGGAAAATCAAGGAGAAGCTAAATCAGGTTGGCTGGACAAGGATTTAAACCATCGTCCTCCCAAATGCGAGTCCAGTGTGCTAACCACTGCGCCATGTCGCTCGGTCTGGGGGTAACATTGCAGACCTCATAAAAAGGGCTTCAGATAGCATAGCACGAGCTTCAGTTCAGAAAAGAACACCGATGTGTCACAAAATGCTTAATGTGTCTCTAAGTGTATTCATCATTCTTAAGAGCCACTTTTGAAAACGTATACGTTTCTTTAAAGGTAAAGGTTTACATGTATTGCAGGTAGACGTGAAATTATCAAGCGCTTCAGAGATATAGTCAATTTTTTTTATATGGGATGCTATAGGTTTTTACTTATTTTATGAAAGCGGCTATCGAATCGAATCCAATGATGTGGTCAAGAAGGTGACATGAACGTCCATTTGCAGAAGGTGTTCGAAGTAATGACCATTGGTATCAATGCAGTGCTGCAATCCTCTTATCATGGATTGAGTGGTATTCCTTATCACATCGGCACATGCTCTGACAATTCTCTCTCATATCTTCAGGTGTAGTTGAAATGTCTTCATAAATAATGTTTTTTTACGAATCCCCACAATAAAATCCAGAGGCATCATGTCTGGTGAACAAGATGGCTACGACACATCTCCTCCGCGTCCAATCCAACGAATTGGGAAATCTCTCTGCAACTCATTTCTAGCCATCAGCTAAAAATGTACCGGACACCCATCGTTTTGACAGAACATTATGTTCCTTGTTCCTAAAGGTATTTCTGCCAATAACAGATCTAATGTCTCTTGCAGGAATTTGGTGTACTTCTTACCATTAAGATTTCCTTCGATGAAATAGGGGCCTATAATTCCGTCTTCCAGAATCCCACACCATACATTCACCGACCACGGTCTTTGGAGTGCAACTTGCCGCAGCCTGCATGGATTTTCAGTTGCCCAACAATGCGTGTTATCCAAATTAACATTTCCATGGTTCGTGAATGTAGCCTCGTCAATAAATTAAATTAAATTAATAAATGTGTCATCCCTCTGAACCTGAAGTTGAGCTCATCGGCCGAATTAAATGTGACGCATACAATCCGTATAAGTTAATTCTTGGTGGAGACTCATATGGTAATGATGACAATTATGGGGATGCAGAAGACGAACAACACTACTCTGGCTCATGCTAGATTCCCTTGCGATTTGACGCGAACTAATTCAGGGATCTCGAACCACAGTGGCAAGTGTACCAATTTCCGTTTCCTCGTTAGTAATTTTCCTTTGCCGGATATGTTTCCGATGGCTGAAGATTTAGTTGTTCTCAATTTACCACACTCGTATTTAAAAGTGCGAATTGTAGTGTGAGTGCGTTGAGGATATCTTTCAGTGTATAAGTCTCTAGCTTTCACTGAATTTCGTTGGCATTCTACGTAAATGAAAAGCATATCGACTTCTTCTTCGAAGCAATACATCATTCACAATCACTTGATTTGACGATACTAGTCTTACCGTTCCTATTAGTGTTGTATTGCGAAATCGTCGAATGGTGTTTACATGTCAATGGCACGTTAGATGGATACGCCGTATTCGACGAATATTTACTATTTGCACGATATACGAGAGAGAACTGACAGAGCATGTGCTTCGATAAGTGCCGTAGTGATAAGGAATATCAGTCAATCCATGACAAGAAGATTGCAGCACTGCACTGACACCAACGGTCATTATTTCGAACATCTTCTGTAAATGGACGGTCATGCAACCTTTTTAAGCTTCGTTGGCCTTCAAAGACCTTACTGTTACACATAACTGGATTCGTCTCGATAGCCGCACTTCCCCACATCGCATATATCTGAATGGATCTCTCCGCATGCCATTATCACGTTTTCGGTCCCCGAAGAAAGACATTGAGGGGTCGACGATTCCTGTCGGACGAGGATGTGCAGCAGGTAGTTACATACGTCTTCGTACAGCAGGACACTGTGTTTTACCAAACGGGTATCTTCAACCTGGAGCGTCAATGGGATGATTACGTTAATGGCCACGTTGATTTTGCCTTGTTAACATAATGATACTGGACTCTACGGCCTTCGAACGAATACTTTTTGATCAGTCCTTACATCTGAATGGTCTGTGCTAAGCGGGATGACCTATGCGGGGAGAGAACTACAGGAGGAGAACGATCTTCGTAGATGATATACACAACTACTCGCCTCTCCCTGGAACACCAGCTCACAATCTGCTGTCTTAGCAGTTAATGTGCTGCATAGAGCTACCTTCCACTGTCAGACCCATTTCCCCCTTCCTCCCCCCATCCCCACAGACACACACCAACCTCCAGGAGCGAGATCCTCCATCTCTCACACTGTCACTAACCAAATCACAATGCTCCACCGCTATTTTCTCCTCTGTATGGATTTTAATGTACACTGTGTATTATGGAACCCTGTTACGACCTGCTCTCAAGTTGTTTATGGTGGAAGATTTGTGTTTAATATAGGACAGAGTATGCACATCACTACTGACACGCGGATGTTCATCGCAATAGAATTTTCGATTCTCCAAGTTGCAAGTGGAGACTGTCAGTTCAGAAGCTCATAGGAATTCTAGTTGTGAAGCATAATGTCGTATAATATAAGACGGTTAGAAGACATTGTCACACGAATTTCTGAACTCTAAAGTCGTTCCAATAAACAGCTGATTGTATGGGAGCTCATCAGAAGCGTTTCAAACAAAAGTGCTAGGTGTCCATTACTGATGTAATGAGGAGAGAGTTCCTCCAGACCAACGATGGAGATATTGCCAGAACTGGCAGAGCATTTCCCCCGCGTAACAGCTACCTGGAACCAGTATGCAGCTTACCACGAACGTTAAGGGATCGTTGGAAAGGGTAATTTTCTCTTCAGTTCTACCACAGATGAAGACAACGACCGCCTTTTCTCGATGTGGGAGCTGGAGTTCTCATCGTGTGGGGCACATAATAAATGACAAGTTCACGAGATGGTTCCTTTCAGCATGTGAAAAAACATTAGTCTGCAATCCTTGCAGAAGTGACGAATTTAATTTTTAAAACGAGACAAAAACTCTTGGAAATAGTGTGTTTTAATAACTCTCTTGAATCCAGAAAAGAGTTGTACATACTACAATAATTATCTTGGTGTTGATCTCACAAGCTATAAAAGAAGGACCTTCAAACGTGTGATTCACTTCCAACTCGTATGGATCTTAGTCTCCAGATTGTTTCTTATTCACTTTCAACGTGGGTTCATGAGCTGCCACTCTACAGTTGCCTCCAACCATACTGGATGGAAGGCTTAATAGATATGATCAGCAATTTTGAAAGGCACACGATTGTACTTCGAGGCATAATATATAGTGGACCCACTTCAAATGTATGGCAATATAGGACGTCTTGCAGTTTTGTTATTCTCTTTCCTACCTCCGCATCGCAAAATATATAGTCTCTGACGTCATTTGAGATAGTTTCATACGAGAGAACGGTGTCACTGATGAGAGTGACTGTGGCCACTTTTTCTTTATGACTGTTAATAGCATTGTTTCCATGGGGAAGACACCTTACAGTTTTCCTTATTCATGGACGATTGTCCAATAATCAGTTTTTCTTCCAGTCTCCCGGAAGTGAGACTGCAGTGTAAACTGTCTAGAAATCGATGGAATGGTCGGAAAATACTGATTTAAAATTTTCTATTGAATGTTCATGTATGTGTACTTTTTAACATTTCAAGTCACGGTTTTACTCTTCCAGAATAGTAAATAGGGTACACAATTTTAAATTTTAGCAATTCGATAAGATTCTGAGGCCACATACTGAATGAAAAATGACTTTGTTGGTTGTCACACCAGTGGGAACATAAAGAACAGTCGTAGAAAACCTACTTCCAATCCCTGTCACTCGTAAACCTTACCATTGCTCGCCTACCCAATGGAGCAACTTGTTCATGGCCATTTGCTAGAAACGAAGCCCTTACTCTAGTGTACACTGAAAAGTTTAAATTAGACTTGTCCATGGCTGCTCAGCCGTCTACCCAGACCATGAATACAGGATTTCCATACCAAACCAAATCTGATGCTACAGTCCAGATGTGTATGCGATCCTGAACGCACTAAATAGATCATGTGTGGCACAAATGGCTCAAATGGCTCTGAGCACTATGGGACTCAACTGTCGTGGTCATAAGTCCCCTAGAACTTAGAAATACTTAAACCTAACTAACCTAAGGACAGCACACAACACCCAGCCATCACGAGGCAGAGAAAATCCCTGACCCCGCCGGGAATCGAACCCGGGAACCCGGGCGTGGGAAGCGAGAACGCTACCGCACGACCACGAGATGCGGGCTGTGTGGCACAGGAAACAGTTTTCTCGTATTCTTCGACTCTCATAGGAAACTTCAACTGGTTTCACAGATGTATCCTACAGAAAAAATGATTTCAGATGGTTCAAAAGCCTCTCATGCAATTATATAATCCGAGAAAGGAAATAGCATTCGTCTAAAAATCAGAATCCATGGAAGTGAGGAAACTGCCGTAACAGCCTAGGAAGATGAACACGGGTATACTGCAGAACAATGTGCTGTCCCCTTCGAGTCATTACCTCGATTTTAAGACAGAAACTCATTAGCAGTAAGGGAGAAGAGTGGCTCATAATGTCGGGAAAAGTGACAGTGACAGAAATTGTCCAATAACGTCGATCCCACTTCTGGTTAGGAAGACAGAAGGAAGTGGTACTGAATCTCTCTGTATAGGAGCCAGCTATTCATGCGCTCCGAAGTATTTGCCTGGCAGTTTTCTACTCCAGCGGAAGACCTCACTAATTTCGGGTGCTTGTGGGGTATGAATTTCAGTGTGCCACATCTTAACCCTTAACGTCCCAGCTGCGGTCTCACAGACCACTAGCGTTTATTGTTACTCTCTTGTTAAAGCATAATGGTGGGTTAGGAGATTATAGCCTTGTCTAGTTGTTCTTTCCCCAAACTGCCATTGTTTCCTTTGTCAGTAGCGACTTAAATGTGACGTAAACCTACAGAGTAAAGAAAAATTGTCGCACTCGGACTTCGCAGTGCGATTCCTCACACACTAGCAGTAAAAAAATGTCTGTCACATGGCTTCATCCTGCGCATATTTCGGGCAGTAATTGGACGTTAAAAAATGGCAGTCTGGCAACACATTAATCAAGTCTACGCTAACTATCTCTGTCAGAAGGTAGCAGTAGCACTTTGCAGTTGGTACAGTGAATAGCGTTTTGCATTAACTACCAGGAGGTTGAGGGTTTGATTCTGGATCGAGACTTATTGGTTTTATTTGCTAAAAGTAGTTTGCGTGGTACAGTATCTCACGTCTTGATCGTCATTCAGTGAGTACAGCGGGCCTTTTTTAGAACGAGTACAGTAGGTCTTCCTCAAAACATTTGCAGTTACATTCTACGAACACAGAAATGGAAATACTATTGCTGTGGACGCAAATTGTTTCACACCATTGCACCTGCTAGATTCCAAACTTTTTTTGTGTATATTCTCCCCCAATGGTCCCATCGATTAATGCCAGCTATTATTCTTGTCACGTTTAGGTCCATTACATTTCGTTAGGGCTTGTGTCACCAGTAGGCCTAGCGATGTGCTTTGCAAATAATTTCGGTGGGACCATAAGGGGACAGTACACAGAAAACTGGTTTGGAATATAGAAGATGCATTGGTGTGAAATAATTTGCGTTTACGACATGCGAAAGGTTTCTTTAAAAGCTGACCAATGAAAACAATTCTATTTTCATTTCTGTTTTTTCAGTACGTAACTGCAACAGTTCTGCAGAAGACCCACTATACTCACTCTATGGCGATGAAGACACCAGATACCGTACCACGATAACTACTATTATCAAATAAAAACAATAAACCTCGACTCAGAAACGAACCCTCGTCCTCCTGCAAGCTAATCCAAAACGCTCTCCACTGCACCAACTGCACAGCGCTGCTACCACATTCTGACAGAGGTAGTTACCGAATACGTGATTGCATTGTTGCCAGATTGACAGTCTTTAACGTCCATTTACTGCCCGAAATATGCGCAGGACTAAATTTTGTGGGAGATATTTTTGTATTCCCATTATGTGAGGAATCGTGCTGCGAAGTCCGAGTGCGCGAATTTTTCTTCGCCCTGTCTACTATTACTGCGAGTGGTCTCTGAGATAGCACATGGGACTTTGCATGATATATTCAGGTGCCGGGTTTTCGTGTACAGTTCATGGTTAACGGACCCTTACTTTGAGGATACTGTTCTAAAATGAGCACAGTTTCGGAAGTGATGTTGGATCAGACAGTGACAACGAAAATGACAGTGAACCCAATACAGTTTAGGAACAGTGCAAAACGGAAGACGAATTAATTATGCCACTTGGGAATTCCTTGAATGAAACAAGTGATCAAAGTGATGGAAGCAGAAGTATGAAGGCTGAATCTTTAGCTATAGGTTCTGCTAGCAGTACATTAGCTCCAAAGAAATATCGCTGCTCGTCGAAGCCTCTTCAAACGATGGCCAATGATACTATTTTCTCTCATGTTGGACATAAGTGGGGAGACTGCGTTTTTGCAATTCCGACATGGACACTTAATTTTTGAAGAAGCTTGTAAATTCGTTGGTGGTACCACAGATAAAAAGCAAGTCAAGAAGTATCACATACCTCCTGAACTTCGTGAATCAAAAAAATGGTTCAAAATGGCTCTGAGCACTATGGGACTCAACTGCTGTGGTCATAAGTCCCCTAGAACTTAGAACTACTTAAACCTAACTAACCTAAGGACAGCACACAACACCCAGCCATCACGAGGCAGAGAAAATCCCTCACCCCGCCGGGAATCGAACCCGGGAACCCGGGCGTGGGAAGCGAGAACGCTACCGCACGACCACGAGATGCGGGCTTCGTGCAACCTCCACCGTCTTTTGGGCGTAGTAGAATCAAGAGTCGACGTCTTTAGACAACGACTGGAAAAACGCAAACATGCTCCACCTGTGACCAAAAACAGAAGAGGAAGAAGTCTTACATTTGCCATTGGTGCAAGTAGCAAGAAGCCAGTCTGACATGAAATCTCCAGAAAAATTTCTAGCAGGTGCAAAGAAAACCTCTGAGAAGGAAAGTAAACACTAAAAAGAGCTCGCGTAATTTTCATATTTTTAAAGTTTTCGGAGAGATTTTTATGTTTTTATTATCACATGTATAATAAAGAATAAAAGTATATCAAAAAGTAAAATTTGGAGTGCATTGTGTTTACGTTTTATTAACATTAACGTTACCATGTAATATTGTGTCCTTTTGTGTAATTTTCTGTTTAAATGATTATTTTTTATAAAAATTACCTTTAAAATTTTTTGAACATATATTTTTGTGTAGTATGAAAGTAACCTGGTACATAAAATCTGAACTGTTCCCCTGAAATTTCTGAATCCAATTTTTATGCTGTTTTAAATATTGTGCTCACTCAGAACGCACATGAGACAGTGTGTGACCAAAAAATGACCTGAAGAACTAAGGGTTAAGTGAGTATATCCATATTATGAGGACTTTGCAGAACTAAATTTAAGATGGGACCTATACTCCGTATTACCAGAAAAGTGGTTCAGTGCAGTACAGGCTCTAAAATTGTGTACGTTCTCCAGAATGAAACCTAAGCTACTAGGATGAAGATTTCAGTGTACTGCAAAGTGGCTGGCTTATCCTTTATTAGTGTAGTAACCCCCCAGCCGCTTGTAACTGTAGTAGTATTTTAATAACTTTTTCTCTGAGTTCTTTCTGTAAATTCTAGGCATTTCTATTTACGAACTGATATACCACATATTTCATCCTTTATTTGCATATGTTTTAATATTTTAGGCGTTTTAACGACATTTATCTCTGTCGTGTACTGCTGGCTGTTTAGTCGAGATTTCATTTACAATATTATGCGTGACATTTCGATCGATTTCCAGCCCAGTAGCTTCGAAAGACGTCTCTTGGGGCCCCCTTTTAGAGAATTATCACTACTAATGTTTATCGTGGCTTTATGTAGCTCAGAATATTATTTTTCTCCTACTTGCTTATCGTATGATATTGCCTGGGAGGAGAATTGTGTAGGGAATTATCTTTATTGATTTGATTTCCCTTTTTAAATGATGACTAACTGACAACCTCAGCTGCCGACAGGTGTTGTTGTTATACCTCGATGTGGACAGCTGAAAATGTGTGCCCCGACCGGAACCCGAACCCGGGATATCCTGCTTACATGGCAGACGCTCTATCCATCTGAGCCACCGAGGACACAGATGAATAGCGCGACTGCAGGGACTTATCCCTTGCACGCTTCCCGTGAGACTCACATTCCCAACTGTCCACATTTCTACATACGTATTGTACCTTATAGACATTTGTCCACCCACTCTTTACTCGCGCACGCTTTGGCTAATCATACTGATTCGATTTACAGCGACCACGAAAGCCACGGGCAAATTTTACCGGTAGGTGGTGTTGCTCCGAGGCATCGATTTTGACCATGATCCCTCAGGCCGACATTGTCCAAACGCTAATAATTTCTTCAGAACATACTAATCTATATGTCCTTTGAATATAAACGTCTTATGTCCAGTAGTTCAAGGTTTTCTGCTTTTTTTCTGAACATTTGTGTAAAAATATATACTACAGCCTGTCCAAAATTATGTTAGGACTGACAGGGAGGACAGAAGCGGTATGGAGGCGGGGAGATTGTGGGAGAAGCCCACATGTCAGGTCTATGCCACTTACCGCCAATCCCACGCTACCTGCAGCTGCAGCAAATCCCTGAATTTGCCAAACCATTACATTTCACCACTAAACTTCTCACGTGCCGTGGGCTTCAGTTGCAGCCAGCTTGCTGTCCTGTGTGTGACTTTGCACTCTGTGACTTTCTACAGGTGTTGGAGTTATTATTTTACTTGTTGTTACTGTTATTCGTTGTTACCATTATTCGTTGTTACCATTATTCGTTGTTATCGTTATTTTTTGTTACAGTTATTCGTTGTTACTGTTATTCGTTATTACTATTATTCGTTATTTCTGTTTTTGCTTGTTCCTGTTATTGATTGTTATTGATATTCGCTGTTCCCATTATTTGTTGTATGGTACGGGTTTCAGTGCGAAGTTCGTCGAAATTTATAAGTGGGAAAATTTGACGACGTCCTCTTGGCCACGGGATTGTCATTCGAGGACACTCATGAGATTCAGTTTGCACGTTACGTGCTCACTTTGAGAATGAAAAACTTAATGGCGGCCCGGTGCTCTCCGTTACCAAAGTGATCGACGGAAATGCTGCAGCTTAGAATACAAACAAAAGGACTGCTGTGAAAACAGGAAATGAAATGTTCGACAAATAAAAGGAAATTGAGAACCATCAGAACTTATCACCCCCGTGAAAAAACGTCGTATGGATAAGCGAATTATCAATATCGGTTCGTTTCCAGAGAATGCGGTTCGTCGTAGTGTTTGTGATTATTTACGCAGGAATGAACATGCGATGCTCAGAAAGTTACTAGTAAAACTTAAAAAGTCAGGATTTTTTATAAGCAGTCACACATTCTTGTCCACAGTTTTCCACAACCTTGTATTTCACTATAGACATTTCTGTCGCCGTAACCTGTTGATGAAGAGGGACGATGTAGCTGCATGACGATACCGGTTTTTAATGGCCATCCGTAGCGTAAATTTCGATGAACTGATGAGGCTTGACGAAAAGTGGGTAAATTCTGGTCATGTTTTCAAGCAGTGCTGGACAGATGACGCAGCTAAAGGAACACTGGAAATGTTTCCTGGCAAGCGTGACTTATTATTCTTCATGCAGGCACCTTCCAACATTTTCTCCCAGAGAGTCTCCAGCTTTTTAAATCAAATGAAACAAGAGAGCATCACGAAGAAATGAACAACGTTACATTTACAAAGCTGTTCGAAGAGTCACTAACACCAAATGTTGGAAAACGGTCAACAGTTGTTCTAGACAACGCACGCTACCATTCAGTGCACCTACCATGGCAAACCGACAGGACGAAATGATTGATTTTCTTCAGAGTCAAGAAGTCAGTTTAAGTAATGACTTTAAAAACGCGGCGCTTACGTAAAAATATCTCCCCACAGTTCCTACTATACGAAATCGACGAATTTTCAAAGAGACGTGGGCATACAGTCGTCAGGCTCACACATTACCACAAGCATTCGATACCAATAGAGTTAATAAGGTCCCAGTTTAAAGCATACTTTTCCAGGAATAATAACAATTTTACCCTCTTTGCAGTCAAAGCACTCACAAGAGAAGCTGTCAGGAACGACACCGCTGAAAACTGGAAGAAAGCCGCCAGGCATACGCACAGCACCATGAAAGACTATGGCAGCATGAAGTTCTTTTGGGAAATTAAGTGGAGAAGATGATAATTTCATTAAATGACAACAGTGACAGTGACAGTGATAGTGACACTTCAAGAATACGTCATAGCGACGAGAGTGATACGAGTGGAATTTTTCCATTATTCTCGTAAAAATGGAGCACAGGTAGATCGAGCTACATTTTTAGCGTGCGCAGCTTACGTTTGGAAGTACCTACATAACAACATTATATCGTCAGAAGTTCTGAAATTTTTATAAGAAGGCCTTAATAGCAACTAATTCCATACGAAGTTCATCTCATGAAATCAGTATCTCTCAAACAAAATAATTATTACTGTTTACAAGATAACTGCTGTAATACAGAGGCGCTGTTAGTTGTGTTGCTTTTTTTCTTTCTGAACAGTAGAGGTTGACCTGTTTAAGAGATGTTATTCCACCGTAATGAAGCCGCTTATTTTTACTATTTGTTGTGTTGGAATTAAGTAGGAGCATCAGAAAAATTTATAACAGTTTCATTACTGACCTACAGCAATCTATATCTCATGCTGAAACTACTCGAAAGAGCGAGCAAACCATTGTGCGTAATATTTAATTAAAATTATATTACATTAAATATCTCCAAAAATATGAAAATATGGTGTATTCTTAAGATTCCATTCCCATAATGTATTCACATAACTTCATTAATAAAAATCTTTCCAGCATGTTGAATATTCGGTAAGGTTGTGAAAAAATGTAATTTCGTGGACTGATCTTATATCGTCTTAATAATTTGTTTCCACAGATAAACGTACTGTAACTCTTCCAGAACACGTTGATGCCATTTCCACATTTACAAAATGAACAGTTTGCCTTTTTGCGTGAGTCCAATGAAATGTAATATTACGCGTTAGCTCCGTGCAGGACGTGGCAACTCTGTTCCGTTTCTCCATATGTCACTTCCTGCAAAAGTGTCAAAGCGAAAGTAACTTTGGACAGACTATAGCTGAGTACCTGGCATAGCTAGAGTGTGTATTTACTCCAGTCCTTTATTATTCCATCTCCTCCTTGCAGCACTCTCTTTCTCTCTCTTCTTCTGTCTCTCGGTCCATGTGCTCGTGTGCCCTCTTTCAGTCCATTTGCTCCTCCCCTGTCTGTCCATCTGCTTCCTTCCTTCTGTCCATTTCATCCGAACACTCTTACCTCCTCCTTCACCTCTACCTCCTCCTTACCCCATGAATGTTGATCTCCCTCTCCTCCATCTCTCTGTCCACCTCCTTCTTCTCCTCTTACTCTTCATCTCTTCATCTCCTTCTCCCTGTCAGTCTCCTCCTATTCTCTCTGTCTGTCTCCTCCTTCCTCCTCTCTTTGTCTATCTGTTCCAATCTCGTCTCTCTGACCATCTCCTCCTATTATCTCTCTGTGTTCATCTCTGCTTTTTTCCTTCCTCTTTCCATCACTTCTCCACCCCGTCTACCTATCCCTCTACTCCTCTTCCTTTTCTCTGTTCATATGCTCTTTCTCCTCCTCTCTATTTCCATGTCCTCTACCCCATCTGTCTTTTATATCCTCTATCCGCTGCGTAATTCCTGCAAAGGTGACTAGTAGAGGAAAATAAATCAAGGCAGTGTTTGATGTTACATTAAAGACGACTTCCATCAGTTGTCACTTCAATGAAGCATTTCTTACACATGCATGATTTTGTAACAATTCCTGTAGCACAGTTATTGTACGAAATTTTTGAACAATTTTTATTGTAGTAACAATGAAACACTTCCTTCTTTATCCACTATAGTCATGACGATAAAGGAAAGCATCTTTGGAATCAGGAGAACAGACACTTTCATAACGCCAGGGACAGCTGATGAAAGAAAAATTAATGATTTCAGACATGTCACAGTAATGATTAGATTTCTTTAGACAGAAGTGCTGTTGGGTAAGAAATGGTCCTGGCTGTTGCTCTGCTTATTGTGATGCATATCGAGCATATTTGAAGAAATTCGTAAAACGTGCCGAAGGAAACTGATAATGCAAAACTGACTGAAATATCCAATGCGGTTCTCCTGATGAATCTCAAATGACACGGAGCAATCGGAAATTATATTGTCCGACAGTTTCCTTTACAATACCTTCCATAGTCAAAAAAATTCGTTACCAGGGGTCATATTGGTTGTTCTGGGTGAAACCTGAGTTACATAAACAGTCTTTTTGTTGTCATCTGAAAGACATAGTTAGCGTTATGTAGACGCCAAGAGCCCAACAAAAGCAACGAATTAATTTCTGCAACTGGTTAGAAACCGTTTAGAAAGAAATGATAAAAATCATTCTTTCCTGCTTTTCCGGATTTTTGTAGGTCGACGAAAAAATTTTTACCACTAAAGAGTCCTTTTTTTATTTTTGATCCTAATACGCATTGAGGTCCCTGAAGGCAGATATAAAGCTGTGGAAACAGTAATCCTTTCATACTTATTACTGTCGTTGTTGTATATTAATGTTCCACGGTGTTAACCGATTAAATAACAGACTCTTCCTATTCGCCTGGAAACAATAAAGTGGGGTTCTATCGTAGGTCTTTCACAAAACCTGATTGATTGGCGTTACACAAAGCAGACGTGGGGATAACAGAAAGCTTCATCGTCATGTCGGTCACGAATTAATGGTATCTGCACACACTTTAACTAGAAGTGAATTTTGTTGTTTTGTAACTACATATACATGATTTCTTGAATCTGCTTAACCAGGTCGAAGAAGACTTGAAATCAGCAGTGTCTATCTGAAATGCGATTCTGAGGGGTAAGTCTCCTGGATCTCCAACGGTAACGGTGCCCTGTCTCTCACAAACAGCTCTCATATCTCAAGAAAACTCCTCTACAGAACTACTGTTCACATTATTTATTCAAGTTTAGGGGTTTATGTTGGTTAGTAATGGTGGTATCTGCACTTTGTGGCCACCCTGTACAGTAAATCTTTCGGATAGCTTTCTTCCAGTTTTTTATGTTTCATTTTCGCACGTATTTATCACTTCGTGTAAGTCTTTTTCTATTTATACTATTCTTGGTCAGATTTTACGAAAGAAAACTGGGTTTTGACGTTTGCACATTTCCACATTAATCGTTAACCACAATGAATATTAATTAAGTTTTGTTTCCATTGTTAACACTTACGCTACCGCAAAAGCAACTGGTAATTACGAGGTGCATTCAAGTTCTAAGGCCTCCGATTTTTTTTCTAATTAACTACTCACCCGAAATCGATGAACCTGGCGTTACTTCTCAACGTAATCGCCCTGCAGACGTACACATTTTTCACAACGCTGACGCCATGATTCCATGGCAGCGACGAAGGCTTCTTTAGGAGCCTGTTTTGACCACTGGAAAATCGCTGAGGCAATAGCAACACGGCTGGTGAATGTGCGGCCACGGAGAGTGTCTTTCATTGTTGGAAAAAGCCAAAAGTCACTAGGAGCCAGGTCAGGTAAGTAGGGAGCATGAGGAATCACTTCAAAGTTGTTATCTCGAAGAAACTGTTGCGTAACGTTAGCTCGATGTGCGGGTGCGTTGTCTTGGTAAAACAGCACATGTGCAGCCTTTCCCAGACGTTTTTGTTGCAGTGCAGGAAGGAAATTGTTCTTCAAAACATTTTCGTAGGATGCACCTGTTACCGTAGTGCCCTTTGGAACGCTATGGGTAAGGATTACGCCCTCGCTGTCCCAGAACATGGGCAGCATCATTTTTTCAGCACTGGCGGTTACCCGAAATTTTTTTGGTGGCGGTGAATCTGTGTGCTTCCATTGAGCTGACTGGCGCTTTGTTTCTGGATTGAAAAATGGCATCCACGTCTCATCCATTGTCACAACCGACGAAAAGAAAGTCCCCTTCATGCTGTCGTTGCGCGTCAACATTGCTTGGCAACATGCCACACGGGCAGCCATGTGGTCGTCCGTCAGCATTCGTGGCACCCACCTATATGACACTTCTCGCATTTTCAGGTCGTCATGCAGGACTCTGTGCACAGAACCCACAGAAATGCCAACTCTGGAGGCGATCTGTTCAACAGTCATTCGGCGATCCCCCAAAACAATTATCTCCACTTTCTCGATCATGTCGTCAGACCGGCTTGTGCGAGTCCGAGGTTGTTTCGGTCTTTCGTCACACGATTTTCTGCCTTCATTAAACTGTCGCACCCACGAACGCACTTTCGACACATCCGTAACTCCATCACCACATGTCTCCTTCGACTGTCGATGAATTTCAATTGGTTTCACACCACGAAAATTCAGAAAACGAATGATTGCACGCTGTTCAAGTAAGGAAAACGTCGTCATTTTAAGTATTTAAAGCAGTTCTCATTCTCGCCGCTGGCGGTAAGATTCCATCTGCCGTACGGGGCTGCCATCTCTGGGACGTATTGACAATGAACGCAGCCTCATTTTAAAACAATGCGCATGTTTCTATCTCTTTCCAGTCCGGAGAAAAAAATCGGAGGCCTTATAACTTGAATGCACCTCGTATTATGGATATTAAATGAGTTTCAAATTAGAGTTAACAGAAGCTGCGGAAAATTTTTTTCATAGAAATTACCAACGGTACATGAAATTGACTCTATAAATTACGATTGCGATGAGTCGTCTCATCTGTTATTCGATGCGCCGTCCACCAAGGATTTGCAGCTCCCATGTTGCGCATGCGGAGTCCGCTACAGCTACGATAGGGCTGTACTGTTCTCCAGCTGCTTGTTGAGCTATGAATTTGGCAATTTTAACATTTATTTTAACATACCTGAGGTGCGTATTAGCAGTTCAAATTTTAGTAGGGTCTTTCTTTCGGTGAATTCCTCCTGTAAAAAGAATTTTGGGCGGGTGTTCCTGTCGGTGTATTCTTCCTGACTATTAACTTGTCAGTAGAACTTACCTACAGAGAGGCATTGTTTGCTCTTAAAAAGTAGCACAGTAGCTTTATAAAGTCTGTTAGACATCGCAAAAGGTGTATCACGTCTTTTCAATTGTAATAAAGCTCAGAAATAATCAGAATCTAAGAATCGATAGCGTCAATTCGCCAAGTTAAATCTATTTTAAAGAAAACCGAGCATGTTTTAGTCTTCTCCGGTGCAGCGATCTGTGTTATTACGTGTACTCGCTGCTTGGACTGCAACTAGACTGTCTGGCTGGAGTCGAGGTACAAATTACTGGTGTTTGACTGATCTTCTTTTGGCTATTTCGTACATTGTGCTTGGACTGTGACTTACCGTTCCACTTTGCACTATTTCTGTGTTAAAGTTGTTGTCCAGTAAACGCTGTTCCTGCAACAGAACCCCTGCCTATCCAGAAACTCCAACACCGAACGCAGCGGCATTTTCTGTAATCCATTCCCAACCGTCCAGCTTTCGAGTTCGACATGCATCTCAAATGTAGGTCACGCTTTGGAACCTTAAATTGACTTATTTTTGCACATTAAATTCTTCCGAGATATGTGTGTTGCCTGCTTCTAGGAGTATGAGAATGGTGTGACGGGAAACACTTCGTACCCAAATGTCAACATTGTTGTTTTGCGTTATAAATATCGCCAAGAGTTTCTGCTCACAATAATACGAAAATACGATTGAGACATTCACCAACTAAATTAGTGATTTAATGACCAACTGTTATGCACCGTTGCCTTTCATCTCGTATTAACGAATACTATACATTAAGACCGACTAAATACAAGGTAAATGCATTAATATGCTAGCTTCTAGGAATATTACACAATCATTTAAAACTGATATTAAAATATTTCTCACTTGCCACGTTTTATTCTAGTGTAAGCTTGTAGAATGTCAGTGAAATATTTTGATGTTAGTCGAGTCAGCAGTTCCAACTTCTGTTATACAGAAGATAGACTGGAATTTTCTCCGAATACAGTGGTGACACAGTTTTGTGGATTACAGAAGTATTCTTTTCTATACGCGGCAATAATTGGAGTATAACTACTTCACTCATAAGAATAGCGTTCACCCTTTCGAAATATATGCTCATAGAATAGATTAGTCGTAAAAGATGAGTTTGCCACTTAATATAACAGAAAGAAATAAGAACTCACTTGAAGAGCTTGTTAAATTTACGAAAATATACAACTAATCTGTGACACAAATTTATGCTTTCTGTTTGATTGAACGAGTTGTCGTAATTCGAGGAAGCAGCGGCATAATGAAAAAAGTCGGAATTTATTAAAAAGACACAAGAACTTAACTTTAGAAAATGTAAATTGTTTCATCTTAGGTAATAAGTTTTACGTTCAATGAAATACTCTTCATAGCAGAATTATTAAATAATTTGAACGCGAAATCGAAAATTATGTTTTGTTACAGTTTTGACAAAGCCAAAGTATCTAAAAAAATACGTATTTATTTTGCTGAAATCAGTTTACAAGTATTAAAATTATAGCAGATCATGGATAGCACACTAATTTAGATATTCATTTTTCTGTAACACTTAGATTCTATACCAAAGTTAATTATCAAACTTCATTACAGTTTTTTTGAGAAAAATGAAAGTCGAACTAAAAAATTTGGAATCACAATCAAATTTAAATTCTTGCCAATGACCGAAAATGGATTTTAAATTTTGTGTACGTTTGTTGCGTGTAGTTGTCTGCAAATACTACTGTGACGACAGGTAGACGATGCACTTGAAAATTACTATAATTTTTATTATTGACTAAGGAATGACTGGTAACATAGGTCCATTTGAAGTCCTGTAAAATGATGCATACAATGCCTCTGAAGATCTACAAGTGACTGACTTGATAGAGGTCGGAAAATCTAACAGTTGCGATCGCAGGATCTATAGGGGTGGGAGGTACCCGGCCGCGATACATTACTGTGTACATCTTATAGCACTTTCTCGCGATGCTGACTGAGATGGCAGTTCCTGCGATCGCACCTACAAAAATACCCACTGACTGGAGTACTTTCATGTTCAGGTCGTGAATCTCCTGTTCTAGTTGATCGAGGTCCATTGTTCCTTCCGTTGTAGTCCCGTTGATGTCCGGTTCTTCCACTGTTACGTTGATTGAATTACCCTCGTTCAGGCCCGTGGGCATGTCATCGATGAGATCACCACTTTCTTTCAAGGACACGTCATCGCTGTTTGGCTGCGTAGAATTTTCTGGCGACAGGTCGTCTCTAGCATCTTCATCATCTGCTTTTACGTTCCTGAAGAATAGAACAAAAGGAAAAACAGGGTTCATCCTTCCATATATGAATTATGCAAGTCACATCATTTTCTTATATTCTACCGCTATGAAGAAATATCGAAACGTAAGTAATGTAAAATTTAAGAGTCGAAACATAGCACCACCATGCCGCAGTGAGAGAGATAAAAGGTTGTAGGAAAACTTTCAATTTGACTCATGATTTTCTAACAAAGTCATTGCAATTGTAGAAATACAGTAGGTCGAAATGGTAAATGAACATTTCTAAAGACGTCAAAGAGGAAGTTCATGTTTTTATTTGACGCTAATAGAGAGCTGGATATGTGGTCATTAGGTTTCAGCACCAATGTGGCGGTCTTCAATCCGAGGACTGGTCTGATACAGCTCTCCATGCTGCTCTATTTTGTGCAAGTCTTTTTATTTCTGAATAACTACTGCAACACACATCCGTTTGAACTATATTCATCTCTTGGTTCCCATCCATAAATTTTATACCCCACACTTTCTTCCGATACTAAATTGAAGATTCCTTGATGTGTCAGCACGTGTCCTATCAACCAATACATTCTTTGTTTCATGTTGCGCTACGAATTCCCCCCCTCCCCCCCCCCCCCCAGTTCTATAGAGTATATCGTTCCTAACGATCTTGGTGTCATAAAGGTGTGAAAAATGTATATTTAGTATCCACTCATTAGTTCCGCGATCTACCGTATCCCTCTGTGGCACCCTATTTCAAAGGGTACTGTTGTGCTCTTGTCTCAACTGTCTATCGTTCGCGTTTTACTTCCATGCAAGGATACACTCCAGACAAATACCTTCAGGATAGAGTTCTGAAACATAAATTTATGCTCGATGTTAACAAACCTCTCTTCTTCAGACACCCTTTCCTTACCATTGACATCTACAATTTATATCCTTTCTGCTTCTGCCATCATCAGTTATTTTACTGCCCAAATAGCATCACTCATCTATCACTTCTAGTGTCTTATGTCTTAAGCATCGTCCCTGAACATTGCCTGAACTAACAATATTACTTTCCATTACCCTGGTTTTGTTGTTGTACATGATCATCTTACATCGTCCTTTCAAGGCTCATTTCCTTCCCTTTAACGGCTCTTCCAAGCCCGTTGCTGTTCCTGACGAAAAGCACAATGTTATTGGCAAACCCCAATGTCAGTGTCTTTATCTCTCCTCCCTGAACTTCAAATTCTTCTCGAAAATTTTCTTTGAATTCCTTTACTGCCTGATCTATGTGCATATTGAATAACATCTGGTAGAGGCTACAACCGGGTCTAACTTCCTCCCCAACTACTGCTTACTTTCCCTGTCCTTCGACTCCTATAACTGCCGTCTTGTTTCTGTACAAGTAGCGCCGGCCGCAGTGGCCGAGCGGTTCTCGGCGCTACAGCCTGGAACAGCGAGACCGCTGCGGTCGCAGGTTCGAATCCTGCCTCGGGCATGGATGTGTGTGACGTCCATAGGTTAGTTAGGTTTAAGTAGTTCTAAGTTCTAGGGGACTGATGACCTCAGAAGTTGAGTCCCATAGTGCTCAGAGCCATTTGAACCATTTTCTTTGTATAAGTAGCAATGGCACTTCCGCTGTCTATATTTTACCTTGCTATCTTTATAATCTAAAAGAGTGTATTCCAGTCAATACTGTCAAAAGCTTTCTGTAAGTCTAGAAATGCTATAGACGTATGTTGGCGTTTCCTTAAGCTATCTTCTAAGATAAGTCGTAGGGTTAATGTGTCCCTACCTTTTTGCGGAAATCAAACTAATCTTTCCCTTCGTCGGCTTCTAACAGTTTTTCCATTCTTCTGCAATTCGTGTCAGTATTTTCTACAATGACTTATTAAACTCACAGTTTAGTAACATTCAGATTTCCCAGCACATGTATTCTTGAAACTGGAATTATTGTATTATTCTTGAATTCCAAGGGCATTTCAACTGTCACTCAGCATCGGTACTGGTTAGTAGAGGTTTTATACTTTCCCGGTAGACGCGGATGAACACAATTTATGCAGTCAACTGATTTACAGCAAGCTTATTTTGTAGCCTGGACGACTTTTCCCAAAGAGTACTAAACGTGTTGCGTATGACTTTGCTGCTACATATGATTGTACCTGATATTGGTGCAAGTGACGAGAACATAGACGTCTTAATAGAAAAATATAGTTTTACACCTTGTCATACATGCAGTTGTTGCTCACCGCACGACCACCGCAGGACAAATTACGACCTATGTTACGCTTAGAATGCTAGACAGGTTAGTAAGAAACCTTCACGAATATAGTGAAACACGTAACTGGAGTTATGAATAGTACATAGTTGGCAGATTTGGCCTTGCCGTCTGTGATGTTCGTTTGCGAGTGCTTCGTCGACAGGCAGGAACTTGCAGGACTAACTCGGGTTATCATTTTGTGTGGAACCATAGTTCTTCAATAATGGCTGCTGCCGAAATGTTAGACACTGTAGAATATAAATGAAACAATATGCAACGCATTCCATTCCCGTTCCCACTACGACAGGACGATTTGTTCATTCTGAAGCCAATGTACTTGCAGATATTCGCCAAGATGTCCGTCAACTTCCTTTGTTTACCTCGATCATCTGACCCCTCCCACTTTACGTACACTGGCGAACCCAAATGCTATGACCACCTGCTTAATAACTTGTTGGTCCATCTTTGGAACACAATAACTCACCGATTCTGCGTATCATGGATTTGAAAGTTTGTTGGTGGGTTTGTGGATGTATGTTGCACCAATTGTCCACGCACAGCTCATGGAATTTCGTTAAACAACGGCCTCCGATTTGTGTATGCGGTGATGGCGACTGATAGGGACCCAGATGGGTTTCTTTGGATTCACATCATGCGAATTTTGTGGCCAAGACATCAACGTGAGTACCTTATCATGCTCCTCAAAGCACTGTAGCACGGGTTTGGTTTTGAGATACGGACAGTTACCCTGCTGGAAGATGACATCGCCGACGAGGAAAACATGACGCATGAAGGGGTGGAGGAGGTCAACAGCTGTCCGCGTGTCTTCGATTTCTACCTCAGGTCCCATGCGAATTCAGCAGAATGTCTTACATAGCATAATACTGTTCCTAGCAGACTGTGTCCTTGGCGCGGTGGACATTTCTAACTGCCGTTGGCGTTTATGACGGAGTTTCTGGAGACGACCATTGACCTGGGGTAGCAAAAACTTGATTCACCCGACGAGGCGACACGTTTACTTTGATCCAATTTCGAATATCCCATGGCCACTGCACTTGTAATTGAAGATGTCGTTGGGCCAACATGTGAACATGTAGGGGTGGTCCGCTGCGGTGCTCCATGTTCAACAACGTAGGATGAACGGTGTGTTCCGAAACACTTATGCATGCACCAGTACTGTGCTCTTTCGGCAGAGATGCCATGGATCACCACCTATTCTGTTATACAGAGCAGGCAAACCTCCAAATTCCACGTTCTGAGAATAGTCGTGGACATCCAACCAGTAATCGTCCAGTGGTAGTCGTTCTAACTCTTTCCATAGATGCTCAGTACAGCAGCACGTGAACATTCCACCCGCTACGCAGTTTCCGAGATTTTCGTTCACAGGCTCTGGGTAATAACAATATTACCTTTGCCAAAGTCACTAACGTCACTATATTACCTCATTTGCGTCCTGTGTCGTCGCTGGAATGATTCACCATCCGTCTTTGACCGTCCCTGATGACACAGCAAGTGCAACTGGTGTCCGGATATCGTCCCCGGATGATGTTCCGTGAGTCATCACTGGTCCCACAATGCATCCGCAATGACGTACTTCAGTACTACGCGGACGCTCAGAAACTGGTCTGTACTTTTGGGCATGCTCCACAGACAACTGTTGAAAGCAGGGACACACCGATAGAATGTGCCAAGCATGTGCAGCAATCCGCCGAGACATCCAACCACCATCCCACAGGCCTAAAATGCGACCCCGTTCAGATAGCTGAAGCTGTTCAATAAGAGTACGTACTCGACGTTGGGGCATGGTTGTGCCCTAGAATATATGTTGGAAACGCTGCTCACCTCTAAATTCTACACAGTTACTGGGTACAGAGTGGAAACAAAGAGAGCATAGACAGTGGTCTTTAACGTCATCTGCTCGCCTATAACCGTGACAAATGAATCGCTAAAACTACAAACCCTCACTGTGCACATATTATACCCGGGTGCCAATGAACACAGTCCTTGATGGTTTTACATTTCTTTCCTGCAAGGTAAATGTGATCCTAATGTTACTCAACAGGACAACAATTTCTTCCATCAACCCCAAGTAAGTAGTTTTATGATTTCCGACTGCGATACGGCATTCCCGTTACTACTGGATAAAAACGACTTTTAATGTTGGGCATTGTCTTATATTGAATTGAATAAACTGGAAGAAAATGTATCACAACAACCGAATACTCACTTTCCTTCTACACCGGTCGTTTCAACTCCAGAGGTCGAATGTGCCGTGACAGATCCACTGTTTATGACTGCTGTCGCCAGTACTGGAAAAGAAAATACCTCGTAATATCTTCGACTTAGGGCTTGCCGTCTACATATGCTAGTGTACGAAATGGCCCGTTGCTTTAGACAATCACAAAGGATGTCATTAGAAAATACTGACACACTGAATATTTTACGTATCTCTGTTGAATCATCACCAACTTTAAAAGATAAAAAAATTACTTTCAGAATCATTTAACACAAATTTTCTCTCACGCATTTCAACCGTAAATATAAAAAATAACGAAGCAATGTTTATCTACAATTTGTTTAATAGGTGACTCATTATAAAAGCAGTGAGGAAGGTTTGGATTCCAGGTCCAGTTAATGAAAGCTGTTTATACATTATTTTTGTTATAAAATTCAGTTAATTAGGATGTAAGATTCAAAATTTCACTTGATATATCTCCATTCATTTTAAACGCACAGAATGTGCTTCAGGTTTATTGCGGCGAATATGTACTGATAATGTTAGTAAAATTTTGCTTTTGTAGGGAGACACAATGGAAACATAACTTAAAAGATAAAATTAACATTGTTAAATTATTTACCTATACAATACATTAGCAGTAAGAGTAATAACGCAGACAGTGAAGACCAAAAAATGAAACAATACGTGTAGTCACAAATGGTTGCACAAGGGTAGGAGGGAGTGTCATGTACAACATACTAAAAATCCGGTGAGGGGAGTTGGTGAAAGTGGGGTTGAGGGTGCGTATCAAGATCACTTTTCTCCGTACTTCTTGAATAATTGGAAAACAGCGGCATCTCATGAAAACTTACTACATCCAAAATTAAACTGCATTAAATATCTTACAAATAGGGTCCTATTCATTTTTTCTGTACGACTAGTTGTTTGCGCGAAGAGAGCGCGAGAGTACTGAAGATCTGATGCGACGCGCATGCGCCGTAGCGTAGGCGGCTTTTGTAGGCCAGTTTAAGGTAGTTTCCTCACATGACTGACCACAAATGTCCCATAGCAAATGGTTCGCCATAGCTTCCTCTACACTACTGTAATACGTTGTATACATTTATTCCTTACACCCTAAATATGTATTTACAGCACAGAAAATTTTTCTGGCTCTAAAACTGATTTCCGCTGCTCGTCACAATGTTAATTAAACAAAAAAGAGGTTTATACGGTAACATATATGGCGGTATTTTCGTGAGTCTTCTGTAAGAGAAACTTTCCTGTTGTTTAACAGGGTAGTTATTTCGTTATAGAAATACGAAAATTATCCAGGAAGTTTACGTTGGTTGTTCTCTTTTCAAATCATTTTGCTGTTTGCATACCGAAGTGGTTATTGAAGATATGGTATACGTACCAGCAAGGCTGAGGAGCAACGCGAAAAATCGTTGGTCTTCCATAGCGTGGGAACTTGTCGCGCTGTGCTGTTAACACTCGCCTCGAGGAACGGAAGCAGACTGAGCCGCCAGACAGCCGCGGAATGCCGATGGGGCTAGGGAGGGGCGCCGCAGTAGCGCTGTATGGGAGGCCTCACCTAGCTGAGTTAACTAATGTGCTCTGGCGTTCTCGTTGCGGAGATAGAACGTCTGCAGAGATATTTATTTGCTCATGTAGGTTCAATATGATGTATTGTGATTGCTGACTTCTTTTAGCACACAACTGATCTGTCTCATTCGTCTCCAGAACAAATCTAAAATTGAAACGCTTTCATAAAAAAAAGGACAAGTGCTCGAGTGCTCGTAGGACTCGCACTCCGAGGTTTCTGTAAAAACTTAATTATGTATATAAAAATTGTTAATGTTTTGGTTTTAATGAGTGAGTGTGCGAGTATCAAAATATGTAACATATATGGTTCTGCCTTATGATTGCCTTTACTTAGAAGCTTACATGTTTTACACCTCCAACGGACTGTTGACCCCAGTACTTGACATAAATTCCATCCTTGATACGTCTACCGGTTTCTGAGATAATAGGGCCTTAACAGATGGACAGAAAAACAATCGTATAGAGGAACGGACAAAAAAGCGATCCCACCAGATTTCCGTTTTAGCGATTGGGGTATGACATTCTAAAAAGGACAAAAATAGCATCCCCTTGATACAAACCCCACAGCCTCTACTAAAAGAATACCATCCTGGCTGCCCTACGGAGTGATATATTGAGAATCACTTCGTCTACAGGGTGCTTCACGATTACTATTACAGGCTTTTCGAGGCTTTAGAGGGTACTTAATTGATCAAGTTTACTCCAGTAATCCATGGGCTGACATGTACCGTTTTGACGTAATATAAGTTTGAAGATCGATACACATTCAAATCTCCCGTTTCACAATACGGGCACAGCGGAGACTACAAGCTCGGGCCCGTGTGTTCTACAGAAGCTGTTCCACATGGCGACTCTGGCAATCGTTGCACACCCTGTAACTGCAACGCATTCTGTCATACACTCGGTCCACAAACAATGTTGGATGTTCTTGGAGCACTACAGCGAACTCTTGTAGCTGCTAACGTATCAGTTTCTGGCAGCCATTGTTGTTGTCGGACGAAAATGGAATGTGATTGACGGAGGTGAATCGGAAAATTTTCTCGATACGTGCATTGTGCAGATCGACCGTTGTGTAACTTGTTGTGAAGAGGGAGGTATGAAGGTGACCCGATTATTTTGTGTTCAACGGTACGTTTCCGAACATGGGTTCCTAAAACTTATCTACTACGTCCCCTCTACATCCTAGAAGCCTGTAATGGGAATTTGGGAACACCCTGCAGTAGTAACTTCTCCTATGCTGAGTACTCTGCTAAATTAACGTAATATGGGTAACGATGAGAGGTAATAAAACTCCAGAAATGAAGGTATCCTAAATGTTGATGTAACTAACCGATCATTGGTAGTTTACGTTCTTATTTACTAAAATTGAAGCACACAAGAAATAGACCACAGTCGCCTTTAAACACCCTCATCCACACACACACACAGACACACACACACACACACACACACACACACACACACACACACACACACACACACACAACACTATTACTTTTTACTACTGATTTTCGTACTACAGTTTTTAGGCAGAATAGATCGGTTTCTGTCATTCGATAGGGCGTAGCTAATTAAAGAAGCAGTTTACTGTATGAAAACTGAGCAACAAGCCCTCATTCCGTAACGAATTGAACTCTCTTCTAAAAACAGCTTCAAACGTCTGATTACTTCACTAATGAGTTACTGTGTTAAACATTTGACTTCAAGGATATAAGCGAGAAAAGTTTAGAAAAGGTTTGAAATTATGCTTAAAGTTTGTTAGAAGTCAGAAACTTCTCTCAGTATTAAACACTGGATGAACATAGTCTTGGTAATTGGCGCTCTATTTTAGGCAAAAGCAATCTTTTCATGCATCTCAATGTTTATTACGTCATTCTGAACTACGTGTCACACAGTGATATAATTTTGCAGCTTTTTTCAGTGGTCTATCCGGATACCGTATCAAAAGTGTTTGCGAACAGAGTTAGTAGTAAAGAAGTTGTAATTTAAAACTTCATGATCGATGCTGCAATTTTACTGATATCAATTTCTAGCGAAGCTAGTTTTTCAAGTACATACGTCTACATGTACATCATATTCACAAGCCACCTAACGGTATGTTGCCCAGGGTAGTTCTGGCACCACTAACTGCTGACCAGTGTGGCCGAGCAGTTCTAGGCGCTTCAGTCTGGAACCGCGCGACCGCTGCGGTCGCAGGTTCGAATCCTGCCTCGGGCATGCATGTGTGTGATATCCTTAGGTTAGTTAGGTTTAAGTAGTTCTAAGTTCTAGGGGACTGATGACCTCAGCTGTTAAGTGACATAGTGCTCAGAGCCATTTGAACCATTTGAAGCACCATTAACTGATCGCCCCTTCCCTGTTCCACTCGCGAATAGTACATGGGAGGAATGTTTGCCGGTAAGCATCTGTATTACCTCTAATTTCTCGAATGTATCTAAATGTCTTTGACAAGTGATATACTGAAGTCTGCGGTGTTCAAAATGGTTCAAATGGCTCTGAGCACTATGTGACTTAACATCTGTGGTCATCAGTCCCCTATAACTTAGAACTACTTAAACCTAACTACCCTAAGGACATCACACACATCCATGACCGAGGCAGGATTCGAACCTGCGACCATAGCGGTCACGCGGTTCCAGACTGAAGCGCCTAGAACCACACGGACACACCGGCCGGCCTCTGCGGTGTACAATGTTATAATTTTGCAGGTAAGTTCAGTGGACTATGTGGGTTCTATATGGAAATTGTGTTCCGAATAGAGTCGTTAATAAAGAAGTAATAAATTAAAACGTCTTGTGTGAGGCAAGAACAGTGAAAACGTAGAAAGGAATAAACCTTTTTCCTATCATCATTTTTGGCGTTATTAGGGGGAAAATGTTTCTTATATGTTTGAAATTAGATGTATGTAAGTGCTCTGATTCTGAATAAAGTCACAGTAATTGCGCGTCGTGATTTACGCTGCCTCAAAGCAAACACACAATTTCTAACGAAATACTTGTTTTACTGTGTTAAACATTTGATGTTATGTTATACCTCCAAATTAGTAAACTATATCAAAATTCATTTTTTTTAATTCGGTTGATAACTACGTGAAATATTGAAAATCTCACTTTCGCTGGCCTTGGAATCCGTTAGATAGTCAACGTGCAACATCTATTGGGTTCCGGGTTCCATGGTAGTTGATTATCCTTTACACAAACTTAGTCTCCGTTGTGTGTTTCTGGTCACCTTGACGTAGGTTAAAATGTAGCTGAAACATAATTTTAAGTGAAAAATAATTTTAAAGCTATTGTAGCTGATAAACGTCCAAGCAATTTTAATAGCAGTATTGGTGTAATGACTATCATTTCTCTCACCAAAACCTTTTTTATCATATTCTCAGCTTTCTAGCTCTTAATTAAGACATGAAAGGGCGTGGCATTTGTATTGAGACCTCATGGGTAATAGAGAATAAGTATGGTTGTGTTTCAACACCACATCCATTACGTGCTGACGGCCTGTAGACTTTGTAGAATCATGGTATAGGTTATTTATCAGAAGACAGTTGACATCAGATGAATACGTCGTAGATTTTTGTTTTGAAGGAGATACTAAGTTGCATCAACACCTCAAAAAGATCTTAAAGCTCATTAGAGTTGACATTATCACTAGGAAGAATGTAATATTAGCAAAGCAGTATAATGCATTAACCTGCGCGTAACGAGTTTTTGTCGTAAATTGTGTTTGATTATCAGAAGAATGTAGAATACCTGTGATTTTATGTTACAAGACGACAGTGAGTATACGAAACGTGGTAAAATACAGTCAGCAGCAGTTTCTAGCATCCTTATTGACCTTCCGATCAGAACCACGATGCGCGTTTCATAATGCTCTAGTTGGTTGTTTCATTTAGGGCAGGGGACCAAACAGCGAGGTCATCGGTACCACCCGATTAGGAAAGGTTTGAGGTATGAAGTCGGCCATGTCCTTTCAGAAGAACCATCCAAGCATTTGTCTGAAGTGATTTAGGGATTTAGGGAAATAACGGAAAAAATATATGAGGATAAACGGACGCGAGTTGGAGCCGTCGTCCTCCCGGATGCGAGTCCAGTGCACTAACCACTGCGCCACCTCGCTCGGTAGGATGTTCTGAGGAGGCACGCTGCTGCTCACAGCCGTACGTACTCTGCAGACACTTGCCACGCTCAGAGCATCTTTGCCAGGAGTCTGGTAGCCACTTTCCGTACGAAGATAGGAACGATCATTCAGTGCGTCACGAACTGCTGCATGAATTCCTTACCTTCTCGTGGTAATCGCACCTTCGCTGTTACTTGTGCCATATGTCACTGATACTCCCATTTGTAGATTCTCAATGTATGCTACGGTTGAAGAAAAGTTCTTTTCATAAAACTGTGTTTTAATATTTCTTCGTATTTGGCACATTCGGTATATCTACATTTGCAATTATTTGCTCCATTGATACATGGAAACGAGGAGATGTTGCTATGTCTTGACCGTTACTGGTCGAATATCTTTCTGATGGTACTCTCAGTTCTGGTGTCTACAGGTCACCGAGCAACTGCACCTCGTGTATCTAGATGGAACCATACATGATAACAGGTGATTCTCGAAGCTTTCTCCGCTGCGTGCATCCGGTATAGCAATAGTTTTTTATCCGTTATTTTGGCTGTTTACGTTACAACTAGCATAAAGGCATGTTTTTGGCTGAATTAAAACCACCTCACACAATAATATATTCCACAGTACATCGTTGAGTCAATTATATTTAATTCAACTATCGATTTGTGTTGGAAATGGCTGCTACAGCCGAAGTATCAGACAATATAATATTATTGTCCATGACGCACGTCCGAAAAATTATAGGTACCTGTCGGATCACGGATAGCTTATTTGACTAAAAGACGCATAGATATGTTGAAGCCTCGTTTCTTAGTTTATAACATTCGAAAATGATTCTTCAGAGTTTATGGTCCTACTGGCGCCACCTAAATTACCGGTGTTAATGATAAATTGGGGTGTTTTCACTTAATTGGATCCAAATAGAAACACACATAACCAATATCTTGGTGCTTTAAAAGAATATGAGTACTTATTAAAGTAAGTCACTGGAACTGCCTCCAGCAGAGTTATTGTTACACAAGGAACTGAGAAAACCATCATGTTACATTATCTTTCTCTGAAGGAAATAGATTGCTAACTAAATTTTTAATCATAAATGTAAACGAAATACAGGAATATCAGCAGGCTGCCCTCATCTTACCATTGACTTGCGGCTCGAAAATTGTGAAATTGATGGCAGAAATGCACAGCCTGAGTAGCATTACTAGTTTCTTTACATGTGCAGAAAGGGATACGACACTTAAAACTTCCGGGCTGATAGGCCGTGGTCGAAGTATAAAACTCTCTCTTGACGTTTCGTCTCCGACTGCGGGAGACATCCTCGGAGGTAAAGCGGCGAACTGCGAAGAGAACTCGAGGAAGCGCTGATTATATAGGCAGTACAGAGGGCGCCACTGTCGATCACGTGGCGTCGGCTATGAGGTTGTCTCTGGTAATGCCAACATTCCCGATTGAAAGTAATCGATCGTCACGCTTGCGGTGCAACGCTGACATCCAAATTTTATCCAGTTTAACACCTTTGTCTTTCCTGTTAAAATTATTACGATGTTTATCAATCTCGATAGCCTCTCTATACAAGCGTGCATAATAATGCGAGGTTTTTGATATGACACTCGTCTCGCTGAATTTTATTTCATGATCACCTTCCTGGTAAACATGTTCCGCTACGGCCGATTTATCCGTGTGACCCAGGCGGCAATTCCTCTTATGTTCAACAAGACGGGTGTTCACACTTCTCTTTGTGGTACCGATGTAAACCTGTCCACAACTACAAGGAATTTTATATACCCCCGGTGTAGCCAAAGGGTGTCGTGCATATTTTGCCGGCCTTAAAACTTCTTTTATTTTCCTGGTGGGTCTGAAAATAGTTTCCACCCCATACTTGCCTAAAACTTTCCCGATGCGGTCTGTGACCTTACTAATGAACGGAAGAAAAACTTTGCCCTAGGACGACTGTTGTTCGTCGTTACTCCTTATTCTCTGCCTAGAGCGAAGTGCTCGATCTATATCCTTGTTAGAATAGCCATTCTTCACGAAAGTTGAGCGTAGATGTTCAATCTCATCTTTTCAATAAACAGGTTCACAAAGTTTGTACGCCCTGTCTACCAAAGTTTTCATTACACCTTTTTTTTTGTCTAGGGTGGTGGTTTGATTCTTTGTGTAGATAACGATCAGTATGTATGGGCTTTCTATGCATCTTATGGCCCAACGTTCCGTGCCGTCGTTTAATCACAGACACATCCAGGAAGTTCAATTGCCCACTCCTTTCCGTCTCCATAGTGAATTGGATTTTCGGATTAATGCTGTTTAAATGGCTTACCCAAAGTTCATAAACCTGGGATTCCGTTGAGACCAATTGTCAGCGCTATAGGCGGACCAACACACGAGTTAGCTAGACACCTTGCCTCAATGCTGCAGCCTTATGTTGGTAGGACGGACAGTCATATTAAAAATTCAGCTCATTTCATTGACAAGTTAAAGGAAACGAGCGTGAGCCCGGATGATATCCTCGTCAGTTTTGACGTTGTGTCGTTATTTACCATGATTCCGGTAAACGGATCTATCTTATGCATAGCGGATATTTTTCCTACCGATATTGTGGCATTATTCCGACACTGCGTCACCACAATCTACTTTCAGTACAATAATAACTTTTATGAACAGATTGACGGGGTGGCTATGGGCAGTCCTCTCAGTCGTGCTGTGGCTAATTTATTTAAGGAGACTTTTGAACAACGGGCGTTGCAGACTGCCAGTAAGAGACCAGCCAGATGGTATCGCTATGTCGATGATACGTTCGTAGTATGGACACACGGAGCAGAGGAGTTGGATGCCTTCCTGACACATTTAAACAGCATGGACCAACAAAGCATCACTTGATGCGCTAATTAACATACTGTTCTCTCGAAATGCAGTGTTCAACCTTGACAAAAGTATACGTCCATCTGAAACTTCACGAACATTGTCCTACCCTGTATTGTTGCCTTCTGAAGCTAAGGTCTCGAGCTAGGGTCGATTTCTTGCATGCTCGATGCTATATTGGGGAAAAGACATGGTATTCAGGAGCGTCTCCCATACGTCGCTGAGGATTGTAGCGAGCCTTCAGTAATGTATGTGTGTATCGATCTCGTTGCCGACTTAAATGAACGACCACGATCTCTGGACGATAATACACTTCCCACCTCCTCTCTCTTTGTAGTTTTAGAAGATACATAGTTATTAAACTAAAGATAATAAAAATATACTTATAGGCAACTACTTTACTATAATCCATGCGAAATGGAAGAGAACTGAAGACGATACATTTGTGGATTCAGAATTTTCATATATCTGTTGCTTCCCCAAATTGTTTCAGCCTATTTCGGCTGTATATATGTACTTCGCAAGCCACTTCAACGTGTGTGGTGGAGCGTACTACTGGAACCAACACTTTTTTTCCATTCCCTGTTTTATTCGCGAATGGTGCGTAGGAAGTGTGCCTGCCGATAAGCTACCGTATGAACTCTAATTCTTATGAGTTCCTCGGATCCGTCACCTCGCGAAGCATATGTGGGAGGAAGAAATATGTTGTCAGAATCTTATACGAACGCACACTCTCCGAATTTCATCAGTAACCCTCTGTATCACACAGATGGCTGAGCATCTCCGTGGTGCTCTAGCGCCCATTAAACTATGCCGTGAGGAACGTTCCGCTTTTTCTTGGATCTTCTCTACCTCTTCTATTGATCCAACATGGCAACGGTCCCAGATTAAACAAAAATACTCAAGAATTGTCTATCAAGTCTATTCAAAGCTACTTTTTTAATGCATGAACTATATTCCTTAAAATTCTTTCAATGGTTCTGAGCTAAGCATCTGCTTTTCCATCAACCAATTTTCCGAGGCCTCTCTGTGACATTTGGGTCGGCACTGTTGTGGGTCCTAGCAAGCCTAGATTTAACTCTAGAGGAGGTCGAGCAGATACTACATAACACTCAAAGTATTAGAGCACTTTATTAAACGTTGACTGACATAAAATACTTGATACTGAAACAACACGTGTCCTCATGGAGGTCTATGAATTTGTTAGTGTCGCTGAAATTATAGCTTAACACTTGGTACAACGTAGAATGATGGTCATCTTTGAATGTACATTTCCGACTTTTAATATAACTCGATCTGCTGCATCTGAAATAAGACGATGCTGTTGTTGTAAGTGATACTTGCAAATTGGGGCTGATCGGCACTTTACTGTTACGTCAATGATCTTCCAGCAGCACTGTTATATGGAAACTCTTCAGCGCGTATCTACGCCGATATCTCTCATTCGTTTCTGTGTTAGGCAGCGACTATCCTTAACTTATTGTTCCGAAGTGTGTGACCAATTTTGACACAGTACCTCGTTCTTAGGACGACAACACACATTCCACTTTGTGTTGCTGGAAGACAGTTACTCCTAGGTACTCGTAGCGTTACCGTATTGAGTTACGTCTTTCAGAATGTCCTGAATCCAATCACAGATATGGTGCAGTACTGAGTAAGCACTGGCTTTGTTAGCTAAATAACAGGTCTAAACCGTATCGAAAACCTTCGCGAATTGGAAGGACACGTTATCAACCTGGGTGCTTTTATACATCACGCTCTGGATATCATCGACGAACAGAGGGAGCTGTGTTTCGCGAGATATCTGTTTACGGAATCTATGTCTTTTTATAGAGCAGATTTTTCGTTCCCCATGAACGTCATCATACGTGAGCACAGAACATCTTCCCCAACTGTACAGTGGATTGACGTCAGCAGTATAGCCCTACAATTATGATCACCGGTTCGAGAAACCGCCTTTATAACGAAAATAACTTGTGTTTTTTTCCAGTCGCCTGATAATTGTCGTTGTTCATGCGACTTACGACATATTTCTGCTAACACGGGAGCAACATCTTCCGCATAGTACCTGTGGAATCTTACAGGAATTTCAGCCTGTCCAGATGCCTCTCAAGTTTTGAGCGAGATTTTTATCTGAATTTCTATTCCCCCGTGACCTGTCTCAGAAACCGCAGTTTGGGTGGTCGTGCGAAATGTGAAAGGAGGAACCATATCATGATCTACCTCGATGAAACATGTTCGGTAAGCTGAGCTAAGTATTTCGACCTTCACTCTATCATCTCATGTTTCGGCGCTCTTATGCTCACTGATCATTTTACATATAATGTTGCTCTGCTTACTGACCTAAAATTTCTTAGGTTTTTTTCTCAGATCCGGTAGCATATCGTAGTGTAGAGTTCATGGGACACTTCTCGCTTTGCTTTTCTTCTGTTCGTTTTGAATTTCTTCAGCTTTTGTTTGTGAATTAGATTTTGACTTCTCTGAGGTATATCGTGGAGGTGTTTTGTTTCCTGACTGTCTAACATCACCAGCCTACGACTGTGGGTTTCACCACCAACTCTCACAAACTGGCTCAGCACATATTGGTCTAAAGTGTATAGTACAATGCCTCTGAATTTCGTCTATTTTTGCTCCATAGCTTCATCCTCAGAGCTGAATATCTGATGGTGACTACTCAGATACTTCGCACTTCGTTTCTTATAACACTTGTCCTATCTGTCTGAAACGTCCCCTTTGAACAATTTTACACGCCTGTGCTTAAACTGACACACAATATTTTTAGCGCAACGCAATCTGACTTTCAAAAAAAAATACAAAAGAATGGCCCTGACTAACATTAAACTATACCTTTCACAAATCACTTACCTCACAAAAATCTTCGCTACTCAAGCTACTGCAATACAGCGAGCGCCACTACTGCCAGCTAAATAAAAGATTCAAAGTACTGAAGGCACTAACTACTGATAGGCATAGTTGGCAAATGAAAGATATTAATAGAGAACAAACAATGTATTTAAAAAAAATCTTTATTTATCAACAATAATATTTATACATCCAAAACCCACCTCCTTAGTTAATTAGTGGGTCATTAATTGCAGCTGTTATTTACAATTTTGCAGCTAGTTACAATATATTCAGTAAGTTGTGAGCTACAGCTATCTACATTCAATGGGCAGCTATGTAATTGTCTATTTTTAACTTAAGTTTATAACTAGACCTACATTCTACTTCCTGCAGCGTCACAGATGTGTCAGCGTTGTATAAACCTACTTAATTGCCTTGCCCATCAAGCTAATCCTGATGGGCGTGCCCCTGACACCGGGCAGGCTGGATGTTAATCGCTGCAGGTTCCTATTCTAGATTTCTAATCTAATTCCTACTAACTAGTTCTAGCCTACGTCATTTTCAGTGTGTTGTCGATACCGGGTTGTTCATATTTCCCACCCCCCCTAGTCCCGTGCATGGCGGATTCCAAACTAAGGGTCGGCCTATCCACGCACAGGCGGAATGGGAGTGGGCACATTAGTCATTATCAGTTGTATTCAGTCTTGTTCCCTCATGTACTCCCTCAATACCTTTTGTGATACCTCGTTGGCAAGTGTGTTTATTATTCGGAAGGTGTCTTCTTGTCTTATTAGGTTGTAAGTGTCGTGGTTTGGTAGTTGGTCCCGTAGTGCAGAGGCAACATCATTGAAGAGGGGGCACTCGTAAATCACATGATCGGGAGTGCCCTCCGGTTCACCACATTCACACGCAGGTGTGGCCCTTTTCCCAAACCGGCATAAGTATGCCGGGTAAGGTCCATGTCCAGTGAGGAAATGGATTAGCCCTCTGGTGGGTTCAAAGTACATCATTCCTAGTCGTTCCCTAATGCTTGGTATTATCTCATGCGTCCTACGCCCTGTTTCATCCGCATCCCACAGCTCTTGCCATAGTTGTGCTCCTCTTTGACGAATCTCACCCTTGTCCCTTGCCCCAGTACCCAAGATCTCCTCTATTTTTGTTATGTTTCCCTTTTTTGTCCAAAACCATGCAGCTTGCTCCCTTATTTTGATGTCTAGGGGGCAAAGCCCCATTATGACTAGTAGTGCTCCCCCCGGTGTAGTTCTGTAAGCACCTACCGATCTAAGAATCATGTTCCTTTGAACCCTTCTTACTGTCATGGCGGGCACCACCCTCGTGAGCCTGTGTGCCCAGACTCCCGATCCGTAACCCACTATTGATGTTAATATACTATTATGGTAAAGTTTTATAAGGTGTGGTGGGAGATGGAATCTTCTATGTCCTATAGATATAAGGTTATTCAATGTTTGAAGGGCTTTTTGGGTTACGGTTTCGATGTGCTTCCCGAAGTTCCACTTCTCATCAATGATGATGCCCAGGTATCGTGCGTCACGTCTCCGAAGAACCGGCAAGCGGTTGATTCGTACAGTTGGGTTACGTATTAGTTGTCCTTTTAGTAGTAAGTAAGTGGACTTGCTTGGTGACACCGTCATTTTGGTGTTTTGGCACCATAGTTGTAGCTTGTTTAAGGCAGTCTCTATCTTAGGTTCAATGTCTTCGCGGCTACGGCCGCCAACCAGCAGGAGGAGGTCATCTGCATAGGCTATCACCTCTAGCACTTCTTCACTTTGTTGTAGGGTGTCTAGTAGAGGCTCCATATGGATGTCCCAGAACAGGGGCCCTAGCACGGATCCCTGGGGACAGCCCTTTGTTATAACTTTTCCAATTCGCTTGCTAGAAGATGATAGCCAGACCTCCCGTTCTTCACAATAGCTCCTCAGACAACCATATAGCGGCCCTGGACACTCTTTCTCCCGCAAGCAGGAGAAGAGCGAAGGCCACCACAGGTTGTCGAAGGCGCCACTGATGTCAACCATGATGCCCACCACGTACTTGTGTGGGGTAGAGCTACAGACCTCAGCAGCCAGGGCGATTGCATCAGATGTCGATCGCCCAGGCCTAAAGCCAAACTGCCTGTCGCTCACCCCACACAGCACCCTGTGTGCAGCCAGTCTGTTAGCTAGTAGCTTTTCTAATATTTTTCCCAGTATGCTGATTAGACAGATTGGTCTATAGGATTTTACGTTTGTAGGATCCTTGTCTAGCCCTTTCCGAATGATGACTACGTTTGCGGACTTCCACACCCTTGGAATTTTTTGCTGTGCCAAGCACTCATTGTACAAGTGAGTGAGTGGTGCAATTAGCTGGGGAGCTAGGAATTGCACCACCTCAGCTACAATGCCGTCCGGCCCGGGAGCTTTACCTGTCTTCAGTGATTTTATGTGGGCAGCCACCTCTTCCTCCGAGAAAGGGTAGACTGCCGTATTGTTGGTATATTCATTAAGGTTGTCTCGTCTTAGTTGTTGTTGCTGGTCAGATTCCCCATCCGCGCTATCATCAGGCAGCAGGGACCGGAGGAGGACCTCAGCAGTTTCCTCCCAAGATTCCGTCATCCTGTCCCCGTGCCTGACTGTCGATAATTCCAGTGGAGAGCGGATATTTTCTCGTACAAGTTTATATGGTGTACCCCAGGGGTCCAATGCCAATTGGCTCTGGACAAAGTTTTCCCAGCTTTGTATCCTAACAGCCTGGAGTTCCTTCTGAAAACGAAGTTTGGCCTCCCGATACTGCAACAGCCATCTTTGCCGTTCTGGACAGACGACACTGCGCTGGTAATACCTTCTCAGCCTTCTAACAGACTGGCGCATATTCTCCAGTTCAGGCGACCATGGCGATGGAGAGGCTGCAATGGCCTTCCTCCTGGTCGGTACAGCAGCTTTCACCGCGCTAGTTATAGCATTGGTCAGTTCTTCTGCTCGGTCGTTTACGTCTATGTCAGAGTCTGCTTCACCTTCTGGCAAGGCAGGAATGACGCACTCCCTGGCTAGTCGTTCCCAATCGGCCCTTCTGTAATTGAACTGCATTTCCCACCCTATGGCCCAGCTGAACCCTTTTCCACCTACGATGAATGTGATTAAATTATGGTCACTTGTGGTGGCGTTTTCTTCTACTTTCCACCCTTGTATCATGTTAATTGCATTAGGGGTGGCTAAGGTTATATCAATATTCGTACCTGGTCCTCCTCCCGCCACATAGGTTGGAGGATTCCCTGGTTTGTTAGCTATTAGTAGTTGTGACGCCATGATGAAATCCTCTACTTTCTCTCCATTGAGGTCCCTTGTGCTGCTGTGCCACAGGGGGGATTTTGCATTGATATCAGCCGTGATTATCATCCTTCGTCCCTGCAATGCCGTGGTTACTGTTGCGAGATGGTCAAGATGCGTTTCAATGTTATCTCCGTACTGAAAGTACATGTTAATTAGTATGATTGTTTCACGGGGAGATAGCAATTCCACGACATTACAGTGACTGTTAGTGAACTGTGATAATGTAGTCACTTTCAGGGCTTTGTTCGTAATAATTATTGCCGCTTTCGGGTTATCTCCTTGGCTGATTACCTGCCACGTCGCGGCTGTAAATGTAATCTTTCCGTCCAGGGAGTACGGCTCTTGTAGACAGAGCACATCCAGCCTCCTCTCCTCCACTTCCCTTCGCAGCTCCTGCATTACAAGTCTACTGTTGTGCGTGTTAAGTTGGCCAATGGTAGCTTGTGTCATCTATGGAAAATATGTATGTATGTGGTCTTCTGGCCATTTCTTGCTCCAGTCATACGTGATACGTCCATTAGCCAGAACTGACTGTTCGTATATGTCGTTTAGGTCAAACTTTTCTCCACGTCTCTCAAAGACTTTCTTTAGTAAGTCTCGCAGGGCTCCGAAGTCAGTGGGGAGATTCACTAACTTAAGCTGTATTCTGTCTACAGCCTCCATTACCGAGAAGGTGACTCTTCTACCATATTCGTGCCCCACGCGGACCACATGTCGTAAGGCAGTGGTCAAGGTAGCCGGCTGCTCCAATCTCGCTAATTGCATGGTGAACTCTAAGTTTGGATAGATCCGAATCGGATCTATTGGCGGTAATTTCACCACTGGAGTGTCTTGAGAGCTTGTTATTGTGCTTTCTTGCACAGGCTTCTGTTCTTTATGGTTACTTTCTTTTGCTGAGACCTCAGGTTCAGGATGCCTTCGCCGTTGCTGATGTTCGATCGGCTTTACTTCCCTGCTGAGAGAGGAGGGGGTAGCCGTAGGGATAGTATCTGTCTGGATACATTTATCTAATTTTGGTGGATCTGTCTGGATACATTTATCTATTTTTGGTGAATCTGTTTGGATGCTTTTGTCAATCATTTCAGGTGTCGGGTCCCTCGAGAGAGACTTTATAAATTCTTTAAATCTGTTTGCCCTAAAGGCATCCCTCCTCCTTTTACTAGGGGATTTTCGCTTTGGCATCCTGTTCTGTTTTACGTACTCAGCCATAGTCTGTTCTAGATATGAGTCTTTGTTCTAGCATGCGGTACGTAGGGCAATTTCGTCCTGAGGCTCCGCAGCTTTTCTTACCACGTCTTTTGCAGGGAATGCATACGCTTGCAGCTCTGCAATCTTTACGTGCGTGACCATCTTCGCCACATCTGGAGCAAGCCGACCCCCTGGTGCAATGCCTCAGAATGTGGTCCAGGTCTCCACAGTTGTGGCAACGAGGTACCACGATATAATCCCTAATATTGATGGCATGGAAGCCAACATATAGTCTGCCCATTGTTATAATTTGCTTCCACATTGCAGCTGTGACCTCGGCGACGTGATGTACAACATCACGATCGCGAGGTCCCGTTTTAAATCTTAGCTTGAATGAGTCCTTAAATTCATTTTCGTTCATGTGATCAAAATTTTGGTCCTTTATGCTTTGGTATAGTTCTTCATTCGTTATTATTGATGGTACATCGTATAGGATGACCAGTGGGTTTATTTTTCTCGACGGTTCACACTTGACTACCGAGTTTAGTTTCGGATTCTTTAACAATTTCTCTTTATCCTCTTCCGTAGCCACCTCTACAATCACCGAGTTTCTGCTGGGTTTTACTCTGTTTATTCTAATTTTGTCTTTTGCCGGGTCAATACTTTTTGTCAACAGTTCTTGTATTTTTTTAACGCTTGTGTCTTGGCCTGGTAAAGTTCTGAGAAAGACCGCCGTGTCTGACCGCTTGGTTACCTTGGCGATCGTTTCTTTTGTGGTTTGTGGCTTTGGCGGTGCTTGCGCGACCACCCCAGCCCAGGTCTTTGTTGGTTGCTTTCTCAATCGATCATTTTCTTTTTGCAACTCTTCCACACGGCCTTCGAGCTTGGCGTGGGCGATGGCCCATGCAGCCAGCTCGTTCTTAATGATGGACAAAGCCGCCTGGCTTATTTTTCCATTTTTGATGTTCTGCTCCAAGAGCAGCGTGAGACGTGCATGTCTTTGCGTGACTGTTTCATCTTCTGCTAGTCCCGTCTCGTCCTGAGGAGAGGGATCAAGCATCGCAGATGCTCGCTTGAGCGCACTCGATTCACTTGTCTCAGTTGTAGCCATCTTTATTGACAAGTGAAAAAATAGGGTGGGAGCCCGTCTCTTGCCCCGGACCGGCTCCTCTGGCATGGGGGGGGGGGACTTCTGCAGCTCACCCACCGACCCCACCCCTAGGTCAAAGGCACTCCAGAGCTGCCGGGTTCAGCGCGCCGTCGCCAGCGCACTGGTCCCCATCGATGGCCCCGTCGTCGACGATTTCACACGACGCTCCTCGGCAACTGCACCCCGCACTCCGGAGAGGCGGATGCACCCCTCGCCCTTCGCCGCCTACTTGCCCGAGCTTCCACCAGAAGGCCGAAGACCCACTCCTACTCAGGTGGTGGGTCGGTCCCCCAGTCGTTCAGCGGTCTGGGCCCATCTAACCTAGCCCAGGCGATGTCACCACCTCCTGGGTTTGGCAGAACACGCCCCGGTTGCCCAGGGGCGCGGCGAAGCACCCTTGCCGATTCGCGCCGTGATCCCACGCCGACAAACGAGGTCGCCGGCATGCAGAGCACCTGATGGACTGTACCCTGCGAACAGAAAGGGACTGGTGTTCTGTCCCTCGACACAGCTCCCCCTGTGCCACGCACCCTTCGCTTTCGCATCGGGTTGGGTCGCAGATCTCCCTTTTGTCGCAAGGCAAAATGCCAAGCTTAACGTCTGGCACCACGGGAAGGCGGAAAGAGCCACTTGGGAAGGAGAGGCTATGAGAGACGCATAACTTCCCCTGTGAGGACTGCCACGGCACACCCGACTGGAAAGCGATACGCCCCAGTGCGAGCTTCCGTGCCTTACGGCGCGCCGGTAACGGGCAGGCCCGCACCGAAACGCGCCGTCAAGTGACTGACCTCACGCCAGACAAACAATGTATTTACCTTGATATCATCATATATAAATATAGCAGTTCATGACAAATTTCAAAACTCCGCCATCTCTCTCCCCACATCCACCACTGCTGGCGGCTCACCTCCAACTGCCCAACGCTACGCGCTGTTCACAGCCAGCTGCCTAACACTACAATGGCGAGTATTACAACAATGCAAAGCAGCCACAGACTGCACACAGCACAGCCAGTGATTTTCATACAGAGGTGGCGTTACCAATAAAAAAAAACCTAAACAGCCTACTTACATAGCCCCCATGTTCCCCACAAATAAAATTTTACAAATTTTTTTGGGCACTGGCCAATACATATTTGTTAAAATTTTTCATAATCGTAATTACAATAACAAAGAAATCAAATGCACACACTTATTGATACAATGTTGGTCAAAAGCTAAACTTTCTCACAGTCCATAAAGACAGTCCTAATCGTTCATCAAGGTAAAATATCAGTGTTTTTCTCAAAGTCTGAGCAGTAAAAGAAAATGCACACGGAAGTAGTGGATTTCCATGCAGTCTTGAAGAAGTAGTGTTGTCCTTCCAACGGAAAGACAGTGCTGACACTCGACATGCAGACAGGTAATGGGCCACAACAGAGCAAACCCACAGCAGAGTCAGTCGAAATTTTGAAGAGGATTGGTAGGTAGGTCATCACAGAGTAGACCCACAGTAGTCCTGGTAGAGATTACGGTACTGGTGGGCCACCAGAGGCGCAGACCCACTGCAGTCCTGGTAGAGATTGTGGTATTGGTGGGCCACCAGAGGTGCAGACCCACTGCAGTCCTTGTAGAGATAATGGTAATGGTGGGTCATCAAAGATGCAGACCCAATGTAGTCCTTGTAGAGACGGCCAGCAGCCATCTGTTGCGACTGTGCAGGTTCACAATCACCATCGAAGAGTCTTGCGGATAATGTAGCAAGTCCATAACCACCACTTGTGCACTCACAAAGTTTTTGGAATATTCCTCAGAACCAGCAATGCTGTTATCCAGTCCCTTGCTGAATTATTAACACACGTGCAAACACTAACAGTCCCTACTTCTCACATATTGTCCATATACTATGACCAACAGAAACGTGTGCAGTGAAATGGAACTTACAAGTTACTTAATTTGATGACCTGGTGTCAATTACAATTTTATAACATAAGAATACAATTACAAAGGTACAAAATACATCATTAAAGAACATAACAATACAGAGAACATTTGTAATACAGGCTTTACAAAAGAATCGAAATAACATATACGTCAGTGTTACAGGAATTATGACATGAGTACATACATAAAAGATCAGAATAACTTTCGAAACATCAACTTCACACATGAGCATTAAAACAAAACAGAATAAATAATGTCTAAGCATATTTACAAGGTAAATAACATATTATTAATGCCAATTATATTTGAGGATAACAGTAGTCCTCATGATAGTGAATGTAGCTTAGTATTAGAAGAAGAAAAAATTCTATGAAACTACACAGAGACAGGAAGAAAACAAATACACAAGGGTACACAAACACATAGTATAATAATACAAAAGGAAAGGACAGGGTTAGTTTTACTGCAGTATTTTGCGAACAAAACCTTTTTATTCTTGGAGATCTCCCTTCATTCATCATTATTCCCAAAAAGTCCTATCTATACCTCCTTTTTGTATTCCAACCATATTTCTTTCAAAATAATTATGGCTCATTGTACAATACTCATTTTGGCCCAAAACGTTTTCATATACCTTGTCAATGCATTGCTTCCAATTCATCATAGTTTCTTATATAGTCTACCCCCTCTTAAGCTAACTTAAATCTACTGAGCTCAGATGCTAAACTAAGGGACGAGGCAATGCAGCAGCACAAAACAATTAACACAAACAGCAATGATCAAAAATACAAATGGCGAAGCAAGCAGCATAAATTACAACTAATAGAAGGCAATGAGCAGCAAACAAGAAAAAGAAATCAGTAGTAAAACTGGCTTAAAAGAATAGTACAAAATGAAATTTAGTAGCACTATGCATGGCAAACAGCAGCAGCATCTAAACATGACAAAGCTCAAGCAGAAAAAATAGTACACTAAAGACAACAATGCAGATAAGGGAAATGTCTGTTCACATCTTAATGTCTATGTAATTAAAGTGGTGCACCACAAGAAGTTATTCTACCAAAAAAATTACCAAGTAGTTGAAAAGAAAATTATGTATGCAGTAACTGTTATTAATCCCTTCTTATTGTTCTTTCCTTTCGAAGTGCTCCTTTTTCGAAGAATGTGGATCATAAAATTATTATTTAATAGATCTGTTCACAGAAAGTGTTCACATTAGCAAATGCATTTTATTTTATAAAATCAATGCTGCAACACAGCTCGAAACTAGATATCAAATGAAATAAGCAACTATGAAAAGCGAAGCATAAAAATATCATTCAATAGTCATGTGACATTTCATAAGTTAGTAGAAATTCTCTCAATTCTCGTAGAAAGATGCTTGTCATAATCAGGTGTGCAGATGTAAAATATTTCTCGTCATTTCATTAGGCATTTCAGTAAATATCGTAAATTAAGAGCTCCACAGTGTAATCATATGTTTTCAAGTTCGACCGTGTCGTTTTTGCGATGCTTTCTACAAAGAAATGTCAGAAGCGAGGTTAATGGCCTCCTTTTTTTTACCTGTGCCGCTGGAAGGCACACGCTAATGGCTTTTTTTTTTTTTTTTCGGGCGGCTGTCGCCCAGCTGGGTGCCCGCGACGCATTACGTGCAGGTGGTCACTTAATGTTCGTACGGAAATATTTACGACAGCAGTTTCCGCTACAGTGGCAGTCTTATATAAAAATATTTCACAGGTCAAGAATTTGCGTTACAAATCTGTAGAAACAAAATCCTATTGATATAACAGAGTCCAAAGAAAATTTTCGTCGGCATTGTGATACATTCACGCATATACACACATTTCATAACTCTTAAAGTACGATTCTTGGTTTCCAACAACCTTTTTCACAAACCATAGTCCCAAACTTCTATTCATTATTCATATACATATAAACACGTAATCACATTCCTTATATAGCATCAGCTTATTGATCATAAACATACCTCAATAGCATAATACACATCGTCATTGTAATAATAACATCATAACACCTCAGTCAAATCTTGAAAACGTCGTAGCTTTCTGCAATAATTAAGAAACCAAAAAAAATTCTCTGCTCATTTCAATAGTGTCATCTACCTCAAACGAACTTTAAAAATCATGATCCCATACCAAATACATCATTCAAAGCTCTCATAGTATCACAATGGTTCTGAAAAAATATGAACAGTTCACAAAGTACAAACAACATACAATTTCGTAAGTGTGAAGTTATCCAACGGTGTAATTACGTAAACGTCTGTCACAGATGTAGTAAAATAAATGTTTATCTCTGTCAAATAATCAGATAGCTGTGTAATTCTGTGTTATAGAAATATGGTACCGATGTGTAAAGTTGTATAAGCAAATACCATATTAGCTAGGGCTCCTTGTGCTTGCCAAACACATGGTACACAAAGTAGGCGTGTACCCCCCCGAGGATAAATGTAATTATACCCTCAGGTGTTACAGATTACAGCAATGGAATGAAATGTATCACGGAAAACCTTCTTTGCAATTCAAAAATCTTGAAAAATAAATGGCTTATGTACAAAATTAATCTCTCAAATGCGTGTCCTCTAGCGCTAAATGTGTGTCTTGCTGTAAGATAATTCTGTGGAAGTGTCGTAGTTTTCGTCCTCTGAAAGCTAAGTTCTGCAGAAGTCAATGTACTTATTCCAGGTTCGAATCCTGGCAGGGTCGCCATATGAAACGTCCCCTTTGAACAATTTTACACGACTGTGCTTAAACTGACACACAATATTTTTAGCGCAACGCAATCTGACTTTCAAAAAAAAATACAAAAGAATGGCCCTGACTAACATTAAACTATACCTTTCACAAATCACTTACCTCACAAAAATCTTCGCTACTCAAGCTACTGCAATACAGCGAGCGCCACTACTGCCAGCTAAATAAAAGATTCAAAGTACTGAAGGCACTAACTACTGATAGGCATAGTTGGCAAATGAAAGATATTAATAGAGAACAAACAATGTATTTACCTTGATATCATCATATATAAATATAGCAGTTCATGACAAATTTCAAAACTCCGCCATCTCTCTCCCCACATCCACCACTGCTGGCGGCTCACCTCCAACTGCCCAACGCTACGCGCTGTTCACAGCCAGCTGCCTAACACTACAATGGCGAGTATTACAACAATGCAAAGCAGCCACAGACTGCACACAGCACAGCCAGTGATTTTCATACAGAGGTGGCGTTACCAATAAAAAAACCTAAACAGCCTACTTACATGTCTTAACGTTCATTTTAACACCTGAAGTAAATGATGCAATAAAAGTCTCAATATTGCGATTGCCATCCTCCACATTAAGTAATTTAAAGGTTCGGGTCTAGTAGCCATAGGAGGGCTAAGTGATTACTCTCACAAGTCGGTTCTGTAGCTATGTGCTCGAAGTTATTTTAAGATCCGACATATAAAACATTCTCACAGGAAATTTTGTCTCTGGCATCAGTTTAAATCCCAAAACTTTCGCATTCTATCGTTACCAAACTGGAGTATCCCCTGCTACAATGCCATGTACGAGAAACGCATTCACATAGTCCTTCAAGTGTTTTGCCACTAAGTCTTTTGACGCAGGTAGGCTCTGGAAGAATTGGATTACAAGGTTAGGCCCATCTTTGATGCTTACACGTACCCACATTATGTCACATTCGGATTCTGTTACAACCTCAGTAGATATTATAGACCATTGCTGTCTAGGCTATCGTTGCAATATGCAAGGTGAACATTAATAAAACAGAAAATAGCAGGAACGGATTTCTGTCCGGAAATGGAGGAAAGGTCGAATGAACATGTGTCGGGAAACGGACGGTGTGCATGTAACGACAGCATATCGTCCGGGCAAACACAGTGCAGAGCTGCATCGCATCCACGTGACAACATCCACGCGGGTTGAGTGGACTGCTGTTGCCTGTTGTGGGGTTGTGAACCGCTGAGGGCTATGGCGGAGACGAAGTCTCTCCGTCGTCTCTAGGTCGCCGGTACAATACACAATATTCACAAAGTCATACCGGTCAAAAGTTGCGCATCGGAAGATAAACTGATATCTCGTTGCTAAGTGACAGCACCATAGCTGCCGCAACCTTTGCCACACATCATTTTCCTTATAAAGACGGTTTCTCGAACCAATGATCATAATTGTAGGCGAAGGTACTGAAATTCGCATCAGAAATCGATTCAGAATCGACTGAGGATCCGGTTTAATCTCTTCACTCGGATCCAAACAATAGGAATCCTATCTTTTCTACTTCGCTACCTAACTTTAGGTTGTTCTACATGCAGGAAGTAGTTGTTGGGGTAGCAGAGTATGGGCTGAGTCCACATACTTGTTTTTTGGGTTATAGGAGTCCCTCCTCAGGGACAATGATGAGATACCTGGCGAAAACGAACATATACCTGTCAAATCACTCTCAGAGCAAAATTTTCGTTTGTGCAGATCGGAAAGAGGAAATGTTAGTATGATACTAGCAAACTGCAAGGGCATCCAGCGTAACGGAGCTAAATTAGTGTTTATTATCACAAGTAATAACTTCCATGTAGCATTAGCAAGAGAGAGCAGGTTGAAACCGAAAGTTAATAAGAACGAAATTTTAAATTGAAAGTCGAAAATACAGGGTGAACATTAATAAAACCGTAAAACCGCAGGGGCGGATTACTAACTGAAACAGAGGAAAAATGGCCCTATTAATATGTGTCCGGAAATGTTTCGTTGCCACGGTAGATGGAGCTGACAAATGAAAATTCCTCTGAGCACGTGCCGTGTTTCTTGTGTGTAACAAGCTGTATGTTTGACGTAGCGTACTGTAAGCAGCAGAATGGTACGGTATTCATGCTGGGAACAAGCCGAAGTTGTGTTTGTGTACGGCCAAGCAGATGAAAACGGTGAAACTGTAGCACGGTTATATAAAAACAAGTACACTCATAGATACCAACCATATCACACAATATTTCAAGCCCTTTTTTGGCGTTTGTGTGATCATGGCCCCATCCACGCAGACTTACGTGCAGGGAGGTGGCGGACTGTGCGTATATCAGATTTGGAGGAGCAGGTTCTACAGGATATTGAGACTAACCCTAGTACAAGTTCCAGGCAAGTGGGCCGCCAACGTTGTGTTAGCCAAAGTATTATTATTTGTAACCTGCACGACAATCGCTAGTGTTCAAGGCGGTTTTCCATCTGCCTCGGTGAATGCAGGCTGGTTCTGCCGCGGTTACACTATGTCGGCGGTTGCTGTGCAAACACTGTCTCCACGTGCGCGTACTCCATAATTACTCCACCATGCAAACATTTGGGGTTACACTCGTCTGGTATGAGACGTTCCCTTGAGGGCGGGGGAGGATTCCACTTGGGCTAACCGCACAATAACCCTGCGTTCGGTGTGGGGCGGTCGCCAGCGTAGACTAGCAGATTGAAACCTATTGACCGTAACCAACGTAGATTATAGCTATTTCTGGACAGGTTAAATTCACCTGTCATCCACGCACAATAAGAGGAGCCCCTATTCATTTCTAGAAGCTAAACAAGGAAACAAAACGTAGCTTTGGTCGCGGTATTGTCAAACAATACCATAAAACGGCAAACACAAGCTGCTAAATGAACATTAATTCACTCAACAGCCGGCCGGAGTGGCCGTGCGGTTCTAGGCGCTACGGTCTGGAACCGAGCGACCGCTACGGTCGCAGGTTCGAATTCTGCCTCGGGCATGGACGTGTGTGATGTCCTTAGGTTAGTTAGGTTTAAATAGTTCTAAGTTCTAGGCGACTGATGACCTCAGAAGCTACGTCGCATAGTGCTCAGAGCCATTTGAACCATTTCACTGAACACAAAGGCGCAGCACACACGCAGACGTCGAAATAAGACGACTGACTGGCTGCTCCGCCATGATCAAAGTACCATACTTTGGGACGGCGGGGAGTGTGAATCAACACTATTAAAACTATGATACACACAAAGAAATTTTGAACGAAAAAGTTCAAACATTTTCACAGATGTTTTGCCTAAAAGTACGAATTAAAGTAGATTAAAAAAAAGAAAAGAAAACCCCGCGAGCAGGTTCTGACGAAAATGTAACAGTTGACTGACCTCGGTATTATTCTCATTCTCAGTCATTCTTCATTGGATGCTGTATGGAGGGACATGGGATCAGCATACTGCACTCCCGGCCATTTTGGACGTTCCGAACTTCTCAGTAAAGTAGCGCACCCAGTCCAGTACTACCGTCAAGAAAAATAATTCCTGATTGTACCAGAAATCAAACTCGGTTCCCTTACATCAGGGTCTGTTGCGTTGACCACATAAAAAAAAAAGAAAAAAGAAAGAAAGAAAGCGCCAGGGAAGGACGAACCCAGTGAGCTTCAGGCTGGGTGGGGGTCCAGGCAAGATTATGGGTTGGGGTCGAATCCTGAGGCCTGCCCTCCACCTCTACCACCACCTTTTTTACTTTTATTTATTTATTCACTTTTTAAACATTACAACTTGTTGCTCAAGAAAGGAAGAAACAAAATCGGAGCTAATCATGCACGACTACCGCCACTTAGAAACAAATTCATTTCCAGTTATTGCAACAATTTTTTTGTTTATGTTTTTGCTTTCTATTAACTAAGTAGCAAGACAAACAGCGCGACTTAAAGGAAATAAACTTTTTTTTTACTGCTGGGCTACGCAGTCGAACGATAAAACAGGTTAGACAAACATTAGGGGCCGACTATTCAATGTATACCTTCGAATTTTAAAGATTACAAGCGGATATTTGTCTGATGCTACCTCGGTTTATTATTTAGGCCTTGCAGTCTGTTGTGTGGGGCTTGAGACACGATGACTATGTGAAATCAGGAAGCAAAATATTTTCCCAGTTGAGATATTACTGCTGCGAAAATTAAAGCAGTTAATTGTTTTACTAAATGAGATACCTTCGCTATGTAGCTGAGATAATCATACGTTAGTGACGTGACTGAGTCAAATTCGACAACCGATTACAACTGCTATCTCACTGAAGGTTCCAATCTTATTCCATGTTTTCCATTAATCTTTTTCTATTGACAAATGTTAGTGAAGAAGACCAGTGTTATCAAAAGCAGTGGGAAGAAATTCACTACTTATTTCTCCACATGCATCATTTTTACAGTATTTGTTAGGTTCTCTAGTAAAACATTTGTTGGGTTATAAGACTATAGAAGATCAGAGAAATATGTCATAGCTCCGCAGCAACACTGAGTGTTATGAACAAAACCCACCATCCTAATATATCCTAGTTTACTTGAAAATTTAAGTGTGAACACTAAAGAAAAAATTTCGTTGGCATTGCTATCGAAAATCGAGTACGAGTATTTGTATATTAAAAATCAGACACAAACAACCGTAACAGCTAGAATGATCATACGTTGATGACGTAGAACGAGCACTAAGTGGAATTCGGCGTTCCGTTGGAACGATTCTTGTTTATGGTTTTAATTATGTTCTGTACCAGCCGAGAAACACAGCACTTCCCGGGTATTTATTCATTATATGCTTCCATTAGTCCATCTCCACCGCCTCCTCCTCTCTTTGTCTATCTCCTCCTCTCCCTTTCTCTGTCCCTCACCTCCTTCCCCCTCCCTTTGTGCATATCCTCCTCCTTCTCCTCGTCTTCCTCCTTTTGATCTCCCATTTTATCTTCTCCCCTTTCCTTTCTGTGTCTATCTCCTCTTCTCCCCTCTCTTTGCCCACCTCTTCCTCATCCCTCTCGCCCTGCAGTTTCATTTTCAAGCACCGTAATGATTATGACGTCGTATCTCCTTAATTATATGCTGTACAATGACATAATTTTGCAGTTACATCCAGCGGTGAATGTACCTAGTGTCTACAAATCTGAGGCGAATAGAGTTACCAGCAAAGAAGTAATAAATTAAAATGTAATGCATAATGTGGCAGTTTTTTCTAGCAACTCAGATTTGAAGCCATATCTCCTGAACAATGGTATATTTTGGTAAGTACATTCAACGGCAAATATGAGTACTGTCTGCGAAAAGTGTTGCGAATAGAGTTAGTAGCAACGAAGTAATAAACTGAATCATCTTGCATGAGGCGGTAGCTTTTCACGCATTCAGTGTTAATGATGTATCTCCTGAACTGAGTGTCGTACAATGATTATTCCAGTGCATTGAGTAATGTTTGTGAATACTGGCTGCAGAATGTGCCTCGAATACAGTTCGTAGTAAAGAAGTAATTAATTAAAACTTCTTGCTTCGTGTGGCAGTTTTACAGCATCAATAGCGAAAAATGTAGTAAGCGACAACTTTTTTTCATCGTTTTGTGGGGGTCGACAGCAAGAAAAAGTTTACTAAAGGTTTGACATGGCGTGCATTGTTTGTTGTAAGTCTGTAACTGTTCTCATCCTCAACTTCTAGATGACTTACAAGGAAACCTTGATTGCGGGGTCGCAAGTTCAATCTTTAGTAAGCCTCATTTGGAAGTGTTGTGTTAACACTTATGTCACGACATATATTAGCCGCTAGTGGCACACCATGTGTATCAGGAGGGAGACGGAATATGTGGGTCCGGGAGGTTCTCAGATTAACCTTCTATGGGTTACATGCATTACATTTCACAAAATGGACATCGCTGACATTCAACAAATGTTCAGAATAAACCTTTAACTTATACCATGAACACCGAATGAAAAATGGAGCGCCACAGTGATCACAAAGTTTCGTATCGTCAAGTTCGAATGCGAACTTCTTGGGAGTTACAAACGGTGCACGAAGTTCAGCTAGGTATCCACTCTTAAAGAATGCGTATAGTATCATATTGAGGTATCGGGGTGATGAGAAACGATGAGTATGATGGCATACAGCAGCATGCATCGTGAAACGTGCTGTCCTTTAAAGCGTAGCTGCAGGTAGTGCGACAATATGTTTTATATTCACGGAGAAAACAAACACCCAGTGACTGAATTTATCCAGTGGTTCCAGATGTTATGAACGGCTAGGTGACACACATTTCGGGAGGGACAGTTTGCTCTAAAGGAATATAATTTTTATAGACAGACCAAAAGTTCAAATGGTTCAAATGGCTCTGAGCACTATGAGACTTAACATCACAGGTTATCAGTCCCCTAGAACTTAGAACTACTGAAACCTAACTAACCTAAGGACATCACAGACATCCATGCCCGAGGCAGGATTCGAACCTGCGACCGTAGCGGTCGCGCGATTCCAGATTGAAGCGCCTAGAACCGCTCGGCCACCAGCGGCCGGCAGACCAGGAGTCAAGAAAAGCAAGTTATTTTGAACAGCTATTGATCAAAATCAGCGTTCATGCCATAGTCGTAGTTCTCTAACGCCCGTTTCCCACTCTTCCTTGCTGTGACGTTGATATTTCCTATTTCCCTTAAAATATCACGATGACGAGAAAGAATCGTAGGGGGCAGAGCACCTCAGACTTCTCGCAACACTATAAATAACTTTCCAGCCAGTTTACCATCCAGATTAACAGTCGGCATAATTGTATGCGAATTGGTTAAGGCACTGATGTTAGTTGATCTTGATATAACTTTCTTGGCACCTCTAATTCCCAGGCTTCCTTTCATATGCATTTCCTCTTCAAATTCCGATAGGTTAGAGCTGAAAACAAATTCCTAACTGAACGACAGGATAGGTTTGTTATTTCATGTGCAAGTTTTCTGGCAAATTCCGCAGTTTGCTTTGCATCTCAAATTGACCCTTTGTTTGAAATTCCGTTACCTTACGTCTTACAGTTCTGTAGCACTGTTTCCAGATATGCAACCATCAACTACTTCCCTTGAAAAAACTGTAATCTATACTGTGCGCAAATTGATGTACAATACGTAGCAGGTTACTGTCATGCACATCCTGTAAATTCTACCGATCATCCTTCAAACGCGTAAAAATTAGCTTTTGTAACAAGTGCGTCTTGTCTTTCTTGAATATCCGTAGTATTCCTTACGTGCTACACAGTCACACTGCTGCGGACTCATTTTAAATCTATTCATTTTTGTTTTATTTATTTATATTTCTTCTTTTTTTACTTTCTTTGTACTATGCTGCATACCATATTCCACATACGTAATTATGTTAAGTACCTACTCCTTCAACAATGACTGTGCCTCCTAAGTTTCGCACGAGACGGTATTTGTGGCTCCCTGTTCGACAAGGTTGATGAAGTGCATGTCTCGAAAGCTGTTTCACTTACTAAGAAAGTATCATCAACATTGTACTCCTCATGTAAATTGTTTACACAGTCGACTGTATACGACTCCACACATTCCACTGACTCATAATGCAGAAACGCTAATATTTCATGTGCCGCTTTTTTCTCACTCTGCGAAATTCCTGGGCTTTCTTTTTTTTTTTAATTATCAAATTCGGCAACTGTTGCTGTAGGTATAATGCAATATTTGCTTCGTATATCGTTGCTATTACGCAGCTTTGTATCAAGACCACTAGCGCTGTAGCACTGTTGAGAGATTCTCGTCGACTAAGCGTTTCAACTACGCTCCGTAGCCTCATGCTGTGCTCACCGTTGAATATTTCCACTCCCGCCTCCTGTTACCATTAGCAGCCAATATTGTGGTTGCATAGTAGGCAAATATGTGGGGCGTCAAAGGCCGTAAATATCTTTGAGCTTTTGCGACCTCATACTTAAAACGTTATTTGTACGATATGGGTATTCTCGGGTCGTAACCTGCACTGTTTTCACGCCCACGCCTTAGATAGGTGGTTGATTCATACCCAACAGTACTCTTTACAGACAGTAAAGATATGTGTGACAAGTTTGCATGAAACTGGTCCTGTGGTGTAGAAGATGATGTAGAACTTATATACATACATGTATAAGGACATAAATTTTTATAATTTATGTGGATTTATATTCTTTTTTTACTAGGAAAAGTGAGAGAGAAGAAACAGCACCTGTAAGGAAGCCATAATTTCTTGTGCCCAGGCTGGATATTTCTGATATCTGAAGGACAATTTATCGAAAAATTTAGGAAACTGTAAAATAGTTCGCCTTTTCTGCAGTTATAAGCATAGATTATAGTAGTGTATCGTGGCCAAACAAAACCAGACTTCGCGTTTTACATTAGGCATGGTCAGCTCTTGATGACCTGCGGGCCTGATACACTACGTGATCAAAAGTATCCGAACACCCCCAAAAACATACGTGTTCAATATTAGGTGCATTGTGCTGCCACCTACTGCCAAGTACTCCACATCAGCGACCTCAGTAGCGACTACACATCGTGAGAGAGCAGAATGGGGCGCCCCGCGGAACTCAGGGACTTCGAATGTGGTCAGGTGATTGCGTGTCACTTGAGTCATACGTCTGTACGCGAGATTTCCACACTCCTAGACATTCCTAGGTACACTGTTTCCGATGTGATAGTGAAGTGGAAACGTGAAGGGCACGTACAGCACAAAAGCATACAGGCCGACATCGTTTGTTGACTGACAGAGACCGCCGACAGTTGAAGAGGGTCGTAATGTGGAATAGGCAGGCATATATCCCAACCACCAGACAGAAATTCCAAACTGCACCAGGATCTACTGCAAGTGCTATGACAGTTAGACGGAAGGTGAGAGAACTGGGATTTCAAGGTCGAGCGGCTGCTCATAAGTAACACATCGCACCAGTAAATGCCAAATGACGCCTTGCTTCGTCTAAGGAGCGTAAACATTGGACGATTGAACAGTGGAACAAAGTTGTGTGGAGTGATGACTCACGGTGCACAATGTGGCGATCAGATGGCAGGCTGTGGGTATGACGAATGCCCGGTGAACGTCATCTGCCAGTGTGTTCAGTGCCAACAGTAAAATTCAGAGATGGTGGTGTTACGGTGTAGTCGAATTTTTCATGGAGGGGGCTGGCACTGCTTGTTGTTTTGCGTGGCACTACCACAGCACAGGCATACACTGATGTTCTAAGTACCCTCTTGCTTCCCAGTGCTGAAGAGCAATTCTGGGATGGCGGCTGCATCTTTCAACACGATCGAGCACCTGTTCAAAATGCACAGCCTGTGGCAGAGTGCTTACACGACATTAGCATCCCTGTAATGGACTGGACTGCACAGAGTCCTGACCTGAATCCTATAGAACATCTTTGGGATGTTTAGGAAAGGCGTCTTTGTGCCAGGCCATATCGACCGACATCGATACCTCTGCTCAATGCAGCATCCCGTGAAGAATGGGCTATCATTCCTCGAGAAACCTTCCAGCACCTATTTGAACGTATGCCTGCGAGAGTGGTAGTTTTCATGAAGGCTAAGGGTGGTTCAACACCATATTGAATTCCAGCATTACCGAGGGAGGGCGGGAAGAACTTGGAGGTCATTTTCATCTCGTTAAACAGTCTTTGGCTTATTGTCATGAGAATATCTGACAAGTTTCTTCGTTTCCGTCATGACTTCCCCAACTCCAATAACGTTACAGTTCTTTCATTTTATCAAAATTATCAAATGCCGAAACCAAAAGTCATTCGCTGCATATGAAGTTGTTGGCACCGTTTGTACAGTATACCGTTTATACACTGTCCAGTCATATTAATTTGACCACATTCCAAAAGCCTGAATAGCCACTATTTGCTTCGTGGACATGCAGGAAAAGAGTCAGTGAGCTTCTCAAACGTACCATCAGCAATGTGCAGCCAGGCCGACTACAGTGCCGTGGTCAGCTGAGCGAGAGTTCTCGGTTAACGATGCAAGGCGCGAACGGTCCTGTCGAGGTAGTCGCACATATTATCTATTGGAATTATATATCAGGTATCTGTTGGCCAGTGGAGTACGTCAAACTCATTCTGGTGCTCTTAAAACCACGCACGTACATGCAGGGGTGGATATGGTCAACGCGGATAGATGCAAAATTTTGGCGATCCATTGCGGCTTCCAGAATGACGAGATCACCATGGGACGGTCATGAATACATTCGCCAGACCATGACGTTCCCTCTTCCGGCCTGGACCCTTCCGACGATTGTAGCAGAGAGACACACGACAAAAGACATCTGTACGATTGAGAATAAAATGTGATACATCATAAAAAGCCACCTGTTGCCACTCAGCGCTCCGTGCTCCATCTGTTCGATGGAGCATAAAACGTGATTCATGTGACACGGCCACCTGTCGCCACTCAGTGATCAATTGACGTCGTGTTGCAGTATTTCGTGCCAATTCCAGCTCTCGTCGCCGATAGATAGCAGTCAGCATGAGCGCTCGAACCAGGCGCCTGTTACAAAGGCTCACAGGCAGCGACGTTCGCTGAACGGTCATTGAACAGTTGGTAGCCCCTTGATTCATCTGCGCGGCCAGTTACTCAAAAACTGCACGTCGGCTCCCCCTTCCACATCTGTCATTCACCCCTGTCATCTATGACCCGTGTTGCACCACAGTTGTCTTGGCGCTGGTTGTAAGTAGCGTGATTATTCCTTTAACGACGGCGGCACGAGAACAGTTTACAGACTTAACCGTTTCGGAAATGCTTCTACCCATGGCCCTACAACCAGATTGGAATTCCGGTCCGGCACACAGATGTCATCTGCCAAAAAGGTTTGTAATTTTTCAGCGTCGACCAAAATTAGTTAGAATTTTGTAAAACAAAGATGTATAATACACTGTAAGCGATGAGATATCGTACTGCACTCGAAATGTTGGGCATTTTCGACGAACGCATCCGATGGATGTATTGCATGAAGTGACATCGCAAGACATTGTAAAATGGTCTGCTATAGGTGAACTGTCAAATTACCTGGAATTGTAGGTGTCCGAATCCCTTTCCCTGGGCAAATTATAATATTTCACCAGCCCTACCGACGGAAAGAACGTAACACCAAAAGAGAGTGTTAACAAGATTGGATGGGTATACAGGATATAGGGAAAGATTAGAGAATATAATTGTATTGTACGAACAAATATAAGACAGACCTTTGTGTGCTGTTTGGTCATTCGATTCCTCGACCTTTTGTTTACATTTTATCACACATGGTGTCGATGGTCGAGTTAAGGTGAGACATTTTCCATTGGAAATCCAACTCGAATCAAATGTCACATGCCCCAAACATGATGGTGGCTACTATTTTATGCGAATGAGATCGAAACACAAGACATCATGAAGACATGAAAGCTGTGAAATACTTCAAAATTATGGTAAACCATTTCTTTCATATCCTACGCCACCAATATCTAACAAGACACCTTATAGCAATAAATTATGTACGTCAAAGGGACATAACCTTGTTATAGTTGTTTAAAAGTTTAATGATGAATTGTATATGATCGCCCAGAACCGAAAAATACTGGAATGCCAACCTGTTGTAAACATATTGAATATCGTCGAGCTGTAGTGGACAGCTCAACTTTCACCTCCTGTGACTTTCATTGCCACTGGCTTCGTACCATAGAGCACATGTTTCGTACCTCATAGACCTGTACTTACGCAAAAGTCAAAATTACACCACCTTGCTTTTGATGAGTGGGCCTGAAATTTTGCCTGGTTATCTTAAGATGACTGGTGGATTTATTTGGGGGAGAGGACCAAAAAGCGCGGTCATCGGTCCTATCCGCTCGTTGTAAACAACAATTGTTGATAGAATTAAGCCGGCCGTTGTGGCCGAGCGGTTCTAGGCGCTTCAGTCCGGAACCTCGCAGCTCCTACAGTCGCAGATTAGAATCCTGCCTCGGGAATGGCTGTGGGTGATTACCTTAGGTTAGTTAGGTTTAAGTAGTTCTAAGTTCTAGGGGACTGATGACCACAGATGTTATGTCCCATATTGCTCAGAGCCATTTGACACTTTTGGGACAGACAACGAACTGCAAATCAACGTAGAGAAGTGCAGGCGGCTGCCTTCCATGACGAGGGTATTGGGAAGTTGGTACAACGCTACGGCAAATGTCTCAGACGGAGTGTCGAGCATGTAGCGACTTTTCTGGAAGATGTGGCTGACTATCGCGAATAAAACACGTTTGATTTTCATTGTGGTTCCCATTTCGCAAGCGATCGGACCTTACTTTGTAAGTAGGCTGTTTATTTTTTTTTATTGGTAACGCCACCTCTGTATGAAAATCACTGGCTGTGCTGTGTGCAGTCTGTGGCTGCTTTGCATTGTTGTAATACTCGCCATTGTAGTGTTAGGCAGCTGGCTGTGAACAGCGCGTAGCGTTGGGCAGTTGGAGGTGAGCCGCCAGCAGTGGTGGATGTGGGGAGAGACATGGCGGAGTTTTGAAATTTGTCATGAACTGCTATATATACACTCCTGGAAATGGAAAAAAGAACACATTGACACCGGTGTGTCAGACCCACCATACTTGCTCCGGACACTGCGAGAGGGCTGTACAAGCAATGATCACACGCACGGCACAGCGGACACACCACAGGAACCGCGGTGTTGGCCGTCGAATGGCGCTAGCTGCGCAGCATTTGTGCACCGCCCTCGTCAGTGTCAGCCAGTTTGCCGTGGCATACGGAGCTCCATCGCAGTCTTTAACACTGGTAGCATGCCGCGACAGCGTGGACGTGAACCGTATGTGCGGTTGACGGACTTTGAGCGAGGGCGTATAGTGGGCATGCGGGAGGCTGGGTGGACGTACCGCCGAATTGCTCAACACGTGGGGCGTGAGGTCTCCACAGTACATCGATGTTGTCGCCAGTGGTCGGCGGAAGGTGCACGTGCCCGTCGACCTGGGACCGGACCGCAGCGACGCACGGATGCACGCCAAGACCGTAGGATCCTACGCAGTGCCGTAGGGGACCGCACCGCCACTTCCCAGCAAATTAGGGACACTGTTGCTCCTGGGGTATCGGCGAGGACCATTCGCAACCGTCTCCATGAAGCTGGGCTACGGTCCCGCACACCGTTAGGCCGTCTTCCGGTCACGCCGCAACATCGTGCAGCCCGCCTCCAGTGGTGTCGCGACAGGCGTGACTGGAGGGACGAATGGAGACGTGTCGTCTTCAGCGATGAGAGTCGCTTCTGCCTTGGTGCCAATGATGGTCGTATGCGTGTTTGGCGCCTTGCAGGTAAGCGCCACAATCAGGACTGCATACGACCGAGGCACACAGGGCCAACACCCGGCATCATGGTGTGGGGAGCGATCTCCTACACTGGCCGTACACCACTGGTGATCGTCGAGGGGACACTGAATAGTGCACGGTACATCCAAACCGTCATCGAACCCATCGTTCTACCATTCCTAGACCGGCAAGGGAACTTGCTGTTCCAACAGGACAATGCACGTCCGCATGTGTCCCGTGCCACCCAACGTGCTCTAGAAGGTGTAAGTCAACTACCCTGGCCAGCAAGATCTCCGGATCTGTCCCCCATTGAGCATGTTTGGGACTGGATGAAGCGTCGTCTCACGCGGTCTGCACGTCCAGCACGAACGCTGGTCCAACTGAGGCGCCAGGTGGAAATGGCATGGCAAGCCGTTCCACAGGACTACATCCAGCATCTCTACGATCGTCTCCATGGGAGAATAGCAGCCTGCATTGCTGCGAAAGGTGGATATACACTGTACTAGTGCCGACATTGTGCATGCTCTGTTGCCTGTGTCTATGTGCTGTGGTTCTGTCAGTGTGATCATGTGATGTATCTGACCCCAGGAATGTGTCAATAAAGTTTCCCCTTCCTGGGACAATGAATTCACGGTGTTCTTATTTCAATTTCCAGGAGTGTATATTATGACTATTGAGGTAAATACATTGTTTGTTCTCTATCAAAATCTTTCATTTGCTAACTATGCCTATCAGTAGTTAGTGCCTTCAGTAGTTTGAATCTTTTATTTAGCTGGCAGTAGTGGCGCTTGCTGTATTGCAGTAGCTTGGGTAGCGAAGATTTTTGTGAGGTAAGTGATTTGTGAAAGGTATAGGTTAATGTTAGTCAGGGCCCATTCTTTTGTAGGGATTATTGAAAGTCAGATTGCGTTGCGCTAACAAAATATTGTGTGTCAGTTTAAGGACAGTCGTGTATAATTGTTAAAAGGGGACGTTTCAACTTTATGAATGCGCCTCGTAGTTTACGTACCGCTTAGTTCAAATACAAGGGGAAGATATAGATTACACGGATGAGGAACGAAAGATTTTTTTTTTATAAAAATGTACTCCTATTTCGCGACAGCCCGTTTTTAGGTTAATGTTCTTTGGCTTAAGTTTCTCCTGTGATTAGATTAAATAACTTCTGTGCGTTAGTGTAAGATTTCAAAATACATTTCTACAGCTATTAAGAAGTCTTAATTGGGCTTAAAACATTTTAGCATAAAATTTGTTTTCATAGAGGCATACATAGAACTCAGAGGCTACTAAATCTAGAGAGTAGCATGATAGACGAAATAATTTTTACTTGTTCCTTTGATTACACGTTATCAGAGGATCTATGCCAGCAGCTGAAGTGTTTCGAAATTATTCTTCTGTGTTCCATGTCTTTCCTCACTTTCTCCAACGATATTGTCCATAAGAATTTCTTGGCTAGTATTTCACCTTTCTGTACGCAAGGCGATGAGTAAGAAGAATCCGATTCAAGTCAGGCGAAATACGCCCAGTAACCGTCCTGTTAAGTGGATAGGCTTCACCTTGTTTTATGTAGATCCACCAACAACCACTCACTACTCTTGCTGATTGTTGGTGTCTTTCGTACTATTAATTAAGAATAATGAAACGATGGACAAAGTCGGTGCCCATATTGTCGAGAAACACGTTCTCGCATTTCCTGTTTGTCAACATTAACCAAATGTGGCTAAGCTCTTCCACAAAGGTTACGTGTAGTTACTCTTCGAACAAAATGTATTTCACTCTCTACTATTAGTACAGCGCCTGTTATTTCCAAGTACATTATTTGTCTGTCACCTAATATCACACATATTGTGAACTTTCTAAGTATATAGTCTGTAGATGAAGTTTTAGGACGGGCTTCACTTGAATCACTTTCGGGAAAAATACTGCTAGTTTATTTTCAACTACCTATTTTTTAAAATTTCTCCAAGTGACGAAGCAGAGATCTGATACATATGTACCATCTTCGATGAATTCCAGTCGTCGTTAAAGCCCCACAAACATTTAATATCGTGACATCTTGGTAATCACATTAATGGTCTTGAGCAAAACTCACTTAACGCGATTAACAAATGAGCTGTGTATACCGAAACATTCTGTTGATTCAATTATCACTCAAATTGGGTAGCTGCTTAGAATGCACCAACCACATCAAAACGGCAGCTTTGTAACCAGACTTTCTGTATGAACAAAGCAGGCTGTATGTAGTCTAAGACAAAGAATTTTATTAATTGATATATAATTGAGTATTATCCAGTTTGTATGTTCAGATAATGGATGATAAATGTTGAAAACTATTTAATCTATGTGTTTAATACAGAGGATTTATGTAAGGTCAAGGACTTCTCCAGCTGAGACGGATATTAACACTTTTTAAGAGTATTCAAAGACACCACAGGCTATTTCAGTAAAAAGGCCAAACGAGAATACACGCGAAGGAAGGAAAGAAGATACAGATTTTCTCCTTAACGACGAGATCATTTAAGATGTAACACAAGCACTAAATGATGAATGATTGGGATGGAAATCGACAGTGCCCTTTCAAAGGAACTATCCCACACCAACGCAAAATGCTTTAAGGAAATCCTTAATCTGTATCGAAGGAGCGGGAATTCAACGCTGCTCGTACCGACTACGAGTTGAGTGCCTTAATCATTGCACCACCTCGATCGGTTTGGATTTTATGATCGGTGACCAGAGTCGAGAGTTAAATATCTCAAAAACTGCTCGGTGTCGTAATAGAAGATGTGGAAGTATTGTGTATGTATTTTACATCGGCTTCCCAACTGTATATGTGTTTCAGTTGTATAACGAACTAGATTCTATGGTTGTTCCGGTTGTATATGCAATGCACGTAAGTGTTAGTGCAGTTACGGACAAATACGGAGAGACAGGAATGGGAGAGCGTATTACAGCTCCAGCACATAACGTCTCCTTATTGAATAGCTCCAAGGAGACTCTGATATTAATCTCTTTATCCAACGGAAAAGGAAATATACGATATCCTCGCCAAGGAAGAAGTAAGACGTTAGTTTATTTCTATGTTTGTATAAATTACTTATGCAGTAACTTAACACTTTCGTGAAAAATGTATAAAACAACCGTCAAGTTACGATGAATTAACTCGTTTTACAATATTTAAATCCCAAAGATTATAAAACGTATGCTTTATTCGAAGTTAAAGATTCCTGCCCATTGTTTTCGATGGTAAAACGTGGCCTCTCGTTTAATTGGGATCATCCATATACCGAAGATGACGAGAGGTCATGACTACTAAAAACGTGTATGAACTAGGAGCTTCGGACAAGAAATTACATCGTTCTTTTCACTTATCAGCTACTGAAGATACGTATTATCGACAACATTGCACGTATCTCAAGAAGCTGTGTCCGAAACATTTCACACAAAGGTTGCTGTTTCACAAAGCTTTTTACAGACCTGGTTAAACATCTGTTAACCAAAACTCTCAGGAATGAGCATTAATCAAGAGTGTTTAGTATAATTTAAAAGCAATTTCTTGCGGTTTATTGGCATCTCATAACAGTATACTCAACACAGGTTCATCGTTAGTTCTTGAAAAGAATAGTCAGTCGAAACAGTCGGTGACACAATTTGAAATAGGAGAACGGAAGTAAAAACGGTTCCATGTGCGGATAGAGTCATTGATGCTGTTTTAACATGTAGAGACTCTCACCGCGTGATGCTCACAGAAAACTGCTAGCACCGCAGAACCGTGGTCGGAGAGTATTATGGCGACATGGCGACATTTAACGAAGTGCTGAATTAAATATAGCGTACAACAAGCCGCTGACTCCAAAATACATTTTTCTACTTCCCCTTTCCGCAAATATTTATATGTTTTCCCATCGCTCTTGCAGTATTCTTTGCTTGGAAGAAACTGATCAGGGGACTGGTATTTGCTTCTTTTTGTTTGTATTTACTTAGTTGTTGTATTGGAGATTACATAAAGATTGAAAAATACGAAATAGACGAATAAAAATAGCCGATATCTTTAGCTTCAACTGTAAAATATAATTAACCGACGTCTAGTTTTCAATCTGGATGTGCAAAGACGGACCATTACTAGCTCTTGAAAGAGACATCACAACATGTTAAGTTGGATGCATGCCAATTTAGGAAAGCAGGCTTATTGCAGGTATCTTTCATTGATAATTAACCGACGTCTAATTTTCAATCTGGATGTGCAAGGACGGACCATTACTAGCTCTTGAAAGAGACATCACAACATGTTATGTTGGATGCATGCCAATTTAGAAAATCAGGCTTATTGCAGGTATCTTTCATTGTATTAACAGCTGGTTGTTGATACAATTAAATGTACCAATATTATGTCAGCCTAAACTGGCGTGCACCCATTATAACAAGCTTCTTAGGCTTGTGAATGTCAACGTCCAGTGTTACGCATTATTTCAACTGTCATGGGACTTTATTTTCGTTGCAAAGCTGAGATGTATAAATTTCTCTTCCAAGTAACATCGTTACCATTACACAGATGTGTGAAACAATTGTTACATCGCATTAGGTGAAAATTCATGGGAGTTACACAAAAAATCCACCGATTCTGGAGGAATATTCTTCAATGAAACTAATTTACTGATGAGTGATGTTAGTAATTGTTTGCTTTCAGATGACAACAGAGGACTCAAGGACAGAATACTGGTGTTTGCAAGCGCAAAGGGAAAAGCGTGTTTATCTAACCCCGAATCATTCTTTGTGGATGTAACGTTCAAGAGCTCGAGCAAGAAGTTTGGCTCAAGTGGCTCTGAGCACTATGGGACTTAACTTCTGAGGTCATCAGTCCCTTAAAAATTAGAACTACTTAAACCTAACTAACCTAAGGACATCACACACATCCATGCCCGAGGAAGGATTCGAACCTACGACCGTAGGAGTCGCGTGGTTCCAGACTGTAGCGCCTGGAACCGCTCGGCCATTCCAGCCGGCTAAGCGCTAAGAGGTTTGGACAGTCATTCATACTCCACGCCGATTTTAAGAGTTCTTGAGGGGAAATAAACATAATACTAGTTACCTACACCTTAGCTGCCAAATAAAAAGGGAAAAACATACGACCGTCTTTTAAAGCTATTAAAACTACCGTGCCTGTATAGAACCCTGCATTTCTGCTGACTGGACTTCGAAATTGCCATCGGCCAAGCAGCTAACAGTTATCTTCTTGAAACAGAGATTGGTAGTTGCCATTATCATTTTAATCAATGTTAGCAGAAACAAGTTCAGCCTATAAGGAAAACGAGGAAATACCCTGTCATATAGCAATTTATTCTGGTGTAGCACTTTTTACCCTGGAAATGTTGGATCATGGCTGGTTGTGTATTCAGGAGAGCACGCCTGAAAACCAGAAGCTTCAAGACTTTTATGTCTATTTTGTGGGTCGTGATCCGATAACGAACATATGTCAAGAGTGATGTGGAACTGCAGAGGAAGGCGCTATCGCATTTAGAGGGATGGAACCTAAGAATAAATAGATCAGTAAGTACCAAAAGTTTATCCGAATTTTTACTCATTGGTAATAAACCTTCGAGAAGATGCAGAGTACCATGGCCACCACTTTGACCGACTAGTTTTAAACTTTGATGCAAAAAGAAGAGTCAGCTAAGAAAACAGTTGAAAATATGAAACTGATGAAAAGACTTTAAAGGGACACCAAACTGATAGGAACGTAGAAACATTTCTGACTTGTGTGGCTTACGCACAGAAGTTACGTCTAAATAACCATTAGAATCATTGAAAAATTTGTAAATATCGAAAAGTGGTTTAATGTAATCATTGTCAATCATGTAAATACTGTAAATGAATTTAACGAGGGACAAAAAAGACTACCTCCTCGTGGTGTTTTTTGGAAACGACAAGATGTCACCCAAATGTCTTTTGAAATTTGTAAAATATTCCGTAATGAAGACCGACAAGACTATTTCAAAGTCCAAGCTTTTTCTAGAGAATAATCGCAGCATTCTTCTTAATAGGTTCTTAGAATCAAAATCTGTGTGCGTAGACACCGAATACAAAATCTTTGCCGTGGAAATGCAGGAAAGTGACAGACAATTACATCCATACTTTCTCCCTCGGTTAGATGGTTAGCAAACCAGCATGAAACTGGTAAAGACAAAAGCAAATATAATAAGAAAGTGACTGATCGTAGTTTTGCCATCTTGAAACATTTATTACAATTAATTTCTAGTAACACAAAAGATGCGGCTAGGCAAGCAAGGCAGCTCACGCACGTTCGCAGATGGACTGTGAGCGTTCGGTGTTGCGCTATATACAAACATACAGTACATGCGGTGCAGTGCTGAATGGGGACTCCACCACAAAATTTAATTTTTCCTCTACTTTGTCGTTAGTAGCCAGATTTCAAAATCGCTGTCTATTATTTAAAGATGTAGAAATATCCAGCTTTTAATGTCCATTACGTCATTGGTTTTCGAGTTTTGATTTTTTAAGGTGATTTTCATAGTGTTCTTGGAAACTAACCTTTGGTTCTCATACAACACGCCAGTTTTTGTCGGTACATTCACAACACGTAGTTCAACGATTATGTTCATTCACTTTATGAGAAATATTAAAATTTGTTTTGAGCGTTTAATTCAAACTTCAACCTTAAATTTTCTATAATTATGGGTATATAAATATGATGATAAAATAAACATATAGCATTTTCGATAATATAAAGCTATGCAAAAATACATTAAAACAAGTTCCTGCAAAAATTTTATTCGGATTGGTTAACATTTATGATGAAGTTGCCACTGAGTTAGGAAAAACGAACTTACGGTGAAATCAATTTCTACGTTTTATCAAAAAATGAATGTTACCACTAGACACATATCCATTATAAGTCACCGGTACCAAAACATTTTCCCGTCCTGCTTGTATGAGGCGTCTTCTTCTAATTGCAAGCTCAGGGTAGCGTTTTTCTTTAATTTTCTGAATAATAAGGTACTCGCAGTCCTCTTGAGTAGATGCAGTGTTACGGATTTCTGATTGTAAGCCAATCTCTGTTTCTTTAGGCTTTATTGATTGTACTGAAAAGGACTTCAGTGTGTTCCCTAAATTTATATCTACACAGTTCAAAATGGTTCAAATGGCTCTGAGCACTATGGGACTCAACTGCTGAGGTCATTAGACCCCTAGAACTTAGAACTAGTTAAACCTAACTAACCTAAGGACATCACAAACATCCATGCCCGAGGCAAGATTCGAATCTGCGACCGTAGCGGTCTTGCGGTTCCAGACTGCAGCGCCTTTAACCGCACGGCCACTTCGGCCGGCCATCTACACAGTTAACCGGAAGAGTCATTGATTTCCAGCGACTGGCTGCCAGTTGTTTCTCTTCATCTTTCCTGGAAATCCTAAACTTTTTTCCATTTTTAGTGTATGCCAAGTTCGGAGTAAAGATGGTTCTGTTTGATGGTGACAGAAATAAAAAATTATCAATCAGTGCGCCACCGACCCTTACGCAGTCCGTATTTCAAACATCTCTTAGACGTAGTTGTAATTCGAATACAGCCAAATCGTTTTGGGATCTAAGAGTAAACACCCCAAACAAATGAAAGACTATAAAAAAATTTTTAAATGGAAATTTTAGAGTGGAGACTCAATTTAAAACGGAGAGCAAAAGTTTTTAAAGGGGTGAAAAGTAGCAATATGGTCTGGTTAGGAACTTCAGAGTGATGAGACAAATCAATATCAACGTATCAGCGCATGATGCACAGTCTATATGTTCATTGCGTTCGATGGTGTCTTGATACGCTTAGTGTTCTGTTAACGTGCTTCAAAACTTTGAACAATACGTAAAAACTCAGCTTACAATACATTCCATGCAAAAGATTATGGACGCAGATAGAGGTGGGCGTGGAAAAAGTAATAATAAAAATAAAAGTTTTTAAGAGATATGACATAAGAAAGTCTTCTTCATATGGGAGCAGAGAAATGAACATCTCTATAACCTTCCCAACACTTTCACTATGATAATACATATTTGGTTTCAGGAAGAACACTCAGCTTCACAGTTTCACTGATTTTCGGGTTATGTTGATAGAGTGGAAGCTCGGCTACAGCTAGAACTTTTACACCTACAGTATAACGTTTTCTCGATTTAGTCTCGTAGACTTTTTTTTCCTCAGTGTAAATTTTCGCGCACTGGCAGACTTCAGCTTAAAGTCTTGTCTCCGAATTAGCATTACTCAAGAAGTGTTACCAGACATTGATTCTTCAGTGACAGGCAACGTAAATCATATTCATTGACGTTCTGTGTATTTACGTTTAACGTTTAAAGAAAATGTCTAACGAAACACAAGTTTGTCAATTAAATTTCGTCCTAAAACGGCAGTCATCATAAGGCTGCAACAACAGTAAGAAATATAATGTTTCTTACTTTGCTGCCCCACGTTCTTTTCATCGTCAAAACGTTAAAAGTGGTGTTGAATTTCCTTGTCAGTTATTATCATGTTGAATATCATTGTCAGTTCTCATTAACACTACAGTTTTAAAAATAAGTTTGTCACGAAACGCGCTAATGAGGCACCCTAAAGCGATACGTGGTTGCTCAATGCTGTGGTGCGAGGGCAAGCCAGTTCGCACGAGCTGCTGTGCTGACCTGCTAGACTTCTTAGTATGTCCGTACCTGGGAAAAGCCGGTTAGCCCGGCAAGTGCCCCTAGCTCAGTGCAAGTGCCACTCCGTGCAAATGTCACTCCGTGCAAGTGTTTCAGCGCCGAACAACAGCGGCGACGCGTTGCGGCATGGACGCACCGAGTCCTTCGGCAGTCACTGGAGGGAGTTGGCACCACATGAGCACACTCGAGTCAACTAAATCCCCTAAATTCTGCGGAGAGGGCGGTAGTCTCAGACGTCACGTTCAATTACATCCCACATGAGTTCGACTGAGATTCAGGTCTGGTGAGTTGGCAGGGGGGGGGGGGGGGGGGAACGTCAATAGCAACTCACCACTATTTTCCTCGGACCACGCTATCACACTTCTGGACTTGTGAAATGGCGCAATATCATGTTGAAAAATGTCACTGCCGTCTGGAAACGTAATCGCCATGGAGGAGTGTACAGTCACGCTCAAAAGTATCCGAACGACCTGAATTGCATTTCGCCTGATTCGCATGCAACCCGCATAACGCAGCTGTCTTGCTCTGTATCGCAATAACTCAAGATGTAAAGTAATACCACGATACTACAAATATCAGGGAACACCTTATTACAGGTAGGACTGTCCTTAAGGCTTGTAAGCTCACATTTATTACAATAAATGACATACCTGATATGTTACCACTCTCATTATTACGTCAGATAGGTAATGCAAGTAGTAAGTTCGTCGTATTCATGATTTCCTCTTCAAAGTAACATCCCGTACTTATTATTTAACACAAAATGACATTAAAAATTTATTTCATTCACGAGCAGCTAGTTGAGAATATTTATGAACTTCAAATGACACGACGAACCGTCTCGTTCTGCATATGGATTCAAACCCAGGTCATGCAGACTAAGCAAAGATTTCATGACTGACGGAAACTAACAGTCATTCCTGACTAGGCATACAGAGAGTGATCTACATCTACATCTACGTTTATACTCCTCAAGCCACCCAACGGTGTGTGGCGGAGGGCACTTCACGTGCCACTGTCATTACCTCCCTTTCCTGTTCCAGTCTCGTATGGTTCGTGGAAAGAACGACTGCCGGAAAGCCTCCGTGGGAGCTCGAATCTCTCTAATTTTACATTCTTGATCTATTTGGGAGGTATAAGGAGGGTGAAGCAATATATTCGATACCTCATCCAGAAACGCACCCTCTCGAAACCTGGACAGCAAGCTACACCGCGAAGCAGAGCGCCTCTCTTGCAGAGTCTGCCACTTCAGTTTGCTAAACATCTCTGTAACGCTATCACGCTTACCAAATAACCCTGTGACGTAACGCGCCGCTCTTCTTTGGATCTTCTCCATCTCCTCCGTCAACCGGACCTGGTACGGATCCCACACTGATGAGCAATACTCAAGTATAGGCAGAACGAGTGTTTTGTAAGGGACCTCCTTTGCTGCTGGACTACATTTCCTTAGGACTCTCCCAATGAATCTCAACCTGGCACCCGCCTTACCAACAATTAATTTTATATGATCATTGCACTTCAAATCGTTCCGCAAGCATACTCCCAGATATTTTATAGAAGTAACTGCTAGCAGTGTTTGTTCCGCTATCATATAATCAAACAATAAAGGATCCTTCTTTCTATGTATTGGCAATACATTACATTTGTCTATGTTAAGGGTCAGTTGCCACTCCCTGCACCAAATGCCTATCCGCTGCAGAGCTTCCTGCATTTCGCTGCAATTCTCTAATGCTGCAACTTCTCTGTATACTACAGCATTATCTGCGAAAAGCCGCATGGAACTTCCGAAACAATCTACTAGGCATTTATATATATGTTGTGAAAAGCAATGGTCCCATAACACTCCCTTGTGGCACGCCAGAGGTTACTTAAACGTCTTTAGACGTCTCTCCAATGAGAACAACATGCTGTCTTCTGTTTGCTAAAAACTCTTCAATCCAGCCACACGGCTGGTCTGATATTCCGTTGGCTCTTACTTTGTTTATCAGGCGACAGTGCGGAACTGTATCGAACGCCTTCCGGAAGTCAAGGAAAATGGTATCTACCTGAGAGCATGTATCTAATATTTTCTGGGTCTCATGAGCAAATAAAGCGAGTTGGGTCTCACACGTTCGCTGTTTCCGGAATCCACTTTGATTCCTACAGAGTAGATTCTGTGATCCAGAAAGGACAAGATACGAGAGCAAGACACATGTTCTAAAATTCTACTACATACCGATGTCAGAGATATAGGCCTATAGTTTTGCACATCTGCTCGATGACCCTTCTTGAAAACTGGAACTACCTGTGCTCTTTTCCAATCATTTGGAAACTTCCGTTCCTCTAGAGACCTGCGGTACATGGCTGTTAGAAGGGGTGCGACTTCTTTCGCATATTCTGTGTAGAATCGAAATGGTATCCCATCAGGTTCAGTGGACTTTCCTCTGTTGAGTTATTTCAGTTGCTTTTCTATTCCTTGGACACCTATTTCGATGTCAGCCATCTTTTCGTTCGTGCAAGGATTTAGAGAAGGAACTGCATTGCGGTCTTCCTCTGTGAAACAGTTTTGGAAAAAAGTGTTTAGTATTTCAGCTTTACGCGAGTCATCCTCTGTTTCAATGTCATTGTCATCCCAGAGTGTCTGGATATGCTGTTTCGATCCACTTACTGATTTAACGTAAGACCAGAACTTCCTAGGATTTTCTGTCAAGTCGGTACATAGAATTTTACTTTCGAATTCACTGAACGCTTTACGCATATCCTCCTTACGCTAACTTTGACATCGTTTAGCTTCTGTTTGTCTGAGAGGTTTTGGCTGCGTTTAAATTTGCAGTGAAGCTCTCTTTGCTTTCGCAGTAGTTTCCTAACTTTGTTGGTGAACCACGGTATGTTTCTTCCGTCCCTCACAGTTTTACTCGGCACGTACCTGTCTAAAACGCATTTTACGATTGCCTTGAACTTTTTCCATAAACACTCAACATTGTCAGTGTCGGAAGAGAAATTTCGTTTTGATCTGTTAGGTAGTCTGAAATCTGCATCCTATTACTCATGCTAAACAGATGAACCTTCCTCCCTTTTTTTATATTCCTATTTACTTCCATATTCAGGGATGCTGCAATGGCCTTATGATCACTAATTCCCTGTTCTCCACTAACAGAGTCGGAAAGTTCGGGTCTGTTTGTTATCAGTAGGTGCAAGATGTTATCCCGACGAGTCGGTTCTCTGTGTAATTGCTCGAGGTTATATACCTCGATTTTAGACAGTATCAGTTAGCAAATATCAACTTTAAATCACATAACGTAAAATGGCTCAGTGAGTCGTCAGTTCTAACTGTTGTAGGGGCCAGCGTGTGTGAGTTTTTTTCCTGGTTTATATTGAGCTGCGAATTTCCAGAAAAAATTCTGTAACGAAATCAGAAGGAAACTTTTACACATCAAGTTTTCTTGGTAGCTCGACTCAGTAAGTTGTGTTAATGGTCATAGATCTCGGCTTTCTGGCTGCCAAACTGCTTCACAATACAAGCACCTCTGAAAAATTTCGTATCCACCATCTACGATACGAATTTCAATATTGTTCTTCACTTAAGGCTCACATACCAGCGTGATAAGTATGAAGGAAATGAACCTGTTGATTACTATAGGGTCTCAATGCTAAATTTCCACAGTAGCAGTTAGGAACTCTCTGCAGACATTTACTAACAGCAGCTCTAGCAACTTACTTTTTCTCTGGGTAGCTGGAAAAATGGGCAACTTTGTCGCCTTAAATCCAATTGAATATTTTAAATATCACTTTCGAACAGCATTCACTTCTCCATTAATTAATGTATGGACCTCAAAATAAGCAGTTTGCCTGAGTAGCTATAGGGCAGGTTCTGAAAAGTATTGACACAATGTTTCGCATCCATTTACCATTGGGAATCAAAGAAAGAAACCAAACACGTTACATTGCATTTACTCTCTGTGCCTTCAGTAACACATGAATTCTCAACAAAAATAAATTATTTGAAGAATCCTCTGTGAAAGGAAAAAGAACAGGATGTGACACTTTAATTATAGCCCACTGGATCGGAAGCAATGAATTAATTCTGTGCCAAATTGATGTATTCCATACCAGCGTATTAAAACACTCATAAAATAAAAACGGTTTTGTGCCTCCATTGATTTCGAGTGTGAAACACAATCAACACTCAACAACATTAAAGCATTTTACACCGTCGAGAGTGAGAAGTGGAGCAGACGTTGTCAGCAGAAGGCGAGGCAGCGCAGTGTCTCACCCCCCCCCCCCCCCCCGTCACCCCACAGTAGGCAGATAACGGGTCCCAGAGAACACAGACACATGCAGTGTTCAGAGGAAGATGGTCAGTCAAGAAACCTCTCGCTAAAATGTTATTGAACCAAACTGTTATTATCAATGTGACAGAAAGCGAAATATATTGTAGATTCGCTTGAATTACACTCATAGCTTCAGCACCGAGAGAAAAGGGGCGTTAAAAGTTTTGTTAACATGTGCTTTCAGTTGCCAGACGTCGTATCTGCTAGTCTCGCGTTTTACCTCGAGACTACAGTCGTAATTAAGAGTGATGTACTCAGACTGCAGTCAAGACTTCCTCCAGGAAGTGCCGCAGTCTACAATGTTGCCAAATCGAGCATATTGCCGGATACAGAATTCTGAGGGGAGCACGACTGTATTGTCCACCTTATGTGAACGACTCGGCGATCAATTTTTTTGTCTAAAACTGTATATACAACACATATTGCATGCTGAAGACCCAGAAGAATTAAAAAAACAAAATTAGTTTATGAGAGCAATGTTAACTATAGAGTTCAAAGTATTCATAGTATCGTATACGTGTGTGTAAACGCCTTCCAATGCCCACTCAAAGAAGACAAGGATACACAGTCTAGCTTCAATATCATAAATATTCCTCAGTTTGTGGATGAACTCAGGTTGATAATCATTTTGAATATTTAGCAGTACTGTACCCATTGGTGTGTAACTTCCTGGCAGATTAAAACTGTGTGCCGAACCAAGACTCGAACTCAGGAACTTTTCCCTTCGCTGGCAAGTGTTCTACCAACTGAGCTACCCAAGCATCACTCACGCCCCGCCCTCACAGCTTTACTTCTGCCAGTATCCCGTCCCTTACCTTCTAAACTGTACCCATTGGTGTTAAACTCGTTTTCAACCAATGATTCCCACAGCCACAGGAACACTACTTGTGACAACTCTCAGACAAAATACTTACGCAGTGCTATCAGACGAAAAGATCAATCTGACACAAACTGTGCGAAGTTGGTTTTACAACCATCGTACCTCGATTAAGAGCTTTACCTATTTGAGATATCCGTGAACGTTGCTGCATAAGAAGTTTTTAGAAGAAACTAAATTCCTGCAGCTACGACAATGTTTAAAGAAATCGTCTTAACGCCACCAAATCGTGGTTTGTGAATCGTTTACCAGCCGTACTCTGCCGCATTTCGCTGGTCGGAAGGCAAATAGCTCATTGACAAATTTCACAGAAGTAAAAGCGGGACGAAATGTCTCCCACTGGATGGTCATGTTGTTTTATTTAAATGATTACAAAATCGGGTAAAACGAACAATGAGGTTGTCAGTATAAGCACATTACTGTGGTCAGTATGATGTTGCACGGCCCAGGGCCTGTAATGATAAAGGGCCCGTTTAGGTCAGGCATATTTTACACAGAAGTGGAGGAGAGAGCACCGCTAAAAAGCATACACACAAAAATTACTGTTACAGTGTACTTATCGAGCCCATTGAGTGAACTGCGTATTTTCCGGTGAGAAAGAGCACTGGCAAAGTCTTCGCTACTTTTATAACCTAAGCACATCATCCGTGACAGCACACTCCTGGGGCTGGGAAATGTGGCCACAATGTTCTGGTGGAATGAACTATCGCAAGTGCAATGCGTGGGTTCATGCATTTACTTTTAAGAGGCACAAAAAGATTTACTTTACCTCTGGTAACCTCAAGAGAAAGACGTTATAATCCAGAATTCGCATTAAACATCATGTTTCTTCGTTACCAACTGGGCAGAGCCGGTTTACGTTGGGAAACAGAAATACTGTCACCAGTAAACTTATTTACACTAGAACCTTTTATTTTATTTGATGAACCGATAGCCATTTAAAGTAACAGGGCTCTTATTTTACTTGTACTTGATTGAACTAGAGACGTTGAAAAATTTGGAGCTGGACTGTGATTCGAATTCGTATCTCCTATTTCAAGGATCTGGATCTCGCGGAACAGGTTAGTTCTATCATTTCGTTCCTTTTCCCAAGACTGCAATCTTCTCTAGGTCTCCTCCAAAGGTAAGTATGTGGATCCGAATCCTGATCCAGTACAAAAATATTCACAATTTCATTTCAAGCCCTATCATGTGCACACTGGCCTGCTAGTGAAAATTAACGTGAATTTTTAAAGTCTGTTAATATCTTGCCAACAATCGCAGTAGGTGTCGTTATTCGTGGTCAAACACGCACACATCCTACTGTTGGTGAGTAAGCAATTCATACTTAAGCCATCTATATTCGTGGATGATAAATAAGGACGGTTGGTGTTTGGTTCAATTGTCGCTCAGGCACAAAAATTTGTATTCTTATTTTAGATTCAAACACCTAGCAGCTGGTAAGAAAAACCGATATGTAACATTTGATTTTACTTAGTTAACAATGCGATTACGTGTTGGGTTCATATCTCCGTCACAGAACTTCATATTATGCGCTTCATTTTTAAATGCATGCACACTTTGTTACTTCTGAATGGAGGTATATTAGACATCTTTCGTGGTCAGTTAACAGGGACGAAAGGGTCTTGATAGCAGTCCCGGTTTATTACAAAAACTGTCGTCCTTTATTTTCAAGTTTAGATTTGGTTACTGATATTGGCGAAACTTTCGGTAATTCATGAGTCTTCATGGCCTGTCAGCAATATGATTAGATGAAATCTGATTATATTAATACTTGTTCCATAGATCATAAATACGGCATTTAGTAATGATGTGGAATGTGTCATTTTGATGAAAGATTACTTTACATACCATGATTCAGTTTCTTTAGAGCAATTTTTTATTCTCTCATTATTTTTTATATCTACCTATCTCTCTCACTCACACACACACACACACACATTTAATATTATTTTTATGTGTTTCTTGTGCTCGACTATCGGCCAGGCACGAAAACGTCCGTGAATGAGTTTCTTAGTTTTGAGTACAGAAAGAAATATAAAAAACTATGAGAGTTACTGATTTATGATAATTAGTTTGCAGTCGGTTCTGAGTATTATTAGTAACTACTCTCCAGTCCCTAAAGCTAGTTACAGAAATGTGAATCAGAAGCATTACATATTCCACGCCGTGGCAGCTGCATCTTTCAGATGCCAGCTATGGTCGCTCCCCAGACCACTGTAGGATCACATCGGTTTGTCTTCTTCCTGCTGACACTGTCACTGAGATTTGGCAACAAGGCAAAGTATGTCTGTCGTCGACGAATTAGTTCCTGGTGTGCACGGAATTAAGCCTCAAAGTTCACTTGATTTTTCCTGTCATTTCCATTTAATAATCTGAGTTATAATCGCTTGAGGTGTAACAAGAGATTGTAAATTTACGGTTTTCAGCCCAGGAAAGTCACTGCACGTGGAAATCGCAACTAATCGCGTCCTTTAAACAGTGGTTTACGAGTTCTAGTCCCTATTGACACCATAAGAGGAAGCAAAGGCACACCTCTTCGTCAGTTCTGTGGTAACGTGCTAACCTGTGAAAAAGCGTCTGTTCTGGTTCGCGGTTCCAGTCTCGCTGACTGTAACGTCTTTATAACTTCTGTAAAAAAGCTACCAGCAGTCTGATCAAACATCGATAAGGAAATCGCAAGAAAATACTTGAGGCTCATGGTGCAATGGTGAAAAACTTACAATGCTGCACAACTGGTAACGCCTCTTTCCGCTGCTGGCAAACATACTTTGGGTTTCTGTGAATACATAACTTTGTTTATGAAATGCCACATTTGCGTACCTCTTGAGTATGACACAGCATACCAATTAAACACAGACCCAATCGAAATCTATGTGAGCAGTATTTTACTAATTCGAGCCAATAGAGGCACGCTTGTATACAAATACTCCGTTTCATTAAAACAGACATTCGTCGTAAGGCTATAGTGGGTAGTTTTATTACATTGCTTATAATACAGTGCACAATTTTCGTAAGGTTTCTTTTAGTGTTGTTAAAACAATAGTATACACGAGAGAGAAATTTATCATCAACGATGTATGCGAATTCTCTGTGTTATCTATAACAGTTTGACAATGCGCACGCAGTTATTGATTACATGCACGTAGAAAACTTGTTCTGAGTTAAAGCTGTCAAACAAGGATTGAAGAAGATTAAAATGCCACTACCACACGACAGCCAATGTAGAAAGTACTTTTCTGGCGTATTTTGGCACGATGCGCTCTCCCCATACATTAGATAAAGGTTTCGAGATGCATCTGCTGCCTGGCCGTCTATTAAAAGTGAAAAGAACAAAATGTCGCTGAAGTTAGCCCGGGTTGAGAAATGAAGGGAATTATGTTCAAAGTTCCATTAGATTGATAACTTCAGCACACAGCAGAATTGCGTTTTAAAAAATGTAGCAGTTAATGTACTCCAACTCATTACATCTTATCTACGGCGTGCAACGCTTATCGTTATGCTACTAACTGACACATAGCTACAGCAGCTCCACAAGTCAACAACAATTCCTCCAGAACTTCCGCATTCCACAGTGCTGTGAGATAATGCATATGTCCGGATCTACACTTCTGAGAGACAGACTGTTACAGCTTTTCTTTTGCACTGCACGACGTTTTCAACAAACAAATAGCACAATAGAGTAGCTCAAGCGGAAAGGAACACTTCCTACTTAAATATCTGCATCCTACAGTGTTGGCACTTCTGTGTAGGTGGCAGTTAAGTGATTTTATTTCGGTGATTAGAAAAAAAAGTCTAAGGCATGCACTGGGTAGTCGATGCAGCTATATCATGGCAGTTCGGCCAACCAAGTAAATGAATGTACTGAACATGCTGCAAACCACTACAGGGACCCTGTGTGTCAGAATTCTCATCCAGTGTGGCGCAATGGTGTTATGATAGAAAAATGAGTCATAGAGAAGAGGATTTGGTGGTCTGTTAGATTTATGATTGCTTCATATTCTTATGATCTGGGTTCGATTCCAACTTCTGCTGATGATTCTTGATAGGGAGAGACAGATTCTATTGTAGGTATAATGGCATTGTGGTCTGATATTCATATTACATGATATTCCATCTCTATCAAGTATACGTTCTGATTAACCACAAGAAAATCTGGAATGGTAGGAACTCTATCACCAGTAACCTTCCTTGTACTAGTTATTTATTTGAGCTTCTGTATGTCGATAAAATTGGTTCTGAACTGGGAATGCAACTCAGACCGCCCTTAACGCAGAATTTGATCCTTTCGTGACAATACAGCTCGACTACAATTTGTTGTTTGTTCAAAACTGCAGATTCCTCAACATCTCCACATATCGTACGTTATTGGGTTCGAATCCTGACCCGGTACTAAAGTTTTCATTATGTATTATTAAGCTTTAGCACGAAAACACCTATCTGCTGGTGGATAATAATTTTGAATTTTTATGTATTTCAATTCGTTGTCAACGCTAATGATATCACGTTTTTGACTCCCAGTGAGACACAGAAGTATTTGCGAGATCACTGTAAGTTCAAGGATGTTATTCCGAGCTGCTGGTGGAGAAAAATTTGGTAGCTGACGTCTCTTTGTGTGTAGTCAACAACGATATGTGTGAGGTTCGATTCCCAGTCAGCACTGAACTCTTTGTCATATTAATTCTAGTTCAAACATGTTCACATGTCACAGCTCGTGTAACAAACCCATATTTAGTGTTCGTTTTCTCTAGAATTTAACAGCGATAGGTGGCGGGTTGGAGTCCTGGGAAGGAAAAAATTAATGTTTCGACTCGTCATTTCAGTGAAAGCATCTTGCTACTGCCGAGAAAACCTGATATGTCACAGATGATAGTGCTTCGATAACAATCCGATTAGGTTCTGGGTTAGAATCCTACTTGTGAAGAAGCAATATTTAACATTTCTCATAGTTCGTTAACAGGGACAATAGGTGGTGGGTAGGAATTCGCGTCTGTTAAAAATGTGTATGTTATGTAATTTAAAGTTGATATTTGCTAACTGATACTGTCTAAAATCGTGGTATATCACTGTCGGTATGCCTAGTCAGGAATGACTGTTAGTTTCCGTCAGTCATGAAAACTTGGCTTAGTCTGCATGACCTGGCTTTGAATCCATATGCAGAACGAGACGGTTCGTCGTGTCATTTGAAATTCATACCTAGTCTCAACTAGCTGCTCGTGAATAAAATAAATTTTTAATGTCATTTTGTGTTAAATAATAAGTACGGTATATTACTTTGAAGAGGAAATCATGAATACGACGAACTTACTACTTGCATTACCAATCTGACGTAATAATAAGAGTGGTAACGTATCATGTATGTCATTTATTGTAATAAATGTGAGCTTATAAGCCTTAAGGGCAGTCTTACCTGTAATAAGTTGTGCCTGATATTTGTAGTATCGTGGTATTACTGTACATCTTGAGTTATAGCGATACAGAACAGTGTTTTGTAGTGGTGACTTGTTGGAACCATTTTCAATAGTCAAACGACTGTACTGAGGAGCGATTAGAGGACCTGCAAGACAGCTGCGTTATGCGGGTTGCATGCGAGTCAGGCGAAATGCAATTCAGGTCGTTCGGATACTTTTGAGCTTGACTGTACGTGGTATGCAACCAGTGGTGCGATGCTTCTTGGCCGTCGTTTTGCCTTGTCCAACGTCCACTGGACCCATGGATGCCCACGTGAATGTTCCTCAAAGAATTATGGAGCCACTGGCAAGTTGTCTCCATCCCACAGGTGTCAAGGAACTGTTCCTTTGGAAGACAACAGATTCGCACCCTGCCATCGGCATGATGAAGAAGGTGTCATGATTCATCAACCCTGCAATGCTCTGCTACTGCGTCTATGTACAGTGCCGATGGTCACTTGCCCATTTCAGTCGTTATTGTAGATGTCGTGGTGTTAACATCGCTACATTTATGGGTTGGCGGCTTCCGAGGCTCATTGTTAGGAATGTTCGGTGCAACGTGTGTTCAGACACACGTGTACTCTGGCCAGCATTAATGTCTGATGTTAGTTCTGGCACAGTTCGCCGCCTGTCCTGTATTATCAGGCTACCCAGCATACAAAGTCCAACATTTGTAATGAGTGGTGGCCGTACAGTTCCACGACGTCTGCAGGTGATTCCACCTTGTTTTCGCCGCGCGTTGAAGACACTCACCACAGCACTCCTCTAACATTGGACAAGTCATGAAGTTTCCAAAATGCTCATGCTGAGCATCCGGGTCTACACTATCTGCCGTTGGTCAGACTCAGATAGATCGCACACCTTTCCCATTGTATACGTGGACAGCAAGCTCGATGATATTGCAAATTCATAGTGCGTATGTCTGACTAACATCCATTCCTCGCCAGGTGATGCTGCTATCACCTGGACGGGTTTACATCGCTAGTGAGTTGGTAATCATAATGTTCTGGCTGATTATTGTATGTGGAGAACTGTATGAACGTTGAAGAGAGGTTGTTCAGATGTGTGTGAAATCTTATTGGGCCTAACTGCTAAGGTCACCAGTCCCTAAGCTTACACACTACTTAACCTAAATCACCCTAAGGACAAACACACACACCCATGTCCGAGGGAGGACTCGAACCTCCGCCGGTAGCGGCCGCAGAGTCCATGACTGCATGAAGAGAGTTAATCCATGCCAATACAAAGAACGCATTGTGTGCGTTCATGAAATGTACCTAACATACTGTGACACAGTAATTAGAAAATAACACATAAGTCTCTGCGTACATCAGCTGTCATCTTATTCTTTGTAGATTGCTTTAAAAATCGATTCTCAAGTAATGACCTTGCTCGTTAATTGTGGTTAGTTTTTTGCTCAAAATATTACTAGGTCACCTAGTTGTCAGTGTATGTTGATTACTGGCTGTTATCCTCTTGTCCAAGCGCAAAATAAATTTTCGATGGTATCGCGACAATAATGAAACTCAACTAAGCAAACTTAAAGCAATTTACATTTATCTGTGGTTGTTCATGTATGGATACTTATTCCAGTAAATGAAACACAGTAAGTGCAGCAAAATGTACAGCCATTGTTAAGCACAACAAGGGATGTATTTGAGCGACGTTCGTGGTGAGAGACCATTAACCGCCTGCAATCCATCCACCCCATTCAGCAGCTGCCGGCACCTGTTGCAGCCTTTAATAAACTGTAGCGGGTCGTGAGGTATCTCCCTTTAAAGCCGCCCATTTACTGGCCGACATAGCGGCCAAACACCTCCCCCACACCCCAGTGAGCGGGTCGCCAATCTGTCGTGTGACAGTTTTCAACATGCAGAACAGAAAGGGAAAGGACGGATTGTGGGGTCGGTGTTAAAATGTAGCAGTGCGCCGGTCCAATCGCAACACTTTTTTTTCTGTTCGTCATGGTTCGTTGTATTTCGTCGTAGCGGACGTCACTTGACATCCATTGAAGTTCGTTGTTGATCTTTTTACTCAGTTTTTTTATTGCAGAGGACAACGAGCTCTCTGCCCGAACACTCTGAGCTACCGTGCCGGTGTCAGTCTGCTTCACTCCCAAATATGCAAAATTATATCCAACCCCAGCAATCTAAAGGAATGTTGCTTACCTGTCCATTTCCCGCTGTACGACACTGGGCAGAAGTTTACTCTGTACGCTGTCATTTTAGTGTTATGTGTAGGGTTCGGAAGGTGGTGAAAAGTCCTATTTACCTGAGTATCTCAAGCATAGGGTCAATGAAATATATATTCATTTTCGGTCGCTTTTTTCCGTAAGAAGGTGGATTATATTATTACGTTTTCTTTTTTGAAGTATTTAGGGCTTATTTGTTTGTTTATTTGGATAAGAACTTTTTTCTCAGCAACTCCGCCCTCGTTCGACTAGTACTAAGTATTCTCAATTGGAGCCATAATGAGGTCACCTATAATACGTGTTTTCTGTAGTGAGCATAACCAAATCTGAAACTAGAGACCCATTGCATTTAAGAACCTGCAGATGTGTATTACACTAGAACACCAGCTAAAGTAATATTTTAGAAGTCTTGTTTCTGTTACTTTAGTCTGTTCCAGCTAAATATGTCAATTACTTTTTCCATGATCGATATTGCGGGTTCGCCGAGTTCATTCTAAGTTACCAAAATAGTTTATTCTAAATTCCTCAAATAGATTTTAGCTAACACGAAGTTTATTTTCCATATTATGCTGATCTAAAATGTACGTATCTGGAAGAAAAGGCTTTCATTCCACGCTAAGCTTTCTTCGCACTATGTTGCATTCCACCAGAACATGGATTTTAATATCCAATGAGCCTATTTTTAAAAATTTTTCAATGAATTTTTGCCCTAAGCCTATGAAGCTTATATAGTGCTAAATAGCCTTAAGTCCTTAGCACACATTTTCACTTACTTCTAAGCCACTAAATTTGCTTCCTCTTTCCTAATATTTATGGAGTATGGAAACTGATCGTCAAATTTACAGAAATGAGGTTACCGAGTGACTGGTAACTTTTTACGCTATTTGTGTTGCGAGACATCTATCAATTTATTTGAAGCTTCCTCATGAGCCGGCCGCGGTGGCCGTGTGGTTCTAGGCGCTGCAGTCCGGAACCGCGGGCTGCTACGGTCGCAGGTTCGAATCCTGCCTCGGGAATGGATGTGTGTGATGTCCTTAGGTTAGTTAGGTTTAAGTAGTTCTACATTCTAGGGGACTGATGACCTAAGATGTTAAGTCCCATAGTGCTCAGAGCCATTTGAATCATTTGAAGCCCTCCTCATGAACACACAACAACTCGTCCCCTGCTATATTTCGCGGCAGGTATACATTCTCCAGTTCCTCCAGTTCTTAATTTCTCCTCAGTCCCCTTTAAGTTGGGTTTCGTTATTTTGCTGTTCCCACCGTTATGACCTGCAAAGCAGCTACTACGCAAAACGTAAGTGTTTTAGTCAGGCTGGATTGATAGCGTAGCCTGTTGTCAGGTGCAGCAGGTAAACGGGTCCCGCGAAGCTTGCCAGGCTTGCGAAAGCTCAAGTTGAACTGCCTTAACCACTGTGCTTCTGTACACATGTACAAAAGCGCGCAAAATGCCGTGGCCGCTAGATGTGCAGTCGACTGGGGACGTTGGGGAAAGCGGCAGCTACCGACAGTCGCTCAGTGCATTGTAGGGGAAATGTCGAACGCTGGAAGGGAGGTGCCGTTCTAAACAGAAGCCTACTCTCACATTTTTTGTACATATTAAGTGGGGCCCCTCCACGCCCACACTTGCATGGCGATCATTCAAAATGATCTACTGTCACCTCTGGTTCCGTTAGTGTGTAAAAAGAATTCCGCAGAAAATGCAGCAATTATTTTCGCCTATCTTGTTAACCATTTGTAACTTTCGTAGAAACGTTATGAGTGGCGAATTTTTGACAATACCAACACATTTCTCTGGATGACGTGTCAAAAGTTGCTTCTTTTGCCAAAACACAGCGGAGTTTACACAGTCTCACTTCACTAGCATGTGCAGACACAGCTGTGAGAGAATTCTAAGACAGTTGTTTATTAAGTGAGGAACTGAGGAAACGTAATTCAGTAGCTTACGAGAAAGCATATCCTCGGTACAAAAAAACCTGTAGTGTCGTCACATATGTTATTCCAAAACTCATAGTATTTCTCGCTTCATCAGCTATCGACGGTCCATAAAAACTACATTCTTTCACCAAAAAAATCTGTAGTTATTAGAAAAACACGGTAGATAATGATGTGGTATCCTCTTTCTGTGCTATCATTAGCCAAAATCTCATTTCGATATCTGAAACCGTTTATGAAATATGAGGAATGTTACGTATATTTCACTCTGGCTTTACCGCTGGCACGGCGCGGTCGCAAATGAATGTGCTACATCAGATCACTTTTCTCAACATTGATGACAGATAAATACCTCTCTCCAAGTCTAAAGAAAAATTCAATACGTTTGTTAAATTTTACAAGCAACAATATATAATGTAATATGCACCAAACGCAAAATCGCAGTGATCCCTATTTTTTATTGCATACTTATCCGAATTTCGCGCAATGTCTTACTCTCGCATAAATATCACAATAACTATCACCGCCGGTCGGAGTGGCCGAGCGGTTCTAGGCGCTACAGTCTGGAACCGCGCGACCGCTACGGTCGCAGGTTAGAATCCTGCCTCTGGCATGGATGTGTGTGATGTCCTTAGGTCAGTTAGGTTTAAGTAGTTCAAAGTTCTAGGGGACTGATGACCTCAGATGTTAAGTCCCATAGTGCTCAGAGCTATTTGAACCATTTTAACTATCACGCAAATAGCACACTAACTATGACCATTAATGGAATGATGGGCACATAATCATGAACCTGGCACATAAAGCTACAAGCAAAGGAAAAATGATTTTTTTTTACCAAATTGTTTCTGTAACTTATCGGCCTGCCCTTTCGAACCAACGAATGAACTCGCCCATCACTTTGGACTAAAGTGGTCACTGCCCGTCGCCCACCATATCCTGCGCGAGCTGTACTCTTGTTCTCCATTGTGGCAGGTTGAGCTGCTTTAGAGGTTGCGACAGAGAGAGGGGCAGACAAGTCTTAGCCGTAGCGTCGATTGAAGAGGTGCCCTACTTCTTCAGCGTAAACTGATGAAACTATAGCCTCTGTTTCTTTTGCGCGCTTTTTTTGGGCTCACAAAATGTTTTCAGACTGCATTTGCTATTTCATCAGGAATATCAACATGGCTACCTTCCTGTAAAACTGTGTTACTTGTTTTGGACAGTCTTCCTGTGCAGTTCTTCTTTTTAAAGTTTACACTACGACAGTAAGTCACTTTTCGTTTCTTTGTATAGTCCACTACATGCCCGTTGTAAACCAGTGAAGGCTTCGCTTTGGGGGACTCGGTGGACTCCATTATGTTAGCACTAAAATTAGGAACACTACTTGCCAATCAGAGGTAACTACAGTACAGAACTCTAGGAGAAAGCCACGCACTCCACGAACTGCTACAGGGACAGGGGTCATTGTGCAAGGAATGGGCTTTGGCTTTCCGCAGAAAATGTCGCAGGCAGCGCCAGACAGACCAGTGAATTCTACTTCTGAAACATTATGTGCACTACCTACAGCGTCTTGGTCCCGTAAAAATGTCAACACAGTCCCTCTCCGTGCAAGTACCATCCCGTGCAAGTTTCACAAACTCGTTATCTGTGCAGTAACAGGACTCACTGGCTATTAGGTACGTGGTCATAATGTTTGTACACGCTGCTCAGTGTATGTCAGGTAATTTTGAACGAGTGTCACAACCAAATATTACAGCTAGCTAACTCCAGTGATTCGTGATCTTCACAAGACGCTTCTCCCACCATATCGTACTCTGCGATCACATACTCAAAACACAACGAACAAAAATGCTTTTATCCTTGGCGGCGTCAAAATCTGAAATCTTATCATATTTACAAACTACAGTTACCACACACACGGATCAAAGGTATCCTCACACCCATTAGTGGACCCTTTGCCTACACAGAGATTAGACGGAACAGTAGAAACACCGCTTGAAGTGCATATTTGAACATAATTTCAGATGACAACGAAGCCCGCTGGGCGCGTCACTATATCTGGCCTCGAATGTCACCTCTATAATATACGCAATATACTGCAAGTGCCCGTCATAATTATAACAGTGTTCTGTATAGTGGCGAGTGCATTATCTCGGAGGTAAGTAAATTCAAACATGGGCAAATTGTTGGTCATCGTATGGTGAGTGCTTCCGTAAGCAAGGTAGCATAGATGTTTGGTGTTTCAGGAGACATTTATACTGCATAGAGGGAAAGCGAAAAACATTCATCCGGTACCTCACAACGCGGACGAAGAGATGTGTTGACTCGGTAATAAAAGGCCATGGAAGAGGACTGCGATGAAAAAACAGAGGAGCAGATGCAAAAGTCACTGTAGAATTGAATGTAGCAGTTGCAAACAGTATCAGCACCGAAACGGCACGAAGGGAGCTGCGTAAGGTGGGAACTGCAGGGTGAGCTCGAACTGCAAAACCACTCATTAGTGACGTAGGTGCCCGTAATAGGGAAATGTGGTACCGAAACCATAGAAAAAAAATGGTTCAAATGGCTCTGAGCACTATGGGACTTGACATCTGTGGTCATCAGTCCCCTAGAACCTAGAACTACTTAAACCTAACTAACCTAAGGACATCACACACATCCATGCCCGAGGCAGGATTCGAACCTGCGACCATAGCGGTCACGCGGTTCCAGACTGAATCGCCTAGAACCGCACGGCCACACCGGCCGGCCTTAACCATAGAACCTGGGGTATGGACCAACGGAAGAAATTCTTTTGGTTGTTTGAGTCCTGCTGTCCACTACAACATTTGGCCAAGTTTGTGTTCCACGAATGAAAGACGTTGGGGGTTTGATGGTTATTTGGGCGTATTGGCTGATCATTTCCACCATATGACAGAATTTTTTCCCAAATTATGATATTGTGTTCCTAAACGATAGGACCCCTGTTCATACAGCATGTTCCAGGACTGGTTTTGACCACAAGGATGAATTCTAGCATTTTCCCTGGTCACCACAGTCACCAGAACACAATATTATTAAGGCTTTTGGCCTACTTTGGAAAGAAGGGTGCGTGATCGCTATCCATTTCCATCATCGTTACCTGAACTTGCCACTGTTTTGTGGAATTCCCTTGAAAATCATATAGGACTTGTATTTATGAATTATGAGACCAATGAGAGCCCTTTTGAATGACAAAGTCTTCCCTGCAGCTTTTTAGGATGGTAATGCCTTGTATTCTGGTGTTCCCATATTTTTATATACAATGTGTATAATTGTTTTATCTCTGCAGAGGACACTTTAAATCAGTTTTCTGAATGTCTCTTGAGGAATGGCAGGCCATTCTTCATCAAGAGCAGGTACCTGAGCAGGTATTGACGTTGGAGAGTTGGGTCTGGTGCGAAGTCGACGTTCTAGCTCATCCTAGAAGAGTTCAGTTGGTTTCAGGTCGGGCCTCTAGGCAGGCAAGTTCATTTAATAAATATTACTGTTCACAAACATTTGCCTCACCGATGCTGCTTTATGACAGAGTGGACTGTCATATTGACAGAAACAGTTATCGCCTCCGTACATGTCATATAGTGTGAGCGGTACGCACTACTGTAAAAGGTGTTCATATCCTACCACATTTACCGTTTTTTTAAGGACAATAAATGTAACACGCCCTAACGACAAAAAACGCCACCATACCGGAGCACCGTCACCTCCGTACGTCACTGATGTCACTTCACATGATGGCAGGTAATGTTGTCCAGGCACTCACCAAACCCAGGTCCTCCCATTCGACTGCGACAGAAGACAGCGCGATTCTTCACTCGAAATCACTTGTGTCCGGTCATTCGCTCTCCAGTGGCGTTGCTCTTTACACCACCTCTTACTTTGCGCAGAAATGGCAACAGAAATGCGTGCTTTTCAGGAATTGCTCCAGTATTGCACCTCATTCTTTTTAACTCCCTACGGACAGTCGTTGTGCTAGCTGGACTGTAGGGAGCACTTCGGATCTCACGAGAAATTCTTTCCGTTGATCTGATGTGATTTTTTACAGGTACCACCGTCCGAAACGCCCGACATTCCCTGACCATCAGTATATGAGGTCTGCCGTATCTTGGTTATGGTGTGGTTGTTCCTTAGCGTTTCCAGTTCGCAGTTACATAACTAACAACTTGCTTGGGAAGCTTCGGGGACGTTTCGATGCCTCTGATGGATTTGTTACCCAGGTGACGTCCGACGACTATACCACATTCGAAGCGACTGACCTCTCTTGACCGACCTATTCTACTGTTACTGGTTCACTGTTGGCAGGACAATATAACCCTCCTCCTTTCATACTGGTAGACCCGCCTCTCGCGACGTTTCTTGGTAAATTCCTTACCACGCAGGAATGTCCGATTACTTTTAATCACATAATATATTAAGTGGGTCAAGTGCTGATTTATAGGAACATATCATACAAGATAATAACATTAAGATATTCCTACTAATTTATTTTTGGTTTTGAAAGCAGTATTTTTATAATAATGTATGGGAACTGTGTGTGTGATCTGACACTACGCGCGTACTTGTGCTTCCTTTTGCTGTAATACTGATCTCAGTTCTTTCGTTTGCTACGCTACTGGAGAGTTTATTTCCTAACCAGTTTAGTTCCTACTGTATTAGTAAATTACATCTGGTTTCTGTAATTTTCGTTTGCCGTTACTTCCCTACAGGGATACACACAAACGGTACATTGAAGGTAGAGCTCATATTCTTTGAAGTATATAATTTGTAATACGTTAATGCCTTTGTAGGATTATTTCAATTCACTAACATTATGACAGATAGATGATTTCAGTGACAAGCTCTATGAATTTAGCCAGGTGTGTCATGTGTCTGACGTCAGTGTACAAGCATTGTTCACACAACAAATTGCACTATTTTGGCGTGAATTTCTCACAGAATGGGCTGTCTTTCACTTTCAACAATCGTATACAATACGTAAGATGCATGCTGTTTTTTCAAAGATTTTAGTATCCCTTCAGGATGACTGGAACACTGTTGTCTGAAAAAATGCTTCCAGTTCAACGTGTTTGGCCTCAAACTCCGGTTCTGCGCTCGTCTCAGTTCATTGATAATTGTCATTTGAATGCAATCAGGTGCTATAGAAAGCAGGAAGGGTGGAGAGTAAAAATATTATAGTGATCATTATTAAATTTCCGAACAAGAGACGTCAGTTAGCACTCAGCGCACAACTGAAATGAGATACGCCTCTGTATAACCTCATTATGAAAATTGGCAGTGACATTATTTTCTCTGTTTCTCGCTACACGTGGACGAGTTTTTAGTTAGTCCGCAACAAAATAAAATTTTTCGTCCGTTTTCAGCCGTGCAGTCAGCTAAAATTCAGTTGACAGCGAGACGACATTAGCTCTATTGAAACTACGCAATAACAAATGTAAGCCGCGAAACGTAGTTAAGCGCATTAACCGAAAGGACTCCGCTCTATCTCTGTGGATATATGGGCACCTACAAGTAAAAATATATCATACGCCTGCAATACTATTCAATGATAATAAAAGGAGCAAGGTAGCGTCCAGGAAATTTGTTTGCTGTTGCAGTCGATCAATTTTTACTTTATTGTTTTGACGGAGACAATTTGAAGCGTCAGATTTTCAACAATGTATGCTTGCTAAATCTAAAATTCTATCTAAACCATTTTAATAATGAATATTTGAGAATTACAGAGACAAACAAGTCTTGCATACATCGTTGCTTCACAATCTAGTGGTTCCAAAGTGGATCTTCACTGGTGAACTGTATGTGGTTAACAATATTATTTATTAATATTTCTCGGATTTGTTACTGAGTATAAACTTGGTGTTGTTGTTGAACAACACTGGAGATACAATAGGGTTCCAGGCGGCTGGTTGAAGCATGGTAATTGGAATTTAGTTAGACCGGTCTACTGTTCTGTCATATACGTACTTCATACACTGCTGCGTTACTGGGGTCTCCTTCCTAATCGCATTCTTTAATGTAGAGCTTGGGAGTATGACCTAAATCAAAAGACTTGTAGAACTTACGCTTACCATGCTATCATTTTACACTAAGTGCCTGCACTATTTGCGAGAAGATCTCTTATCACATCGCGGCTCATCGTTATTTCAATGAGGAGCGAACGTTCGTCTTCAGTGAACTGTCCTAAGCCTTGGATTCGGTTTTCCCTGTAACTGCGTACGGGCAGCTGCTGATTCGTTTCAAATTATCAACACGCTTCTAAATATACATCAAAACATACACATAGTTATAAACCGTAAGTCACTGGACACTGCATGGCAAAGGATACTGTGTTACATTATTAGCTACTTTCTGTTGTATGACATTTCCGTATGAAATCAATTGCACTAGTCCATCGCACCAACGAGGGGCTTTTTAGGGCTCCATGGACGTGGCATGGACTGTCTTTGCTAAGTTTCTTTTCGAACTAATAGTCCCACTGCATCGTAGGAGACTCTTTGAAGTTGAGTTATCTAACTCTTCGTTGTGGAATTTCCCACGGTTTGAGAAAGCGATCGAAATATTAAGTGTGTGTAGCACTTGAGCGATTGTACACGTCTGTCTTACCCACTGCACTGACTTGTTCATGCGTTGCTCTGTGTCGCCAAAGCACAGCCCACGAAAAGCAAGTCTCCCGAATCATGTTCCGTCTCACGGACATTTCTGTAATAAGAAGTGATAAAGGTACATTACATTTGAATCTTCAGCTTAACTACAGCCCTCCAAATGTGATATAACCGAAGTATCGCTTTATACACTTTGCCTTGAGTGCTAGTACCACAGTATAAATGGACAATCTACGTGGAGTTAGGATAAGACGGAAAGGCTATGGAGGCTGACAGTGACACTACGCTGCAGTTCCTTGTGCCATGGGTGTACCGAGTACAGGATCACTTTTCTGAGAATGTAGCGGACAGTGAAGTGAACACTTCCATACGCGTGAAACGATGCAAGTGTAAACAAATAAAATTTAAATTATATAGTTTAAACACCTGGAAGTGTATAAGAGATCGTATTTAAGAAAAACGGCGTTCCTCAATATTTTTAATCATTTTCAGGAAATAGCACTGTTGAAGGCACGCGTTCTGAATCTCTTAAGTGAAGGAATGTAAATAAAGCCAGTGCGTTTGCTTCTGTTATTTCTAATACCACCGGCGCGTCATTTGAAACAACTTTCGATAAGTGAGAAAATAAGTTATGCCACAGCTCGTTCCAGATGTGCTGCACTTTAAGGTAAATGCGATATTTTATAGGATTTCTAAGTAAATATATTGTCTGTACTGACTTACTCAAAGGTTGATCATATAATACTGGAAAGACGTAAATTCATATGAACAATGCATCAAATGCAGCTACGCAATATAACATATTTTCCTCTCTGCAGGCATGTAACTCTATTTGGAAAATGTCACACAAAGGTTGAGGCCTCAACATCAAAGCCTTCAAAAAGTTCTAAGATTGCCCTTGTATCGGTGATGGCGGAGGAGGCAACTGTCAATGAAGTTTCCGTGTATGTTTCTCCGGAGCTACGGAAATCTAGAGACTGTCGCAAGTGGCACGAGAATAGCTATGTTCATGTACTTCTAGGGCCTCTAGCGAGAGGTTATTTTGTAGAGCTGGACTTGTCACTATCAATAAATATTGCCAACTACTTACGGAAAGTGCGAAGGACCGGCTTATGGCGTACTGCAACACCATTGTTACCATGAATTTCTAACGTCTTAATTGCTTGTTGAGGAATAAATTGGTCCAGAACGTCGTTACAGCATTAAGAGAGGAACACTGTTTCTTTATCTTAATGAAGCAAGGAAGTTTTCAATAAACTTCGTAAGTTTTTGTTGCCAGTGGTTTGTGTTTCTTCATTAATTTAGCTTGTAACCTTATCAAATATATTTACACCAAAGAGATGGCCCTTGTTCTTCAGCTTTCTAAAAGTTAAGCTCCCATCCCCATACTTTATTCCAATCACTAAATAAACGATATTTGCAAAATTTTACCTCAATTGGACAACTATTAGACGACTCTCATCAGCTATGAAGTCCCGACGTTTTGCTTCATGAATCTTTTTATGCAGTTCCTCAGTATTATTATTATTATTGTTTCTACATTAAATCGTATTTTTAAACATACTTATTTTCAGTAATCATGTTTTAAGAATCTAATTGCAGTATTGCAACATCTAGTAGTTATCATAAAGTACAGGACGGTGTGATTTGAAGGCAGTGGGCGTGAAGGAAAGATTAAAAGAGTTGAAGTAATAGGTCTTTTATTGAGCACTTTTGCCCTATGAAGGGTCACATCGTCAGGGATAGGGAGGCGAGGGCGAACCAGAGCATAGAGTCTGACGAAACATAGTTCGCGAAGCTAACGAAAGTTGGTGTCTGCCAATCGGGCAAGTTCGAGCGGGATGCTGGCTGCGAAAACTAAATCCACGGCGCTGCACCACCGGGAGAAGCGGGAGATGTTCACTGCTACAGGTCCCAATCCAAGAGCGGGGGCCTGGTAACGGGCGGCCAGGTACATTCAACACGCCACGCGGCTTCCCACACTCTGATTGATCAAGACCGAGAAACCTGCAGCGGCGTCAATGGAACTTTCCAGAGCATGGTCTGGTCAGCGTCGAAGACACAGCGTTACTTCGTCAGCAGATTACGGAGGCTCGTGATCGAGATTGCCTACCTTGCTGCTGACTTCCTGTTGCTTTACCGTGGGACGGAAAAATTACAGGCAGCCAACACTGCCAGCCGAGGCGTGGCCGTAACAAGAAAAATAAAGTTACCTTTTGACAACTAATAAAATAAGATAAAATCCCCTACTGTCAGGCTCATCCTTACACTCTTCCCGCTTCCACTGGAGAGGAGAACGTAAGTGAATTCGTTTGAAAAGTGTGTAATTCAGATGTAGATCATTTTCGGTTGCAAAACAAAGTAGACATTACATTAAGGGCTCCTACAGAAGACGGCAGGGGACTTATCCTATGGGAGGGTGTAAAGACTCTAAAGACCTCCGAGGGGTCACAAAAGGGCGTACGCATGTCAACAATATGTGTTTACAAAAACAAGACAAAAACATTACAAAACCTCACAATAAAATCACATTAGTTGCAAAACATCAGAACAATATTAAATGAGACAATAAGTGTGGTTTGAATTTGGCATACATGCCAAATGTTCTATTTTTCTTAAATAAAATTAACATATTCACATCACCACGGGAGTCACATGCAGGGCCAGTGGCGCGAGGTGGCGTGGTGTGTAGTCCTCAGTGGGCAGTGTGCAAGCTGCCGACAAGAAGGGGTCGTAGCTGTGGCCAAGCCCGTTCTCTGGAGCTCAATGCAGTGGGGTATGAGGGGAGGTCCACACATTTCAAACACATTTAAAATGGGAGCTAACACTAAGGGAACACTTGACTAGGCTGCACTAGTTTCTCCACACAAGCTGATATCAAAATTGCACTCTTAAAACTAAGAGAGGGCACTTGCCTGATAGGTTCTTTCTCCTAGTCCAGGGCGATACTCGCCCTGAGGCTGGGGTTCTGGAACTACTGGTGTGGACGGTCTTAGCCGTTTGCAGAACCCGTTTTTGTACAAGGTCCTTGTCAGTACAATAATAATAGCGGTGACTAGGGTTACCGTGGCGCTGGGTATGATGGTTGTATGAAGTTCAGTGGCTGTTTATCAATCATTTAGGTGTGCTAACGGGATTCGTAAGAAATTTTACCTTGCCCATGTTTTAAAAGGTCATCAGTTGACGTTAAAAGGTGATCATTTGATACACTCCTGGAAATGGAAAAAAGAACACATTGACACCGGTGTGTCAGACCCACCATACTTGCTCCGGACACTGCGAGAGGGCTGTACAAGCAATGATCACACGCACGGCACAGCGGACACACCAGAACCCGCGGTGTTGGCCGTCGAATGGCGCTAGCTGCGCAGCATTTGTGCACCGCCGCCGTCAGTGTCAGCCAGTTTGCCGTGGCATACGGAGCTCCATCGCAGTCTTTAACACTGGTAGCATGCCGCGACAGCGTGGACGTGAACCGTATGTGCAGCTGACGGACTTTGAGCGAGGGCGTATAGTGGGCATGCTGGAGGCCGGGTGGACGTACCGCCGAATTGCTCAACACGTGGGGCGTGAGGTCTCCACAGTACATCGATGTTGTCGCCAGTGGTCGGCGGAAGGTGCACGTGCCCGTCGACCTGGGACCGGACCGCAGCGACGCACGGATGCACGCCAAGACCGTAGGATCCTACGCAGTGCCGTAGGGGACCGCACCGCCACTTCCCAGCAAATTAGGGACACTGTTGCTCCTGGGGTATCGGCGAGGACCATTCGCAACCGTCTCCATGAAGCTGGGCTACGGTCCCGCACACCGTTAGGCCGTCTTCCGCTCACGCCCCAACATCGTGCAGCCCGCCTCCAGTGGTGTCGCGACAGGCGTGAATGGAGGGACGAATGGAGACGTGTCGTCTTCAGTGATGAGAGTCGCTTCTGCCTTGGTGCCAATGATGGTCGTATGCGTGTTTGGCGCCTTGCAGGTGAGCGCCACAATCAGGACTGCATACGACCGAGGCACACAGGGCCAACACCCGGCATCATGGTGTGGGGAGCGATCTCCTACACTGGCCGTACACCACTGGTGATCGTCGAGGGGACACTGAATAGTGCACGGTACATGCAAACCGTCATCGAACCCATCGTTCTACCATTCCTAGACCGGCAAGGGAACTTGCTGTTCCAACGGGACAATGCACGTCCGCATGTATCCCGTGCCACCCAACGTGCTCTAGAAGGTGTAAGTCAACTACCCTGGCCAGCAAGATCTCCGGATCTTTCCCCCATTGAGCATGTTTGGGACTGGATGAAGCGTCGTCTCACGCGGTCTGCACGTCCAGCACGAACGCTGGTCCAACTGAGGCGCCAGGTGGAAATGGCATGGCAAGCCGTTCCACAGGACTACATCCAGCATCTCTACGATCGTCTCCATGGGAGAATAGCAGCCTGCATTGCTGCGAAAGGTGGATATACACTGTACTAGTGCCGACATTGTGCATGCTCTGTTGCCTGTGTCTATGTGCCTGTGGTTCTGTCAGTGTGATCTTGTGATGTATCTGACCCCAGGAGTGTGTCAATAAAGTTTCCCCTTCCTGGCACAATGAATTCACGGTGTTCTTATTTCAATTTCCAGGAGTGTATATTAGATAAAGGAGGCTAATCAGTTGACAGAGGTGCAACAAATGGGGTATCTGGTAGAAAAAACGTAGGTAAGTGGGTACGCATACTAAGCGAGTGAGGCCATAGTGGCATGGAAGGTTGTTAGTGGTGTTCTAAATACATCGAGCGTAATTTCTGAAGGATATCTCCTTTATGAAGGTAGAATATACAGCGCATCGTTAATACGACGGTATCGACCCTTAACTGTGTATACGAAAATTCTGCAATTCCCAGATAGCTGCTACCTACTTCTTCTTATAACTCGACATCTCTCACATAACAAATACTTTACTGTGCGACCAAATTCACCGTCCTTATGACTCCGTAGTGCTGATCTCATCAGGCCTATCTATCCTTCGGTACACTGCAGTGTCCTGAGACACGTCATACAGTTAAATGCTACTACTTCAGTAGTCGGAATTCTTTCGAAAAATACTATGGAAAAATAGTGTTAAAGAAGGCTCAAGTTTTGAACTGAGTTTTCCGCTTACTGGCGGTTGTCTGCGGGCTAGACGTGGTTAGCGTCTGATAGTGCCTGCCGGCCGGGGTGGCCTTAGGTTCTATGAGCTACAGCCTGGAACCGCGGGACCGCTACGGTCGCAGGTTCGAATCCTGCCTGGGGCATGGATGTGTGTGATATCCTTAGGTTAGTTAGGTTTAAGTAGTTCTAAGTTCTACGGGACTGATGACCTCAGAAGTTAAGTCCCATAGTGCTCAGAGCCATTTTGATAGTGCCTGATCAGCGGTCGTCAGAGAGCACGGAACACTATTCTTGTGAACTCTTCTCCGACATGCAAGACTAAAGTTCACCTACACTGAATAGTTTTGTTTTGGAATAGGCCTGGATAATAAACTCCAAAAAACGTTGTTCTTTTGAAAGTTGACAGATGAAAGTAGGTAGGACAGAGTATGCTGCGGAATTGAAAAGTTAAGGAACGGTGGAGACGGCTGCGATTGCCAGTCATGTTAATGCCAGGTGCATACCCTTGCGGGATCGGTTCTCTTGTTCATCCAACAGACTACGTATATGGCCAAAGCTTGCTCATCCTGTGGGTGTGCTTCACTCTGTTTACGTTACCTATCACGGGGGTAGGCATGTGGTATGTCTGTCCAGATAAACATTCAAATTCAATTGAAATAAAACATTGTTACATCTTAAATCACCATTCCACAATAGTTTCTTAATTAGAACATTATTAATAAACACTTAAGTAATTGGCAATACTCGGAAACTTACTCTGGCATACAAATCTTTAACATATTGCAGCACGTAAAAATTGTTTATTTACTCTGGCATACTTGGAATACCACAAATTGAATAATTATCCCCATAATTCTTGCAACAAAGTAACACATAGAAGTATTAGGTTCAGGTACCCATATACTACATTACTGGTGCTGGCAAAACGTTAGCAAGTCCCTCCAATAAATTGATAATAACATAAATAAAACATGGACAAAATGAACATTAGTAAAAATAATACATCGAAATAAGTAATTGGCAACCCATCATAGTGACAGAAGCAGTGGCAAAACCGCAATAGAAGCAAAAGTATAAACTATTATTTCCCTTACACAAAACTCCCTTATTCTCCAGTTGCATTTCGTAGCAAAATATGTGTAAGTACTCTCTGTTATTCCGTTATGCCCTTGTTTACATTTCCATACAGATTGACATGGCTTGGGTATGTCCACCTACAAGAAAGCTGTAATTGAGTTATGTCAACATCATGAGTAATTCAGTGGAAGAATGAAGTGTTTTGTTAATTTTTTTTAGCGAGGTTAAATTTAAAATAGTTTTATGTCACCTTCAGTTAACAGATCAACAATTATTAAACATTTTCTATGATATTTCCTGTGTTGATTAGCACTCCTTGTCTCATAATTCGAATATTGTTGCTTACCAGTCTCCCAGTCACTCGTTCAAGGGTATGATTGTTGTTCCTTTTGTTAATTCTCTCGCCTACCTGCTCCCATATATTCATTACTGACGGCTTGACGAAGCTAGTTGCATCTCGAAGACGTCGATATGACTTACGTCAGCGCTTTTGTTTTTAATAGAATTAGAGACCAATTGACATGAGCAGAGTGTATAGGAAGGAAAGTAAGTTCCTTAGTATTGTAAATGTGCGTAAAGTTATTCAAGGGATTCGTTACATAATGGTTAAGAATTCTGTGTTGAGATCCAGCGCTGCTTGGAGCGGCAAGAGGCAAGAGGTGTCACGCTAGTGAGATTGTATGTTGCTGACTGTGCAGCTGCGACCAGTTTCAACTCGCTCAGCAGCAGTACTGGTGTCCGCGTACACATATGCCGGAGCTACTATATTACGCTACGGACAGAATTAAGCTTTACAAAAGGCAGGTTCAGTGATTGTTTTATGGCACTTTTTATGGCTACCAATGTGCCGTGTACTTAATATCTTAAACAGAGGCGTAGATGGCTTCTTGAGTAGCTCTTTTACAGGTCATGAAACTCTTATCTCTCCCTTCTTTACAACTGCCAATTAATACATACATAAAGCATTCCCAATCTTTCTGTTGCAACACATTACACCTTAATTTCAATAGAAGAGTGTTAATGAAAGTAAAAATTATCTTTTATTTAGTGTAGATATTTCAGTTACTTCCTGCTTTTGCTGTTGTCATATAATGCACTAAGCGACACGGTCCCAACGCCTCAGGAATGCGGAGGGTGCAGCTGTCGTTCCTTTATACCTGCAGCTGGAGACAACGCAGGTGGCCAGGCCTGGACCTGGTGGGGGTGGTGAGGGTGGCATAGAACTGAATTGGCCTCTGTATGCGGGTGGTGGGGTGGTCTTCTTGCTTCTGGAAAGTCACAAAATTTCCTTCCATGGTTATCTTATGTTGTTCACGACAGTTATGCATGGAGGATATTTTCGAGGAACTCAGATAACTCAATCGTTAAAGTTCATGAATCTGTCATGATGCATTTATTCATTTCAATACTCTGTTCTTCTAGAATGTACGTAATTTATGAATTTTTATATCTCTGTATGAACTGTGAGGTCGACTTGGCACTCTTAGAGATCACTTACTTGAAACTAGTAGCTTATAACTCCTTAACTGGACAGTGATGTTAGATCATTATCGGAAACTAACATTGACTTGGTTGTTACTTGACTTTACTGTATGGCATGTTGGCATTTCAAATTCGATCCTTTGGCGGATGTGTTTCCCACACAATGGTCACTTACCGAATAAATATCATGGCAAGGGCCGGCTTCCTTGACACCATGTAGACCTGTTTATTAACCGCAAGAGTGGTTATACAACATAGCTGGAGAACGGTCTGAAATTCCAACATATCCTACTCTTTTGGCAGTCTATACAGTGTTTATAAGGGAAAAAATTTCTTTCACTCTAGGTTTTATTCTTTACTGAAAATTCAAATAAACATTGTGAATAGGTTTCCATTATTGGGTAAAACTAGTAAAATCTGTAGGACAATATAATGAGGGTGGATTTATTTTCATAACTATCTTTTTGGATTTACTGCCTACACTACAACATAAGATTGCAGGTGCGGAAGCACAGCTGGGTGCTTGCTTCAGTGTGGCTGAGGCACGTGGCCTGCAGTGTGAAGGGCGGAGGGGTGAGGGGGGATGAGGGGAAAGGTGCAGATACTGCCTGCGCCAATGGCAGAGGTGGGGCTAGGGGAGGGGAACTGTAATGGCCACTCGCTTGGTGGAGTGTGGGTGTGGGGGGGTGGGGGACAGGGATGGTTCAAATGGCTCTGAGCACTATGGGACTCAACTGCTGTGGTTATCAGTCCCCTAGAACTTAGAACTACTTAAACCTAACTAACCTAAGGACATCACACACATCCATGCCCGAGGCAGGATTCGAACCTGCGACCGTAGCAGTCGCACGGGTCCGGACTGCGCGCCTAGAACCGCGAGACCACCGCGGCCGGCGGACAGGGATGTATGGGAGGTTGTGTCACCAGCCGGCAGAGAGGGGCGGGGCTGGCGCTTAGTAAACAGACTGTGCTTGACGTTAACTATGCAATTACAGTATTGGTATTTAATATACCGAAATGGGTAGCATTATAAAAATTTATTTTGTTGTCTCTTCTACATCGCATTATGAAAACAGTAAAATAGCACTTAAGGAAGACCCCTTTTACTTTTAAAGTAACATATTTCTTGTTTAACGTGGACATAAATATTCTTGCTATTAATGGTGTGTGAACATTTAGCAAAACATACATGTAACGGGGCGTATTTCTAATAGGAGGCAGATTGCAGCATGTTGTCACTGATCTACTGGCAGTTATGAAGGCTTGTTACTATTGTGGTGTGCGTACTGTAAGAACTTCGGTACACACACCATCGGATTATTTGACTTGTCGCTCTAACGAAGTAGGCGAGTGCCAGCAATATGTCTCGTGATCTTATCATGGCGTGTTTGTCTTCTGCTGTTAGGTCAGACGATAGAAATGCCACTTGCACACTTAGAGTAGCAGATTCACGGTAACCAACTTTAAACAGAACTTCATTAATTTTCACACACATTTATTAACATAATAAAAAGCATAGACATTACCTAACTTGAATCTGGATGCTGTTTACAATTGACAATCTGAAGTTCCTTTGGTCTTGGTACGTTAATCTTATTCTCACATACCTCTGATACTTGACAAAGTGTCTATTCATTTATCTTCATGGCTATGTAGAGGATTATGATCATCTTCTTAGGTGCAAACTGAAACTGACTATAGACTGGTAGAGACTAATGCAGACTGGTACAGACTGGTGCAGAGAAATGCAGACTGGTGCAGACTAATGGAGACTGACTAATCGGAGGTCTGTACACTTGTTATAATACCTCACACGTTCAGGTATCACTGCATGAGTGTGATTCGCGAGGAGAAAAGGTTCTACGTTAGCAGCAATCTCAATGGCTGCGTTACATATTAATACGCGGATTGGCGGAAGCAGAATTTGGTCCATCTCTAAGGCAGCGCCATATCGTAGTGCGGAGATGGACGAGCGCTGGGCCTGCACTGTTGTGCTCAGCGGGGCGCGCTCTAGTGGTAAAGTTGTGTACGCGCTGACTACGCGGAACTATGTACACAACAACTATCATGTTTTTATGGTAAAGCTTTAACAGCTTTGTCTGTTCAGTATTCACTAAGTCAGCAGATGAAGTGTGAATCCCTTTGATGTATATAAGATTAACTGATCCTTAGCTCAGCATGTTCTATTGGCAAGGACAATTTTCCCCTTAATTCTATTACCAATAAATATTTGTGTTTTCAGCTCTCGACTGCTACAGCAACATTACAGGAGACATTAAATGGCACAAGACAAGATGATTTTAAAAACCTCATCACTTCCATTAACATGTGATATCCTAAATTCTGTTACCAATGATTGCCAATTCTTAGGTCTACTTATAACTAACATTCACAATTTAAATGAATATATAGTAACAATGGCTTTCTGTCAATTAATTCTCTTGCTGCATGCAGGACTTTTCCAACTGTTTACATGTCATCTGAGACCTATTTCTTGGAACGTAAATCATAGGGGTGCTTTGACCTTAGAGCATATTTATGTTACGGTCTAGGCGGTTGTATTACCTTCTTTCTTGCTTTCTTGGGTGGAACTGCTGGCGTAATAGGCCCGGTTCCACTATCGGGCGGGGGTGGCTCGGAACCTTTGTACATCTTTAACCTGTCGAAATGAACGATCACTGTTCGTTCTGGTAACTGAATTTCCGCATTTAGTGGCGAAGTAAGCCGTATGATACGGTATGGGCCTTCATAAGTAGGTGTAAACTTCTTGGTTCTCCCTTCTTTACTGCTGGACTGAGCTACATAACTAGGTCTCCTACCTTGTACTCGGGCATTTTTGATTTCTGATTATCCCTCTGTAACTGTTGAGTCCCGGCTTTTGCGTTATTCCCTCTCACTTTTTTCTAAATGGCTTTTAAACTTTGGATTTAATTCCAGGGGGCAGTTTGTCAATCTCAAAAGGCAAATTTATAGGGCGGCCCTATACCGCTTCATAAGGGGAATATCCTGTAGCTTCATGGACACGGCTACTATATGCCTATGTGATGTATTGGACATACCTGTCCCAGTCAGTGTGATTTTTATTGACATAGTAAGAAATTATACCCATTACGGTGCGATGGACCCGCTCGAGGTGTCTGTTCACTTTTGGATGAAACGGTGTGATTCTCCATTTTTTTTTTATTTGCAACATTCGACAGAGTTCTGTTACAATGCAGATATAAAATTCGTGCCCTGATCTGTAAGTACAACTTCAGGACTTCCATAGCGTAACACCAAATGGGTGACAAATGCACGAGCTACTGTTTCAGCCGACATATCCGGTATGGGAACGAGAATTAAGAACCTGGAAAAAATACATATGATGGACAATATATATCTGCTATTTTGTGGACTCAGTGGGAAAGGACCACTGATATCTGCGGCTACTAATGCCCAAGGAAAAGTTACTTCTGGCTCTTGCTGTAAGGGTACCTTTGTTTGGGGTGGTAATGGCCTCTTAATACGGGGCAAGCCATTTTCTATGTACTTTTGTACGTCTCTCCTTCTGCCTTCCCAGAAATAGCGGGTGGCTATTCGACAATTAGTGGCGTGAAGACCATTATGACATGCTTGTAGGCTACCGTGACATTGTGCTATTATCTTGGGACGTAGTTCTTTTGGAATTACCACCCGTTAACCCAACGGGGTTTTTCGATACAAGATTCCATATTCAACGGAAAATTCAAGCAGAGTTTCATACTTCCGACATTCAACATGTCTTTGTTGTGTTTAAAGAAAATGGTTCAACCGGCTCTAAGCTCTACGGGACTTAACATCTGTGGTCATCAGTCCCCTAGAACTTAGAACTACTTAAACCGAACTAACCTAAGGACATCACACACATCCATGCCCGAGGCAGCATTCGAATCTGTGGCCGTAGCGGTCAGGCGGTTCCAGACTGAAGCGCCTAGAACCGCACGGCCACATCGGCCGACTTGTTGTGTTTCCCTCAATTCTTCAATAGAAACATCACTGGTAACAATTACCTTAACTTTCCGGCTTAATGTGTCAGCATTCTGATGTAACTTACCCGGTTTATGCTTTTCTTCATATTCATATTCGCTCAGTTTTAAATCTCAACGAATTACCTGCTGCTAGGGTCTTTTAAGCTTAGCATCCACTGCAACACGGCGTGATCAGTGATGACAGTAAATTTTCTCCCATACAAATAACATCGGAAGTAGGTCACACCAAACATGGGCGCTAAAAGCTCCTTCTCAGTGGTACAGTATTTCGATTCTGCTTTGTTAAGCTGTTGAGGCACATAACGAATTTGTCGTTCTTCTCCATCAATTGCTTGTAACAGGATGGCTCGAACAGCATAATCGGAGGCGTGTACCAACAGAATGAATGGCTTTTCAAAATCTGGGTATGCTAGTACAGGGGCTCTAGTTAAGACATGTTTGATTTGTTGCATTGCTTCATCAGATTCCTTAGTCCAGATAAAACTAGCTCCTTTTTTCAATAATTTAGTCATGGGCTTCGCAATGGTAGCTTAATTGTTCACAAAGGCCTGTAATAATTTTCAAGGCCTAGAAATGACTGTAATTCTTTGATATTTGTTGGTATTGGAAATTCCTTTACTGCTGCAGTCAAACTGGGATCCGGTTTGAAACATTCTTCACTTATTATATGTCTCAAATATTGTACCTGCGACTGGGCAAAGGCACAGTTTTCTAATTTCACACTCAAATGAGATCCTTTCAACCGTTCCAAAACATCCCTCAGCCTTTCTGCACGTTCGTTGATAGTTTTAGAAAAAATAATAATGTCATCTAAATACACCAAGCATGATGTGGGTTTCAATCCGTGCAACAACAAATCTGCAAATCTTTGAAAGGTGGCGGGTGCATTCCTCAGACAAAAGGGCGTTCTTACAAATTCCTATAATCTTGTAGGTGCGACAAAAGCAGTTTTATGGTGGTGCTGCGGTGCAACAGGGATCTGATGATATCCGGAGCGTACGTCAAGAGTGTTGAAATACTTGCAGTTGCCTAATTGGTCTAATGCCTCATCAGTGTGGGGTAACGGGTTCGTGGGTGGTGTGGTTACCTGATTTAGTGCCCTCATATCGACACATACACCATAGGCTTTCTCTCCATTCATTGACTTTTTTCGCAAGACGACCACGAGGGACGCCCACGAACTTGAGAAAGGGTGAATGATTCCTGCAGCTAATTGCTGCTGAATCGTGTCTTCGACTACAGATTGCAAATGATACGGTATAAGATATGATTTTTGTGCAATTGGCCGTGCTTCACTGGTCGGAATTTCGTGCTGAACCAAATCCGTGGCCGGTAAGAATTGCCTCTCTTCAAACAACCAAGAAAATTCCTCTAACACTGGCTGAAACATCTTCTTCTCCTCAACGTTTAAATGACTAAATTTATCTGACAATTGATTCCTTAATGACGGTGCGACACAGCGCACTTCTCTAACAGAACACTTATTTCTCATCCGTCCCATCTCATCTTTACTTCACTGCATCATAGCTCCTCCTGCTCCTTGAAAAATGTCCTATCCACTAGCAACAATAGTACCTTTCAGTATAACACCTTTCACACCAAAATTATCTACAATCACCGGTATGCCAAAATCTTTCTTTTTTCTTTCCGGTCGACAAATACATCTCTTTATATGTACTGATTGACGATCTAATACATCATTCTGGGTGAGCGGATCCACCAAAGTGTCTGTCTTTGGATGCGTACGATTTTTGCCATGTATCCAAGGAATCTTTCCGCTTCCGCTTCTTATCGTTACAGGGTCAGTGATTTTTATCGCCCACGTCCGCGGTTTTATGGGAGACTGAGGACAGCGCCTTTCACAACTTCCTCGTGGCTGGTGGGATGGTGCACTGCTGAAATAATGAATTGCTCCACTGAACTGCACAGTCTGCGTTCGATAATTCGCTATCCCCCGATGACAGTGCAAGAAGTCATTCCCTAATATAATGTCAAAATCACCTTTCTTTAACCTCACTACTTCCATTTCTTGACTGTATTTATCCTCGTCTATTTGCAGATTCACTGCAAATGAACCCGCAGGGACAGTTACTTCCTCTCCAAGGCCACTGATATGGAATCTGAGTGCCTGTAACACCCTTCGATCATTTTTATCTACAGATAATAAACTAATTTGTGCACCAGTATCAACCAAAATTCTAACTACTTTGTTCCTGAGTATGCCATTTATACTAACATGTTCCACTTCTTGACATTTTCTGGTCCTCACCGCGTGTATTATATTTGCCGGGGGCACGGGTGGGTGGCACAGCCTGTCCCCCATGCGTTTCCCTGCTTTGTGCCCTTGTTGCAACGATGGTTGCGCATCTGGTGAGAAAATAGTGGCTTTCTGGAGCAAACATTATTGGTATGGCCTACAGTCTGACAAACAGTGCAGAAAGGTGTGCGACAGCGCATTGACGTATTGTTGGATATCCCATAATGCTGACAAAATACTTCCCTCGCTGAAGCCAGTACTGGGTCTGGCGGACACGGTGCAGCAGCGCAGAAGTGCAACACATCTTCGAGTACTATTGCCAAACGAATAGTTTAAAACAGTGATGTGGGGTAGACTGTTTTAACTCCTCCTCTGATGCGGGGATCAATACCGTGAACAAAGACATCAATTGCACGTGCTTCTGCTTCTGAGTGCAAGGCTCTATTTTCACCGGCATTGTCGCCTAGCTTGTAGGTACGACAAGATATGGCTAGTATGCGATCTACAAAGGCATCAAAATCTTCATTTGGCTTCTGCCTAAGGGGGGATAATTGATCTCTGTAGTATCCGGTACCTCTTGTATCAGTATAATGCGTAGTTAGTCCGTCGGCCTAAACTTGAAAGTCACGCGTATTGCGCAGATCGTCCACTGTTTCTATAAACATTCGGGCTTACCCTGTCGGCTTTAATCTGGCTACGTTGACCAGTAGATCTTCTGGCCAGGCACAAGCGCGACCCACATCGCGAATATTCTGTATGAACATAGCCACATTTTCGTGGGAGTTCCCGGAAAGGGTGGGAATGGAATCATCTGCAGTAAAATTACTTACAGTTGCGATTTTAGCTGAGATTGTGCCAGTCGTATTAGTGACAGAATTGATATTAGGTGTGACTGATAGCACATTGGTTACAGGCGTGGAACTAGCCACAGGTACTGAAGGTCACATACAGGCTTCCAGCGTCTGTTTCAAGACGTGGTTTTGCTCAAGTAATTCTTGATTTTGGGTGCACAATTGGTGAATTTGTGCATTTATGGCTTCGAGCGGGTCTTGCGAGACCGCTGCCTCTTCAGGACGGTCTCTTCCTTGAGGTTTCCCTTAGGCATGTTTACAAATTGAAGGGACTCTAGTGACCAAGAAAAATAATGGTTGAAATGGTTCAAATGGCTCTGAGCACTATGGGACTTAACAACTATGGTCATCATTCCCCTAGAACTCAGAACTACTTAAACCTAACTAACCTAAGGAAATCACACAACACCCAGTCATCACGAGGCAGAGAAAGAAAAATAATGGTTACAAAAATGGACGGTCGCAAAGTTTCATAATCCAGCGGCAGACGACTCATGACATTACTGTTCGAAGCAGCTCTGCGACGTACATAGTAGTGGAGTTGGCGCGATGCATTGGTGGCGGCGTTGGTGTGGTGGAGTGGTGGCAATGGGCGACGTTCCGGCGGTGGTCATCGTTACGGGCTGGTGGCTTCTGGACCTGTGGGCTGCGGCTCATGCAATGGCTTACACAGCCTCGCTCGTGCCAGCGGAATCGGTCGGCTCCATCACTACAGCGCACACCCTGTACATTTCTCTTGGCTCTGTCACGGCCCATGCGGAGCAAACGTGGCAGCCAATTGGCGCATTGTATGCGCGAAATACTCGGCGTTTCACCAGGAGAATTGGAAATAGCGACAAAGTCGCTATGGGAACGGATCCCACTTCTGACACCAAATTTACAAGAGTTCGTGCCGGGAAGGGGGGTTTTAATTGTTACATCTCACTTCTGATACCAAATTTAGAGGACGGTTGGATGAGAAGGATGTGGATGTGAAGAAGTGATTAAAAGAGTTCCTGTAATGGGTCTTTTATTGACCACTTTTGCCCTATGAAGGGTCACACAATCAGGCCTAGAGGGGCAAGGGTGAGCCAGAGTGTAGAGTTTGGCGGAACATAATTCGCGAAGCTAACGAAAGTTGGTGCCTGCCAATCGGGCAAGTTCGAGTGGCATGCCAGCTGCGAAAACTAAGTCCACGGCGCCGCACCACCAGGAGAAGCAGGAGATGTTCACTGCTACAGGAAGCGCATCCAAGAGCGCAGGTCCGGCAACGGGCGGCCGGGTACATCCAATACACCACGCAGAGTCTTCCGCCCTGATTGGTCAGGACCAAGAAACCGACGGGGGCGGCAATGGAACTTTCCAGAGCGTGGTCTGGTCAGCATCGCAGAGACAGCGTTACTTCGTCAGCATACGGGCAGGCGCGTGATCGAGATTGCCTACCTTGATGCTGACTTCCTGTTGCTGGACCGTGGGATGGAAAAATTACAGGCAGCCAACGCTGCCGGCCGAGGCGTGGCCGTAGCTCGAAAAATAAAGTTACCTTTTGAAAGCTAATAAAATAAGGTAAATTCCCCTACTGTGTGGCTCATCCTTACAATAATTTTATTAATAGGAAAGCATTAATAGTGTAAGTATAGATAGTTGTAGGAACCAGGAGGGGTAAAAGTGGCCTCTTTCTTTTATTTGTTTGTAGAGTGCTGCAGCATAGCGACCAACTTTGAAAGCAAACAAAGAGATTAGTCTCGTATTTTCGAACTGGTGTTGAACTGGTTTCAGCTCACTGATGGGGAAACTTCTTACCTAGATAGGGAAATCTTCAAGAAATTTACAGTAACTTTGTCGAAACTCGATAAAAATGCTTACATAACTGGTAACAATGACATACCTGATGATGTATGGTCTGTTTATTCTCGAATTTCTTGGAAACCAACTTTCTATGCAGAAATAACTGAGATATGATTGCTAAGAACTACTTGAGTTAACAATGATTCCAAAATCTTGTAAAGCTTCCACTGCGTTTCTTAAGTTAAATTACTGATTACGTTCCGCAGTAACATAGTACACGAAATCCTTCAGGATTGTTTAATTTTTCCTCACATAAAGCGGTGTGTAGATATATTCGTATCGTCTCCGTATCAACTTTAGGTGTGCTTAAGCAAAATCTTGTAAAGCTTCCACTGTGTTTCTTAAGTTAAATTACTGATTACGTTCCGCACACATTCTACAGAATGGGATATCGTTTCGCGTCCCAGGAGCTGTAACTCATTCTATGCAGATGACAAAGGTGATATATGCATTCAAGTTATGCATGTTACAAGGTCAGTTTCCCTTATCTCACACGGAGAATAACTCATTAACAAGAGTATGCATTTTTGTTGCACGCGTGTATGTCCGAACCTGGTTTATGTCAACAGAAGCAATTAAGGCACCTTAAGATCATTGCCTCTCCATGAGTCAGCTGATGAATTATCAGACTATTGATTCAGTTACCAGTAAGACTGCTGCAGATATAAATATCATATCACTTCTGCTCTTAAGGGAAAGGAGAAAAGAATCAAGTGAAATGCTACATTATCCTCAAAAATAATCTTGCTTCTTTTACGAATATTTACTTTCCATTTCTTGTAGTTTCTGTTACGAAAACTTTCTTCATAAAGTTCTCTATTGTACCGATTTTCTCCACAAAAACCGTGCAACATACAAAGAGGACTTCCTTTACAAAGGTGTAATTGAAAAACTTGAGGAGATGGTTTTTGTGAACGTTCTTGCAAAAAGAGGTGTCTAACTTATTCAGGACTGCAATAAAACTCTCCTAAATGACGAACCTCAGAAACAATTTGTCTTACATATTGTTGGTTGCGACGGAAAAAATGCCCAGTTGCTACTAAATCTTCTGTCTGGTTAAATAATGATCATCGTTCTATCAGTCAAATTATCTTTTGATTCTACAGAATCGAATGTTGTAAAATCGTTACTGCAAGTATAACAGTTTCTCAAACTGAAGGTTATACGTATTTCTTAAGTTTGCCGTCTTTTTCTTTATTTTAATTCCTCGAACGAACTTTTCAGTAATATGAGTCAAAATAATTTTAAACAATTACTGGGTTTGCTTGAGTTTGTCGAATAAATTACTCTCACAAAAGCCAAGTACACGGAGGGGATAAGGAAGAATACAATCAGTTTTAACGCAGATAGGTGTTGCGGATATTGTGTTCCAACTTCAGGGCGTTTGAGGGTCACCTAGAATTTGTTGATCAAATTTTTCACAGAATATTATCTTGGTTGATTTTAATAAAAGTGGAGGGTGGGGCTGACAAAATTCTAACTTTCAGGAAACTGCATATAGTTAGGACCACCATAATGTGTAGATATATTCGTATCGTCTCCGTATCAACTTTAGGTGTGCTTAAGCAAAATCTTGTAAAGCTTCCACTGTGTTTCTTAAGTTAAATTACTGATTACGTTCCGCAGTAACATAGTACACGAAATCCTTCAGGATTGTTTAATTTTTCCTCATATAATGCGGTATGTATTTTTTGCTAGTAATCAGTGGTAGTTGTCATTGGTTACTGGATATAGTCGCTTCTCTGGGAACAGTTTATGTCCTGCGATTATTGTATGACGTGTTGCTCTCATTATAACAGCAAGTTTTGCCTTATTCAGTTAATAATTTCTGGTATTCCAAAGTGTGTGTGTGTGTGTGTGTGTGTGTGTGTGTGTGTGTGTGTGTGGTTCGTGGTGTGGGTTCCTGTTGACACGTCCTAGTTCATGAACCACGGGCAACGTATGAGTGGCCAACTAAGTGGTCCTGACAGTCGGGATACCAGTTACTTTGGAATAAGGCTGGGAATCTCGGAAATATTCTGAGTCGTGGCCACCTTTGTGCTCAGACGGCAAAGACTACCAAATCCACCGGTTAGTGCCTCAACCGTTAGGGGTAAAACTCAATGGGACCTGGGGCAAGTAAGGCTAGCAACCTGCTTCCCTGGTACTTTAAATATGATGCTGGCAACAATCAGAGCAAAATGCCTCGAACCTTTGGAGGTGACGGAGTCACACCTCTAATTGACAAACCAGGGACTCCTAAGATACGACTCGGCAAACGAATGGTAACGAGATGGGGAGCTATTAATATCAATGGGGGCTACTCTGGGAATAAGGGAGAGCTGGCAGAGGCTGCAAGTAAGATGGGGTTGGACGTTTTAGCTGTTAGTGACATTCGGGTAAGGGGTGAGAAAGAAGAGAAAGTGGGAGAATACAAGGTCTACCAGTCAGGAGTCAAAGCAGGAATAGCACAATGGGGTGTAGGGCTTTACATCAGGAAAGAAATGGAACCCAGCGTATTTGCATTAAGGTATGTAAACGAACGACTGATGTGGATAGATTTGACAGTGTCTAGCAAGAAAATTAGGATTGTGTCATTATATTCGCATTGAGAAGGGACAGATCAAGATAAGATGGATAGTTTTTATGATGCACAGAGTGATGTAGTTGTTAGAGTAAAGGACAAGGACACTGTTCTGCTCATGGGTGATTTTAATGCCAGGATTGGAAATCGAACAGAAGGGTATGAAAAGGTTATGGGTAAATTTGGAGAGGATATGGAGGCCAACAAGAACGGGAAACAACTCTTGTATTTCTGTGCCAGTATGGGCTTAGTGATCACAAACTCCTTTTTCAAACATAAGAACATTCACCGGTATACTTGGAAAGGCAGGAGAACCAGATCTGTCATAGACTATATAATAACAGATCAGGAATTCAGGAAGGCTGTGAGGGACACACGTGTGTTCAGGGGATTCTTTGATGAAACTGATCACTATTTAATCTGCAGTGAAATTGGTATTGTGAGGCCGAAAGTGCAGGAGGTCAGGTCCATATATAGGAAGATAAGAATGGAGAAACTTCAGGATAAGGAAATCAGGCACAAGTACATAACAGTGATCTCAGAAAGGTACCAGTTAGTTGAATGTAGTCAATTACAGTCATTAGAAAAGGAATGGACAAGGTACAGGGACACAGTACTAGAAGTGGCTGAAGAATGTCTTGGAACATTAGTGTGTAAAGGAAGGATGAAGCAAACAGCTTGGTGGAATGACACAGTCAAGGCAGTCTATAAAAGCAAAAAGAAGGCGTATCAAAAATGGCTACATACTAGAACTCAGGTAGACAGAAAAAGCTATGTTGAAGAAAGAAACAAAGCCGAACAGATAATTGCAGCATGCAAGAAGAAATCTTGGGAAGACTTTGGAAACAGGTTGGAGACTTTGGGTCAAGCTGCTGGAAAACCATTATGGAGTGTAATTAGCAGTCTTCGAAAGTGAGGTAAGAAGGAAATGACAAGTACTTTGGACAGGTCACGAAAACTGCTAGTGAATCCTGTTGATGCCTTGGGCAGATGGAGGGAACATTTTGAAGATTTGCTCAATGTAGGTGAAAATGCGATCAGTAATGTTTCAGATTTCGATGAACAATGGGATAGGAATGACGATGGAAATAGGATCACATTTCAGGAGGTGGAGAAAATGGTTAACAGATTGCAGTGCAATAAAGCGGCTGGGTTGGATGAAATTGAGTCGGAACTCATCAAATACAGTGGAATGTCAGGTCTTAAATGGCTACACAGGATAACTGAAATGGCGTTGGAGTCGGGACAGGTTCCATCAGACTGGACGAAACCAGTAATCACACCAATCTTTAAACCTGTAAACAGAAAAGATAGTAACAACTACAGAGGTATCTCTTTAATCAGCGTTGTGGGTAAAATCTTCTCAGGTATTGTTGAAAGGAAAGTGCGAGTATTAGTTGAGGACAAATTGGATGAAAATCAGTTTCGGTTTAGGCCTCTTAGAGGTTGTCAGGAACAGATCTTTAGCTTACGGCAAATAATGGAGAAGTGTTACGAGTGGAACAGGGAATTGTATGTATGCTTTATAGATCTAGAAAAGGCATATGACCGGGTTCCTAGGAGGAAGTTATTGTCTTTTCTACGAGATTATGGAATAGGAGGCAAACTTTTGCAAGCAATTAAAGGCCTTTACATAGCCAGGTAGCAGTTAGAGTTGACGGTAACTTGAGTTCATGGTTCAGAGTAGTTTCAGGGCTAAGACAAGGCTGCAACCTCTCTCCACTGTTTTTCATATTATTTATGGATCATATGTTGAAAACAATAGACTGGCTGGATGAGATTAAGATATGTGAACACAAAATAAGCAGTCTCGCATATGCGGATGACTTAGTTGTGATGACAGATTCGATTGAAAGTTTGCAAAGTAATATTTCAGAGCTAGATCAGAAATGTAAGAACTATGGTATGAAGATTAGCATCTCCAAAACGAAAGTAATGTCAGTGGGAAATAGATATAAACGGATTGATTGCCAAAGAAGAGGAACAAAGTTAGAACAGGTGGACGATTTCAAGTACTTAGGATGCATATTCTCACAGGATGGCAACATAGTGAAAGAACTGGAAGTGAGGTGTAGCAAAGCTAATGTAGTGAGCGCTCGGCTACGATCTACTCTCTTCTCCAAGAAGGAAGTCAGTACCAAGACTAAGTTATCTGTGCACCGTTCAATCTTTCGACCAACTTTGTTGTATGGGAGTGAAAGCTCGGTGGATTCAGGTTACCTTATCAATAAGGTTGAGGTTACGGATATGAAAGTAGCTAGGATGATTGCAGGTACTAGTAGATGGGAACAATGGCAGGAGGGTGTCCACAATGAGAAAATCAAAGAAAAACTGGGAATGAACTCTATAGATGTAGCAGTCAGGGCGAACAGGCTTAGATGGTGGGGTCATGTTACACGCATGGGAGAAGCAAGGTTACCCAAGAGACTCATGGGTTTAGCAGTAGAGGGTAGGAGGATTCAGGACAGACCAAGAAGAAGGTACCTGGATTCGGTTAAGAATGATTTTGAAGTAATAGGCTTAACATCAGAAGAGGCTCTAATGTTAGCACTGAATAGGGGATCATGGAGGAATTTTATAAGGGGGACTATGCTGCAGACTGAACGCTGAAAGGCATAATCAGTCTTATATATATATTTTCTCTTTCCCCCTCTTTCCATCCCGCTTCTCTTGTCGCTGTTCTGAAGAATGGAGAACTCAGTTTTCCTTGGTTACAGCACGGGAAATGGGGAAATTGACTTCAGTTTGATTCCTTGTTCCCAAAAGTAGTAGTTTGTATGATTCCTTCGACACTTCTCAACTAAAGACAGTATAATTCCCTAATACAGAAAATATTTCCAATAATGATCGTTTCCCCACGGTCCCACTTAAAATTCTGGATTTTATCGTATTTGTTGGTATATGTATACGTGGCATAATATGTAACAATTTTTATTTGTTAAATGGTCTTCGATTTCAAATTTAGCGGTACACCTTACCGATAAGTTGTGTGTATCACATTCATGATTAGATTTATGTTTATGAGGACCAAGTGAACAGGTTTTCACTTACCGAGTTCATGAAGTTTCTGTTAACTATTATGGTTGTCTGAGATTGCAGTTTGGCACAGCAGTTAACCACTTTGTGTAATAAAAACTGTAAGGTATAAAAGCAGTTCAAATTGTAAGTAGTAACTGATTCTAACATATAAAGAGAGAGACTGCAGTAATGACTGCGCATTTTAGTTGCAGAGCCAAAGTATGAATTGTCCTGTCAGTTTATCATCCAGAAGATTTCTGTTAGTTTTTAATGATGACAGAAAAATGAGGATTAAGATGAAGTATTTGCAGAATAAGCATCTAAAGGAGTTAAGCATCCCATTGAAATTTCAGGGTAAATATTAATCCCTTTATTGCTATAAAACCAATAACAGCATACATTAAGTAACATTTAAGGTAAGTACAAAATGATAAAATGTTAAGGAATACTGTGAAGTACATTCACTTTTAAGAGAGGATTTTTTTCAACCACTAGCATGAAAACCTCTCATAAGTTTCGAATGAAATGAGCTCGAACAGTATCTTTGTTCTAAGATCACATTTCTATTTCTATCGCTAATAATCCTGACTGAGTCTCCTCTCTGTGTCCACGGGGAGGCATAATGTTATTCAGATATAAACAATTTTTTCTTGCTAATGCTTGCTGGAGATCGTCTTGTGTCACAATGATGACTTCACAATCACTGTCTTCTCTAGACAACGGGTTACGATTGATACACAGACAGCGTACGATATACTTTCTTGCAGTTGTTATTAGTGCTGCAACCAAAATGAAAACTAATGCATACGGCATCCACAACACGAAAGAATTGCAGTGGCCTTCGTGTTTGCTAGAAAGTGGAGGATTTGCGACAGCTTGTTCTGTTCCTGCATGCCTCGATGTTTTTGCTGCTGTATTGCTGGGCATGTTGTCTCTGAGTGCAAGCGAAACTGAAGAGGCATCGGCTGTTCCATCTTGCTGCGGGGGACACTCGTCGTCCACGAAGAGAGGACAAGACGTAATCGCCGAATACATTTTTTCTTCTTGCTGACAGACTAGTACGTCCCTAAAGCGAAAAAGAAAATAAAATGGTCAGTTATGGAGTTGCTAATTGTACTGGGTTCTGACATCAAGATATTTCCGAAAATAGCTAAGGCGACTACGAATGACAACTAAAAGTTTATTAAAATGAAATGATGTTCTCCTTTCATTAGATGTACATAGAAAATTGAAGAGCGGAACTGTCAGACGCTCTATGTGCCAAATGTCACATTTTCCATTGGAACCAAATAACAATATATCTCTTTTTGTTCATAACTTACTTGTATTCAAAAAACTGAAACCTTTTCTAATATCACAGAATTATGTTACTCATCTAATCAATGCAAAAAATAATGGGATAAATTAAAAACAAACAACTTATCCGCAATTAAAGTACCATACCTGAAACTGGTTTGTTCTGTGTTCAACTAAGACCTATCTTTGGTTTCAAGTGCCATTAATACTGAGACACTACGTTCTGCTTGCGTTAACCAAAGCACAGAAACAAGGCAGTAATATTGTAACTAGTATAACTGTAGACAACAAAGACCATTTCTGATATCTTCTTAACTTTGTACAAGAGAATAACAAAATTAAATTCAGGAAAACATTTTTCGCTATTGACTGTTCTTTTTTACACAACTCCATTCTTGGGTTTTAAAGTTGTAAGGTGGCTATAACTCCGCCCTCTCAAGCACTCATCTACATACTTTGCCGTGATGTACAAACACAATTAGGTATCATGTGATAGGTTGTACATCGTGTAAATAGATATTTAAAGCAGACTGACATTGTCACGTACGCTCTGTAAACAATTGTTAACACTTATTGCATGAAAGGTGACGGAGTGTCTTTATGATCAGAACGGCATAATGAATGATTGCCTATACTAGTAGAGAGTGGAACGCCAGTGGAGATGAAACAGCAGGAAGAACTCAAGTTCTGGGTGGAAGGTCCGCACAGGTGTTGGTCCTGCTTAAAGACAGGAAGAAGCTAGACGGACGTCGTGGCACCTGAGCTCTGGAGAACGATAGGGTACGACCGGCCACTGTTGTAGCAGCACCAGAAGGATAACCGGGAACTCTGCAAATCTTGGACGCACGTAAGAGGAACGAAGAAGCGGCACCTCAGAAGCCACACAGGATGGGTTATTTCCAACGATTTTTACTCAGGAGCGTACCATTGTACGAGTATAGGTTTTTCCTCGGAAACTTTCCGCGCTGGACCACAAAAGACTAAAATATAGTTGGTCAGCGTCCGGAAGAATCTGTAGAGAGGGAGAATACCTCGTGGTTTCGGAAATATGGTTCGTTTTCGGAATTACGAAGATCGGGAGCCGAGCCTTTCTGGGAAGCCAGCGGTGGAGAGACGAGGTCTTCCATCGTGAGCGCCCGTGTGTGACGGTCGCTCGGTATCAGCTTTGTTGATAAAGACGGACTTCCTGTCTTTGGTCTCAGGAGACTTTATAGGTAGAACAGTTAGGCACTGTACTGTTGTGAACATATACGGTTGTGGACTTCACCTGCACGAAGAAAGTCGTCGATGAGTACGCAGTGTTCATTAAATGAGAGCACTTCTTCTGCCTATACTTACGTTGAGACGTTATCGGAACTCCGCCTTTGTGGCTGGGAATTCGCGTTTCTCGTCTGTAGAACACAGAGAGAAGAAGACAGTATTAGAGTATATTAGTTAGAGGACCGCCTTCTGCCTTCCTAGTGTTTGAAAGCGTTTATTTGTTGCTGGAGTTCTTCCATCATCGCAGACGAGTACAAGAACCGTCACTTCGACGCACCGGACGCAGAACATACGGTGACATCGCAGATTGCTTCAGCTTATTAGGGCTGTAAAGCTAAACAGTGTGATCACGTTAGTTTATTCCCACTGAGATTCCACATCACCGTAGATCATATTTGAAAGTAGTGTCTTGAAGTCTTTGATACGTAGATGATATCAGTCATTTCGCGTTAGGGATATTAGACCGCACAGTCATAATAAGAGGCAAAGTTGGGCAATTCATTAATAATCTTAGTTACGTCACTTCTGGTAGTGTTTTTGTAATGGACAATGCGCCATACCATTCTGTACAATTAAATAAGGCACTAACGGCTGCTGCAGGAGAGACAAAACAGTCAGTTGGTTGAAAGATAGTAAATTAGGCTTTAAACATAATATGTGGAAAGCAGAACTTCTGGAATTAGTGAAACGATAGAAGGCACAGAAGACGCAATATGTGATTGATACATTAGTAGAGAACCACGGCCACAAAGTTATACGTCTTCTACCGTACCACTGACATTATAACGAAATTCAACTCATCTGGGCTCAAATAAAACCATATGTTGCGGAGCGAAACAAAACCAATACGTTGCAAAACACAGAGAGGCTGGTAAATGAGGCTGTCACACGAATAACGCCAGAAGAAAGTGTAAGAGAAGAATCCGTTCATAATATTGTAATTTATTTATCAGACGATGAGGATACAGAAGACTATGTGGTCGTGACGAGGGATAACAAATATGATGACGATGATCTTGGCGTTTCCATTCTCCAGCACGATAAATAGAAGTAACGTCCTTATTCGATATTTTACATGTAACGTTTCTGTAATTTGCTTTACCTTGTTAATGTTTAAAATCTGATAGCGTATAATTTTTATTTTAGGTGGAGCAATAGTCATGGTATTTTTTTAATGATGTATCACCGTTTGACGGTATTACTTTCTATTTTATTGTTATAGGATCCAGAGTTCGGCCATAGGCCATTTTCAAGTACAGTAACTTAGTTATATGTCAAAAGATATCAGCGAAATCTGAACCGTATAACAATAAAATAAAATTGTGGCAGTCAGATGGCCGAAGGTTGGGACGGGAAGGACTGTCACCCCGCTCCACCCGCCGCTGGCTCGCTGCTCGTCCGTGTCGAATACTGGGAACTGCGATGCTACCTGTCAGAGCTCTTCTCTCGACGTACAGAGTACAGTGTCTCAATAATTCGTGAACTGCCTAGGGCGTCGGACATCGGCGGCCTGGAGAGATAGCCCCTATACCACTGTACTGGTTTTACAGTCAACACATAAAAGTAGTATATCCAATTTCTCCTCATTGGTGTGCATGTCTGCAAGCAACGAATGTTAATGCAGAAATGACCGGTCTGCAGTGCAAACAAGTCATCAGGCAAACCTGGAAACATTCTGATACAGAATAGCACGAGATCTCTACTTCATCTACATCTACATACATACTCCGCAATCCACCATACGGTGCGTGGCGGAGGGTACCTCGTACCACAACTAGCATCTTCTCTCGCTGTTCCACTCCCAAACAGAACGAGGGAAAAATGACTGTCTATATGCCTCTGTACAAGCCCTAATCTCTCTTATCTTATCTTTGTGGTCTTTCCGCGAAATGTAAGTTGGCGGCAGTAGAATTGTACTGCAGTGAGCCTCAAATGCTGGTTCTCTAAATTTCCTCAGTAGCGATTCACGAAAAGAACGCCTCCTTTCCTCTAGAGACTCCCACCCGAGCCCTGAAACATTTCCGTAACACTCGCGTGATGATCAAACCTACCAGTAACAAATCTAGCAGCCCGACTCTGAATTGCTTCTATGTACTGCCTCGATCCGACCTGACAGGGATCCCAAACGCTCCAGCAGTACTCAAGAACAGGTCGTATTAGTGTTTTATGAGCGGTCTCCTTTACAGATGAACCACATCTTCCCAAAATTCTACCAATGAACCGAAGACGACTATCCGCCTTCCCCACAACTGCCATTACATGCTTGTCCCACTTCATATCGCTCTGCAATGTTACGCTCAAATATTTAATCGACGTGACTGTGTCAAGCGCTACACTACTAATGGAGTATTCAAACATACGGGATTCTTTTTCCTATTCATCTGCATTAATTTCCATTTATCTATATTTAGAGTTAGCTGCTATTCTTTACACCAATCACAACTCCTGTCCAAGTCATCTTGTATCCTCCTACAGTAACTCAATGACGACACCTTCCCGTACACCACAGCATCATCAGAAAACAGCCGCACATTGCTATCCACCCAATCCAAAAGATCATTTATGTAGATTGAAAACAACAGCGGACCTACCACACTTCCCTGGGGCACTCCAGATGATACCCTCACCTCCGATGAACACTCACCATCGAGATCAACGTACTGGGTTCTGTTACTTAAGAAATCTTCGAGCAACTCACAAAAATTGGGAGCCAATCCCATATGCTCGTACCTTAGTTAGGAGTCTCCAGTGGGGCACCGAGTCATACGCTTTCCGGAAGTCAAGGAATATGGCATCCGTCTGATACCCATCATCCATGGTTCGCAAGATATCATGTGAAAAAAGTGCGAGTTGCGTTTCGCAGGAGCGATGCTTTTTAAAGCCGTACTGATGCATAGACAGCAACTTCTCTGTCTCAAGGAAATTCATTATATTCTTACTGAGAATATGTTCGAGAATCCTGTAACAAACGGATGTTAAGGGTATTGGTCTGTAATTTTGAGGATCCGTCCTTCTACCCTTCTTATATACAGGCGTCACCTGCGCTTTTTTCCAGTCGCTCGGGACTTTACGTTGGGCAAGAGATTCGCGATAAATGTAAGCTAAGTAAGGAGCCAATGTACGAGAGTACTCTCTGTAAAACCGAATTGGAATCCCATCAGGACCTGGCGATGTATATATTTTCAACCCATTCAGTTGCTTCACAACCCCAGGGATGTCTGTCACTATGTCCTCCATACGGGAATATGTACGAGACTCAAACGGCGGTATGTTTGTACGAGCCTCATGCGCGAAAGATTTCTCAAATGCTAAATTTAAAATTTCAGCTTTCGTTTTGCTGTCTTCCGTTGCCAGGCCAGACTGATCAATGAGTGACTACATGGAAGGCGGTGTTTGCACCGCTAATGCCGATTCCGACCACCAAGCTCTCACATTCTCGAACATTTCTCGAATTTTTTACGACGGGATTCAACGTCAAAATTAACAAACGCTATATCACTGTAATTGTATTCTCAAGAGCTACTGAAAGAAGCTACACCCCTGGAAATGGAAAAAAGAACACATTGACACCGGTGTGTCAGACCCACCATACTTGCTCCGGACACTGCGAGAGGGCTGTACAAGCAATGATCACACGCACGGCACAGCGGACACACCAGGAACCGCGGTGTTGGCCGTCGAATGGCGCTAGCTGCGCAGCATTTGTGCACCGCCGCCGTCAGTGTCAGCCAGTTTGCCGTGGCATACGGAACTCCATCGCAGTCTTTAACACTGGTAGCATGCCACGACAGCGTGGACGTGAACCGTATGTGCAGTTGACGGACTTTGAGCGAGGGCGTATAGTGGGCATGCGGGAGGCTGGGTGGACGTACCGCCGAATTGCTCAACACGTGGGGCGTGAGGTCTCCACAGTACATCGATGTTGTCGCCAGTGGTCGGCGGAAGGTGCACGTGCCCGTCGACCTGGGACCGGACCGCAGCGACGCACGGATGCACGCCAAGACCGTAGGATCCTACGCAGTGCCGTAGGGGACCGCACCGCCACTTCCCAACAAATTAGGGACACTGTTGCTCCTGGGGTATCGGCGAGGACCATTCGCAACCGTCTCCATGAAGCTGGGCTACGGTCCCGCACACCGTTAGGCCGTCTTCCGCTCACGCCCCAACATCGTGCAGCCCGCCTCCAGTGGTGTCGCGACAGGCGTGAATGGAGGGACGAATGGAGACGTGTCGTCTTCAGCGATGAGAGTCGCTTCTGCCTTGGTGCCAATGATGGTCGTATGCGTGTTTGGCGCCGTGCAGGTGAGCGCCACAATCAGGACTGCATACGACCGAGGCACACAGGGCCAACACCCGGCATCATGGTGTGGGGAGCGATCTCCTACACTGGCCGTACACCACTGGTGATCGTCGAGGGGACACTGAATAGTGCACGGTACATCCAAACCGTCATCGAACCCATCGTTCTACCATTCCTAGACCGGCAAGGGAACTTGCTGTTCCAACAGGACAATGCACGTCCGCATGTATCCCGTGCCACCCAACGTGCTCTCGAAGGTGTAAGTCAACTACCCGGGCCAGCAAGATCTCCGGATCTGTCCCCCATTGAGCATGTTTGGGACTGGATGAAGCGTCGTCTCACGCGGTCTGCACGTCCAGCACGAACACTGGTCCAACTGAGGCGCCAGGTGGAAATGGCATGGCAAGCCGTTCCACAGGACTACATCCAGCATCTCTACGATCGTCTCCATGGGAGAATAGCAGCCTGCATTGCTGCGAAAGGTGGATATACACTGTACTAGTGCCGACATTGTGCATGCTCTGTTGCCTGTGTCTATGTGCCTGTGGTTCTGTCAGTGTGATCATGTGATGTATCTGACCCCAGGAATGTGTCAATAAAGTTTCCCCTTCCTGGGACAATGAATTCATGGTGTTCTTATTTCAATTTCCAGGAGTGTATTAAAAAAAACGGTCAAACTAAAAAAAAAAACTTGATGAATTCTTCTCGGGTTGTCAGCCTAGTGGTGGCGTCGTCTTGTCGCAATGTTTCTATGAGTTTGGTACCCATCATCTTCTGGCGAAGTGTCGGGATGCTATTACTGTTCTCATCTGTTACTTTCCCTTCTTTGGGGAAGTGTGAGGGGGAGTTTGTAGCCTTTCGGCTTTTACTCCCCTGCGTACGTGTGTGTGTGATTATATCTGTAGTTATTTTGGCGTCTGTGAAATGTGATGATTGTTCTGTTTGTGTCTGGTACTTGCCTGAGATTGGCGAGATGATTGGTGTTATATAGGAAGGAGTAGGATTAGGGATTGGATATTGGAATTTTCTCTTCGTCTTAATCGTCGAAGACCGTCATGGGGCGCTTGTGTTTGTCGCGGGACATGTCATATCGACCTAGGAAGTGGATGAGGGCGTTTCCTGATATGGAAGAACCCTCGTAGAAGGCCTTTGCCAGATGTTGGAAACGCTCTCTCAGGAGTGGGATTTCAGCTGCGGCGTGCAGATCATCTATGGGGAATCGAAGAGGCAAATTCCCTCCTGAGGCCGCGGTTCTGCAGCCTCTGGAGGTTGTCCAGGTGCTGCTTCGCCGCGTATCCCCAGACAGGGCACGCATATTCCATTACTGGCCGGATCAGGGCCTGAAACACATTTACTGCTACTGGGCAGAGAAGGGAGGTGGTTGAGTTCAGGATTGGGTATAGGATGGACATTCTGGCGCAGACCTTCCTGTGGACCTCGTCTATGTTGGGTTTCCACGTAAGACGAGAGTCCAAGGTTACGCCAAGGTACCTGGCGGTTCAGCGCCAGGGGAGTTGGGTTCCATTTAGGTGAAAATGTCGGAATGCTGTGTTCTGCCAATCTATATAGCTGCTTGGCCGTCGTACGCTTATGTAGGCCTGCCAATCACGTTCCTGCGGAAGGGGGTACCGCGTCGGTGGTGGTGGGGGCGCGGCGCAGACCGGCGTCGAGACCCGGTGGCTATCCAATCTGTCTGAAGACGCCGCTGCCTTCAGATCGGAGCATTCCTGACGTATTTTCTCAATTGTGGGATTCCACGCTGCACTGAGCTGAAAACCGCTATCCCTGTTTACTAAATTGTTGTGCAGACGTATCTCTACTGCCTCTTTGAAGATCGAGTCCCAGAAACCGTTGGCGCTGCACAGATTCTTCGTTTTTTTTTTTTTTTAATTCGAAGGTGTGTCCTTCGATAATGCTAATTTCTTCTACCGCGTACTTGTTTGTCTGTCGTAGTCGTACGTTCCTGATGTGTTCAGTATAGCAGTGGGAGATACATCGTTGTGTCTGCAGATATATTCCATCCCACATTCGCACTCAGTACAGTAGATGCCTGGTGTCTGCAAACCCAGGTTGTCTTTGGTTGAGCCAAGTATGTCTTTAACTCGACAAGAGCGCCAAGACTTTGCTCACTCACCACCTGTACCTAGCGTCCTCTTTCCCAGCACACACCTCGGAGTGGCTGGAAGGCGACACGTACGCCAGCAGTGAGCTCTACAAGAAGAGAGCCACCAACAAACAGTGAGAGAAGTTCCTCAGACTTTCGGGCGGACGTCAACAGTAGGAGAAAGCCGTCAATATTAACACCGTCATCAACCTAATAGAGACAGCAATGGATGAGAGATCAATCTCCATGCTGTCGAAAGGCCTGAACTTTGCTCCGATTCCAAGAACGTTATCAAAACGTGACATCATCAGCAACGTGGAGCAAGCCATACGTGGACTCCCGCCGACAGCAGCCGAGGAAGTGAGGAGGCAGACGAGCAGGGTACTCGAGATAGCAAGAATGCCGAAGAACAACATCACGGCAGAAGAGCTCAGGGCACTGCTAAACCTTCGCGTTGACAAGGATATAGTGGTCTTAGCAGCAGACAAAAGGAAAGCGACAGTCCTACTGCTGTCAGAAGATTACCTGCAGAAGATCGACACCTTACTACAAGATCCAGCATACAAAGAAGTGGGGAAAGACGTAACTGCTTCTGTTACGCGCAAGACCATCGATCTTCTCGACAGCTCAGGACTTGATAGAAACACTATTAGGAAGCTTTACAGTCGGGTACCGGCTCCAGCGCGACTGTAGGGCCTCCCGAAGATCCATAAGGAGGATGTCCCACTACGTCCTATACTGAACACCATAAATTCTCTGACGTATGGTGTAGCCAAGCACCTAGCACAGCTGTTAAAACTACTCGTGGGTCACTGCCCTCACCATGTCAAGAACTCTACCGAATTTTTTAAGGTACTCCAAGGGTTACGCCTGGACGAGAATTATCTACTAGTCAGCTTTGATGTCACTTCTCTTTTCACTCGGGTGCCGCTGGATTATTCCTTAGCTCTACTCGAAGATCACTTCGATGAGGACACACTCAGACTCTTTCGTCTCGTGTTAACCACAACGTACTTCAAGTGTGGTGGTAAATTCTATGAGCAAACAAATGGTGTTGCCGTGGGTTCCCCCAGGCTCCTGGTATTTCCAACTTGTACATTTAGCACTTTGAAGATGTGGCACCGAACACCGCCCGCCATAAACCAAAGTTGTTATACTGATACGTAGATTACACTTTTGTAGTGAGGCCCCATGGCAAGGATAAACTACAGGAGTTACTACGCCATCACAGCATCAAATTCACCATGGAGGTTGAAGAGAATGGCTGCCTTCCCTTCTTGGATACTTTGATCAAAAAAATCCGGACAGTACGATGGGACACTCGGTCTACAGGAAGAAGACGCACACGGACTTATATCTCAATGCTCGGAGCTGCCACCATCCAGCACAACGTAACTCGGTACTAAACATCTTAGTACAAAGAGCTAGGTCGATCTGAGACAGCGTGAGTTTGCCGCGTGAGCTAGCACATCTGCGGGAAACCTTCCAAAAGAACGGATACACCGACACGCAAATAAGACGCGCCTTACGTGCAGACAAGAGGCGGGAGGAGAAACCAGAAGAAGACGATGCAAAACGTGTGGCGTTTCTGCCGTTTGCTGGACCGCCGACAGCCAAGATCGCAACAACATTAAAGATTCACGAAATAGCGACCATCTTTCGCGCACCGCAAAAAGTTAAAGATATACTTGGCTCAACCAAAGACCACCTGGGGTTGCAGACGCCGGGCATTTACAGTATTGAGTGTGAATGTGGGATGGAATATATCGGGCAGACACAACGGCGTATCTTCCAGCGCTGTACTGAACACATCAGGAAGTGCGACTACGACAGACAAATAAGTCCATGGTAGCAGAACATAGCATTATCGAGTGACACACCTTCGAATTCGAAAAAACGAAGGAGCTCTGCAGCGCCAACGGTTTCTGTGACTCGATCTTCAAAGAGGCAGTAGAAATACAAATGCACAACAATTTAGTAAACAGGGATAGTGGTTCCCAGCTCAGTGCAGCGTGGAATCCCACAATTGAGAAAATACGTCAGGAACGCTCCGATCTGAAAGGCAGCGGCGTCCGCAGACAGATTGGATAGCCACCGGGTCTCGATACCGGGCCGCGCCGCAACCCCACCACCACCGACGCGGTACCTCCTTCCGGAGGAACGTGAGTGGCCGGCTACAGAAGCGGACCACGGCCAAGCTGCTATATAGATATCCAGAATACAGCATCCCGCTCAGATTGCGGAGAGGTAAGTATCGCTGCTGTCGCTGTTGCTGTTCGAGATGTCGGGACGCGGAAGGGGAAGCAAGGCTGCAGCCCTAGCGGAGTTGCTGCTCACGCTAGCAGGAACGTCCGGCAACAAGAAGAAGAGGACTGCAGCGCAGTGCTTTCGCTGCCAAAAGCTTGGCCACGTCGCCAAGCATTGCAGCGGTGCAGTTGCGTGCTTGAAGTGTGAGCAAGCGCATGACACACGCGACTGCAAGAAGGAGAAGAACACCTCTTGTACCTGCGTCAACTGCGGCGGCGCACACGCGGCGAACGCCCGTTCGTTCGCCTACAAGAGGAACTGGCGTGGCCCGGACAAGAAGAAGACGCAGAAGCAAGTGACCACCACACATGAAGAGGTGGTCTCTTGTACAGTAGACGTCGTTTCCAGGCGTCTAAAGAACGCTGTACAAGAAGCCATGTCGGCCTTCAAATCCGCCATGGCAGAAGAGAGGGTTGCCATGTTGGCGGAACTGGGTGAGGCTCGGCGTCAGATTGCTGCGCTGACGCTGGAACTTCGCTCAGCTAAAGAAGACTCCGCCACAAGAGAAGACACCGCCACCCAGACGACTCCTGCACGAGAGAAGGAGCTCGCAACGGTGGCCAAGCAAACTGACGAGCCTGCCGAAGGGGAGGCGACAGAGTAAAAGGACACCGAAGCAGCTGCACAAGAGGAAGAAGAGTGGGAAGAAGTATCATTCCTCCTGCATCCGGACATGTACAGTGGAAGTGCTGTAATGAAGAAGATTGCTAGTTCGCTTCGCGATGGTACATACCCCCACCACGAAAATCTCTATCCTTTTGTTCCACCAAACCATCCAAAACCGCCACCCCCACATCGAGCAGTTAGCAATCCAGAATGCCTTCTAGGACTTACCAGGGAGGATTATGAGCTCATCAATTCCTACCCTATCTTCACTGCAATGCATATGCGTTGTCTAATCACCATTCTGATTTGCGGAGAAAACCTGCAGGCTGAATACGCTACGTATCAAGCCAACACCGAGGAACAGTCCTCAGTCACAAGTAAGCGGAAAATGCGTCACATCGACAAGAACCAGAATTAGATCATCGGCACTCCTTGCCAGTTCGAGATATAACCCAACAGTCCAAGAAACAAGATTCATCAAGATTCTCAGGGGAGTAAAGGCCAACAGGTCACAACTTCCTCACAGAGAGGAAAGTCCAAAAGGAGCAGCGATAGCATCCCCACACTTCGCCAGAAGATGATGGGTACGAAACTCATCTAAACGTTGCGACACGACGACGCCACAACTCGGCTGATAACGCGAGAAGAATTCATCATTGGGATGCGCCGAGAAAGACTGCAATCGAAAAAAACTTACTTGCTTCAATATCGCTATTTGCCGAAACCGCGTTTCGATATGTGTAACCACTCACGAAATAAAAGGGGTGTTACGTCTTACGTGACTCTCCAATCGTGCTTACATTTCGCTTCATGGATACTCAAGCATGGTATCTATTCCATATATATACCATGGTTGAGGTTGAGTACCCATGAAGCGAAATGGAAGCTATGGAAGCAGTACAGTTTGTACTGGGCATCACATGGTCAGCACGATGATGTTCATGTATGCCCAACACCACTGCCCCGTTACACAGTCTGACAGATTCTGTTTGTTCAAGATAAAGACTGGTACTAAGTGCAGGTAATACCATTTTATTTCATTTAAATAGTAAGCAGTTTCAGTTAGTAGTAGTTTACAGGGGCCTTCTCGCAACTGTACATTAGAATCATTATTTGTGACACAACAATGGACAAGAAAAAAAAGGGAAGATAAATATTTATTATCAGTAATTGCTAAAGTCAGTCGATCCTGACCTACCTGAAACTGCAGAACGCGGATCACTTATTAACTGGTCTTCATAGTATAAAGCTCCATCATTCGCTAGCACTTAACTGGATACGGTTCTTTTATAATATATCTGTCAGAATTTTGCCTTTGTGAGAGGTTACGTGTTACTATATCATCACAGCTAATGTGTATGGAAAAAGATATTTGTCAGTAGATTTGAATGATAAATTAAACCAATATTATTTATAGGTAAGTTAAAGCAAGGAGGATTTATGAACGTATTACAGACGCAGATATATTTGTGATAATGAGAGTGCTTCATGTACCCTGAGGCAATTCGCACAGCCTCTTGTACCTGCCACGTATCTAATGATAACCATTAAAAGTAATGGCAACTGTGCTAGTTTACTAAAATTGGTTCAGGAAAATGCTTATTTTCAACCTGATCAGTTTAACGTGCTGATCTCCAGTGACTATAAAGTGTTGGAACTTATTGGCAGAGAAACCAAATGTTTCACGCCAGATTACTATCATTAGGTGGTGGTGGTAGGCTCCTATGGGACCAAACTGCTGTTGTCATCGGTCCCTAGGCTTACACACTACTTAATCTAACTTAAAGTAACTTATGCTAAGGACAGCATAGACACCCATGCCCGATGGAGGACTCGAACTTGCGACGGGGTTACCCGCGCGAACCGTGGCAAGGCGCCTCAGACTATCATTAGGACTCTTTATGACGAACACCATTAAATTGGCTTCTACGGGGTGCATCTACAGCCAAACGTCTTATTAGCCGTTTCATGTGGTATCTGAAAACACGCTAGTGGACAAGGGAACAATGTCAAGTAGAATCGAAGTTTACGTTACAGGTTTCAGTTGGTAGACCGTCAACCTAGAGAATACTTTGTGAAAGGCAGGTTCCATTTCACATATTTGACGCTCTCACATGTGCATCTATTTCCAGTGTATAGGTTATTGTGAGTGTTCCGTACGTAACTCTTCAGGAAGACTCTTTCAAGGATATTGTCACTGGTTCCTCACTGTCTGTCATGTTTTTTTTTTTTTCTTCGTGGCCGCATATTATTTCAGTTACAATACATAGCACACAGCACATAGCAATATCCTACCGCACAGGTATTGAGACAATGATTTCATGACATTAACACATTAGTTATACACTGGCCAAAGAAACTGGTACACCTGCTTAATATCGTGTAGGGCCTCCACGAGCACGCAGAAGCGCCGCAAAATGACGTGGCATTGACTCGACGAGTGTCTGAAGTAGTTCTGGAGGGAATTGACACCATGAATCCGATAGGGCTGTCCTTAAATACGTAAGGGAACGAAGGGGTGGAAATCTCTTCCGAACAGCACATTGCAAGCCATCCCAGATATACTGAATAATGCTCATGTCTGGGGAGTTTGGTGACCAACGGAAGTGTTTAAGCTCAGAAGAGTGTTTCTGGAGAATTCTACACGTGTGAGGTTTCGCATTGTCGTGCTGGCATTGCCCAAGTACGTCGTAATGCACATTGGACTTGTATGGATGCAGGTGATCAGGCAGGATGCTTACGTACGTGTCACCCGTCAGAGTCGTATCTAGATATATCAGGGATCCCATATCACTGCAACTGTACACTCACCACACCATTACAGACTCTCCACAACCTTGAACAGTCCCCTGCTGACATGCAAGGTCCATGGATTCATGAGGTTGTCTCCATACCCGTACATGTACATCCGTTCGATACAATATGAAACGAGACTCGTCCGACCAGGTAACATGATTCCAGGCATCAACAGTCCAATGTCGGTGTTGACGGGCATAGGCGAGTCGTAAAGCTTTGTGCCGTGCAGTCATAAAGGATACACGAGTGCGTGTTGGGCTCCGAAACCCCATATCGATGAAGCATTTACACGCTGACACTTGTTGATGACCCAGTAGTGAAATCTGCAGCAGCTTGCGGAAGGGATTCACTTTCGTCACGTTGAACGATTATTTTCAGTCCTCATTGATCCCGTTCTTGCAGGATCTTGTTCCGGCAGCAATGATGCTGGAGATTTGATGTTTTACCGGATACCTGACAGTCACGATGCACTCGCGAAATGATCGTACGGGAAAATCCCCACTTCGTTGCTACCTCGGAGATGCTGTGTCCTATCGCTCGTGCGCCGCCTACAACCCAAGGTTGAAACTCACTTAAATTTTCAAAACTTGCCATTTTAGCAGCAATAACCTATCTAACAACTGCGCCAGACGCTTGTTGTCCAATATAGGCGTTGCCGACTGCAGCGTCGTATTCTGCCAGTATACATATCGCTCTATTTGAATACGCATGCCTATACCACTTTCTTTGGCGCTTCGTTGTATATAATCAGCTGTGATTCATGCATCGATCCAGACAGCACACGTGCTAGATACTCGACGGAATGGAATTACATATGTAATTTAAGCAGAAATTTGATTAGTGTGTAATTAAGAAGGCCGGTAATCAAACTCCAACTATCTGAGTATCGTTCATTCTCAGTTTTCCTGGGTCAATCGACGTGCATGTCTAAATGGTTCCTATATACTATTGTATAGTTCGCTAGTGGATCGTGAATAATGCATCTGCTAATGGAAAAACATTAGATACCTCACTGACTGAAAAAGAGATTAAAGGACTTACTGTGTGTGTATGTATGTCTATCTCTCTCTCTATCTCTCTCTCTCTCTCTCTCTCTCTCTCTCTTCTTATCTCTCTCTCTCTCTCTGCCCCCCACAACTGAGTGTGTGTGTGTGTGTGTGTGTGTGTGTGTGTGTGTGTGTGTACGAGAGAGGGAGAGAGAGGAGATACAGCTACTCTAACTGCACTTTAGACATGCCTAGCAAATTAATCAAATATTTTGAAAATATATGTGTTAAATATAGTCTGTATCGTTATTTACAGTGATATTTCAACGTTTCCTCCATCTAGAACGTCAAAATCACAGTAAGGTTTGCAAAACATAAAAAACCATTTTTTTATATGGGAGGATCAAGTATGAAAGATTTACCTCTCTGATTAGCAAACGTTATGTGATCCACATATTTTCTTAGCTGATGGAACGGTATCACTATGGAAACGCTTTTACAATCTTGAGCATGATCTGAAACATATTCTCTGAAGGCACAAACTACCACTGGAAACCTGAATAAGGCATGTTGTTTTGCATTTGTATTGATTTTCTGAGACAGAGAAGGGAATCAGACAGTCGTACAGGGAGCAGAAGTCATAAAACTCAGTTATCCTCTATGCCTCTTGGCAGCAAGCCACAGAAAGGATTCCATTGCTAGGAATGATACCGACGTGTGTTCATTTCACACTTCGTTAGCTGTCAGTAAATGTGACTACATGAAATCATAAATAGCTTACTATACTCACTTTTCCAATCGACCAGGAATCACTTCTTCTGTATCATCTGTACGGATGCAAACAGCTTCGGATGGATCCTCAGCTGTTGCCTCAAGTGCTGGAACAATAAAGTGGAAAGGATAGTAAGTCGCTTACACATTCCAGGTGTTGTAGAACTCTGTTTGCTCAAAAATGTAGATGTTAGACCGCCTGAAAGAAAGTGAAGCACGCAGTGGCGAACATGTAAACTAAATGAAACTTAAAGGTTGGAGAAGTGATGTGACGTTATTTCAGTGATTACAAAATCGAGTCATATTAACAAAAGTAACATACTTACCAGTATGAGACTATTTATAAGTATGATGTTTGATCCCCACTGGCCTGGGTGTATGCCCTGATTCAGCTGCGAAGTAATCAGTCAAATTCTCATGCCATTCTTATCCCTTAGATACCCTTCGAAGCCTCATATCAACATTAAACACGAATCACACTAATTCTCTTTGGTGACTGTTCTGCTTGTTACAGAGTATTGCTACTGTTATCTTTTTCCTACCTGTCGACGGTGTGCACGTGCACGAAGTTACATTGATGACGAACCAAGTATTCTGGGTGATTGACTGTTTGTGAAGCAGTGTAATTTGTTAAATCAGTTGCATAGAAGAATAGTTCATTTTCCATAATTTCAGTTTGTGTTGATATCTATCTGTAAAAAATATTCGGATCACGCCTAGACTGTCAGAGCAAACGAGCATATCCCCCCCTTCCCCCCCCCCCACACACACACAGCCCACACATCCGACACCCAACTCCGACACCCCATCCCCATCACAAATCACATCGGCAATTGAGTTAAACTACGTACGATCACCAATGTCATTACAAATGCTATTGAAAGCAGAAGTGAGTTCTTTGGAAACTGACTTTATACCAATCGTCAAAAAGTTATTAATCACTGGCATAGCGAATCCATGATTTACCCATCGCACTGATTGGAGACCAAGAAAATCAACCGAACCAAGTCAAGTTGGCAATTTTACAGTGACTCTTCCAATTTTTTTACAAACATTTTCGTGTCAAGTACTTCATTGCTCCGCCGGCCGCGGTGGTCTTGCGGTTCTAGGCGCTGCAGTCCGGAACCGCGGGACTGCTACGGTCGCAGGTTCGAATCCTGACTCGGGCATGGATGTGTGTGATGTCCTTAGGTTAGTTAGGTTTAAGTAGTTCTAAGTTCTAGGGGACTGATGACCTAAGATATTAAGTCCCATAGTGCTCAGAGCCATTTGAACATCATTGCTCCAGGCTATATCACTGTTTACAGAAGTTTCCAATAGAGGACATACAGCATTTGATATGAAGCTGGTCCTGTATAGAGGAATAGTGGTACCAGGGAGCCCTCAATGAACGTAAGGAAACACAGGAACGTACTTGAGTTTACAAATAATACGGGCTGGAAGTAAAAGGGTACCGCAAAGGAAATATTAGCCAATGGCCTTGCCACAGTGGTGAAACCTGTTCCCGTGAGATCACCGAAGTTAAACGCTGCCGGGCTTGGCTAGTACTTGGATGCGTCACAGTCTGGGTCTGCAGAGCGCTGTTGGCAATCGGTGTGCAAGGTAAGTGAAGATCATCAAGAGTCCCAAAATGCCTGTCTGCTAGCGCTGCTTGCGACCTATGATTTGTGTAATGGAGTAGTTGCTAGCGTACTGACAGCTTCCCAGTCCATCACGGGGAATCCGAGTCTCGATAACAATCATTTATTTCCACAGACATTCTCCATGGTCCAATTGCTGATGGAACTGAACTTTGAAAAGAGAACTTAGGCTGGCGCAGATAGTATTCACTGCAACAGGTGTTCATTTCTGCCACACGAAGCACAACTAAGCGCACAATATATCTGTAATAGACCATTGAAAAAAGTCTTACACCACTGCAAGTATGAGAAGGGAAAGAAAGAATAAACTTAACGAAACAAAATATTAAATTACTGTGACATAAAAATGAATCTATAGCTAAAACAAAAGCAATGTCTTCGTTAGTTTACATCTTTGGTCATACGTAAAATCAAACAATCAGGTCACACAACACTGTCTAACCTAGTCGTAATTTTGGTTCTATGCTATTTTCTAGCAGTTCACTACATGGTATGTCATAATAATATCAGTCTTGTCAAAACATTCAGGCTGGTACTCTTGTTCAAATCGGGGATAAAATCTGAATCAGGGGCATGAGACTAATCGGAAATAAAAGTACTTTACACTTTTAAAGAAACATCGTGGCAGATTAAAGCTGTGAGGTGAAGCAGGTTCGAAAGCGAAACCTTGCCTTTCGAGGAAAATGCTTCACCGACGGAGCTATCCAAGCACAGCTCTCGAGCCAGCCTCTCAGCATTACTTCTGTCACATGTCCTCTCCTATTTTTCAAACTTTACATACAGTAGCTATTGTCATAGTCTGGCTATGGTGCCTAAAATGTTACAGTAGTCACTGCTGGTGTTAAAACGAAAGTTTAAACCGTAGTGCCGCTGAATATGGGAATAAGGCCCGATAATGGTCCTGAAAAAAATTTGATTGTAAAGAAATCCTCTTCGCTGCTGATGTCGGCAAACTAGTCTTCATAAGGTTTTCGAAATACGTGTGAGTTGCTGAACACTGATTGTACAAACTTCTGCCTCAAGACCAGCTGAAAGATGTATTTTTCACTTGTCTAAAGTCTTTTTCGAAAATATATAAAAAAATACTTTAGATATTTATTTAAAAGAAATGTTTAAGGGAATATTGTGACGGCAAATTATGTCCTTGTGAACATAAAAGCTACCACAAAAGTTCCTAAAATGGTGAATGAAAAGTATGAAGTCATGTGGACACGGAACAGCTTACAGACAAGTATCGGGAAAATGAACACTCTATTTCGAAATTATGTTTACAGCATTTGGAGTTGAGAAGCTGTTAGAAGGGCCTACTTTTCAAACGATTATGAATACTATTAGTGAGTGGATATAGCCAAACGCTAAGAGATTAGATACCGTCATCAGAAAATACGTCGACTATGGTGCCATAACGTTGAAGTAGGCATTGTATGTATAAAAACATTACAGTAAACTGTAGCGCCACTGAAGATCGGGACGAATGCTCGGTAACTGTAAGCGATCATGAATTTTAAGTTCTATATATATATCTTCATATAAAGGCGATATCGACATTTTAGTGACCGTGAATATCCTAGTATTGGTATCCAACACACTCATGAAGCTTGTTGAGGCTTTCGTGGCCACTTGTTGACAAACTGCCTATTGGCTTCTGTCTCGGGTTCTTCGGCCGACGTTCATCTAATGATTTTTCTGACGTTTCGCCAGCACGAGTGGCTGGCATTGTCAAAGCTTCACCCTCCATTGCCGGCAATGGAGGGTGAAGGTTTGACAATGGCAGCCACTCGTGCTGGCGAAACGTCAGAAAAATCATTAGATGAACGTCGGCCGAAGAACCCGAGACAGAAGCCAATAGGCAGTTTGTCACACTCATGAAGTTAAAATTAGCCTGGAATGTTCACATAAAATCTATTATTCAGAAAAATGAGGTTCACCTCAACGTAGTCAGAGCAACTACAAGATTTTAGTCAGGGAGGAACATCAACCTACAGCTAACGATCTACTGGTGCGCCCAGCCAAAGGCACAAGAGTGCTTTCTAACGATCTGCCAGAGCATCTGTCTTGGCGAAGACAAAAGTTACCGGTAGAAGCAGCTGTCAGTTTGTGTGAAATCAACTTCCTGCTAAACGACATTACATTGAAATTCACCTACGACTGTAGTATCCCTTTGATAACTTCCTTTGAAAATGAACTCATCCTGTGTTTAGAAGCCACGAGCTGCTTTTATTTTACAGGATATGCCATTTGTAAAGCTATTTACGTATCAAGATATTCACAGTGCCACCTGTGTCATCTCCTAAGAGGAAAAGATTGGAATAATGTTTAATGGTCAGTGCCAGATTATTAACGGACCTTAAATATTCTCTTCCTGTACGTCACACGGCGAACGGGAAACAATGTTTCACCAGAGAACGATTATATAAATAAAGAAGCAATACATCTGAACTATGAAAGAAGAATTAAAATTATATCAGGCACGAAAATGGTCGTTTACGATGTAACAGGGAACATATTGTCCTCCAAAATTGCAAACAAATTCTTGGCGAGTACAGACACGCAATGCCTCCAACATTAAGTTGATAGAAGCCTAATACATGTACACGGCATCAACACTTTCGACAAAGAATCCTTCGACGTTTTCCAGTTACAGTACTCTGCATTAGCCTTCTTGGAGAAATTTAAAATTAGTTACACAGTCGCGAAATCGAAACGGATGGAAAAAAATTGAAAGTTAAAAAACTGAATAGAAGCTCACCAACAAGAAGTAGAAGTATGGAAAGCCCCAAATTGGAACCCATGACCGCTGCGTGCTTCGTCGGAGTTCCACGCACAGTACAAACCGCTCGAATGCGGACAGAATACTAAATGACTCAGTAAAGGAAGTGACGGAATACCCGGGGGGCTGGCAGCGTATGAGCTGGCTTCTGAGTCCAAGGGTGATGGGGGAGCTAAGCTATATTAAACGTATGACTCGCGACGACCAGCCTTTGACTTCGAGCAAATGAGCGCCACAGGAAACTTTTCAACAAGATCGAATAAAGTAATCGTTATTTTCCTTATGGCGTGTGAATTGCGTTAAGTTGTTAAAACAACTGATTTGTAGGGCAGCTCTTGGCAAAAAATTACGTTGTTGTACCACAACCGGTTTCAACCTTTCGCAGTCTTCTTCGTATGTTTATTTGTACATATTTGATAAACCGATAATTTTGTACCTGTATGATACTAATGTAAACTTGAAACAAATAATATGCCACCAGGGTAATGGATAATAGAGAGAAATATACACTGCCTAAGAAAAACTGAAGCAACCAGAAGATATGGTCGGACACTAGTGTAACTTAAAACGTGTACGGATCACAGGCGATAATTACAGTTGCAATTCACTATGGTAAATATAGCAGTCACTGAGGATGCGGATAGGATGGGCGTGTGGTCAGCACACCGCTCTCGCGGTCGTTATGATGGTATTCTTGACCGAAGCCGCTACTATTCGGTCGAGTAGCTCCTCAATTGGCATCACTAGGCTGAGTGCACACCGAGAAATGGCAACAGCGCATGGCGGCTGAAGGGTCACCCATCCAAGTACCGGCCACGCCCAACAGCGCTTAACTTCGGTGATCTCAAGGGAACCGGTGTATCCATTGCGGCAAGGCCGTTGCATATACGGTATAAAGGGTGTAGATATCCGCAGATCTTGAGTGACTGATGTGAAGAACACAGAGTTACCGCCTACACATCTCAGACAGCTTTATGAACACCTGATAGAGTTTGAGGGGCGTTTCATTGTGGTTCTTGATTGGGCCGGCTAGTCGAATCGTGTAATATCCATAATTTCTGGGGCATTCAGATGTGACAGTGGTTCGAAGTTAGATTTAATGTGAATTTGACTAAATTCAAGAATCCGGGCGACCCTGCCTGACCATCACATTAGAGGATCACCAGACTGTGCAACAAATTACCATAAGCCAGTCCCATCAGCGCCTGCCATCCGAGAACAAGTCAGCTACACCGTGTAACATAGTGCCTAATCGTGAACCATTGATGGGAAACTAGCAGCTGCCAGACTAAGGAATTGCTGTTCAGTGCAAAACCACAACACAAACGCCTGAATTAGGAGTATTAGCATGACCAGGAAAGCATGGATTCCTGAAGAATGGCATAGCACTGCGTTCAGCGATGATTCATGCCTTTTCACTACTTCGAATGATCACCATCGGCGATTGTGTCGGCGATGTACGGAGAAGTCACAGTCTTCCAACCTTTTGGAGAGGCACGGTGATGTTACTGCTGGCGTCATGGTGTGCAAAGCTATCGGATATGATTTCAGGTCACGGCTGGTAATGATTCGTAGAATTCTGACTACACAATGGTACGTAATGGACGTCCTGCATCCTCATGTGTTACCTCTCATGCGAAAGAATCTTGGTGCCATCACTCAACACGACGATGCTCGCCCTCCTATGCGCCTCTTGGCTATCATCTGACCCCTTTAGAATATTCGTCGGTTCAGCCAACTCCGTTCCAGTACCGCTATCTACGGTACCAAGGACGAGTTACAACAGTTGTGGGCCAGCTTGCCTCAGGAGAGGATACAACCAGTTTAACATCGTTTCCAACCGAAGCAGGGCATTAATCCAGATGAACTGGAGTGGAAAGTCGTACTGATAAGAGAGCTCACACCGCCTAGTTCTCTATAAATTTTACTCGATTCTGTAATCACAGAAATAACATCACATACCCTCCCAGTCTGTGAAGTTTCATTTCGTTTCCTGACCCCTTCTGGGCATTTCACATATTTATCAGGCAGGTCATATGTGTGTTGTCCATTTCATTTCAATTTGACTTTTATCATGTGCTGACTTCGCGGTGTTGCAGTTTTAATTGCCAGCAGCCTAGATTACCGAAGCGAGGATCCGACCTTGATTACTCGACTGATGAATCTTGTGAGCCTCTTTCTTGGCTCTACATCTCATGCTCATGCCCCTCCAGCTGATAATAGATATTAATCTTCTAAGAGTCATCTGTGTCACTCTCAGTTCTTCTCCATCTGTACCTGGGCCATTCATTAAAAATATTGATCCAGTAGACGTTAAGACAGGAACAGTCAAATAAAGATTCTGACGGCAGTAACGCGTAAGAGACCACGAGACATGCATCCCACTAGCAGCGTTAAGGCCTAGGCAAACAGAACCAGATATGCCTCTACGGCTCACTGGCCGAGGGGCGCAGAGGTCATTCATTAGACAACTAGTTGTATTTCGAGGTAAATTCTTTGTTGCGTCTTGAGTGTTCGCCGAGGCGCACGAGAAAGGTTGCGGCGAGAGCGTCACAGTACGTAACGTTAATATGGTTCAAATGGCTCTGAGCAATATGGGACTTAACATCTGAGGTCATCAGTCCCCTACAACTTAGAACTACTTAAACCTAACTAACCTAAGGACATCACACACATCCATGCCCGAGGCAGGATTCGAACCAGCGACCGTAGCGGTCGCGCGGTTCCAGACTGAAGCGCCTAGAACCGCTTGGCCACCACGGCCGGCCAGTACGTAACACTACACGTATTACGAGTGCCAGCAGCTGTCTCCGGCAGTGAGTAACTATTTCACTTGAGTCTGATAATCTTTAACTTTTCGTTTAAGTGCATACAAACTGTCAATAGCACAGGACAAATTTAAGACTGCTAGTGGGTACCATTACATTTGTCATTCACTTCCCGTGGGGAGTAACTATCATCGTAATAGAATAAAGGAAATAAGAACTCGTACAGAAATATTTAGTGTTATCTTTCCCTACTCGCTGTTCAAGAGTGGAATGGCAGAGAAATTGTGCGAAGGTGGTTCAAAGAACTATCTGCTAGGCATTTTAGTGTCAGTTGCAGAATTCTGATGTATTTGTAGGCGCAAATTCTTTGTTTTATACTGATGTATCAAACGATAACAATATAACAGAAGTAAGAGTAATATTAATTGCTTAATGTCGACTTCGCAAATTATCGGAGACGAAACACCAGCATAGCTGGACAGAGACCTGTAACGAAGTAGGCTGTGATCTTTAGTAAAGTAAGAATCCTTATATCTTCCTTAAATTGTTTCGGAAATCCAGATTCAGGGCGCCTGTTCAAGTGTTCTAACACTTTTCCGTCGTAAGACAAATTCAGTTTCTTAACAACTTCACCAAAATGTGATCTCCGCTGCATCATCGGAAATGATTCATCACTTGTCTAGAGCTATCTGTGTCACACTCAGCACATGAAAAACAGTTTAAAATTACATTTTCAATATATTATCCTCATTACACAATGGTACTAGGCGTACTGTGAAATTCCGATCGCTTCACGTCATTCTTTTCAGTTCAGAGCGCAAAGTGATTACGTAGAATTGCCTGAAACAACAGTATCCCCCGCCAAGTATGTGGATGTGGTGAGAGAGTTCTCCTAAAGCTATGCAGCCCACTTCACGTAAATGTCATGCATTTCTTTTTTCAAGACAATTTGCAGCCACATTCTGCAGGGGCAATGAAGACGCTCCTGCAGGGTTTCGATGGGAAGTATTTGATTACCCACAATACAGCCCTTAATTGGCTCCCTCCGTTGTTCATCTGTACTGACACGAACCGCTGGCTACGAAGATAACATTGTAGCACAAACAATGAGAAGCAGATCAGCGCATAGAAGTGGCGGAAAGCACAGTAGGTGGCTGCTTTCTGTGACGAGGGCACTGGAGCGTTTGCTCAACGCCACGTCAAATGTCTTAGTCGCAGCGGCGACTGTCTAGAGAGGTATCTGAAAGGTGTGGCTAACTGTTGCGAATAAAAAAAATTTGAATTTTACTGTGGTTTCCATTTTTCGACCGATCGAACCTTACTTTCCGAACAGCCCTTGTACCTAATGGCTCTTTCGAAACTACGGACAAACATGTATAAAGAACGATCGAAAAGCTTCTGCTCGAAGGCTGACAGCCTAAAATCGGTATGCCTGTCAGGCTAAATCGCTGTCAGCATTGAAGCAACCATAGCACCGTGCACCTGGTTGGAGATAACCGTTTGGTAAAACATCGTGTCCTGCTGCGGGGAAAAGTCCTTAAGTGCCTGCTGAACATCTTCGCTCGGCAGTAATAGTCGACACTTCAAGGACTTTTTTACGGGCTCGAAGGCATGATAATCACATGGGAAGAGATCAGGCCTATGGGGCAGGCGCTGGAGTGTCTTTCACTTGAGTTGGCGTAACGGATGGGGCTGATCTCACAAATCGACCGGCATTTTGTCTCGAATCGCGACAAGCACGGAATTTGGCGAACAACGATGGTTTTCGACAGACACATCCTTCATCCTGCAATGGATGACTATAGGTGGTTATCCTTCTGCAGCAATGAAGAGAATAACAGCACGTTGGCCTGTTTTGACGCATCTGGTGATAACGTCACCGTAGTTCATTCTACTACATTTATCACATGCAAGCCGGAAAGACGCGGATGCCACACTAATCCCTTGAATGCATGTCGGTAATCATATGCTGGCATCGGAATCGCCTTACATGGGATACACGCCGCAGCAACGCCGTCAAACGGAAACATTTTGTTAGTCTTTATAGGCTCCTTGTTGCTGTTGTGGGCTTCAATCCGAAAACAGGTTTGATGGAGCTCTCCATGATGCTCCATCCTGTATAAGCCTCTTCGTCTCCGAATAACTATTGCAACCCACGTCATTCTGAATCTGCTTCTGTATTCATCTTTTGGTCTCCCTCTACAGTTTTTACCCCCTTCACCACTACCCATACGCACACACTTCCCTCCAATACTACACTGTTAATCCCTTGATGTCTCATAATGCGTCCTATCAACTGATCCTTTCCATTAACCAAATTATGCCACACATTTTTTTTCTCCCTAATACTGTTCAGTACCTCCTCTTTAGCTACGTGAACTATCAGCATTCTACTGTAACACCACATCTCAAATGCTTCTAGTCTCGTCTTGTTTAAACTGTTTACGATCCAAGTTTCACTTCCGTGCATTGCTGCAATCCAGACAAATACTTCAGAAATGACTTCCTCACACTTAAATTTGTATTTGATGTTAACAAATTTCTCTTCTTCAGAAACACTTTTCTTTCCATTGCCAGACTACATTTTATATCCTCTCTACTTCGGCTGTCACAAGTTGTTCTGCTGCCCAAATAGGAGAACTCATTTATTATTTAAGTGTCTCGTTTCCTAATCTAATTTTCTAGCCATCAACAGTTTTAAGTCGACTACAGTATATTACCTTTGTTTTGCTTTTGTTGATGTTCATCTTATATCATCCTTTCAAGACACTGTCCATTTCGGTCAACTGCTCTTCCAAGCCTTTTGATGTCTGTGATACAATTACAATGCCATCGGAAAACATCAAAATTTTATTTCTTCTCCCTGGACTTTAATTCCTACTCCAAATTTTTCTTTGGTTTCCTTTACTGCATGTTCAATGTACAGATCGAATAACATCGGGAACAGGCTAAAATCCCGTTTCACTCCGTTCTCAACCACTGCATTCCTTTCATGCTCCTCAACTCTAAAGATTGTTGTCTGGTTGCTGTACAAGTAGTAAATATCATTTCGCTGCCCATATTTTATCCCTGGTACATCCATAATTTCAAAGAGAATATCGCAATCAGCACTGTCAAATTCTCTAATTCTGGATATACTATAAACGTAGGTTTGCCTTTCCTTTACCTATCTTCTAAGATATGTCGCAGGGTCAATAACGCCTCGCGTGTTCCTAAATTTCTCGGAATAGCAAACTGATTTTCACCGAGGTCGATTTCTACCTAAGTTCCACTCGTCTGTAAAGAATTCGTGTTAGTATTTTGCAACTACGATTTATTAAACTGATAGTTCGCTAATTTCCACATCTGTCATCAACCTTTATAGAGCCCTTACAGAGCAGTAAAAAGTACTATTTGTTGGAAGATAACTATTTAGTTAAATATTTTTAGGTTTTAAGCGTTCGTGCCCTTCTTCGGAAGGTTTTTAATGAATAATAAGAATGTTTCGAAGAGTAAGAAGGTTTCTAATGATTTTTCTTGAAAAAATGATGCTCCTTATATTATATTTAACGCTAAATTGTTGGTTCTACTTAACATTCTAAATAACATCTACTACTTAACATTATGGAATCCTTTTTGGTTCTAGCTGCGTGAGAAGTAGAATGTTTGCAAATAACATTAAATACAGTTCATTTATCAGGTAATATAAAAAATTGTTGTTTATACAATAAATTTTAACTGAAGAATGCTGAAACATCTGAAGACCAATAAGAACACTAGAGATGGTTTTCTGAACGAAAATTACAATCAGCACATTTATCCGTTTCCTGTGGACTGCGGAACAGATAAAGTTAAGTTTTCTGTACAACTGACACTCGTGGATGTAATTTACGATGAGCCCACGTTGGGGGGAGGGGGCTGGGAAGGGGTGGAGTCAGATATCTTGGGTTTAATTTCAACTTACCGGTGTGTGGAGAAACCAGTGTTAAAACAATACTTGACGTCTATGATTAGCGGTTCATTCAAAGTCTCGGCTGGCCGCTGCAGCCAAGTGGCTTTAGCCGCTTCAGTCTGGAATCGCGCGCCTGCTACGATCGCAGGTTCGAATCCTGCCTCGGGCATGGATGAGTGTGATGTTCTTACGTTAGTTTGGTTTAAGTAGTTCTAAGTCTAGGGGACTGATGACCTCAGATGTTAAGTCCTTTAGTGCTTAGAGCCATTTGAACCATTTTCAAAGTTTCGATCCGCCAGTAGCTCTCTCACACACTTCCAGATTTCACAGGAGATTACCCTAATAACCTCGTTCTCAATGGAACCACCGTCTCCGCTTCCATACTCTTTCTCACAGAAGCTGGCCTAGCCTTCCTTGATATAAGACACAAGAGACGTGCTGGCAATATTACGGTTTTTAATTGTGCTATGAGGAATGTGGGATTGACTGAATTATGAACGAGTTAAAATCCCGGTCAGGGAGGAACGTATAATATGTGTCTCTAAGCACTATGGGACTCAACTGCTGTGGTCATAAGTCCCCTAGAACTTAGAACTACTTAAACCTAACTAACCTAAGGACATCACACACATCCATGCCCGAGGCAGGATTCGAACCTGCGACCGTAGCGGTCGTGCGGTTCCAGACTGTAGCGCCTTTAACCGCTCGGCCACTCTGGCCGGCTATATAATATGTCACAGTTTCATTACTGCAATATCCTCATTCTGGAAACAACCTATAGGATTTAACCAATCAGCTCTCCACTATAACTTTCGAATTGTAGTGTCGACACTGTTCTCTAAACAACATAAGTTGCAACGAATAAGACTATAATGAATGCGTTCTGAAAATAAGCAATATTATTATTATCATCTAGCCATACTAAGTGTCTGAAAGGCTAAAACTGGTGCAGACATGTACAATTAGGTATTTGATGCAAGTAGGAATTTTCAGTGTAAAACAAAAGAGAATGAGCAACGAACTAGATCAGTACACGAACAATGGTAGCTCCATACATGACCTGCCTTTCTATCACACGGGGCGGTCACGGTGGTAACGGAATCTATATGTTACAGTGCTACAGGACTGTAGACCTGAGGTGCCACTGCTTGGTTTTAATACGGCCTCTTCCAAGAAGGTGGGGTCTGCTGGAACACGTCCATACTGGTGGCAGGGTGTATCGTAAGCTACCGCACCTCTTCTCCAATGACTGATATCTAGCAATGGATGCTACAAAACTTATTGCTCTTTGGGAAGAATAAAACAGACACTGACAGACGGCGAGCTGGGAGTCTTAGAAGTCTCATTTGGTGATGATTGTGTACATCGGTGGGTGCACGGCATGCGGACGTTAATGGTCTTACAAACATCTTGAAGAGAGTATTTTGGTTAAAAGTAAGCCATAAACGTTTCAACATGAGTTGAATCATAAAATAAGCAAATAAATTGTCCTCGGTCTGCCCCAGACGAAGCAACCGGGACTGACAGACCGCCGTGTCATCCTCAGCCAGTGACATTATTTGCATAAGGTATGGAGCGGCATGCGGTCAGCACACCGCTCTCATGGTCATAGGCGGCTTCCTTTACCTTGGAACCGTTACTCCTTAATCAAGTAGCTCCTCAATTGGCATTACGAGACTGAGTGCACTCCGATCCAGTCCTCTCACCAAGAGAAAGTCCTAGGGAGTACCGGGAATAGAACCTGGAGCCTTCTTATAGCTGCCAGACACGCTGACCACTGAGCTGTTAACAGAATAAAGATGCAATTAGAGATGTAAAACAGGGCAATAATCGTGGCTGACAGATCGCTGGAGTACTAAATTAAGAGTCACCCACTTCCAGACACACGAAAACACCCACTTCCAGACACACGAAAATCTCTTGGCTTAAGAGTTTAGCATAGAGTTTCAGAAATCAGAGTATTTTGTAGTGCATGCTATATTTGTTTCACCGTCTGCTAAAATAAAGGACAGATGCCTACTTAAATCTACTGTTCTTCTAGCGTCAGAATATAAAACTTATTCCGTTTAAATATGGCTTTCAGATATGTGTACACCACAGGCGTAATAAACGGGTATGTTCTCCCACCGGAGAAGGAAGTTCTGCGTGAGTGGCCTGTGTGCTACACGCAAGCTTGTCAGTAGAACTTCATCAGGCACAGCGCCACAGGAGTATCGATCGGTTTTAAAAGCCGCAGCTTCGCGTCCCTGATTTTCCTCCCATTGATGTCTGTACTTCAGGTTAAACAGAAATTTTACGCCCTGTAGGGGAATGGCACTCTATTCTACCCTGTTACCCGTGCGGGTCTACTTGGTTACTATGTCAGCTTGCTCATTTCACTATATTACCGATCCATTTGGTGTGTGCATTTTTCGTGAAACACAAAGATCTCGTTTAGAATCCCAGTCCAGGATACGTTTTTAATTTGTCACATACTTTATTACTCTACAGAAACTCGAATGTGTATATTTTCCGTTGGGATGGTATGAGCTGAAGTGGTATAATAAATAAAAACTGTGAGCTATGCAAGAAATCAGTTTTCAGGAATTTCACGAAATCAGTTTCAGGCGTTTCACGGCCAGCACTATTCCAGTTCAACAATGTAAGTGCGGTTTACAGATGTTTTGTAAGATTGAACGTTTCACTAGCTACTACTCATTTCTTCCATACTCCATCGAGGCTCGCTCTTGTCCCTGCCAGCACACTTTGCACATACTATGTATGCCGATACCGTAATACTACTATGATGTAACAGTTCCTTTTAGTTATGGAGAATATAAAAAAATACTGTAACGAAAATGAAGTATCACATTTCAGATGACTGACTCGTGTCCAATTAAACGTTGTGGCAGCACGATAATTATCAGTAACCGCACCTCTTCCCACAACTGAAATGACTGTAGTGTGATGAATGAACAGAGATTCGTTTGTATAACGTAGTCCTACTATAAATGACTTCCTCGTCCAGACTGTGAAGGCCCAATGGATGTCTACCTTCCACCGTGTCACCCTCTGCCCTACTACGTAATCTGGATGCGATATAGAGGGGCATATGGCAAGTACAGGGCTCTCTCGGTCCTTTTGCAGACTGTTCAGAGTGTGGAGCCGCTACTGCTCTCTCAGAAACTCCTCAGTTGGTATCACGAAGCAGAGTACCCAGAGTACCAGTCCTCCCACTAAATAAAAAATCTTGGCAGTGCCAGGAACCAAAACAGTGTCCTCAGCGTGGCAGCCAACTATGCTGCCGACTCAGTGACAGAAGTATAGTAGACCTACTTTTGGTATAAGTTCTACACTCTTTCATGAAGTAAAATATGGCTTCGTTCTTTCTACTATGTTGTTCTCCTTTCATCAACCGCAGCTGGCGAAATATTCAAACTGATTCTGCTTGACAATGGGTCGCCACTGAATAAGTATTAATTCCAGATTACTATTTATTGGTGAAGCTGGTATTACTATTTACAGCACCAGTTATCACATAGGTGGTCCACTGAAAATTAAGAATTTCATTGTTACCAAACATTATGTCATCAGTTCTTTTACGAATGTTGACGGAACGCTAAGCCTTGTTAGTTCTTCTTACTTAAATATAAATCAAAGCTGCAGTGAGTTCTCCATTTTGCTATATAGGTCTGCTGTGAAACACAAGGTTTTTTCTGGGACACCTAGGTACATATTTAGTAAATAAGCTTCCACAGTGAGTGGATGTGGGTCATTCCCATCAAAAGCTGATAAAAACAATACGTTTTCGTGAGTAAGTATCCAGTTGGCTCACATCTCGTCCACAGTACATTCACCAGGACCACGATAAAACACAGCGATATTCACAAGTACCTTAGGGGTTTGAGAAAGCGTCATCAGAAAGACGGCAAGACATTAAAAAAAAAGACACATGTCAGTAGACAGAGAATCTCCTCATGCTTCAATTCGTAGGACACGTTGTGCGACACTTCCACTAGCGGTCACTCGTGTCAGAACATGTACAGTCGTGCTCAAAAGTATCCGAACGACCTGAGTTGCATTTCGCCTGATAATCATGCAACCCACATAACGCAGCTGTCTAGCAGGTCCTGTAACCGCTCCTTGGTACAGTCGTTTGACTATTGAAAATGGTTCCAACAAGTCAGCACTGGAAAACACTGCTCTGTATCGCAGTAACTCAAGATGTAAAGTAATACCACGATACTAGAAATATCAGGGAACACCTTATCACAGATAAGACTGTCCTTAAGGCTTGTAAGCTCACATTTATTGCAATAAATGACATACCTGAAATGTTACCACTCTCGTTATTACGTCAGATAGGTAATGCACGTACGAAGTTCGTCGTATTCATGATTTCCTCTTCAAAGTAACATACCGTACTTGTTATTTAACAAAAAATGACATTAAAAATTTAAGTTTTTCACGAGCAGCTAGTTGAGAATATGTATGAACTTCAAATGACACGATGAACCGTCTCGTTCTGCATATGGATTCAAACCCAGGTCATGCAGATGAAGATTTCTTGACTGCCGGAAACTAACAGTCATTCCTGTCTAGACATACAGAGAGTAATATACCTCGATTTTAGACAGTGTCAGTTAGCAAATACCAACTTTAAATTACATAACGTAAACATTTTTAACGGACGCCAATTCCTACCCGGCCAGCATCTATTGTCATTGTTAACGAACTACGAGAGATGTTAAATATTGCTTCTTCACAACTAACTTACATGAAATGCCGTGAGGCAAAGCTTTGTGTTGGACAGGGATTCTAATCCAGAACCTAATCGGATTGTTATCGAAGCACAATCAACTGTGACATATCGGATTTTCTCGGCAGTAGCCGGATGTTTTAACTGAAATGACGAGACGAAACATTAATTTTTTCCTTCCCAGGACTCCAACCCGGCACCTATCGCTGTTATATTCTAGAGAAAACGAACGTTACATATGGGTTTCTTACACCAGCAGCGACATGTGAGCATGTTTGAGCTAGAAATAATATGACGAAGAGTTAAGTGCTGACAGGGAATCGAACACCACACATATCGTTGATGACTACACACAAACAAACGTCAGCTACCGAATTTTTCTCCACCAGCATCTCTGAATAACATCCTTGAACTTACAGTGATCTCGCATATTGTTATATGTCTCGCTGGGAGTTAAAAACGTCAGATACCGTTAGTGTTGACAACGAATGAAAATGCATTAAAATTCATAATTATTTTCCACCAGCAGATAGGTGTTTTCATGCTAGAGCTTGATAATTCATAATGAAAACCTTAGTGCCCGGCCAGGATTCGAACCCATTCACGCCCGATATGTGGAGATGTTGAGGAACCTGCAGTTTTGAACAAACAACAAATTGTAGTCGAGCTGTCTTGTCACGAAGGGATCACATTCCACGTGAAGAGCGGTCTGAGTTGCATTCCCAGTTCAGAACCTATTTTATCTGGCATGCAGAAGCTCTGATAAACGATGGAATAAGGGTCCTGTGACCCTACATAGCGTTTGCTTCGTCACTGGAAATAAATAACTAGTATAAGAAAGGTTACTGGTGATAGAGTTTCTACATGTCGCCACTCGTGAGTTTATTCTGGTTCAACCTAACGTTTACTTGGTAGAGAAGGAATATCATGTTTAATGTGAATTTCAAACCACAATTCCATTATAGCTTCTTCACTTGTCGTAGCCAAAAAGCATCGGCAGAAGTTGGAATCGAACCTAGATCGCCAGCATACGAACCTACCATCAATCCAACAGACCACCAAATCCTCTTCTCTGGTACTCATTTTTCTATCATAACACCGGTGAGGCACACTCGATGAGAATTCTGACACACAGGCTCCCTGTAGTGGTTTGCATCATGTTCAGTACAGTTATGTACCTGGTTGACCGAATCGCCATGAACTAGCTGCCTCAGCTACCCAGTGCATACATTCGACTCTAGTTTGTAATCACCAAAATAAAATCAGGTAACTACTACCTACACAGAACTGCCAACAGTGTAGGATGCAGAAATTTAAATAGGAAGTGTTCCTTTCCATTTGAGCTACTCTATTGCGCTATCTGTTTGTTGAAACCGTCGTTCAGTGCAAAAGGAAAGCTTGAACTGTCTGTCTCTCAGAAGTCTAGATCCGGCCTTACGCATTATCTCACAGCACTGTGGAATGCAGAAGTTCTGGAGGAACTGTTGGCGACTTCTGGAGCTGCTAGCTACAAAAGTAACGGTAATCGTCGCGCACTGTCGATAATGCGTCACGAGTTCTATTACATCCGCTGCTACATTTTTTAAAACGCAATTCTGCTGTCTGCTAAAGTTATAAGTATAATGGAACTTTGAACATATTTCCCTTCACTTCTCAACCCAAAATAGTCGCATGTGGAAAAAGGGCTCACCTCTGCGACATTTTGTTCTTTTCAGGTTTAATAGACGGCCAGGCAGCAGGTGCATCTCGAAGCTTTTGTGTTATGTCTGGGGAGAGCGCATCGTGCCAAAATAGTCAGAAACGTATTTTCTACAGTAGCTGTCGTCTGGTAGTGGAAGTTTATTCTTCTTCAAACCTTGTTTGACTGCTTTAACTCAGAACAAGTTTTCTACAAGCATGTAATCAATAAACTGCATGTGCATTGTCAGACTGTTTTAGATAACATCAGAGAATTCGCATATATCGTTGATGATTATTTTCTGTCTCACGTTTAGTATTGTTTTAACAACACTAAAAGAAACCATTCGAAAATTGTGCACTGTATTATAAGAAATGAAATAAAACTACCCACGACAAACTTACGACGAAGTCTGTTTTAATTAAACTGAGTATCTGCACACAAATGTGCCTCTATCGGCATGAATTATTAAAATACTACTCACTTAGATTTCGATTGGGCCTGTGTTTAATTGGTGTGCTCTGACATACTCAACAGGTACGCAAATGTGGAATTTCATAAATGAAGTTATGTTTTCCTAGAAACCAAAATTTGCTTGTCAGCAGCGGAAAGAGGCGTTACGTGTTGTGCAGCATTGTAAGTTTTTCACCATTGCACATTATGAGCTGAAAGTATTTTCCTGCCATTTGCTTATCAATTCATTTCTTTCGTACTTATCACCCTGGCATGTGAGTCTTAAGTGAAGAACAATATTGAATTTCGTATCGTTGACGGTCGATTCGAATTTCTTCAGAGACGCTTGTATTGTGAAGCAGCTTGGCAGTCAGGAAGCCGAGATCTATGACCATTAACACAACTTACTGATTCGAGCTGCCTAGAGGATTTTATGCGTGATGGTTATCTTCTGATTTCGCTACAGATTTTTTTCTGGAAATTTGCAGCTCCATAAAATAAATCACGAAAAAATCTTTGCATACGCTGCCTTCTACCGCGATTAAAACTGACGACTCCTTGAACTGTTTGACACGAGACATAGGCGGTACCACGGGGCCACGAACGCACTGTTGATGGAATCCCACTCTCATCATTGTATTGGTCGCTCAGCCTCATAACGAATGGTGAACGATAATAAAAGTTGTCACTTATGTGAAGAATAGCATTACTTTATTCAAAAAATTTAATTTTCTGTCTCAGTGTCTTAGTTTACATGAGGATTACATAGCACGAGCCATTCTAATGGAAAGGGAATGTCAAGTGAATTTAGCGAGTCAGTTCAGTACCATACGCGGAAGTGATTGCACTGTCACAGTGTTGCCAAATGTTTCTGACGATGTTGCCAATTCTCAGCTGTGCTAGGAACAGCTCTGTAGCGTTATAGGAGGAGAATCCCGTGCTGGTGTCATAGGAGGATACGGAGAGGAGGCGCGAGGTTTGGTTAATATGCAGCGTTTTCTACTACCATTTGTGTAAACATTCAGGTGTGTAATCTTCCATCACGATTACAGTTTCCCACAAAATATATACGAATAAAACACTTATCTTGTTACTTTGTGACAAAAGATTATTTCAGTGCAATAAAAAGTCTTTGAAAATCAACTTTGGCCACCTGTCACGACAAGTAAGATAACAAATACTTTGCACCTCCAAGTCGATTGCATCTACGTGCAGTCTAGTGATCATGCAAGTAGAATTTCATGAACTGCACGAGAACGTAGAAAAATGTTGGTTCGAATGGAAGGTGTAAGAAACATAGCTAACTAATTATTCTATACCACGTAATAATTCATTTGAAAATTCAGAAGTCGGCCGAAGTGGCCGTGCGGTTAAAGGCGCTGCAGTCTGGAACCGCAAGACCGCTACGGTCGCAGGTTCGAATCCTGCCTCGGGCATGGATGTTTGTGATGTCCTTAGGTTAGTTAGGTTTAACTAGTTCTAAGTTCTAGGGGACTAATGACCTCAGCAGTTGAGTCCCATAGTGCTCAGAGCCATTTTGAAAATTCAGAAGAGAAGAAACTAAAAAGTATGCCCATTAGAAGACAGAAACTAAAGTGCACATGCGGGCACTGTGCAGATCTGCTCTTTTTCATATTCAGATCTATATAAATCATGTTTACTAACCAGCGTATTCATTGCTTTCGCAATGTTTCCCTCTTGTTTAGTCTTATAATGATGAACTGGACCCACACCCATTAGTGTGATTGTTTCTTTGTATCCTTCCATCTACTATCTTTGTGTGTTATTGTTCGGTGTTCAAAAAGGAAAACATTATGCCTGCTCCCACGAGGTATTAAAACGAGGTCGCAAGAAGGCTAACGAATTATAATCAAAATACAGTGAGACGCCAATTTGTCTGTCGTCATGATGTTAAGTCGACAGAAATAGTTTAGTGTTGTTTCCTGCATCACCGGCATCCCATTGTCGTCTTCTCTTATGAGATTTTCATATTACCCTGAACACAAGATGCCGAGATAAATGTGTATATTCTCCGTGACGAAACATCCCACATTCCATTCATCCTGATCCATTTGGTATGTGCATCGGCAGCAATGAGTGATAGAAAACCTGTTGTGAGGTGACGAATAACAATAACAATGGTAGTAATAACAAATCAGTAATCAAGGATGTTAACTGCATTACAGATAATTGTTAACGATTAACAAAATAACCAAGAAAGGCTGAGTGTGTAATTGGCGCACTGCGTAGGTGTTCTTACCACTTTGTTACTGATTTCTGATCTGGTTGTTTGCAGAGAGAAAAGAAAGAACCCTGTAGTCGTACATATTTCTAGTACAATGAGATATTACCTATCAACTATCCTTGCTTTACGTCACGAGACGAACATGGCGTCACTGAGATGATATTTGAAATACATTCCTGTTTGCTCTTTCTGCCTCTCTCTCTCTCTCTTTCCTTTTTATTTTTTAAGGAAAGCATCGAGAAGCGCGAATAATAAGCCACTAGGCATTTAACCTGTTTACAGTTATTTTCATCGGGATACATAATGCAAAAACACAACTTTTGAGTGTATTATTGCGAAATTCCAGTTATTGGCAATCTATTCGTGAGCTTGTTCGCATTCAGTGGGGTGAAACGTATCAGAGAAGCAAGCAAAACACAAATATTTCTTGCTCCATGCGCAACACACAAACGAAATCTTGCTGCACTGACATGTTGTCCGATATATTGCACGGGAAACATATCTGATTCATGTTGCTGAATACAGCTCTATCAGATATCAATTTGGATGCGTACCAAGTGTATAAAAGCATATCTTGAAATACGCAGAAAGGCACATAGAGGTATTCGACTGAAACATAGCCATGACCAAGATTGTAACTGGGGTCGACAGCATCGTCGTCTACCACCTTGACAACTCGAACGGTGACAGTGCTCGGCCGGTTACTTACGTTTACTGGCATCAAAGCTACAGCAAGAAAACACAAAAATGTTAATAGCCCGAAGATCATTAATTTTGGTTCCCACAGAAAGTAAAGCAGTTATCAGTCGGAAGAGTTGTTTGAACACCCCAGTGTTTTAATAGGCACGGTATTGTTGGAGATGGTAAGCCGTTGCTTTCCTCCGACCTTTGAGTTGACTTACCTGGCCAGTTAATAGGGGAACTTACAGTTTAACGTGACTTTCGGACCACAGTGCAACTCGGCGTTTTTCACATCAAAAAACACTGCCCGAGGGGAAATAAGTGTAAAATGGCAAATAAAAGTCGTGGAACTGACGGGGGATCGAACTTGAGACCTTCGTATCCGTAGTCTTGCTCTTTATCAAGATGCCACCATGCAACGAAAAATGTTAGTTCTGCTTGGCATTAAAATTAGGATCCCCGTTTGTGCCTGCGTTGGCACTTGCGTGTCCCTTAGGAGATCTTACTTTTGGGATTACCCTCGTATACGTGTGTGTAAACGCCTTCCAGTGCCCACTCAAGGAAGACAAGGATACAAAGTCTACCTTCAATACTACAAATACGTCTCAGTTTGTGGATGAACTCAGACTTAGGTTCATAAAAATTTTGAATAATTAGCAGTGCTGTACCCATTGGTAGTAAACTCGTTTTCAACAAATGATTCCGACAGCTACAGGAACACTACTTGTGACACCTCTCAGACAAAATACTTACGCAGTGCTATCACACGAAAAGATCAACCTGACACAAACTGTGGGAAGTTTGTTTTACAACCTTCGTACCTGGATGAAGAGGTTTTCCTATTTGAGGTATCTGTAGACGTTGCTGCATAAGACGATTTAAGAACATACTAAATTCCTTCAGCTACGCCAATGTTTAAAGAAATCGTCTAAACGGCACTAAATCGTGGTTTGTGAATCGTTTACCGGCCGTACTCTGCCGCATTTCGCTGATTGGAAGGCAAAAAGCTTACTGACAAATTTCACAGAAGGAAAAGGGGGACGAAATGTCTCTCACTGGAAGGTCATGTTGTTTTATTTAAATGGTTACAAAATCAGGTAAAACGAACAGCGAGGTTGTAAGTATATGCACATTACTGTTGTCAATATGATGTTGCACCGCCCAGGGCCTGTAATGATAAAGGACCCGTTTAGGTATACACAAGTGGAAGAGAGAGCACCACTAAATTCTACAATCCGTATGCATTGCATACACATAGAATTTACAGTGTACTTATGGAGCCCAATGAGTGAATTGCATATTTTCCGGTGAGAAAGAGCACTGGCAAACAGTCTTCGCTACATTATGTTACTCAAACTGGTGTCACTCTGAGCTATAATTTATGGTCAGCGACAAAGTGTAAGGATAATGAGTCGGATGCGGGTTTTGCAACTGTGAAATACTTTCCTACATTATAGAATCGAATATTAAATTTGAACTAACATTCCGAAAATTTTGGACTTGGATAGCTTAGAATGAAAATCTTTCTGTTTATCGCAAAGGAAAACAATTGTAATTCTAAAACATTCTCTGTCATACACAACTTGCAACAAGCCACGTTGACCAAATCATATGGAATAACTGACAGCGACGTATATCGTAAGGCAGTAAGATCCCTTGGCTTTTGGTTAGGCATTATTCGACAGCCATTTCTAGGCGCAAGTAAATGAAGAAAGTCAGAGCGTTTTTGTTATCAAGTAACGTCTTCATCAATTACTTTAGTTTTAATGTGGTCTACGAGTAATTGCTGACGTTTGATATTAACATGAAAAGGATTCCGTTGATAGGGAAAGAATCTGTTCTTGGGCAACTACTTCTATAATGACCAAAAGGCCTTAAATGATCTTCAAGCACATGGGTTAAAGCAGCGGTATGAAAAAAATGATAGTAATAATGACGGTAATAATCGAATTAGCCGGTAACTTCACACTTCACAGTGGATTTTCACGAACTAAGAAATTTGCTGAATTAGCGAAAAATTCAAAATGGCTTCAAAATTCAAATGGCTGTGAGCACTATGGGACTTAACACTTGAGGTCATCAGTCACTATAACTTAGAACTACTTAATCTTAACTAACCTAAGAACATCACTCACATCCATGGCGGAGGCAGGATTCGAACCTGCGACCGTAGCAGTCGCGCGGTTCCGGGCTGAAGCGCCTAGAACCGCTCGACCACCAAGACCGGCAGAATGGCTTCACATCGAGGCTATGATGCCTAGAGGAGTCTTTACGTCCTGCTAACATGAGAATAGCATAACCTCCATGTCAGAAGCTTGCTTCTACTTAACCATTTAATATACGAACATTTTTTCCACTGTGACTAATTTTGTAAGCTAAGCACATCATCCGTTACAGCACACTCCTGGGGCTGGGAAATGTGGCCACAATGGTCTGGTGAAACGAACTATCACTAGTGCAATGCGTGGGTTCAGGCATTTACTTTTAAGAGGCACAAACAGATTTACTTTACCTCTGGTAACCTCAAGAGAAAGATGTTACAATCTAGAATAAGCAGTACACATAATGTTCCTTCATTACCAAATGGGCAGAGCCGGTTTACGTTGGGGGATGACATAGGTGGAGGTCATGGTAAACAGAAATACTGTCGCCAGTAAACTACTTGCATTAGAAAATTTTATTTTATTTAATGAACCAATAGCCATTTAAAGGAACAGGGCTCTTATTTTACTTGTACTTGATTGAACTAGAAACGTTGAAAAATTTGGTGCTGGACTGTGATTCGAATTCGTATCTCCTCTTTGGAGGATCTGAATCTCTCGGAACAGTATAGTTCAATCATTTCGTTCCTTTTCCCAAGACTGCAATATTCTCTGCGTCTCCTCCAAAGATATGTATGTGGGTTCGAATCCTGATCCAGTACAAAACTATTCATAATTTAATTTCAAGCCCTATCACATGCACACCGGCCTGCTAGTGAAAATTAACGTGCATTTTCAATGTCTGTTCATGTGTTGCCAACAACTTCTGGTCAAACACGCACACATCTTATTGTTGGTGAGTAAGCAACTGATACTTAAGCTATATTCATGGACGATAAATAAGAACGATAGGAGTGCGGTTCGACTGCGCTCAGGAACAAAAGTTTGTATCCTTATTTTAGATTCAAACACCTAGCAGCTGGTAAGAAAAACCGATACGTATCATTTGATTTCACTTAGTTAACAATCCGATTACGTATTGGGTTTCTTATCTCCGTCACAAGAACACACTTTGTTACTTCTGAATTGAGTTATATTAGACATATTTCATGCTTAGTTAACAGGGATGAAAGGGTCTAGATAGGAGTCCCGGTTTATTACAAAAACTGTCGTGTCTTATTTTCAAGTTTAGATTTAGCTACTGATATTGGCGAAAATTTCGGTGATTCATGACTCTTCTTGGCTAGTCAGCAATATGATTAGATTAGATTAGATTAATACTTGTGCCATAGATCATGAATACCACATTTCGTAATGATGTGGAACGTGTTATTTTATTGAAAGATTTCTTTACACACCAGTACTCAATTTCTTTACAACAGTTTTTTATCCTCTCTCTCATTCTTTTTTATTTCTCTCTCTCTCTCTCTCTCTCTATCTCTCTCTATCTCTCTCTCTCGCTTTCTCAAACACACATTCTCTTTTCATTTTTGTTTGTTGTGCTCGACTATCGGAAAGGCACGAAAACGTCCGTAAATGAGTTTCTTAGTTTTGAGTACAGTTATGAAAGAAATATAAAAACAACTACGAGAGTTACTGAATTATGATGCTTAGTTAGCAATCAATCCTGAGTGTTATTAGTAACTACGCTCCTGTCCATAAACCTAGTTACAGAAATGCGAATCAGACACATTACGTATTACAGGCCTTAGCAGCCGCGTCTTTGAGACGCCAGCTATGGTCACTTCCCAGCCCGCTGTAGGATCACATCGGTTCTGCTTCTTCCTGCTGGTACTGTAACTGCGATTTGGCAACAAGGCAAGGTATGTATGGCAACGCTGTGATCGACGAGTTACTTCCAGGTGTGCACGGAAATAAGCCTCAAAAGTTCACTTGATTTTTCCTGTCATTTCCATTGAATAATCTGAGTTATTATCACTTGTGGTGTAACAGAAGATTGTAAATTTACGATTTTCAGCCCAGGAAAGTCGTTGCACATGGAAATTGCAACTAATCTCGTCATTTAAATAGCAGTTGAAGAGTAATAGCAACTATTGGCCTTGTAAGAAGAAGACACAACACGTGCCTGTTCGCCGGCCGTGTGGTGACGTGCTAACTTGTGAAGAAGCGTATGTTAGGGTTCGCGGTTTAAGACTCGCTGACTGTAACGTTTTTCTCCCATCTGTGACAGAGCTACAAGCAGTCAGCGCAAAAATCGATAAGTAAGGAATACTCTCAGTTCTTAATGAGGAATGGTGAAAACTTACAATGCTGCACAACAGGTAACGCCTCTTTCCGCTGCTGACAAGCAAATTTTGGGTTTCTATGAAAACATAACTTCATTTATGAAATTCCACATTTGCGTACCTGTTGAGTATGACACATCATACCAATTACACACCCAATCAAAATATAAGTGAGTAGTATTTTACTAATTCGTGCCGATAGAGGCACATTTGTGTACAGAAAATCAGTTTTATTGAAACAGACTTTCGTCGTAAGGTTGTCGTGGGTAGTTTTATTTCATTTCTTACAATACAGTGCACAATTTTCGTATGGTTTCTTTTAGTGTTGTTAAAAAAATACTAAACGTGAGACAGAAATTAATCATCAACGATATATGCGAATTCTCTGATGTTATCTAAAACAGTCTGACAATGCACATGCAGTTTATTGATTACATGCTTGTAGAAAACTTGTTCTGAGTTAAAGCAGTCAAACAAGGTTTGAAGAAGAATAAAATGCCACTACCAGACGACAGCTACTGTAGAAAATACTTTTCTGACTATTTTGGCACGATGCACTCTCCCCAGACATAACACAACAGCTTCGAGATGCACCTGCTGCCTGGCCGTCTATTAAACCTGAAAAGAACAAAATGTCGCAGAGGTGAGCCCTTTTTCCACATGCGACTATTTGGGTTGAGAAGTGAAGGGAAATATGTTCAAAGTTCCATTATACTTATAACTTTAGCAGACAGCAGAATTGCGTTTTTAAAAAATGTAGCAGCGGATGTAATTGAACTCGTGACGCATTATCGACAGTGCGCGACGATAACCGTTACTCTTGTAGCTAGCAGCTCCAGAAGTCGACAACATTTCCTCCAGAACTTCTGCATTCCACAGTGCTGTGAGATAATGCGTAAGGCCGGATGTAGATTTCTGAGAGACAGACAGTTCAAGCTTTCCTTTTGCACTGAACGACGGTTTCAACAAACAGATAGCGCAATAGAGTAGCTCAAATGGAAAGGAACACTTCCTATTTAAATTTCTGCATCCTACACTGTTGGCAGTTCTGTGTAGGTGGTAGTTACCTGATATTATTTTGGTGATTACAAACTAGAGTCGAATATATGCACTGGGTAGCTGAGGCAGCTAGTTCATGGCGATTCGGTCAACCAGGTACATGACTGTACTGAACATGATGCAAACCACTACAGGGAGCCTGTGTGTCAGAATTCTCATCGAGTGTGCCGCACCGGTGTTATGATAGAAAAATGAGTACCAGAGAAGAGGATTTGGTGGTCTGTTGGATTGATGGTAGGTTCGTATGCTGGCGATCTAGGTTCGATTCCAACTTCTGCGAATGCTTTTTGGCTACGACAAGTGAAGAAGCTATAATGGAATTGTGGTCTGAAATTGACATTAAACATGATATTCCTTCTCTACCAAGTAAACGTTAGGTTGAACCAGAACAAACTCACGAGTGGCGACATGTAGAAACTCTATCACAAGTAACTTTTCTTATACTAGTTATTTAATTCCAGTGACGAAGCAAACGCTATGTAGGGTCACAGGACACTCATTCCATCTTTTATTTGAGCTTCTGTATGCCAGATAAAATTGGTTCTGAACTGGGAATGCTACTCAGACCGCTCTTAACGCGGAATTTGATCCCTTCGTGACAAGACAGCTCGACTACAAATCGTTGTTTGTTCGAAACTGCAGATTCCTCAACATCTCCACATATCGGGCGTGAATGGGTTCGAATCCTGGCCGGGCACTAAGGTTGTCATTACGAATTATCAAGCTCTAGCATGAGAACACCTATCTGCTGGTGGACAATAATTATGAATTTTAATGCATTTTCATTCGTTGTCAACACTAACGGTATCCGACGTTTTTAACTCCCAGCTAGACATATAACAATATGCGAGATCACTGTAAGTTCAAGGATGTTATTCAGAGATGCTGGTGGAGAAAAATTCGGTAGCTGACGTTTGTTTGTGTGTAGTCATCAACGATATGTGTGGTGTTCGATTCCCTGTCAGCACTTAACTCTTCGTCATATTATTTCTAGCTCAAACATGCTCACATGTCGCTGCTGGTGTAAGAAACCCATATGTAACGTTCGTTTTCTCTAGAATATAACAGCGATAGGTGCCGGGTTGGAGTCCTGGGAAGGAAAAAATTAATGTTTCGTCTCGTCATTTCAGTTAAAACATCCAGCTACTACCGAGAAAATCCGATATGTCACAGTTGATTGTGCTTCGATAACAATCCGATTAGGTTCTGGGTTAGAATCCTTGTCCAACACAAAGCTTTGCCTCACGGCATTTCAAGTAAGTTACTTGTGAAGAAGCAATATTTAACATCTCTCGTAGTTCGTTGTTGCTGTTATGGTTTTCAGTCCTGAGACAGGTTTGATGCAGCTCTCCATGCTAATCTATCCTGTGCAAGCTCCTTCATCTCCCAGTACCTACTGCAACCTACATCCTTTTGAATCTGCTTAGTGTATTCATCTCTTGGTCTCCCTCTCCGATTTTTACCCTCCACGCTGCCCTACAATGCGAAATGTGTGATCCCTTGATGCCTCAGGACATGTCCTACCAACAGATCCCTTCTTCTAGTCAAGTTGTGCCACAAACCTGTCCGAAAAAACAGTGACCCGTATATGTAATAAGTTTCCCTTAATTTACGTCTATTGTCACAAACTGTTTGTTAACAGATTACCGGTTTCGGTCTTTAATGACCATCATCAGATCTGTTTTGTTTTTATGAAACAGATCTGATGATGGTCGTTAAAGACCGAAACCGGTAACCTGTTAATAAACAGTTTGTGACCATAGACGTAAATTAAAGGAAACTTATTATTTGTTTTGATTGTTTGTTTATTTATTCATCCAAGAACCACCTCAAAAGAATACAGGATTTTTCAAAGTAATACAGTGCCAATCTATGGTCCAAAATATAGCCCACAGCATACTTTGAGAGTATAGGGCAGGTAGTCTGCCGGGATAGAATAGTTGGTCGGCCCTGGCCTGCATTAGACAACCATTCCGGCATTTGATTTTGCGATCCTGGATAACCACGAAAAACCCAAATCAGGGTGACTGGAAAGAGAAGCTCCTCCAGAATATGGAGCCAATGTCAGCTGTCACCTTCAGTGCCTTATTCGGTAATTCTCTAATGAATGATGTTTTTTCCAATGACAATCATTTTTTGTTGTAACTTCCAGTATGAAACATAGTTTTCTTTTATACTGTCCACACACTGCGAACACCCGCTGATAACGCCTGGACTGTTTCTCGTCACTTGATATATAAATTGTTGTTCCACTCTTCACTGCCGCTCGCACTAAGACAACCACCGATGGTTCCCTTACTGATGCTGCTGTGCCCCTCGACTCAATAGCAGACTCCATATTCAACTATGAGCTACTGACGACTTGAAAAACTGTGCAGTCGAGCATTACTATTACGCATTATCCCCCCTGACACATAATCTTTGTGAAAGCAGTAAACCATAGCCAAGTGTTAAAATGTAGCAATGTGCTGCAGTTATCTTGATATGTTTAATATCCGTTACCTGTAAAGAACGTTTTAGCTGCCTGTGTTTTAGTAATGTTTTTCACTTCCGTCAGCAATCTGTTATACAGTGTTATCCACTGATATAGAATGCTGTATTGAGTTATTTGGTTGTTTTTCCTGGGTAAATTTAACTCCACTCTGGCTTTTGTTCCCCGATTATGTATAGAAATATTAGTGTAGTATTTAATAATATTTTGCCTGATATGTACCCCAGATTGGTAGGCGTATTCAGTTGGTGGAGTAAGGATGCCAAATATTTTAAACAGCTCTCTACAATGAGCCCGACTACTACTTCCATTTATTACTCTTATGGCCGTTTTTTGCTGTTTATAAACCGTGTCCATGTTTTGTGTTCTCAGTCCCCAGAAAACACTCTCATAGCTAAGAAATGGGTGTACGTAGTAGACACCGTATGTCACCACAAGACTCTAAGTGTTGCAGACTGATGCAAACACCCTAAGAGCATAGGATGCTGATTACATTCTTTCTGCTAGTACCTTTATATGTTCACTCCATTTCAGCCGACAATCACTGTTCTGCCCTAAAAGCATTGTGTTTGTTACCCAATCCATAGACAGAATTATTATCTATTCTTAAAGTGAGAGAGTTACTTCCTCTGTTTATGTCAAAGTACATATCGTTCTTTTTCTTGATGTTCAACGTTAATGTACTACATAACGACCAATCGGAAACATCCTCGAGGGTTTCTTTCGCTTTCCCTAATAGGAATTCTGATATTCTATCAGTGACTATGATGTTTCTGGTATCAACGAAGAGAACTTTTTCTCCATGTCTTACACTGTTTGGAAAGTAATTGATATATATTGAGAACAGGACTTGGCGCAGTACGTTACACTGAGTAACACCTATGTTTCATATTTCTTCTCTGACAATTTTTTTACTAAAAATGTATCATCAGCAGACGTGTGAACAATTTCCACCTTTTGCACCTTTTTCCAAGAAAGACTGAAACCACTTAAATACTTTTCCTCTTACACCTAGCGATTCAAGTTTGTTCAATAGCATTTTATGGTCAACGGTGTCACAAGTCTTTGAGAAGTCTAAGAAAGTGACTGTAACATAAACATTCCTTATCAAGAGCTTCAAGTACCACTTTCATGAACTCTTCAGTGGCTGATATTGTACTTCTTACACCTCTGGGACTAACCTGTGTTTCGGTAAGGATACTGTGTTCATTCATGTAACTTATCAATCTCTCTGTCATTATTGCTTCAATAATTTTCGAGAATGAAGAAAGTAGTGAAACTTGCATGTATTTTTCTGTGCTTTCAACATTACCTTTCTTTAGTAAGGGCCCCATTCGTGCATGCCTTAGGTAGACTTGGAAAGCACCTAAATTAATAGATTCACTTGTTATGTTTGTTAATGGGTCTTGTATGTTATCTATGCTATTCACGTCTTGTAATGTTTGCGCAGTCGTCTCCTGAAACCCCAGAGGAACTTAAAAGCACATTTAATATATTTAAGCTACACATCATTAAGGTAGACGAAATAAGTTTAGTTGAATGCTACACTACACTTTGTAGGGACACACATAAATGACACAATTTTTCAACACAGTCAACAAGTCTCTGCAAAAAAGCTTGGAATGTTCTACGAAGTGTTGAGTTCTTCTACGACATAAATCTGCTATATGGTCACGGAATCATCTGAGAACTAATATGTTTAAGTTCTCATCGTTCAAAAACATCTTTCCTCACAGATGTCTTTTCAGGTATCCGAAAACCTGGAAATTTCGTGGTGAAAAATGTGCATTTTCCGATCAGAATTACCCACGCCAGTGTGACCTTGGTCTAATTGTTGGCACCAATTCGCTATGGCCGGATGTGACAGTGGATTTGTTGCGAATACCGTCAGAATTTAACCGTGAATCTGTGTGCAATTTAGACAATTTTCCAACAAGAATCGCACTGTCTCATGCACTTCTGCATTGGAGCATGTTTCCAGTTCCCTTGCTATTTAACCTGCGCTCTGTAATGCACCTGTCACCCGTACCACAGCAGTATTGCGTCTCAAAATCCCGCAACATATTCTCTCTTCAGACAATGTGCCACTCATTTTGGGCAATGGTCTCAGAATTGGACGACCTGTGTGAGTTACTTTCTTAAGTCCCTATATATGAATAAAACTGTATATTACGAACAGATAGGCACTTACGACCCGACCGAAAAGTGGAACACCAACGTGTGACAAGTGACTTGGTCTCATACGTTCTGACTTCAGTGGATGTTAGACAGCATATTCTGGTTACAATAGAAATGTTCTAGAGAATTACCCTATAACTTATCTTCTTAGTCATTCAGAAGGAAGCCACACCTACGTTTGTAGCTTTTCAGTTGGTTAAATTGTGAATTAATGCCAGCCCACGTTCAACTTATACTTCTAGGGTAAGTGTACTGCCGCGCGGAGTGGCCACGTGGTTTGAGATATCCTGTCACGGGCTGCGCGGCCCCGCCCGCCAGAAGTTCGAGTCCTCCCTCTGGCATGGGTGTCTGTGTTGTTCTTAGCATAGGTTAGTTTAAGTAGTGTGTAAGTCTAGGGACCGATGACCTATGCAGTTTGGTCCGTTATGAATTCACACACATTTGAACATTTGGTATGTGGACTCAATCCCTCTAGTTGAGAAAACCAAATCTTAGTAGCAGAATACGAGGCAGTGCAACACTCATTACTGTCAATGAATAACACGTAAAACTAAATCGTACTCACGAGACGAGCGAGTGCAGTACTTGTTGCCTTCACAAAATGATAAGTAAATTATCCTTATACTTGGACGCTGTATGCAAGGGCAATTCGACACAGTGAAGTTAGCCACCTGGGTATACAACAGGTTATACTTGTTGTTAATGTATCGCCCAACCAGGAAAATTTGTGGGACAAAAGATCTAGAAATTTAAGCCAAGTCTGTGAATAACAACAGTTTATTTGCTGTATATATCTCAAAAACGAAGCAACAAATTGACAGAGAGCAAAGTTATCTATACTTGGACGCTGTATGCAAGGGCAATTCGACACAGTGAAGTTAGCCACCTGGGTATACAACAGGTTATACTTGTTGTTAATGTATCGCCCAACCAGGAAAATTTGTGGGACAAAAGATCTAGAAATTTAAGCCAAGTCTGTGAATAACAACAGTTTATTTGCTGTATATATCTCAAAAACGAAGCAACAAATTGACAGAGAGCAAAGTTATCTGAATATGTAATTAAACTAACCACCGTACGACGTACCAAAATTTATTTGAATGACTGCGTGAAGAATAAAGCACCTTGATCCTAGTATGTGCAGCTCAAGAATTCAAAGTAAAAGAAGTCAGAATTACGGTTTAGAACAAATGAAATCGGCAACACAAGTTGCGTGGTAGAAATACACAAGTAAACGAACTGCTCATAATGCAGATTGTGCTATCGCACTTTGCGAACTTACAATTCCTCAATAATAGCGAAGTGTGTCGAGCAGCAGCAGACGGTTTCTTGGACGTAATCCCTCCAAATTACCTCTCGACACGGTCGCTGGCTAACTCACTTGCTCCTTCCCAACTCCTCACTTCAATAAACTGTACAAAGAAGGGAGTTCCATGCCGTTACCAATCTCATGGGCAAGAACTGTTGCTAAACGTATGTAAATTCAGGGGAAGGTACAAGTAACTTCCCTACATTTCAGTTTGTAAGATCTTCGACACACGATGTCTGACAATAGTCGCCATCGTCTAACCTAAGTCGTAACGTGTTTTATTCCGTGATAGGAAACAAGAACAAAGATAATTTTCGAAATTTCTGCACCGCTGCCATCGTCTGCAGTCACAGTACCACATTTTATCAAAATACAAATTTTACTGAATCCTGGTAGCGATTCTGATTACACAACACCGACGTACTATTTACAAAGATGATTTTCTCTGTCTTAACGTTAAGTTATTGTTGCAAATTAAAATTTTTCCAGTGATGGAAAATACAAAACATTCGTTTTCCAGTCTTCAGCGATAGCATTGAGCCCTGCGTGACCCAGTTGTTATTTCTGCCAGCCTACGTAAGGTCTCTGGTATCCCATTTTCTGGTATCCCATACTTCTCCGAGACAGTGGACGACTTTGTACAATTCTATAATTTTCAAGAATTGGCCTTGTATTGTGTACATTGCCATCGAAAGATGTATAAATCGTAGTAAAAAACTGTTAAGGCTTTCGTGGTCAGTTGTTGACAAACTGCCTATCTGCTTCTGTCTCGGGTTCTTCGGCCGACGTTCGTCTGATAATTTTACTGAAGTTTCGGCAGCACGAGTGGCTGGCATTGTCAAAGCTTCACTCTCCATTGCCGGTGGTGAAATGGAGCCGAGCTCGCGGCTGCAGACTATGTGTACCTGGCGCGCCAACGTCCGAGGGCTTCTCCGCGGTCATTTCTGGTGCGGTTCTCCTCTTGCTACCTGCGACGGTCGTTCACTGCAGTACGGGAAGCCAGGATCCGTTTACCTTAAGGTTTTCCTCTTTCTTGTTGAAGCTGTTCCCGTATTTGTGTATTTCTACAGCTACATGTCGGAGAATTTTATTACATGGTCGGTCTCACTCAGCGCGTGCTCTGCCACTGCCGATTTCTCCACCTGCCCCAACCGGCAATGTCGCTTATGCTCTTTGATCCTGGTGTTGATTGATCGTCCAGTCATTCCGACGTAAACTATTCCGCATGTGCATGGTAAGCGGTATATTCCCGACATCGCAAGTAGGCCCCTTTTATCCGTGGCCGATCTAAGACGTTCTTTGATCTTCCATGTCGGTTTGAAAATTGTCTTTACGCCGTGTTTGAGCATTATACGGCCGATTCTGTCCGTCACTCTGGGAATGTATGGCAGAAAGGCCGTATCCGACATTTCTTTTCCTCATTTCTTAGTTCGCCGAGTGTTTGGCTCTGTTACACTTCTAATACAATTTGTGGACTACCCATTGCTCCTCAGAACACTCTCCAGATGTTGCATTTCGCGTTTGAGATGCTGCGGCTCACATATTCGTCCTGCTCGAGTTACTAGCTTATGAATCATGCCTTTTCTAGTTCGGGTGGTGGTTTGATAGTTTGTGCAGGTATCGGTCCGTGTGTGTCGGTTTTCGGTACACGCTATGTCCCAGGTTTTCGCCGTCCCTTGTGACCAGCAAGTCTAGAAATGGTGGTTTCTTGTCCTTTTCTACTTCCATTGTAAATTTTATGTTGATGTGGAGGCTGTTCAAGTGTCTTAGGAAGTAACCGAGCTGTTCTTCACCTTGGCTCCATACAACGAAAGTATCATCGACGTACCTGTACCACACCTTAGGTTTACAAGTCGCCGAGTCCTGTGCCTGTGCTTCGAAATGTTCCATGAAGAAGTTGGCCACCACTGGGCTAAGAGGACTACCCATGGCAACGCCTTCCAGTTGTTCGTATAAATTGCCATTCCACGTGAAATAGCTCGTGGTGAGACATGCATGGAAGAGCTTTGTGATGTCTTGCGGGAAAATGGAACCGATGTGCTCCAGAGCGTCGCTGAGTGGCACTTTCTTAAACAAACAAACAATATCAAAGCTGACCAGGATGTTGTTTGGTGCAAGTTTTATTTTCTTCAGATTCTCTATGAAATGTCCCGAGTCCTTTATGTATGTGTCAATCTTCCCCACGTGCGGGTGGAGCAGAGAGGCCAAGTGTTTTGCCAGTTTCTACGTCGGTGAGCCAGGAGCGCTAACAATCGGTCTTACGGAACGTTGTTCTTGTGGACCTTAGGTAATCCATACAGCCAAGGTGGTAGGGCTTCCGTGTTGCGCAGGTTTCTCTGTATGTCCGCCGGCAGAGAAGACGCCTTGATTAACCGATTCGCATTCCGTGTGATACGCTGCGTCGGATCTGCGCTTAGTTTTCGGTACGTCGTCGGATGTAATAGGTCACGGATATTTTGCTCATAACCTTCGGTATTCATTGCGACGGTCGCATTCCCCTTATCTAAAGGCAGTACCAATATATTCTTGTCAGCGTTAAGATTCTTATAGCTTGTACCTCTTCTTTCTTCAGATTGCTAGCTGGTGGTTTAGCTCTGTGCAGTATCCTGGCTGTTTCAGTGCGTAGAAGAAATGGCAGATTAGTAAATACTGTCCGTTTTGTTTGGAATCGCATCATTTTACTCACACTTTCCAAAGACCAACTACTCGTTTAATTAATAAACTTTTAATGCAACGGGAACAATAATGTATCTGTAATTGAGTGAAGTTTTGTTATTTAAAGGAAGTCACTAATTGTCCACTACAATGAAACTTTCGTTATACTCACATACATCCCAAGCCGGAACTTAGTGGAACCTCGAGACCAACAAGACTGTATAAAGCAAGGTAATAAATGCAAAAATTTAAACTTCCTGTTCGGAAGATGAGGCTCTCCAGCATTACATTGTGTAACGCCCTCTATTGCAGAACGAATGCATCACTGTACTTGTTTGAGGTGGTGGCAGTAGGGTTGAGTGGTAATATATGATATATACACTTTCTCTCAGACTTAAGTCCTATAAACGAGTTGGCAATTTTAAACGCATATCATCTTGATGTAGCAAGCAATAACTCACCACGCTATGTTTGTGTAACAGGGAATTATCACCCATTATATGAAATTTAGTTCCATATGCACAACATAAGCGTGGTATCTACATATGCTGTATGTCATTCGTGTGTACCGAATGGATCATGACACAGTTAGGGGACACTGGAAGTGCAGTACGTGTTCGTGAGAAGTTGCCGCTTCGGTACAGAAAACTAGCATCATTTTACTGGTATCATTGCAGAATATTGGTCTGGCAGGAGAGTGAGCCATAGAAGAGCCAGATAATTATATTGCGATTAACACTTTCCACCTTACATCGGAACTGATCTGTGACCAGAGCACTACCCAACAGTTTCTCAGCCCACACAGTGAAGGCCTTAACCGAGAGCAACGCTTACATTTAATTCAGGAGATTACATCTTGTGGTGGGTCACTTAGGAGATAAAGCTGCCTTTGGAATCTGGCAAGACGAGATACGGCAGATGCCGTATGAGCAGAGTCTTTGACGAAGTTCTAGTCGATACCACTTCGTGAGCTTCAAGTAAATCTCTATGCCATGACTAAAGTGGAGACTCTCAAAATGTATATTCTGACAGGTGTTTCAAGTTCTTTCATTCGAACGCTACTTCGACCACTTGTTAATCTACCCCAGAGAGCCTATTGAGGTAATGGAACCTACAGTTTAACGCGGATTAAGAGACATTTGTCGTTTCTAGCACAGCTTCACATCATTTGTTTCAATTGTCATTTTATTACCAAGACAAGTCCCTTGTTGTGAGATGAAGAAGGCCAGTGTTCACTCTGTTTGCTTGCCGGGGGTCTCATTCGAGATGGGGAGGAGGCCCTGCCGTCGGCGATAGAGAGCACTGGGTGCAACCGACTGCAAATTTTTGCTCATGTCGGCACCAATGACTCCTTCCGTCTGGGTTCAGAGGTCATCCTCAGTTCATACAGGTGGTTGGCGGAGTTTGTGAAGGCGGAAACCCTAGCTCGCGGGGAGGAATGTGAGCTAACTGTCTGTAGTTTCGTTCCCAGAACCGATCGCGGTCCTCTGGTTTGGAGCCGAGTGAAAGGCTTAAACAAGAGGCTCAGACGATTCTGCGGAGATCTGGGGTGCAAATTTCTCGACCGCCGCTATCGGGTGGACAAATGTAGGGTGCCCCTGAATAGGTCAGGAGTGCACTACATGTAGGAAGCGGCTACAAGGGAGGTGGAGTACGTGTGGAGTGCAAATGTGGGTTTTTTAGGTTAGAGAATTGCGTCCCTAGGCCCGACAAGACGCCTCCTGAGACGCGACAAGGTAGTAGTAGGCAAAACGCAACAGCGAATAACAATATTAATGTGGTAATAGTAAACTGCATGAGCGTCTATAGAAAAGTCCCAGAACTGCTCTCACTAATAAACGGTCATACTGCCCACATAGTACTAGGGACGGATAGTTGGCTGAAAGCAGATGTAAACTGTAATGAAATTCTAAACTCAGATTGGAATGTATACCGCAGAGACAGGCTGGACAGTGAAGGGGGAGGCGTGTTTAGAGCGATAAAAAGTGCTACAGTATCGAAGGACATTGACGGAGATCCGAAATGTGAAATAATTTAGGTGAAGGTCACGGTTAAAGCAGGCTCAAACATGGTAAATGGGTGTCTCTATAGGCCACCTGGTTCAGCAGCTGTTGTGGCAGAGCACCTGAAGGAAAATCTGGAAAATATTTCCAGTAAATTTCTCAACCATGTTATAGTTCTGGGTGGAGATTATAATTTACCAGATAGAGACTGGAAGACTCAAACGCTTATGACGGGTGGCAGGGACCAAAAATCCAGTGAAATTTTTTTAAGTACATTATCTGAAAACTACCTTGAGCAGTTAAACAAAGAATCGACTCGTGGCGATAACGTATTAGACCTTCTGGTGACAAACAGGCCCGAACTATTTGAAACAGTTAACGCAGAACAGGGAATCAGCGATCATAAAGCGGTTACTGCATCGATGATTTCAGCCGTAAAATGAAATATTAAAAAAGGTAGGAAGATTTTTCTGTTTAGCAAAAGTGATAAAAAGCAGATTTCAGAGTACTTGACGGCTCAACACTAGAGGTTTGTCTTAAGTACAAATAGTGTTTAGAATCAGTGGACAAAGGTCAAAATCTTCGTAAAATATGTATTAGATGATTATGTGCCAAGCAAGATCGTAAGAGATGGAAAAGAGCCACCGTGGTACAACAACAGAGTTAGAAAACTGCTACGGAAGCAAAGGGAACTTCACAGCAAACACAAACATAGCCAAAGCCTTGAAGACAAACAAAAATTACGCGAAGCGAAATGTAGTGCGAGGAGGGCTATGCGAGAGGCGTTCAATGAATCAGAAAGTAAGGTTCTATGTACTGACTTAGCAGAAAATCCTAAGGAATTTTCGTCTTATGCCAAAGCGGTAGGTGGATCAAAACAAAATGTGGCGAAACTGATACTCAGACAGAGGATGATAGACTAAAGGCCGAAATATTAAATGTCTTTTTCCAAAGCTGTTTCACAGAGGAAAACTGCACTGTAGTTCCTTCTCTAGATTGTCGCACAGATGACAAAATGGTAGATATCGAAACAGATAACAGAGGGATAGAAAAACAATTAAAATCGCTCAAAACAGGAAAGGCAGCTGGACCTGATGCGATACCACTTCGATTTTACACAGATTACGCGAAGGAACTTGCCCCCCTTCTTGTAGCGGTGTACCGTAGGTCTCTAGAAGAGCATAGTGTTCCAAAAGATTGGAAAAGGGCTCAGTCATACCAGTTTTCAAGAAGGGACATCGAACAGATGTGCAGAACTATAGACCTATATCTGTAACGTCGATCAGTTGCAAAATTTTGGAACATGTTCGAGTAAAATGACTTTTCTGGAGACTAGAAATCTACTCTGTAGGAATCAGCATGGGTTTCGAAAAAGACGATCGTGTGAAACACAGCTCGCGCTATTCGTCCACGAGACTCAGAGGGCCATAGATACACGTTTCCAGGCAGATGCCGTATTCCTTGACTTCCGCAAGGCGTTTGATACAGTTCCCCACACTCCATTAATGAACAAATTAAGAGCATATAAACTATCAGACCAATTGTGTGATTGGATTGAAGAGTTCCTAGATAACAGAACGCAGCATGTCATTCTCAATGGAAAGAAGTCTTCCGAAGTGAGGATGATTTCAGGTGTGCCGCAGGGGAGTGTCGTACGACCGTTTCTATTCACAATATATATATATATATATATATATATATATATATATATATATATATATATATATATATATATATATATATGACGTTGTGGATAACATAGGAAGTTCAGTGAGGCTTTTAGCGGGTGATGCTGTAGTATATCGAGAGGTGGCAACAATGGAAAATTGTACTGAAATGCAAGATGATCTGCAACGTATTGACATGTGGTGCAGTGAATGGCAATTGAATCTCAATGTAATGTAATGTGCTGCGAATACGTAGAAAGAAAGAACCTGTATCATTTAGCTACAATATAGAAGGTCAGCAACTGGAAGCAGCTAATTCCATAAATTGTCTGGGAGTAGGCATAAGGAGTGATTTAAAATGGAATGACCAAATAAAATTAATCGTCAGTAAAGCAGATGTGAGACTGAGATTCATTGAAAGAATCCTAAGGAAATGCAATCCAAAAACAAAGGAAGTAGGTTACAGTACACTTGTTCGCCCACTGCTTCAATACTGCTTACCGTTGTGGGATCCGTACCAGATAGGGTTGATAGAAGAGATATAGAAGATCCAACGGAGAGCAGCGCGTTTCGTTACAGGTTCATTTAGTTATCGCGAAAGGGTTACGGAGATCACAGATAAACTCCAGTGTAAGACTCTACAAGAGAGACGCTCAGTAGCTCGGTACGGGCTTTTGTTGAAGTTCCGAGAACATACCTTCACCGAGCAGTCAAGCAGAATATATCTCACTCCTACGTATATCTCGCGAAGAGACCATGAGGATAAAATCAGAGAGATTAGAGCCCATAAAGAGGCTTACCGACAATCTTTCTTTCCACGAACAATACGAGACTGGAATAGAAGGAAGAACTGATAGAGGTACTCAAAGTACCCTCCGCGACACACCATCAGGTGGCTTGCGGAGTATGGATGTAGATGTAGATGTAGATGATGCTTGGATGAATAAAAATAAATAAATCTGTTGGTCCTGAGTGCCAGTCAATGACGCAGCAATCTGAAACAAGCCCAACAATCTGTTATACACTGACGAAAAAAGAAGTCCCAGCACCAAAACGCGTTGTGTGACATAAGTGAAAGTTGGTAGGCTCGTAGATCCTAAAGATGATGAATAGTTCTATTTCATGCCAGTAGCATAGGAGTGGAGCGAGAACCGCCACAAGGAGAATGCCAGTCAGATTTGCTTTAATAACACGCTGTAACGGTCGTGAACATTAATTACGTTTCAGATTGGACGTGGTGAGTTGTTGTTAATTTTGAATGCCTTTAAGGTGATATCACCTCACTGAGTTTTAATGAGGTCGTGTAGTAGGACTACGAGAAGGTGGATGTTCCTTCAACGATATTGCAGAAAGACTTGGCAGGAATGTAGCCGCTCTATATGATTGCGCAAGAAGACCTGCTACGCGGCACTGCAGGGAGGGAAGCCCATCGTGCTCGGCGTCTGGCTTTAGAGCATCGTACTGCATCTGCAGCAGCAATCTGAGCAGCAGTTTGCACCACAGTCTTACAAAGAACCATTATCGATCGGTGCCTTTAAGGACATCTTCGACCCAGACGTCCTGTAACTAGTTCTACACTGACCCAAACCATCGCTATTTGTGACTTCAGTGGTGTCAAGTGAGAGTGTCAACCGAGAGATCACTGGTGGGCAGGATAGAGGTATGTTGTGTTTTCTGATGAAAGCTGGTTCTGCCTCGTTGCCAGTGATGGCCGTCTGTTGGTTAAGAGGAGGCCAGTTGAGCGCCTACAACCAATCTTCCTGCGTGCTAGACACACTGGGCCTACACCTCTAGTTATGGTCTGGGATTCGATTTCATATGACAGCTGGAGCATTCTCGTGGTTATCCCACCCACCCTGTATGCAATTTTGTATCTTAGTCGGTTGATTCGACATGCTGTGCTCCAATTCATGGATAGCATTCGAGATAGTATTTACAGACAGTACACCATTGTCCAAATACCGCTGGTGTAAGTAAACATGCTCTACACGGTGTTGACATGTTGCCTTGTCTTCCTCGATCACCAAATCTGTTTCCGATCAAGCACATATCGGACATTATGGGCCAATAACTCCAGCGTCATCCACAAACAGCATTAACCGTACCTGTATTGACCGACCAAATCCTACGGGTGTGGAGCTTCACCAACAGACATCCGGCACCTGTACAACACACTGTATGCAAATTACCATGCTTACGTTCAACATTCTGGCGGTGACACTTGTTATTAATGTACTCCCATTTTAGATTTTAAATGTTTTATTTCACGGTTACATTAACCTATGAACTTGCAATGTTAATCGCTTTAATATGTTATCTGGGTATACGTATTCCCTTAATTTCATTAAACTACATTAATTATTTTTGGTGTTGCGTCTTTTTTAGCGTCAGTGTATAAGATTTTATTTTTGATTATTCTACTGGGACGTTAATTTTACAACTGACACTTAAATGGTGCCATAGGACAACATACAGCACTCGGGCAAGATGGACTGAAAACTATGTTCGAAGTTTCATCGTATTTCTCAGAAAGTCTTCCATGTTGACTGTCGCCACCATGAACATTAGTCTTAATACGCGAGGTGTTACTCAATAAAACACGGTCGAATCTTGTCCCTCACTTACTTACTGCTTCCTCAAGTAGGTACCGTGTACGTTGCAGCGGATCTCACGTAGTCATATACACTATGTGATCAAAAGTTTCCGGACACCTCCAAAAATACAAGTTTTTCATATTAGGCGGATTGTGCTGCCACCTACTGCCAGGTACTCCATATCAGCAACCTCACTACTCATTGTATATCGTGAGAGAGTAGAATAGTTCGCTCCGCGGAACTCACGGTCTTCGAACGTGGTCAGGTGATTGGGTGTCACTTGTGTCATACGTCTGTACGCGAGATTTCCACACTCCTAAACATCCCTAGGTCCACTATTTCCGATGTGATAGTGAAGTGGAAACGTGAAGGGACACGTACAGCACAAAAGCGTACAGGCCGACCTCGTCGGCTGACTGACAGAGACCGCCGACAGTTGAAGAAGGTCGTAATGTGTAATAGGCAGACATCTATTAAGACCAACACACAGGAATTCCAAACTGCATCGGGATCCACTGCAAGTACTATGACAGTTAGGCGGGAGGTGAGAAAACTAGGATTTCATGGTCGAGCGGCTGCTCATTAGTCACACATGACGCCGGTAAATACCAAACGACGCCTTCATTGGTGTAAGGAGCGTAAACTTAGGACAATTGAACAGTGGAAAAACGTTTCGTGGTGTGACGAATCACGGTACACAATGTGGCGATCCGATGGCAGGATGTGGGTATGGCTATTGCCACGTGAGGTTATGTGCCAGGGTGTATAGTGCCCACAGTAAAATCGGATTCGGTGGTGTTATGGTGTGGTCGTGTTTTTCATGGAGGTGGCTTGCTGCCCTTTTTGTTTTGCGTGGCACTATCACAGCACGGGCCTACATTTATATTTTAAGCCCTTCTTGCTTCCCACTGATGAAGAGCAATTCGGGAATGGCGACTGCATCTTTGAACACGATCAAGCACCTGTTCTTAGTGCACGGCCTATGGCAGAGTGGTTACACGTCAATAACATCCCTGTAATGGACTGGCCTGCACAGAGTCCTGACCTGAATCCTATAAACACCTTTGGGATGTTTTGGAACGCCGACTTCGTGGCAGGACTCACCGACCGACATCGATACCTCTCCTCAGTGCAGCGTTCCGTCAAGAATGGACTGCCATTCCCCAAGACACCTTCCTGCACCTGACTGAACGTATGCCTGCGAGAGTGGAAGCTGTCATCAAGGCTAAGTGAGCCAATACCACACTAAATTCCAGCGTTACCGATGGAGGGCGCCGCGAACTTGCAAGTCATTTTCAGCCAGGTGTCCGGATACACAATAGTGTTTATTGCCATAAATTCTATGCTAAAGCGGACTAAAGAAATAGCTTTATAAGTAAACTTTTAATAACCTCCAGTCGAAAACGGGTCTTTTTGAAAGAGCTCTCGAATGACGGCTGGACAGGAAGAATAAAGTCTGCTACTCTGTCGTGTGCTGTAATGCATCCCACACAAACAAAATGTAAAGACAGATTATAACGCTGCAAATAAAAAACTGGTTATCACGCTTTACATGGGTCAACTGCAGACAGACGTATGGCCCAGTCAACTGAAGGACCAGTTACCAAGTATTTACGCACCTTACAATAGCAGTCAGCTACAGCAAATGACCCACACGTATCATGAAATTAATTTCAAGAAAAGTAGCTCTGAAAGAACAGGAGAACAAATAGCAACATTTTACAGAATTTTTTGTTGTAACAGACTGACAACTAAATTACCGACCTTACCTAGCTTTACAGGAAAACGACAGAAGGAATTGAAAGTTTACTACATTGACTTAGAGTAACCATTGAAGCGATGTGTCGATGCATCCCAAGTTGTCAGAGTACGTACTCTTAAAAAGTAGTAACCTCACATTGCAGCCCAAACAGACACGGCGCATGAAACGATGTACTACTTTAGCTAAGAAAACAAACCATTCAATTGCCTGGATGCAAATTTCCAATATAGCAGTATTCAATATACATTGTCCTTTTCCGTAACAAAGTCAAATTTTTATCTTATACAGAGAATGATGCGGATCCTGGAGCAAAATATTCAAATCATAGAAAACACAAGCTGAGTGCTTCAGTTTGCTACTATATCGGTATGGCGGATTGCAAAATAAATAATTTCATCCCAGAAATCTTCCCGGTGAGCATGCAGGCTTAAATCAGTTACCAATTCTTCCAAATCCACCAGAAACCAACGCAAAATAATTTTATTTAAAAAAGCGGATAAAGTGTCACTAGAAGCCTTCCTAAGAGACAATCTCCATTCCTTCCGAACTGACTATGCAAATGTAGACGAGATGTGGCTCAAATTCAAAGATATTGTAGCAACAGCAATTGAGAGATTCATACCTATCAAATTGGTAAGAGATGGAAGTGATCCTCCGTGGTACACATAACAGGTCGGAACGCTGTTACAGAGGCAACGGAAAAAGCATGCGAAGTTCAGAAGAACGCGAAATTCCGAAGATTGGCTAAAATTTACAGACGCGCGAAATTTGGCACGGACTTCAATGCGAGATGCCTTTAATAGGTTCCACAACGAAACATTGTCTCGAAATTTGGTAGAAAATCCGAAGAAATTCTGGTTGTATGTAAAGTACACAAGCGGCAAGACGCAGGCAATACCTTCGCTGCGCAGTGCCGATGGTACTGTTACCGACGACTGTGCCGCTAAAGCGGAGTTATTGAACGCAGTTTTCCGAAATTCCTTCACCAGGGAAGACGAATGGAATATTCCAGAATTTGAAACACGAACAGCTGCCAGCATGAGTTTCTTAGAAGTAGATACCTTAGGGGTAGCGAAGCAACTGAAATCGCTTGATACGGGCAAGTCTTCAGGTCCAGATTGTATACCGATTAGGTTCCTTTCAGATTACGCTGATACAATAGCTCCCTACTTAGCAATCATATACAACCGCTCGCTGACCGATAGATCTGTACCTACAGATTGGAAAATCGCGCAGGTCGCACCACTGTTTAAGAAGGGTAGTAGGAGTAATCCATCGAACTACAGACCTATATCATTGACGTCGGTTTGCAGTAGGGTTTTGGAACATATACTGTATTCAAACATTATGAATCACCTCGAAGGGAACGATCTATTGATACGTAATCAGCATGGTTTCAGAAAACATCGTTCTTGTGCAACGCAGCTAGCTCTTTATTCGCACGAAGTAATGGCCGCTATCGACAGGGGATCTCAAGTTCATTCCGTATTTCTAGATTTCCGGAAAGCTTTTGACACCGTTCCTCACAAGCGACTTCTAATCAAGCTGCGGGCCTATGGGGTATCGTCTCAGTTGTGCGACTGGATTCGTGATTTCCTGTCAGGAAGGTCGCAGTTCGTAGTAATAGACGGCAAATCATCGAGTAAAACTGAAGTGATATCAGGTGTTTCCCAGGGAAGTGTCCTGGGACCTCTGCTGTTCCTGATCTATATAAATGACCTGGGTGACAATCTTAGCAGTTCTCTTAGGTTGTTCGCAGATGATGCTGTAGTTTACTGTCTAGTAAGGTCATCAGTTGCAAAGCGATTTAGAAAAGATTGCTGTATGGTGTGGCAGGTGGCAGTTGACGCTAAATAACGAAAAGTGTGAGGTGATCCACATGAGTTCCAAAAGAAATCCGTTGGAATTCGATTACTCGATAAATAGTTCAATTCTCAAGGCTGTTAATTCAACTAAGTACCTGGGTGTTAAAATTACGAACAACTTCAGTTGGAAAGACCACATAGATAATACTGTGGGGAAGGCGAGCCAAAGGTTGCGTTTCATTGGCAGGGCACTTAGAAGATGCAACAAGTCCACTAAAGAGACAGCTTACACTACACTCGTTCGTCCTCTGTTAGAATATTGCTGCGCGGTGTGGGATCCTTACCAGGTGGGATTGACGGAGGACATCGAAAGGGTGCAAAAAAGGGCAGCTCGTTTTGTATTATCACGTAGTAGGGGAGAGAGTGTGGCAGATATGATACGCGAATTGGGATAGAAGTCATTAAAGCAAAGACGATTTTCGTCGCGGCGAGATCTATTTACGAAATTTCAATCAAAATAAAATAAGAGAAATCAGAGCTCGAACAGAAAGGTTTAGGTGTTCGTTTTTCCCGCGCGCTGTTCGGGAGTGGAATGGTAGAGCGATAGTATGATTGTGGTTCGATGAACCCTCTGCCAAGCACTTAAATGTGAATTGCAGAGTAGTCATGTAGATGTAGATCCTGCGCCGCATCGACTTACGCACATGACGAAAAAGAGCACGGATGTTACGAGTTGACACGAAATACCTAACAAGCACTCTTCCACGTATCTGTTAAAGGACATTGAACCATCACTGTTACCAGCAAGATCAAAGTTCCTGAAAATCCATGTCACTTACTTGTAATAAATTACGCCAAGCTACGCATAAAGATCTGTATTGGAACCACTGAAGTGTAGTCTGCCTATCTGACGCACAAAGAATTTGTCTACAATCACTCCTCAAAATATCTTAAACTTCGTCTTTAAATCAAGCTCTTTCACCCCCACTATGTCAGGATAATTTGCTCCACTCACAAATAAATGAAATTCGGTTACCAACTCGGGTAACTGCGCATGTTTAACGCGACCGTTCCCGGGACGATGAGTAGTGTCGGCCCTGGATCGATTCGGCCCGGAGGATTAACGACGAGGGTTCGGTGTACTGAACAACATCGATGTCGTTTTAGGTGATTTCCGACATCCCGCTAGGCGTGTACCTGGCTGGTTGCCACGTTACGCCTCAGATACACGTTACGCAAACATTTCTAACGCTTTCTCATACTTGGACACACAATAGACTGTGTACAGACAGATTGGGTACACTGCTGCTGTCCCGAGGGTAAATAGTAGACTCATGGCCTTAGCTGTATGGCCTCGCTGCACGCTTACTCAGCGTCAGCATCAAATTCAGTAAGCGTGAACGAATTTGTAGCGTACGCTACTACCCTAAATACTTTGTTAACACTGTTAATTAAATCTCATTTGGTAACAGTTTTCGATCTGGAGAACATGGAAAAAAATCCTATAAATATTATAAAAATTGATGTACATATATGTGTACGAGGCGTATTCGGTCCGATCAGGCGTGAAATGGAAACACTGTGAAATTCCTATGGAAATTTGCACAGATGTGTTGGGCAGTGCCTTTAGTGTGCCTGTCCATCGCTTCACGTCTCTCTTTTTAGTTCAGAGCCAAAAGTGATCACATAGAAATGCCTAAACCAACAGTGCCTCCCGCCAAGTATGTGGATCTGATAAGAGATTTGGCCTGAAGCTGTGCAGTCCACATAACGTAAGTGTGAAGCGTTTGTCTCTTCAAGCTGCGCGGCGTAGCCGCGCGGTCTCAGGGCGTCTTGTCACGGCCCGCGCGGCTCTCCCCGTCGGAGGTTCGAGTTCTTCCTCGGGAAGGGGTATGTGTGTTGTCCTTAGTATAATTTAGTTTAGGGTAGATTAAGTAGTGCGTAAGCTTAGGGACCGATGACCTCCGCAGTTTGGTCCCATAAGACCTTACCACAAATTTCCAATTTTTTTCGCTCTTCAAGGCAAATTTCAGCAGCATTTTGCATGGGCAATGAAGACGATGCTGCAGCGTTTTCGATGGGAAATATTTGATTACCCACAATTAGGAACTTAACTGGCTCCCTCCGTTGGCTACAAAGACAACATTATGGCGCAAAATACGAAAGGAAGACCAGCGTACAGAAATGGCGGAAAGCACAGGCGGCTGTTTTCTATAACGAGGGTACTGGGAAGTTTGTACAACGCCACGAAAAACGTCTAAATTGGAACGGCGACTATTTAGAGAGGTAGCTAGAAGGTGTGGCTAAGTCTTGGAAATAACTTTTTTTTTATTTTCACTGTGGTTTTCATTTCTCTACCGATCGGACCTTACTTTCCGAACAGCCCTCCTATGTGTGTATGTATACAGCATCCCCTACCTATGCCTTACGAAAACACACCTAAGATTTTCATATTCTCTCGCTCGCTACTTGCAAATTAATATTTCTATAAAAAGAACAGAACACAGCAGGGCAGAAAATTTAAAGTAGTTAAATTTTTTAACGGTAAACGGTTCCTTCGGACGCAACGCTTTTGTTGTTATTCAAGAAAAAAACGTTTCAAGGTCACCATTGTACTTATTCTTAGAGTAATTAGGAAACTACGGCCTGTAGCAAAAATGTCTCCCAGTTGCGAGCTAACATCCAAAAGATGTTCGGGCTGACATGCGGTTCCTCTTCGTCGAAAGGTACTAGCTCAAACTCGTCTAGACGCCTGTGAATTTCCCCATCTCGTGGCGAATCTGCGCTCTTTGTGGCACACGGTCCTGGTTGACAGGGTTCGTTTCATATCTCCTGAAGGCTGACTCCTTCCGCTATATACTTAAAAGATGGCAAAATGTTCGTTACCTCACTCACCTCCGCCTCATAACATGTCATGAAGTAGTACCCAAATTTACAAGACACAAATTCATAATACAATGACACAAATATCCTAAGCGACAGATCAATAGTGTAATTATTTGTAGTGGTGTTGATGTAGCATGCTTTAAATTTAGAGAAACTTAGAAATAATATAAATTATGAATTGCGGCATATTAATTAAATGCCAAGTAAAACTATACATTTATCAAAGTCGACTGTCTATTGAAATGTCGCAGAAATATCAGCGCCACTGCGCTCACTTTCGCAGAGCTTTTTCGTCACAACGAAGTCTCCAGCGGCGCTTCACAGATTCGGGCCGAGTACCCCGCCCAAAATTCTGTGCACTGATTTTTGACTTGATACCGTTCACCAAATAATTGAGTTCTCCGACTTCCTCGCACCCAAATGTTCGTCTAAATTAACTCTTTATAACTGCACAGACCTTGTCCCAACAAATTCTTATGCGACGAAACAACAAACAAGCTTCAATATTTCCTGAAATAAAACATTGCAAACTATCCCTCCCAATAATAATATAATCTAAACACAGATACACTTATTTATTAACCTACTTTCCCCTATCTCTTTGTACACTCTCAATTCTGTCCCATTTCTTTTCGCTCTAAACACTGTTCCCTCAATAAATCATTCTCTAAGTCTAATCCCTTCTCTTTCATCTCTGGAGTGCACATATCCTGATCTATTCACCCCTCAATTTCGTACTCGTGCCAAAATAATTAATTACTGCTTCTTTCGCCCCAATTTCATTTTTTCTCTCTTCTAGACCTCTCACTATCTTAAACATCTCTCGAGTCCACATATGAGGCAGTAAAAATCGTAATGTTCTACCGTACCATCGCAAATCACTTACAGTAAAATCACATTCCTCCATAAGATACCATTCTGTCCAAATATCAATTTCTATATTATAATCAAATTCACTGTATTCTCCCTTAAAACTATGGACACTAGTAGCTACATCATCATCATGAAATAAAGCATTACTTTTTACTTCCACGTCATTACAAACACCTTCACAAACAGCACATTCAATAGCTGCTGATACATCATACACCTTGCAACACAAAACCTCATTTACCTCCGTTAACAAATCAGTATAAGAACTGTTCATAGTTTCACCGTCCTCTGCCGTTACATCACCAAAATTGCAGCTACAGCGTCGTGCAATTTCAGAATCAACAGTACCATTAAATTCCGCTGCGTTTTAATTTAAACCTGAGCATAATACCATTTCCTTTCCTACACGCTCCTGCGCCACATTAATTTCAGATCGCACATTAAATTCAGGTCTACATTCATTCTCAAAGAAACATTCACGATCCACAGATCCATCCAGAATTTCAGGTTCTACTCCATTAGTAGAAAGATATGCAAAGATTTCTTCCTCTGAAGTATCAATACCAGCAGCTTCAGCTTTCGTAACTTCAGCACATAAAACATCATTACTACCTTCCTTCAAAAATAATTCACCAATATCCGTCGGTACACACAGAAATTCATCAACAGTTCACAAGACTAATGCTACGCCGTTCTCATTATCCGCCTTAACAACTTTCGCGGTCACCTGAAACATCATCACCTTCATCACTATAAACGTCACCGCTGGTTAGGACCTCTTTAGAATTTTCTGTACCATCTAACTCCACCAAATTCAGTTCCACCTCAGCCTCCTTTTGGCACATTGAATCTTTCACTGTATTAACATTCACAACTCTTTCGTCTCACATTCATAAAACTCATTATGTAGCCCTAAATCGTCATCATCGCATTGATCGATATCTTTCATTATCTTAGGATTACGCCTTTTCGTACGATCTGATTTGAAAATTTACCTATTTGACTCTCTTACTAATTTCATTTCAAAATTTTGACGCCTTTCTGACGATTTATTGACACCTATCACATTTCCGTTTACTCGCGTCCTATTCATCACCGGTTTATTTTGCCTTCTCCGGACGTGAGATGCGGCGTAACTTAGTATCCCGATCTTCCATTACGCTGGTTCATCTCGCCACGTGCCGGTCCCTGAGATTTATGTTCTTGATGTCTGTCCCCGCCACGAAAGTATCCATTCCCATTGCCCCTTTGATATGTTCCTGTTACCATTTCCCTTATCAAAAGGCCGGCCGGAGTGGCCGTGCGGTTCTAGGAGCTACAGTCTGGAACCGAGCGACCGCTACGGTCGCAGGTTCGAATCCTGCCTCGGGCATGGATGTGTGTGATGTCCTTAGGTTAGTTAGGTTTAATTAGTTTTAAGTTCTAAGCGACTGATGACCTCAGAAGTTAAGTCGCATAGTGCTCAGAGCCGTATCAAAACCGCTGTTTGCGTTCAGTTCATAACTTCCCGGATGTCTTTATAGTAGTTACTCAGACTGTACGTATGATTTCCACTCTGAAAACTGTTTGCTTGCTTTGCGGTTTAAATTCGAACGCCTTTCTAGTATTTCTATAAAGTCCAAACATTCGTCTACCGAGTTGCTAGGACTGTGCACTATATCCCATTGCAAATTTTCCGGTAACCGCCTTTTCAACGACGTAATTTCAGGAAGCACTCCCAATGGACTTTTCACATGCATTAATCTCGCAAGTTAACGTTTACAAAATTCTCGCTTCGACCCGTTCCCGTTTTTGAATGTTGACCCGTTCAGAGAGTCATTTTGGAGTCGCGTTTGCTTCGCTTCACACCAGAACTTGTTCAGGAAAATGCTTTCAAATAATTCGTAGGTAGTGAATGTATCACTGTGTATATTTGCCCACGATTGCGGCTCACCTTCCAAATGTCTTTTCTCTAATTTTATCTTCTCCTTGTCTGACATTTCCCTTATAAATCCATCCCTGCATGCTGCTATAAAATTTACTGGGTGATACTACCCTTCGTCTCCTGAACATTTGACCGTTTTCGAGTTCATCCACGGAACACTGTAGAGGTGTGATGTGCTGCTAACGAATTCAATTCGCTTTTTATTTCATTGATTTGCTTTTTAAGTTCACCATTTTCATTTTCAACGCCGGATTCTACTTGTTTATTTATTTTATCTACTTCTTTCTCCCCTTCATCTATTCGAACGGATAAGTTGCTAATAGCATCTATCGTCTCAGGCGTTAGAGCATCTTGCCAACTCATACAATTTATTACGTTTCCCCCCACATCTGCCCGCAACTTCTCCACTTTATCGCTGAAATTTTTCTCCACTGGATCTACCTAAGAGTCAAGTATCCCAACTTCATCAGAAATATTGTCCATTTCATCCCGAATGGTTTTTAATTTCCCGTCTATAAATTCCTCAATTCCACTAGCAATTTTACCTACTTCGTCTTTCACAACCGAAGCTATATCGAATTGAACGGAATCAGTTTTTAAATTTACGTCACCCATATTGGTGTTAACAGAATCAATTTTGGATCCCAGTCCTCTTCCCATTCGCATTAATTGCGACGTCATGTCTCCCCCAAATTGATCTCCCTTGCCTGATTTCAGACTATTTGCACTACTAAATTCACCGCCGATCACGTTCTCCCGCTCCGACTTCGGGTTAAGCGGCTCGCTAGTATTTTCGGACCCACAGAAACTGGCCGACTGCTTAATGTTAGCGACGTCTATTATTGGCGATTTAACTACAGAATCATATATAATCTCGCTATCACAGCATGTACTTAACTTTGTCGTGCTGGATCCTTCTGCCATTGTATTGCTGCTGATATTGCAGTTAAAGCCGACGCTGTGGTACTGCAACCGTCGCTACGCGATGAATCGCAGTTGAAGATGTCGCTGCTGGCTGGAACCACGTGCTTTCGATGTCGCCTCTTCTTCCGCGTTACTTTTTTATCTCTCTTAATCACTGCAAAAATTCAGTGCACACAACTGTTGCAAAATTCATAGCTCATAACCCCGACGCAAACTGCCTAAACTGCCACAGACTTGGGACTTCGCTCACAGAATGCCGTTAGCTGTGAGAATTACAATAGTATTTCCACAACTATTAAAGAAACCTAATATTCAGTTCTGAACCGATCTCACATTTATCTTTAGTGAGAGGTCCTGCCTATAGAAGTTCAGATAATACTATTTGAAATACTTTGAAGAATTCAAATCCAATTCTAAACCTTTCCGGACTTCATATTCCACAACTAACACTTTCCTAAATACTATCCCGGACGAGCCCCTAATTGCGAGCTAACATCCCAAAGATGTTCGGGCTCACATACGGTTCCTATTCGTCCACATATTGCGGCAGGGCGGTTTTTTTTTCTCGTTGCGTCGTTGTCACTGTGCTAGGCTGCAAATTAAAGTTCACCTACCTCAGAACGACGTCTGCTCGATGTCCCTTCACTCGGCAACGCAGATACTTTTACAGATGATGTAAAAGCAGAGTTGATAGAAAACACCATCTAGTATCTACAACTACTGAGGCCGGGCAACTATAGTTGTTTAAGAAAGTTCTGTAGAAAAACTGTCATTCAATTTTATCGGGCAGTAAGAAAATGGATTGGCTTCTGGGAAATAATGTCCGAAATTTTAAAAGAAAAATTTTTATTTTTTCCTTGATAGCCAAAAAAAAGTTACATTCAGTCCAAATTTTACTATTAGCTATTTTCTTCCCGTTCACAACTCATACACACATTTCACCTGCACAGCAGCCAGAAATCTGTCCAAACCCGACACGAATTAAACAACGTTTTCACATTCATTGATTCCACCACTAATTTGAGTTATTACATTAGGTCCTTTTTGTAGATTTCTAAAAAAGAAACTGCTCCCCAAAAATGCTCAGTGGTTAAATACCGAAACTTGCCAATATTTCACACGTAAATATCTGTCCAACAGATTTATTCAAAATCTCTGAAATTTCGCCAAGAAGTCCTCAACAGCAACTGCTATCGACTTAGCTCACCAGTATATCAATCGCTAAGAAATTCTTCATCTTACACATTATTTTGACTGGCACTAGTAACATGATCATCCGCGTTCAAAGCTAGTGAGCAACTCCCTTCTTCCAACCTAACTCCCAGAATAACTATCATGTAATGAGCGGGAACCGTCTCAATTCTGATTTTCTGACCATACTCGCTGCCAATCAGAATGGTCGCTCATCATCATACTCGCGCCAAAACTGGCCTGCATCATTCCTTATACACATGCAAATATTAAAGTAATTTTTAATAAACGAAACGAAATAATTCTGGAAATATTCTTGAGATACAGATTTTACTGCTGCTGACTTTCTGGCTGATCTGTTACAATAGCAAGCACCCCTAGACATACGTTACCAGCAAAGTGAGTAAATAACATAGGATCAGTTTCCCACGACAGGGTTGTGAATCTCTTGCAAGTTACTTAAGACGGTATATAAAGCAACACTGGAATTAAACGAATGTCCAACATACACACTCTCATTTACTCACATTTACTCCCACAACCGTATAAGACACAAATAAAAACTTTGTCTGATTTTTATATTACGAAAACCTAAAGTAATTAAATTTTTAATTCTCAGTTAGTTAACTCTGCACACTGAGATTTCGGTTCATGCTTTCGAATTATACCAAAAGATGAACTATCATATTTCGTAACTGAATTTGTTCCCTAAGTATCGGTTATATACTTTTCAGTAATTTTTTTATCTCCGAAACTATGATAGTTACAATGTTCAAATTTTTATACTATCTTCTAGTGAATAACAAAAGTTAGTGTACCGATTTTGAAAAATATTGAATAGTATTTAATATCATTCCTCTAGGTTCATGTAGGTGGTGAATGTACGTGTCCAGTAAGAGACCTTGAATGGCTTTCCCACGGCAGGCAGGGACAGATGCTTGTGTGTCTCTCGGTTAGGCCGCTAGATGTCAGCCCCCGAAGTTACATGCAACAAGATATCCTAAAACAAACGTTCGCTCGGAAAAACTTGCGACGCTACACACCCCCTAAGAACCTAAAATTTCTTTTAATTACTTTTTTATGGTTCTTAATGCGTCCAAAAGTTCAATCTGTAATTACCACGACACTGCTTATCAAATATTATTGGTTAAAAATAGTCTTATCCTGTTACTCGCTCCTGTAAACGGTAACGCGTTATGCAGAGCTTGGTGTCACTCGCGTCCATCTAGAAAAGTTTTTACTGAGTTTAACGAAGGCGATGTTGGCCTGATGTATTCGACGATGCCCTTTGGATACCCTGACTAAGTGATCCTTCTAAGAAATATCACATTAAGATAACCTGAAGATGCCTGAATAAGACTAAACGCGTAGTTGAAAAATAAAAAACTAAAATTGCAACCAAGACGGTTTCTAACCAATACTGTTAAGAACTGGTTTGCTGTATGCCACATAGGCATTGGAAGAATTTCTACTGCTTATTAAATTCTGTTTTCCGCAATTAACCAAATATTTAAACTTCATGACAGTATTATATACAATTACATTGAATATCAAAGGCTAGGACTGAATAGCATTCAATCAAATTAATTCAGAGAAAATTTCCATCTTTCTCCAAAATCACATTTTTCTCAAAATTAAATTAGCAAAATATTTTCATTGAACTTTTCTTGAAATTATAATCTTCTCTGAACAAAGTTCTTAATCTTTCACTTTGACTTTAAGCAAACATAGTAATTTTATTAAGTCACTTCAACAACATTAAAAAATTTACTTACATACAATTTAGGCACTGTGTAAGGTGTCCTTTCCTGAACTTTAACAGAGTATATTCACTTCGACATGGGGGTCGTAGTTTTACCTAACATTTATCTGGCAACACATTGGGGTTCTGATAATTGCATCCGATGAATAAAATAGGTTCGGATCACTTCTAATCAACACTTACATGTAGATCAAATCATGGCTCGTCACTGGGCAACATAAATGGTTCAAATGGCTCTGAGCACTATGGGACTTAACATCTGTGGGTATCAGTCCCCTAGAACTTAGAACAACTTAAACCTAACTAACCTAAAGACATCACACACATCCAAACGCGAGGCAGGATTCGAACCTTCTACCGTAGCGGTCGCGCGGTTCCAGACTGAAGCGCCTAGAACCGCACGGTCACATCGGCCGGCTGGGCTACATAATTCCAGCTCTTAGTTACAGATTGGAGTTCTCTCTGTCTTGTATCGGGTTCTGTACAGTTTTTCCGTACCTGAAAACTGCAGTACGTCTAAGTATCCATGCTTAATATATACATCCTAACCTAACACACATGTATACTTTAGTCAGCAATTGCTGCTCTCAAATTCTGAACAAAGACGTCCATAAAAATTTTTTCGAAAACATTACTGTTCTTTTTTAATATACTTCACTCATTTACACAAAGCTTTTTTCTGCGACAAATTCATAGTTCATCAATACTCAACATCTCATATATAGTAGTTACATTCAGTATTAATCATCTCAGTAAAAAGTGAATTAACTGTCCCTCAAAAAGTGAACAGTACCCAATATTGGCACTCCTACTGAAATCTTTTTTCCAAAATCTGTTTTAATCATTAAGTAGGTACTGTTGCAAATTCTGCTGACTCCCAAAAAACACTCTTTCTTAACTCTCTTTCAGCAAACGAAATTTACTGCTTGCCTTCACACAAATAAGCTATTGTACACAAAGAACAAAATACAACATCATAAAGTATCCTGAAAAGTTATCTCCACCATCATCTGCGGCTCTGAAAAACATCATTACGCAATACGTAAAGAAATAAAAAATTATTGAGCACTGAAAATCATTCAGTCCGCCTCCTGCAGTCCTGCAGCTCCTTCTATACACATCTTTCAAAAAGAGAAAAACAGTTTTATAAAATCACTGAAATATTACTCACATCTTACATAATACCATTTACAAAGAACATCTATTCCATAGAAAAGTCCTCATAAAAATCTCTGAAAAATATCTGCTATCCTCTGTGGCTTTTGCAAAGTCCTCACATTTACCATATATACAGAATTAGCCATATTGTAGTAACAGACTGAAAATCCTTTACGCCAGCATCTGTGGCTTCCAGCAATACACCTTAGACACACCTTTTATAAAGAATATCAATTATTGACAAATACTGCCAAGAGTCCTTGTATAAGAAATTCGAACATAACTGATGCCACCTCAGTGGCTCTGCACTTATCGTACAGAATATTCAAGAAATATACAAAAGTCCTTATAGTAAATTACTGAAACCACTAACCAATTACTGTGGCTCTTCATTACACATAACAGAAGCTAACTCCAGGCAACATCTGTGGCTCTCAAAACACCTCTAACACCAGTCACTTACTGTGGTTCTTCATCATCTCATGATAAAATTACATAATATGTATACAGTACATACAAAACAGGTCCTTATAGAAAAACATTAAGCCCGACTCATTCCAACTTACGGGGCTCTGCAACACATCTCATTCACTATATTCAAGAAAACATACATTACTGACAATATTAAATACACTTTAGTCCCTCTATCTGTGGCTTTCAAATCATCTCATTTATCTTTATGTTAGGTTTGGTCAGTATCTTAGTCCACTATTAGAATTAAAGTCTCAATGGAAGTTTGTGCTGTTTGGTTGGAAAACCGCTCTGCTGATCACCTACGCCAAGGATAGGAGGGAGGAGCATTGTTGCCGCAATGTTCACGTCGCTCAATAGCCCATTGGTAGTGCTGAGAGGCAATACAGAGTCACCTACGTCAAGGATAAGAGGGAGGAGCATTGTTGCCTCAGTCATCTCTTTTCATTTCAACAAGTCGGTAACTATATGGTACTGTCATGGGTCCATACAAGGGTCTGCACAAGAATGGGAAGACCACCTAAGGACAATGTTAATGATTTAGCAAAGAAACATTACTAGAAAGCGGTTCTGCTTCTTTCTCACGCCAGGGAGAAAAAGAGGGAAGCATTGTTGCTGCAATATTCACATCACTCAAAAGGTCCGTAACCTACTGGTAGTGCTGAGTGGCAATATAAGGAATTTCAATCGATAGATAGAAAAGTGTGCCTTCGCCACTCCCAAAGGTGGGAAGCAAGGACGCATAGATTAAAGATAGAGATAGGCGACCGGTTTACGAAAACGAAAAGTGAAGGATTAAACCGATCAGTGGGGCACTCTGCGGGCGCTAACCGCAACATGCAAGACACACGGCCCTGGAGGAAAAAGACAAGACGGAGAATAGGGTGGTAATCCGGTCTAGTACTAGGGTATTAGACTTCTTTCTGAATGTGTATCTTCAAATCAATAATGTTTCTTAATCCAAAAAGTTAATGTGACTTCACGTACTCCAGTCTGTAGGCATTAGTTTGCGGTTTCTCTGTAACTCTAAAGGGTCCTACATACTCATCTGTAAATTTCTTAGTTTCAGCCGTAAATTTCTTAGATTTTTCCTTAGTCTTTACTAGCACCAGATCACCAGTCTGAAAGCTCGTGGGAGTAGCTCTCGCATCATGTCTCCTTTTTCTTTCCAACACCTTTTTTCTTGTATTGGTACGAGCTACCTTCTTCTTTTCTTCCATAACTAATTTTGTGATTTTAGGGAATTCTACTATACCAAATAGGACGTTGTTAGGTCTAATCCCTCCCATTAATTCAACTGGAGCAAAACATGTGGCTTTGTTTTTTTAAATTATTAGTTACTTCCTCAAAGTACCCCAAATAATATGCCCATGTTGAGTGCTTTTTATGACAGTATGTCCTACAGAGGCGGCTAAGTTCTTTCTCGATACTTTCCCTGTGGAAAATGGGCCGAAATTTTGATGTGCTCTATGTTTTTTTAAATTTCTTTTTACTTAAACATTCTTTAAAACACTTAGATAGGAACTGTGGACCATTGTGGACCATTATCTGACAGAATAGCTTTTGGCACCCCAATGTTGACAAAATAATGTTTCTCTAGTTTACTTACAATTACCTTAGAGTTAGCCTTCTTAAGTGGATAAAATTTCACAAATTTAGTTAATCCATCTCACAGTACGAACACATGCTCCAAACCTCCCCTTGAAACTGGTAGCGGGCTGAAAAGATCTATTGCTCCTACATCTAGTTTGTGTTGGAGTTCCACATAGTACATCTGTACTTGTATAATTCTATTACTAGCTCGTACGTTTAGACACCAGTCACAGTATTCCAACCTCTTCTGAACTCTGCGCCACTTGTTGTCAAATATTACAACCTCACTTATCTTGGCAACGCATTTATGTGACCCTTAATGCCCGTATTTATTATGTACAAAATCAGTTAACAAAATAACATGTTGTTCAGGGAGGGATACAAATACGCCAATCCTCGTTAGTGTGCTTTCTTTTCCTAAAAAGAATATCTTTGTAAACTTGGAATTATTCTGCTAGCTTAGGAAAATCGGAGTGACCTATTCTACGTTACACCGATTTAAGATTTTCATCCTGATTTTATTCTCGTCTAAGGTTCTTACATATGCGTTTAATCGGTCCCTCCTCCTGGAGTTGAAATACTGCGATCAATATTTCATCACAATCCCTGTTCGTTACAGGATCCAACCCCTGCTCTTTATTCTTTACACTTCTGGATAGCGCATCTGCCACTACGTTTTCAGCACCCTTTATATACTGCATCTCATAGTTAAATTGTTGCAAATACATAGACCACCTCCTCAGTCTACCATGTTTTAGCTGACAAGTACTTAAATAAATTAGAGCACTATGGTTCGTAAAAATCAACGCTTTATGTCCTAACAGGTATTGCTCAAACTTTTGCAAACCGAAAATAACCGCTAAAACTTACAGCTCACAGATGCTGTAATTTTTCTCCGCTTGTTGTAACGATCGACTTGCAAATGCGATTGTATTGTGGACCTGTTCCTCTCCAATCATCTCAATGTGAAACAATTCCACCCCCAGACCGTAACCACAGGCGTCTGATCCTAAACAAATAGGTTCTGAAAAGTCAGGATGATTCAAAATCTGGCTGTTCACTAGTGCTTCCTTAACTTTTTCAAAAGCGGTTTGACATTCCAGGGTCCACTTATAGGAAACATTTTTTTCAACAATTTCCTTGAACAAGGATCATTAAATAATTGCCCTGCCACAAATTTGCGATAAAATCCAAACAAACCGAATATTCCTTTTAGTTCCTTACATGTGGTCGGTGCGGCATAGTCCCTAATAGCATTTATCTTACTTGGATCGGGCATAATTCCTTCCCCACTTACTATATGTCCCAGGAATTTAATCTCTTTTTTGACAAATTCTGTCTTTTCTAACTTCAATTTAATCCCTCCTGTTTTAATGGCATTTAACACATTGTCTAACAACAAACAGTGCTCTTCCCAAGTGGGAGTCGAAATCAACACATCGTCCACGTAAACAGTAATTCGCCTCAATAACTGAGACCTAAAACGTGAGACATTGCCTTGACAAATGCACAAACACTGATATTCAACCTAAAAGGCACAACCTTATAGTGGTAACATCGTCCTTCAATCAGGAAAGCTGTATACTTTCTCGATTCCTTAGCCAGAGGTAGATTCACGTATCCACACGTAACATCCATAGAAGTAAAAAAAAAAAAAAAATGTAGCCCCTTTAAAATTCTGTAATAGTTCTTCAGTGTTTACTGGCCTGTCGCTTTCTCGTAAAACAATCTTATTCAACTACCTAGCGTCTAAAACCTGCCTAATTGAGCCGTCCTTTATACGTACAACAACCAGTGGGTTATTGTATACACTAACAGCCTTTTCAGTTATCCCCCAATCAAGGATTTTCTGTATAAGGTCTCGAACGGCTTCCTTATGCGCTTCTGGAACGGCAAATGGTTTTTAGAAAAAGAGTGCATCTTCTTTCACAGTTAAGTAGAATTCGTAATTTCCAACTAATCCAAGCTGATCTGAAAATACCTCACAATGTTTATTCAAAATTTGTCTTAAGTCGCCCTTTTGTATTTCAGTTAATTCTGTAACTTTCTCTAATTTCTCTTCGATCCTAATTATGACACTCTCTAGCTCAGAAGGATCCACTTCCTCCCTTCACCATACTCATTATAGCCTTCGAACAATGTAGCCGCCATAGAGTATCGTATAGGAATGTCACTTTGTTCTACGTTTACACTCTGTCTTTTTCCAATGAAGAGCTTTACTGTATGGATAAATGATGGTGGCGTCCTCTTGGGTAAAATATTCCGGAGGTAAAATAGTCCCCCATTCGGATCTCCGGGCGGGGATTACTCAGGAGGACGTCGTTATCAGGAGAAAGAAAACTGGCGTTCTACGGATCGGAGCGTGGAATGTCAGATCCCTTAATCGGGCAGGTAGGTTAGAAAATTTAAAAAGGGAAATGGATAGGTTAAAGTCGGATATAGTGGGAATTAGTGAAGTTCGGTGGCAGGAGGAACAAGACTTTTGCTCAGGTGAACACAAGGTTATAAATACAAAAACAAATAGGGGTAATGCAGGAGTATGTTTAATAATGAATAAAACAATAGGAAAGCGGGTAAGCTACTACAAACAGCACAGCGAACGCATTGTTGTGGACAAGATAGTCACGAAGCCCACGCCTACGACAGTAGTACAAGTCTATATGCCAACTAGCTCTGCATATGACGAAGAAATTGAAGAAATGTATGATGAAATAAAAGAAATTATTCAGATAGTGAAGGGAGACGAAAATTTAATAGTCATTGGTGACTGGAATTCGAGTGTAGGGAAAGGGAGATAAGGAAACGTAGTAGGTGAATATGGATTTGGGATAAGAAATGAAAGAGGAAGCCGCCTGGTGGAATTTAGCACAGAGCACAACTTAATGATAGCTAACACTTGGTTCAAGAATCATAAAAGAAGGTTGTATACATGGAAAAAGCCTGGAGATACTGACAGGTTTCAGATAGATTATAAAATGGTAAGACAAAGATTTAGGAACCAGGTTTTAAGACATTTCCAGGGGCAGATGTGGACTCCGACCACAATCTACTGGTTATGAACTGTAGATTAAAACGGAAGAAACTGCAAAAAGGTGGGAGTTTAAGGAGATGGGACCTGGATAAACTGAAAGAATCAAAGGTTGTACAGAGTTTCAGGGAGAGCATAAGGGAAAAATTGACAATAATGGGGGAAAGAAATACAGTAGAAGAAATGGGTAGCTTTGAGGGATGAAATAGTGAAGGCAGCAGAGAATCGAGTAGGTTAAAAGACGAGGGCTAGTAGAAATCCTAGGATAACTGAAGAAATATTGAATTTAATAGATGAAAGAAGAAAATATAAAAATGCAGTGAATGAAGCAGGCAAAAAGGAATACAAACGTCTCAAAAATGAGATCGACAGGAAGTGCAACATGGCTAAGCAGGTATGGCTAGAGGACAAATGTAAGGATGTAGAGGGCCCGCATCTCGTGGTCGTGCGGTAGCGTTCTCGCTTCCCACGCCCGGGTTCCCGGGTTCGATTCCCAGCGGGGTCAGGGATTTTCTCTGCCTCGTGATGGCTGGGTGTTGTGTGCTGTCGTTAGGTTAGTTAGGTTTAAGTAGTTCTAAGTTCTAGGGGACTGATGACCATAGATGTTAAGTCCCATAGTGCTCAGAGCCATTTTTTTTAAGGATGTAGAGGCTTATCTCACTAGGGGTAACATAGATACCGCCTACAGGAAAATTAAAGAGACCTTTGCAGAAAGGAGAACCACTTGTATGAATATCAAGAGCTCAGATGGAAATCCAGTTCTAAGCAAAGAAGGGAAAGCAGAAAGGTGGAAGGAATTATATAGAGGGTCTATACAAGGGCGATGTACTTGAGGACAATATTATGGCAGTGGAAGAGGATGTAGATGAAGATGAGATGGGAGATGTGATACTGCGTGCAGAGTTTGACAGAGCACTGAAAGACTTGAGTCGAAACAAGGCCCCGGGAGTAGACAACATTCCATTAGAACTACTGACAGCCTTTGGAGAGCCAGTCCTGACAAAACTCTACCATCTGGTGAGCAAAATGTATGAGACAGGCGAAATACCCTCAGACTTCAAGAAGAATATAATAATTCCAATCCAAAAGAAATCAGGCGTTGACAGATGTGAAAATTACCGAACTATCAGTTCAATAAGTCACAGCTGCAAAATACTAACGCGAATTCTTTGCAGAAGAATGGAAAAACTGGTAGAAGCCGACCTTTGGGAAGATCAGTTTGGATTCCGTAGGAATATGGGAACACGTGGGGCAATACTGACCCTACGACTTATTTTAGAAGCTAGATTAAGAAAAGGCAAACCTACGTTTCTACCATTTGCAGTCTTAGAGAAAGCTTTTGACAATATTGACTGGAATACTCTCTTTCAAATTCTGAAGGTGGCAGGAGTAAAATACAGGGAGCGAAAGGCTATTTACAATTTGTACAGAAACCAGATGGCAGTTATAAGAGTCGAGGGACACGAAATCAAGCAGTAAAGGAAACAAAAGAAAAATTCGGAGTAGGTATTAAAATCCATGAGGATGAAATAAAAACTTTGAGGTTCGCCGATGACACTGTAATTCTGTCAGAGACAGCAAAGGACTTGGGAGAGCAGTTGAACGGCATGGACAGTGTCTTGAAAGGTGGATATAAGATTAACATCAGCAACAGCAAAACGAGGATAATGGAATGCAGTCGAATTAAGTCGGGTGATGATGAGGGAATTAGATTAGGTATTGAGACACTTCAGGTAGGAAAGGAGTTTTGCTATTTAGGGAACAAAATAACTGATGATGGTCGAAGTAGAGAGGATATAAAATGTAGACTGGCAATGACAAGGAAAGCGTTTCTGAAGAAGAGAAGTTTCTTAACATCGAGTATAGATTTAGGTGTCAGGAAGTCGATTCTGAAAGTATATGTATGGAGTGTAGCCATGTATGAAAGTGAAACGTGGACGATAACTAGTTTGGACAAGAAGAGAATAGAAGCTTTCGAAATGTGGTCCAACAGAAGAATGCTGAAGATTAGATGGGTAGATCACGTAACTAATGAGGAGGCACTGAGTAAGATTGGGGAGAAGAGGAGTTTGTGGCACAACTTGACTAGAAAAAGGGATCGGTTGGTAGGACATGTTCTGAGGCAACAAGGGATCACAAATTTAGTATTGGAGGGCAGCGTGGAGGGTAAAAATCGTAGAGGGAGACCAAGAGATGAATACACTAAGCAGATTCGGAAGGATGTAGGCTGCAGTACGTACTGGGAGATGAAGAACCTTGCACAGGATAGAGTAGCGGGGAGAGCTGCATCAAACCAGTCTCAGGACTGAAGACCACAACAACAATAGAATAACTACTGGTTTTCCACTTATTCTTATAATTACATCATTGGACCCAAAATTTACCCATCCTTCATATTTATGGAAGAAGTCGTCACCCACCAACATTTCCACACTGAGCCCATTTATAATTAGAAAATTCTGTTTTATGGCTACCGCACTTACGGTTATGGATAACAGGTCATCTTGTTTAACCACTTTCTTAGCTTTTCCAGTAGCTGCAATATTGTTTAGACCACTAACTGGCATGATAACTACTTATTTGTTATTTGGGGGAGTATTTACCAAGTTCTGAGATACAGCACACACTTCCGAACCGGTATCAATTAAACAAGAAACTTTTTCTTCAAACATCATTACTTCAATAATCGTTTGTCCTACATAATCTCTCGTGTTACATTCTCAGGCTCCTCTAACAAATCCTACACCACTTCTCGTCTGTCGAATCCTACCTCCCTTGTGGAAATCATACTTACATTTACTGAGTCCTCCTTTGGCTTATTATTAGTAGTGGCTGCTTCCACAAGTCTGTCCACTATTGACAACTTAAAATACTCCTCCCACTTCTTACCATAATCTTTCTCTGATTCTGCAACCCCTCCACGGGATTGTCAGAAATTTTCACAACACTCTTTTCTTCCCCTTCTTCTGATTCTCCATTCTCACTTTCTGCAATTACTTCAGTTAATTTAGTCAAAACTTCGTCGACTCTTACTCCCGCATTAATTCCACAATTCATTGGTAGCGTCTCCTCTGTTTCGCAGTGCTGAGTCACCCCTATTTCCTGATCTGAATCTTCATTTAAATTTGCTTGTTCCTTAACATTATGATCCTTCTGATTTTCATTTGCACTGTTTCTATCATATAATTCTACGTTATTTACTGGATATATCTTTAGTTTCTCCGTGTCACTCTCCTCTGCTCTCTTAGTGGTTCAATTATTATTACCAATATGTTGTTTTGTGGGCGCATTCCTTACAAAGGGTGTCGCTACCGGGTTTAACCTGTAATGTCTTCGTCTGCGTGCGCCAGCTTCATCGCATACTGCTAACAGTTTTCCTGCTGGGTGTTGTTATTATGTCTAAGACGCCTGTCATTGGGCGGGCAGCACCTTCTTGTTACGTCAGCAGCCGACAGCTGATGGCAATCGTAATACTGCACCCGTTCGTTGAACCTGTTTCCATTTACCTCTTCGTCCTCTAAATCTACCTCTGTATCCATTACCTCTTTGGACGTTGATTCTAATTAACTTCACCTCTATTATCATTCTCTCTGAGAGTAGGCCCATGTTCTCTCCTGGCATTTTCTTCTCCCTTTAAAATACCGGGTGATCAAAAAGTCAGTACAAATTTGAAAACGTAACAAACCACGGAATAATGTAGATAGAGAGGTACAAATTGACACACATGCTTAGAATGACATGGGGTTTTATTAGAACAAAAAAAAAAGTTCAGAAAATGTCCGACAGATGGCGCTGGACAGCAAAACTGCTACCGCGTCTGGTGAGAGGTACGCCGATATGTTACAGAATCGCATCATCCCCAGCCAGGCTGATAAACACTTGCTGGAACGTACGATGTTTATGCAGGATGGCGCTCCACCCCACATTGCTAGACGCGTAAAAGATCTCTTACGCCCGTCGTTTGGTTATGATCGCGTGCTCAGCCGCCACTTTCGTCATGCTTGGCCTCCCAGGACCGCAGACCTCAGTCCGTGCGATTATTGGCTTTGGGGCTACCTGAAGTCGCAAGTGTATCGTGATCCACTGACATCTCTAGGGATGCTGAAAGACAACATCCGACGCCAATGCCTCACCATAACTCTGGACAACCCAGCTCGCGCTATTCGTCCACGAGACTCAGAGGGCCATTGACACGGGTTCACAGGTAGATGCCGTGTTTCTTGACTTCCGCAAGGCGTTCGATACAGTTCCCCACAGTCGTTTAATGAACAAAGTAAGAGCATATGGATTATCAGACCAATTGTGTGATTGGATTGAGGTGTTCCTAGATAAGAGAACGCAGCATGTCATTCTCAATGGAGAGAAGTCTTCCGAAGTAAGAGTGATTTCAGGTGTGCCGCAGGGGAGTGTCATAGGACCGTTGCTATTCACAATATACATAAATGACTTGGTGGATGACATCGGAAGTTAACTGAGGCTTTTTGCAGGTGATACTGTGGTGTAACGAGAGGTTGTAACAATGGAAAATTGTACTGAAATGCAGGAGGATCTGCAGCGAATTGACGCATGGTGCAGGGAATGGCAACTGAATCTCAATGTAGACAAGTGTAATGTGCTGCGAATACACAGAACGATAGATCCCTTATCATTTAGCTACAAAATAGCAGGTCAGCAACTGGAAGCAGCTAATTCCATAAATTGTCTGGGAGTAGGCATAAGGAGTGATTTAAAATGGAATGACCAAATAAAATTAATCGTCAGTAAAGCAGATGTGAGACTGAGATTCATTGAAAGAATCCTAAGGAAATGCAATCCAAAAACAAAGGAAGTATGTTACAGTACACTTGTTCGCCCACTGCTTCAATACTGCTCACCGTTGTGGGATCCGTACCAGATGGGGTTGATAGAAGAGATATAGAAGATCCAACGGAGAGCAGCGCGTTTCGTTACAGGTTCATTTAGTTATCGCGAAAGGGTTACGGAGATCACAGATAAACTCCAGTGTAAGACTCTGCAGGAGAGGCGCTCAGTAGCCCTGTACGGGCTTTTGTTAAAGTTTCGGGAACATACCTTCATCGAAGAGTCAAGCAGTATATTGCTCCCTCCTACGTATATCTCGCGAAGAGACCATGAGGATAAAATCAGAGAGATTAGAGCCCACACAGAAGCATACCGAATATCCGTCTTTCCACGAACAATACGAGACTGGAATAGAAGGGAGAACCGATAGAGGTACTCAGGGTACCCTCCGCCACACACCATCAGGTGGCTTGCGGAGTATGGATGTAGATGTAGATGTAGACATGCTCTACAGTGCTGTTCACAACATTATTCCTCGACTACAGCTATTGTTGAGGAATGATGGTGGACATATTGAGCATATCCTGTAAAGAACTTCATCTTTGCTTTGTCTTACTGTGTTATGTTAATTATTGCTATTCTGATCAGATGAAGCGCCATCTGTCGGACATTTTTTTAATTTTTGTATTTTTCTTTTGGTTGTAATAAAACCCCATGTCATTCCAAACATGTGTGTCAATTTGTACCTCCCTATCTACATTATTCCATGATTTATTCAGTTTTCAAATTGATACTGACTTTTTGGTCACCCGGTACTTTCTACCCTTCCCAGATAGTGAATAACTCTGTCAAGATTATCTCTAGGATCTGAAATTATTTAGTTTCTCCGGTACAATGGCAGGTTATTTTCTATCCCCATAATTATTTGCTCAGTTTCTGCTTTTGAACTTAGATACGATAAAGTAGTTACCCATTTTTGTAAAAACCTTTAATATTATCTATCTTGGGTTCGTATCTCTCCCCTGACCAAAACTTATTCAAAACATCCTTCTGTCTCCTCTTGCCCCAATATTCTACAAAAAAAGCCTGTTTAAAGTCCACCAACTTATCATAAGCTAAATTACCCCAAATTCTAGCTTCTCGCATTAAATTAGATTTAATAAAACCTATTTTTTGCTTGTCATTCTATACTTTAGGTAACACATGATCAAAGTCGCTCCAGAATTATTTGGGTGCACATTCTTAATTTGATCAAATTTCGAAAATTGTTGATGAGTTATATACGCTATTTCAGATGAGTCTATTACACTGTTAGACAGGATACTACCACTACTGCTGTTGACACACCATTCTACTTTTGTTAGTCAACCGTCATGTTCAAACAACTGTTCATTCGCACTGGTACCTAATTGACTAATGTTAGTTTCTAGGTTAGTAATTTTATTAGCCACTTGTCCTCCAAACTTTGTACACCTGTCTTTCCCTTCTAAAATTTTAGTTTCTAAGGCAGCATGGTTAACCTCACAATACTTTTCTACACTCTGTATGTGTTCATGAATTTTATCCACTTCGGAATTTACATATTCTTTGAACTGTTCGCTGCCTTCAGCAACCTGCTTAATCTGGGAAGTTACTTCACTTTCCACTGTTACAATTGCAGCATTACATTCTTGTCTGACGTACTTAATTTCTCTTTTAATATTATTATTAAACAAAGTCAGGTCATTTTTCCACGAATCGCTCAAATTCAAGTTTTATCTTCCATTTTGGATTCCATTTCAACTGAAAAATTATTAAACCCCTGTTCAACTTCAGAATGCAATTCATTTATTTCAGAACTTAATGATGTTTCAATATCTGACCCCATTTTATTCATATTACTATTCATCTGACCCATATATTTTAAAATATTTGCTAACATTTCTGACATATTGTTCTTTTGTTGACAAGCTTCTAGCATTGGTTCTTGCTCTATGTCTTTAACAGTAACAAGTATAGTTTCAACTTTGTCTCCCATCATGTTTTGCTCACTATCAGTCACACAATTAACATATAGCGAATCTGGCAAACTATTACTAAAATTTGTTTGTGACACATCAAAACTGAAATTATCAATCATGGAACCATTTTCATCTTTTACGTTCCCCAAATCTATCCCCAGTGTCTCCTTTACTATCGCCTGACTGTTTTCAGTAATTTCAGACAGTTTATCAGCACACATACAATGAAGTAAACCAGTATTTGACTTTTGTCTTCAGATGTGTCCACCACGACAAGATGGAACAGTGCGCCCCCCAGCAGGCTCAGCAAACTCACGTCCAGTTTTGAGGGCCACCGCATCCACCATAGCTCCAACCTCCCCGTCAGTCTGATTTGTTTACTGTAGTAGCGCAGTGCCTACCGATCATCAGTTGTCAGCACATCGTCTGCAACAGCATACTGTCAATTGTTCTCGGTGCATGGTATACTTCGCTAATAATTTTGCAGTCGAGTTCTTTGCTGCTGCGCTCCAACTACAATTCATTAGCACATGTATCTATTGTCCCACAATAATTCCTTTATCATTCGTGTGTGAATACTTTACGAGTCCATTTAAACACTGCTGCTTTATATAAAGCTCCTACACATCTGAACTTTACTAATGTTTTTCCCGACCAACAAAGCCACAATTGCGACAGGGCGGGGTTTGCTTTTTTTTTTCTCTCTCATTACATTGTCGCCACTGTGTAGGCTGCAAATTAAAATCCACCTACCTCGGCAACGCAGATACTTACAAGATGATGTAAAAGGAGCATTGATAAAAAACACCGTCTAACATCTACAATTACTGAGGCCGCGCAACACTTGTTATGAAAGAAAGTTGTGTAGAAAAATTGTCATTCAGTTTTATCGGGCAGTGAGAGAATGGATTGGCTTCTGGAAAATATTGGTCGAAATACCCACACTAAAATGTTTACTTGGTCCTTGATAGCCAGAAAAAAGTAATATTCAGTTCACATTTAACTATAAGTATCTAAAGCCGAACAGTTTGTTGCAGCGTAATTTGTTCGTGGGACACTGCACTGAGTTACGAATAAAATTCAGAGAACAACGTTAAGTAACTAAGTATCATAATTTTCATATAACGTAAGGGACGTAAGCAAGTCAGGCCAGTAAAATTTCCTGGAGGCACGAATGTCACGTCTTTCATATTGAACTGGCGTTTGAAGTGACATTTCACGTCAGTGATGGGAGCACTTCGTGATGTATGTAATATGTTTACAATCATAATATGTTTACAACATACTTTGTTAGAAAACTGGGTGTAAGTGTGTATGAGTGATTCGATATGAACCGGAGGCTGGTTTACGTGGCAGAAATGAAAGAGAAAATAAGAAAAAATGAGCATGATATATGTACTTATCTCGTGCTACAGCACTCTTTTTTTTGAAACTTAGTACACATTGAGGTGCACTGTCGACACTTATTTCCATAGTTCTTTGTCGTGGACTCCTTATAGCAGATATTTTCATAAGAAATTACTGAATTCCATTCAAGAAGATGGTGCACATGTCTTTATGATGCTGAAAAGGCCTAAATCTCTTTCTCGCCAGTGGAGACTCGTTTACCAGTCTTCTCTGTAATTTGAATTATATTTGAATACGTTAAAGCACGTACACATTGAGGAGTCTACGTCGAAGACGTTCCACCTAGTGTCGGTTTATGAAAGGATGAGTAGCGCCGTGCACACTTGTGAGTCTTATTAATTCTGCCATTCACCGATAAATGGCAATGGCGTCATTTTCACAGCGGTGGTTGACTGCTTCCTCATATTTCCACCAAACTGCTACGAAAAATTGATAAATTATATGCAAAAATATACCCCGTACATTTGTCTACCGATTACTGAAAATCGTGTCACAATCTATACAGTAGTTCCGGAGATTAACCCGAATATACAAAAAGATGCGAGATATGCACTTCAATTTATGCATGTAAAGTATATTTGTAGCGTAACATGTATCGGAGGCTAGCTGAGTGGATCAAGTTCTAATGCCGCAAAAGAAAAGAAAATGAAAATAAACAAACAAACTTGATTTAAACGTGTAGCCCTTGACGGCACCCCTGTTGTAAAGCGTACTACGCACAGATTGCTTTTTGAGACTCATTGTCTCAATTTTTTGCTGCGGCGGACACTTTGTGGCACACAATTTCACCTTACCATCCGATGAATAGTGCTCGCATCTACGTTTGGATTGGCGAAAGGCAAAACCAGAAAGCTGAAACGTACGACGCCTGACGCTCTGCTGCAAAACTTTCTTTATACTGGGTGAGTCACTAACTATTGCCACCTAGAATAACTCCGAAAGTATGATAGGAACTGAAACGTTTGTGGGACACATGTTGCATGGGACAATGGGGGCCATAATATGACGTTGGTTTTTTGTCGCTAAGTGGGGTCGCGTCAGAGATATGTAGGTAAACATTTTTTTTTTTAAATGGAATGCTATAGTTTGGTACTTATTTTCTGATAGCGGCTATCGAGACGTATCCAATGATGTGTAACAGGAAGGTCTTTGAAGGTCAACGAAGGTCACAAAGGTAGCATAAACGTCCTTCTACAGAAGATGTTCGAAGTGATGACCATTGGTATCAATGCAATGTTGCAATCTTCTTATCATGGATTGAGTAGTATTCCTCATCACTTCGCCACTTATCGAAGCACGTGCTCCGATAATTCTCCCTCGTATATCATGCAAATAGTAAATATTCACCGAATACGGCGTATCCATCTAACGTGCCACTGACGTAAAAACGTTTCGATGGTTTCGCAATACAACACTAATAGGAACGTTAAGACTACTACCATCGAATCAAGAGAATGTACGAAAAACTAGTCGATATGGTTCTCATTTACGGAGAATACCACCGAAATTCGGTGAAAGCTAGAGACTGATACGCTGAATGATGTCCTCAACGTACTCAACCCACATGTCGTACATTTAAATATGTGTATGATAAATTGAGAACAACTGGATCTTTAACGTATCGGAAACATATCCGGCAAAGGAAAGTTACTAATGAGGAAACGGAAACTGGTACCCTTGCTATTGTGGTTCGAGATCCTTGTGCTAGTTCGCGTCAAATCGCAAGGGAATCTGGCAAGAGCCAGAGCAGTGTTGTTCGTGTTATACATCGCCATAACTATCATCCTTGTCATATCAGTCTCCACCAAGAATTAACTGGTACGGATTGTATGCTTCGCGCTGAATTCTGCCGATGGGCTCAAATTCAGATTGAGAGGGATGACACAATTATTAATTTGATATTATTTACTAATGAGGTTACATTCACGAACCATGGAAATGTTAATTTGCATAATATGCATTATTGGGCAACTGAAAATCCATGTTGACTGCGGCAAGTTGCACACCAAAAACCGTGGTCGGTGAATGTATGCTGTGGGATTCTCGAGGACAGAACTATAGGCTGCTATGTAATTGAAGGAAATCTTAATGGCAGGAAGTACACCACATTCCTGCAAGAAACATTAGATCTCTTATTGGAAGAAATACCTTTAGGAACAAGGAAAAGAATGTGGTATCAAGACGATGGGTTTCCGGAACATTTTTCGCTGATAGTTAGAAATGATTTGCAGAGAGTAATTCCAAATCGTAGAATTGGGCGCGGAGGAGATGTGTCGTGGCCGTCTCGTTCACCATACTTGATGCCTCAGGATATTTTCTTAAGAGGATTCGTAAAAGACATTGTTTATAAAGAAGATCCAACTACACCTGAAGATATGCGAGAGAGAATTGTCAGAGCTTGTGCTTCGATACATGCTGATGTGATAAGGAATACCACTGAATCCATGATAAGAATATTGCAGCACTGCATTGATACCCATGGTGATGACTTCGAACACCTTCTGTAAACGGACGTTCATGCCAACTTTCTGACCTCCGTTGACCTTCAAAGACCTTCCTGTTACGTATCATTAGACTTGTCTCGATAGCCGCTATTAGAAAATAAGTACCAAACTATAGCATCCCATTATAAAAAAAAGAAAAAAAAGAAAAGTTGACTTTCATATCTCTGAAGCGACCCCACCTAGCAACAAAAAACTAACGTCATATTATGGCCCACATTGTCCCATGCAACTTTTGTCCCACAAACTTTTCAGCTCCTATCATACTTTCGGAGTTATTCTTGATGGCAGTAGCTAGTGACTCACCCTGTATAAACGAAGCAAATCTCCATACCAACAGCGTAAAGGTGAGGAACAATGTGACTTGAAATCTGAGCCACTTTTATTTTCTGGCGGTTCTCCACATCACAGAACAGAATAAGAAGCTAAAAGGAAGAGTGAAAGAAAGTGTTCCAGCTGGGATTCAATCCACCAACGTTTCAGGTTGCACTCACGCCCAGTACTACCACATCATGTACAAATATATTTACACTTACAGCTCTTTAGAGTCACTCCTGCTCTCTCGTGTTATGGCGGCAGCTTGCTAGCTGGCAATAGCATCGCTACCGTTTTCATAGTGGCGATGGATTCTAACGGTCGCTGTACCAAGGGGGTTGGGCGGGTGGGCGGAGGAGCGATTGGGGACCTTTTGATCTAGTCAGTTTCTATTTCAAAATTTTGGAAAAATACGCATTGCTTCTATTGTATTGTTGTACCAGATTCCATATATTTTTTTTAAATTTTCAGTTAAATTTAACCCAAAAATTTAAGTCTAAGTAGCAGATTTCACTTTCACCGTCGTCGTCGGCTGATACTCGTATCCGAGTTTTCATTTCTCTCCTGAGATTTCCTTTGTCACGGGTCAGGCGTGGAAGGGTCGTTGATGCCTTAGCAATTCAATCCTAGCGTGGAACAGGCGGCCACAGACATTACAGCTGATGGAAGGTGGAGAACGTGGCTGAGCCTGGAGGAGTTTACGTCTCCGGCGTTTGTCATTCACCATTCTTCGACGTTCCAGCTCAAAGTTTTGAAGAGCATTTGAGGTAACTGAAAGCCAGCGACTTCGATCTTCTGCTGTTGTGGACCAGTTAGTCGGATCGATGTTCAAGTTTTTCAGATTTTTCTTGTACTGATCCTTATAACGTTTGAGAGGGGCACCTCGTGGCCTTTTACCTGTGCTCACTTCGCTGTACAGCATTTGGCGTGGAAGTCTGTAATTTTTCATCCGTTGAACATGCCCGACCCATCTGAGTTGATGCCCAATGATAAGAGCTTAAATGCTATACATTTTTGCTTTCTCAATAACAGCCATGTTGGATATGAAGGCATTCCATTTCAGGTTCATGATATATCTTAGATTCTGTTGGTTGAAGCGTAGTGTTCGTGCACAGAGAATCATGTCAATTGTCCCTCTTGAAGGTCGAAACCCGCATTGAGACTCAGGTAGTATAGTCTCTGAAAGTGTCTGGAGGCGATTTAAAAGGATTCTTGCAAAAATTTTGCCTGTGACAGAGGGTAGAGATATTCCCCGGTAGTTACCTCAGACGCTTCTGTCGCCCTTCTTGAAGATGGTGACAATTGTGGAGTTCTTCAAGTCAGCTGGTACCTTGCGGGTTTCCCACATTAATAGAATGAGTGAGAAGAGTCTAGTTTTTAGACGCAAGCCTCCACCCTCAATAAGCTCTATCGGGATGCTGTCAGGTCCAGGAGCCTTCCCAGGTTTCACACTTTAGTTCCTTGCAAAATTCTTGAAAAGTTGGAGGATCAGCCATCCAGGGTTGTGGAGGGTGCTGTGGGACATTTTTGAGAAATTCTTCAGCGGCAGTAGAAGGGTGGTTTAACAGTGAGCTGAAGTTCTCTTTCCAACAATTTAAGATGTCCTGACTTTCAGTAAGAATGGTGGAGTTCCAGCGTAGAAGCCACGCAGGTTCCTTGCATCTGAAATATTTTGGAGTTCTATGGCTTTCTGTTGCCACCATTTGTTCTTGATTGCTCGTATTTCACTTTGACATTTCTGCTTGAGTTCTTGAAAGTGTCCTTTCTTTTCTGCGCAGGACGGATCTTGAGCAAGGGATAGGTAAGCATCCCGTTTTGCATTGATGATGGCTTGGATTTCTCCATGATTGTCATCAGACCAGTCACTTCTTTTCCGTGCACTAAAACCAAAAACATTCTCAGCAGTTTCTTTGATGATGTTCTTTAATGTGGTCCATTCTTGTTCTACATCATCTGTGGTTGCTGGAGCTTTGTTAAGTTGTTCAGACAGAATGTCTTGGAAGTGTGAGCGAACGTTTTTGTTGTTCAGGTTGCTTATGCTGAATTTTCTGCGTGGTGGGTTCGAAAAGTGGGATAGTGGCTTGCGATACTTTGGTACTCTCAAACGGCTGACTAAAAGTCTATGGTCAGTCCAGCACCCATCGATGTTTAGTGCTGCTTTTGTGATGAGAATGTCTTTCTCGTCACGCTGTCGACTAATAACGTAGTCATTAGATGCCAATTTTTGGAGCGTGGGTACATCCATGTGGTCTTATAGCGGTTAGGCAAGCGGAATTGGGTATTGGAGATGAAAAGCTCGTGCTCAGCACATAGACCAAGAAGTAACAACCCATTTGCATTGTAGTTTGCGACCCCTTGTTTACCCATGGCGTCTCTCCAAAAATGGTTGTCCCTTCCCACTCTGGCATTGAAATCACCAATGGCTCTGAGCACTATGGGACGCATTGAAATCACCAAGTAAAAGTAATTTATCTTTAATGGGTATCTTAGAGAGAGTACTGTTCAGTTGGTGGTAGAACTGATTCTATGTGTCTTCATCACTGTCTAAAGTAGGATCATATGCGGAGACGAAGGTGATGAAACTGTCTGAACCAATGGGTACTCTAAGAGTCATCAGTCTTTCATTAATTGAGACAGGTCTAAGTCGAAGATCTTTCACTATTTTCGTTTTTACGGCAAATCCTGCACTATGGATGCGTGGTTCTCCTGCATCCTTTCCCTTCCAGAAGATGGTCTACCATGAACGTACCTCACTAATGTGTCCCTCACCTGAGAATGGCTCTGAGCACTATGGGACTCAACTGCTGTGGTCATCAGTCCCCTAGAACTTAGAACTACTTAAACCTAACTAACCTAAGGACATCACACACATCCATGCCCGAGGCAGGATTCGAACCTGCGACCGTATAAGTCGCTCCGTTCCGGACTGCGCGCCTAGAACCGCGAGACCACCGCGGCCGGCCTCACCTGAGAGTCTTGTCTCACTCAAGGCAGCTATGTCTATATCTAGCCGGGCTAGTTCTTGGGTGATAAAAGCGGTTCTTCTCTGTGGCCTGTAATTTTTCACGTCCAGGATGGTCCTGACATTCCATGTCCCTATTGTCATAATCATTTAATTCTTCTTTTGTTTACGTCCGCAGTATAAGGAGTGACCTACTGGGTGCGGATTCCCAGCCCGGTTCAAGTGTGACTTCCGATGTTTAGCCCACATTTTCTAGGGCCTTCCCTATTCAGGGTGGGCAGCGGTCATCCTAAATAGGCCTGCCCAGTCGCAGATGCAGGACCGGATTCCCGAGTAGTCACACGGGTAACTCAGGAAGGCGACCATCACACACCTGTCGCCAATGTGCAGGTCCAGACTAGTAGCTTCCAGCCTCACTCGGAGCCTGCTACCATGGTCCTTATCCCATCGCCGTTGGTCTGTAGAGAATATGACAGGAGATATTGCCATTTGCGTGAATTTGTTTAAGGTGGACTACAGCTTGCGAGGAAGTGACCGACACACTATGAATCTGGAACAATTCATCACGGAACATATGTATGTGACATGTGACTTCAGGCACCACCACTGCAACGAACTGCCGTGAGCTCAATGATGGCTGAGCGGCGCCTTTACTGCTAGTTCGTCTGGCATGACCTCTTCCGCCTCCACGATCGTTGAGAACCTGTGATATAATATTCTTCTTCCGCTCGCTTCACCGTTGGCTCGAAGGGTAGATAATACGTAGATACTAGAGAGGGAAGTGAAAGACACCCTTGGGCCTCGGAAACCTAATACCGTTGGGGTCGAAGAAACCAAGAGTTGGCAAAGGGAGACCGGATAGGAAAGGAAACAGGAGATGCCTGACACAAGTAAGTGGAAGTAATGCCAGGCGTAGCTAAGCGCCCGTGTGGTTGCCACCCACATCCTCCCCGGACGGGAGCCCCCTGCGGGATCACTTTCACCAACAGATGAAGTATTCAGTATTTCGAGGTTCAAGGCCTTACTCACACATCATTATTCCTCTAAACAGCGCACTTTCCGGTCAGAATCCGGCGACGCACGGCCTAGTCTTGCGCGCATGTCTACGATTACTTGGGTCTCGTTACAATTTGTTTTTCCTTATCGCAGCCCTCCGCCTGCCGAGTAGTGGACTTTCTCATTCGTCTTTGCCACTTGCTGTGTCTCCGCTTTACCATCATCATCATCGTTATCGGCGAGGTAGTCTGGTGTAGTCTTCTATTACCGAATGGCCAGCTCCAAGCCCGTAGCGTCACCAGGTCCCCACCTGTAGGTGGCAAGTCCGTGTTCCCAGCGTCGGGCTAAGGCTGCTAGGACGAAACAGCGTACTTCGACTAAATAGTGGGATGTATAATTGCTAAAGGTTGCTATCGACTCACCATTTAAGAGAGAGCCGTCAGTGACCCTCTGACGGAAGCAGAAACAGACATTACGATTGAATGCTACGCCAATTGCTGCATTAGCCAGCCCACGGGGACCTGTTTAAGATGCTGCCAACCAGTTAACACCATATTTTCTTCTCAGGCAACGGAACTTCAGACTACAGCTGCCGACCGACCATTCCCTGTTGCGCTACCTAAGACGTCACAAGACAAGAGCTCTCACGTAGAAGCGGTCAGCCTCCCTGACGTCGACGATGCCCCTGACGATGACTAGAAATGTGGTGTGATAGAGACCGTAGAACACGAAGATGTAGATCTCACAGCTGACACGACGGTGCAGGAGCCCGACGATGATGAAGGTTTTCTCACAGTGCAATGGGAAAGTCATCATCAATCTCGCTAGCCGCCACTCGACTCCAACCCTAGCAAACGGCGAATGGAGACGGTATAAACGTCCAATATTTTCCTACTCCTTGCACCAATGCCGACTGACAACGACGATTCGACAGGAAACTTGCTCGGGGAATTACTGTTACCTGCCACCGAAGTGTGTGATGTGTGCTGGTTGCCATCATTCTCGGTACTACACTCTGTCAATAACGGAGAGGGCGAAATGCCCTAATTTCGACCATCACGTCCCTGTGTTTCATAGAGGGTATCCGGCCTATCAAGACATACTTCATGCCTACCAAAGGCGTTTTTTTCCCAGGTCACGGCCTCCTTGGCTCAGAACTGTCATCCTGCATCGTCTCAGGACCTCTGCCAATGTTCCGACGTCCGTTCACAGTCACTCCATTCAACTCAGCAATTCCGCAACTCCCACCACTACCCCAACAACACCAGCAGCAACTACGGACGCCGTCTCAGGATCAACGGCAGACGTATACAGAAGCAGCGAGTCTTTAACATCGTCAACAGCCTCAATCTTTCGACGCTTTTACTCCTTTTCTGGGACCTATTACGCCTGCTCTGGCTGATACCTGGAAGCTCTTGTACGTGCTCCACCAAGAACGTAGCTGGCCGGTGTGGCCGTGCGGTTCTAGGCGCGCTACTTAAACCTAACTAACCTAAGGACATCACACACATCCATGCCCGAGGCAGGATTCGAACCTCCGACCGTATCGGTCACGCGCTTCCAGACTGAAGCGCCTAGAACCACACGGCCACACCGGCCGGCTGAGTCATTACACCTATTGATCAAAATCAAATCAAAACCCCTACAGAAGTTCCTGGGCTTCGACTGCATTTGCACACGAAAGCAAGCAGGAGACTTCAGTTTACATGTGTGGAGAAGGTTCCACACTGTTTGCCGCAAAAAGGAAAATGTCAGCTGGAGAAAAGTTAACTACCGTTAGCACTAAGCTGGATAAAAGTTTCACTATCTAAGGCATCAAACAACGATATATTTTTAGAAAAAGTATAGAATAAATTTCCTTTCATAGTTTTGTGTAAAATAGTTTTTTTTCTCCCGTGGAATTTCTGAAGGTGTACTTGGTGTCTTTCTGCAGCTAGCGGTTCAAATGGAGTTGTATCAAGTGATGGGACTTGCAAATATGATTTAGCAGCAAAGAAGGGGAAATGTTGAACTGGAGCAGACATCAGCGATGCTGGCGTACGGCTCCCACTATACTTCCAAGCTTTTTCCAACGATTAAGAGAAACAGGGAAGTTGATGCCATAATAAAATGACCGAGGAGGGCGACGAATTATGTGGACTGCGAACCTAGACTATGCAGTGCTTGCCCGAGTGGATGAGGCCCCTGCAATCAGCGCTAGATCAGTTGCATATGACACAAATATTTCATAGTGTACTGAAGGGCGACTATTACGGTAAATGGAGCTACACCTCTACCATCCACAGAAAATACACGCTTTGACTCTTGCTGAGCCGGCCGGAGTGGCCGTGTGGTTCTAGGCGCTACAGTCCGGAACCGAGCGACCGCTACGGTCGCAGGTTCAAATCCTGCCTCGGGCATGGATGTGTGTGATGTCCTTAGGTTAGTTAGGTTTAATTAGTTCTAAGTTCTAGGCGACTGATGACCTCAGAATTTAAGTCGCATGGTACTCAGAGCCATTTGAACCATTTTGAACTCTTGCTGACTTCGTACCTCATGTTGTGTTCAGACAATTATTCCTACAGCGTTTCACAGTCTACCTGCACTTTCCTGCATGTGTACTTTTCACGGATGAATCTGGGACCGAATGCTAAATAGCCGTAATAGTCATTTTTGGACCGATGAGAAGTTCCGTGCAGTGGAACAGTTGTGAAGAGCCATCATCAGAAATTGTTAATCAGCATGTGGGCAGGCATAATCATTGATTTTGTACAAGGCCCGTTCCTTCTTCCTCACTGCTTAAATGCACCATTGCGCACAGTGTTTTTAGACACATGTTATTCAAGTTCCTCGAACAGATTTTTATTCGTCAGTGGACGTGGTCCCAACATGACGAAGTCCCAAATCACTTCGGACTGGGGATCGTCAACACTGATTCAGGCACTCCTTGATACATGGTTCGACAGAGCAGCTTTTGTGTCGTGGCCAGCACGTTCAACTTACCTCACGCCACATGACACATTCCTGAGGAGCCAAATAAAAAGCTTGTGGTACGAGACACCTGTCGAGACTGAAGAGAATCTCCTGGCAAGAATTCCAGCTACCTGCGACACTGTTGAAACGATACCGGGGATATTAGAGATGCAGTGATGTCATACCTTCACTGACGCTGCGGGACGTCGTTTTGAACAATTGTTGTAAATATAGCTGTTTGTGGAATTTGTGCAGCTAAACGAAATTCATTGCTACTGTACCGTATATATAGCAATTTTGGTCTCGCTGGCATCAAGTTATGTGCGCCATTACTAGTACACCAAAAGGGAAACCTGTATGGGATTAGTCTGTACGTCATAATAATTGTTCGAAAGATGAAAACCTTAGTTAGCGCATTGCGCGTGGCTAAAGCGAAACAGTAGCAGTTTTCGCCCATGCCTTTCGATCTGTTCTTTTCCAGAACAGGGTCCCTCACCTCAAATTTATACATTCTATCTCCAACATCCCTGAAAGTCTGTAGTGTAATTACGGAATCACACTGTGGATAAAGATGTTGAAGTTTTAAAAATTACTGGAACAAAACCATTGTGTGTTCTTTCATGTCCACTAGACCGATGTCATTCATTGGGTATTTCTTTGTAGTTCTGTTAGTGACCGGAAACACATAGACTTACTGTGTTCGTTCTCAAATTATATACGCAGCTGTGAAGGGAACAGTAATGACTGTAAGACGCACCTGGATTGTTTGATGCCATATACCATAGGCGATGTTTTGCTAATGCTGTGAACGGAACAGTAATGACTGTAAGACGCACCTGGATTGTTTGATGCCATATACCACAGGCGATCTTTTGCTCATATTCATCACACGGTGCACATTTAGATAGTACTGACTATAAATTCGTACAGTTGCAGGAGTAACTGACTAAATTAAAATTTTCATTGAAACTAAACATCAGCCTCTTCCCTTGTTTCTTTTCAGAAACAGTAAATGAGAATATTGTCAGGGCTTCAGTCTGTAGGCTGGTTTTGTGCAGCTCTTCACGCTAGTCCACCCTCAGCGAAACGCTTCATCCTTGTAAAACTACTGCAGACAATATCCATTTGAAACTGCTTACTGTCTCTAAGTTTTGTCCTAGAATTCCCGCACTTCCTCCACACCCCACAAATGGCTCTGAGCACTATGGGACTTAACTGCTGAGGTCATCAGTCCCCTAGAACTTAGAACTACTTAAACCTGACTAACCTAAGGACATCACAAACATCCATGCCCGAGGCAGGATTCGAACCTGCGACCGTAGTGGTCACGCGGTTCCAGACTGTAGCGCCTAGAACCGCTCGGCCACCCTGGCCAGGCCACACCCCACACTCCAACCATTTTTTCCTTGGGTTCAAAATCAAAAATTCCTTGATGCTTCATGATATGTCCTATCAACCGTACCCTTCTTATAGCAATGTTTTGTCGTAATTCCTTTTGCGAGTGCCATTCAGGACCTCCTCATTAGTAAATGTGTCTACCCATGTAATCTGCAGCACTCTTCTCCAGCATCACATTTCAGATGTTGCGTTTCTCTTCTTGTCTGAAATGTCTATTATCCACGTTCACATACGACCTGGCAACTCCTAGACAAATGTCTACTGAAAGGCTTCCTTCAAATTAAATTTATATACAGTGTTAAACAAGTTCTGTTTTTCGGAAACTCTTTCCTTTCTGTGGCCAGTCTGCATTTTATATCCACTCTGCTTCTGCCATAATCTGTTATTTTGCTGCCCCAATACCACAATTCACGCTCGCCTTTTAGTGTCGTGTTTCCTAATCTATTTTCATCAGTATCACCTGATTTAATTGGACTACATTCCACTGTGTAGTTTTATGTTTGTTGATGTTCATCTTATAACCTCATTTCAAGGTAGTATCCATTCCTTTTAGCTGCTCTTCCAAGTCCTTCGCCGTGTCTGACTGAATCACATTGCCCGCATCTCGTGGTCGTGCGGTAGCGTTCTCGCTTCCCACGCCCGGGTTCCCGGGTTCGATTCCCGGCGGGGTCAGGGATTTTCTCTGCCTCGTGATGGCTGGGTGTTGTATGCTGTCCTTAGGTTAGTTAGGTTTAAGTAGTTCTAAGTTCTAGGGGACTGATGACCATAGATGTTAAGTCCCATAGTGCTCAGAGCCATTTTTGAACTGAATCACATTGTCGTCAGCTTGCCTGAGGGGATTTGCTTTTTACCCCTGAAACTTAATTTTCATTCCAATTTTGTCTTTTGTTCCTTTTACTGCTTGCTCAATGTGCACATTAAGCATCGTCGGTGACAGGCTAGAATCCTGTGTCATTCCCTACTCACGTGCACCTTCCTCTTTCACCTCCTTTGACGCTTATAAGTCGAGTCTGGTTTCTGTTCAAACTGCAGAGAACATTTCGCTCCCTATCCTTTATTTATGCACTTTCAGGACATATGTGTTCCATCAACATATTTCTTTAGGCAAAGTGATCATCCCTCGCTATTTCAAGTCTAGCAGGGGTCTGGTGCACATCGTTCACTGCAAGGCTGTTAACCCTGCGCTTGCGCTTCCAGGGAAACATGTTCACTAAGTTATTTGTCGTATCCACGATGTCAGTTTGTAACACCATAGCTCTAATGTTGTACTGATTTATTTCGCCTTTGTTTCATTTAATGTTACATTGCTGTGCTTCTGTAAATGTGTGTGATTGAAACGATAACATAAAATTGTATACTGCTTTCTTTATACAAACTTTGATGTCATGGTTTGGTTCTATGCTGTGTAGCATATCTTTCATTTAAACTCTTTGTCCCATTTTGAGGGAACAAAACTTACTGTATATAATTGTAATTTTGTGTGAATAATTTTTTGTAGAAATGTCAATATGTGTAAATGTTTTGTTTTATTTAATGCATTTGGTTGCTGTTATGTAAATTGCTGATCCTCACTTAGGGTTCTTAGTTAGTTTGTATGTAAATGGTGTAGTGGTTCCCCTTGGGAACGGAACTGTGTAGCGCGCGCAAATTGTGGTTGGCCTATGTAAAAAAAGGTGGAACGAGTCGGGGACGAGCAACGAGTCGGGGACGAGCAACGAGTCCGTGCACTGCCATTGAAAAGATGCATATTGTGCTGATTTTGAGAAAGGCTTTTCCTGCTTCTTTCCAAGGCCTCGGATCGATGGATAAATAGCTGGAAATATTCTGGAATTTGTATCTATCATCGCCACCCAGAAATGACCGAGTCCAGCAATTCTGCTTGCAATTCCACCTACCAACATGCAGTTGCCACCACATTGCGCAATCATTGCAACGTAATACCATAATGATGTACAGTGAAGGATCAGCTTAATGGATGTGCTAATCTGCTGAAATATAAGGTAATTTATATCTGAATTTCTGTACCTACCTTGATTTTTCTCCTCATCATAACACCTCTCAGGGTCCTCTCCGTTTGAACTAAAGTGATTTCCGAGAGTCCTTACTGAAAGTACATTACAGCCCAGTGTTTTGGTAATTGATTCCCCTTGAACATAGTAAAGAGAAACTTAAAGTTAATGTGGCAAGAGAGTGAGTTAAAGTTAAAGTGACTTGCTGAAAATAATTTTCCAATTACACTCCTGGAAATTGAAATAAGAACACCGTGAATTCATTGTCCCAGGAAGGGGAAACTTTATTGACACATTCCTGGGGTCAGATACATCACATGATCACACTGACAGAACCACAGGCACATAGACACAGGCAACAGAGCATGCACAATGTCGGCACTAGTACAGTGTATATCCACCTTTCGCAGCAATGCAGCCTGCTATTCTCCCATGGAGACTATCGTAGAGATGCTGGATGTAGTCCTGTGGAACGGCTTGCCATGCCATTTCCACCTGGCGCCTCAGTTGGACCAGCGTTCGTGCTGGACGTGCAGACCGCGTGAGACGACGCTTCATCCAGTCCCAAACATGCTCAATGGGGGACAGATCCGGAGATCTTGCTGGCCAGGGTAGTTGACTTACACCTTCTAGAGCACGTTGGGTGGCACGGGATACATGCGGACGTGCATTGTCCTGTTGGAACAGCAAGTTCCCTTGCCGGTCTAGGAATGGTAGAACGATGGGTTCGATGACGGTTTGGATGTACCGTGCACTATTCAGTGTCCCCTCGACGATCACCAGTGGTGTACGGCCAGTGTAGGAGATCGCTCCCCACACCATGATGCCGGGTGTTGGCCCTGTGTGCCTCGGTCGTATGCAGTCCTGATTGTGGCGCTCACCTGCACGGCGCCAAACACGCATACGACCATCATTGGCACCAAGGCAGAAGCGACTCTCATCGCTGAAGACGACACGTCTCCATTCGTCCCTCCATTCACGCCTGTCGCGACACCACTGGAGGCGGGCTGCACGATGTTGGGGCGTGAGCGGAAGACGGCCTAACGGTGTGCGGGACCGTAGCCCAGCTTCATGGAGACGGTTGCGAATGGTCCTCGCCGATACCCCAGGAGCAACAGTGTCCCTAATTTGCTGGGAAGTGGCGGTGCGGTCCCCTACGGCACTGCGTAGGATCCTACGGTCTTGGCGTGCATCCGTGCGTCGCTGCGGTCCGGTCCCAGGTCGGCGGGCACGTGCACCTTCCGCCGACCACTGGCGACAACATCGATGTACTGTGGAGACCTCACGCCCCACGTGTTGAGCAATTCGGTGGTACGTCCACCCGGCCTCCCGCATGCCCACTATACGCCCTCGCTCAAAGTCCGTCAACTGCACATACGGTTCACGTCCACGCTGTCGCGGCATGCTACCAGTGTTAAAGACTGCGATGGAGCTCCGTATGCCACGGCAAACTGGCTGACACTGACGGCGGCGGTGCACAAATGCTGCGCAGCTAGCGCCATTCGACGGCCAACACCGCGGTTCCTGGTGTGTCCGCTGTGCCGTGCGTGTGATCATTGCTTGTACAGCCCTCTCGCAGTGTCCGGAGCAAGTATGGTGGGTCTGACACACCGGTGTCAATGTGTTCTTTTTTCCATTTCCAGGAGTGTAAAATTGCTTATTAATGTGTTGTTGCCAACTTCAAATTAAAATATCTCAAGACTGAGGCTTATAAAGTTTTGCTTAGTAAATGATCACATTGCTGTCTGTAGTAAATTCTAAAAGGTGAGTTAGTTTCTTGCAATTTTGCCAACATTGTGTTTCACTGTAGTAAAAGTGGAAAACTGCAGTTGTGAAACTTTATATACTCATGTTTGTTACGTGTATGTCTCTATTGTGTATAGGAAGTGCATATTAATAATATAACAGGATCCACAGTTTGTCTATTGTATTAATGCTGGGTAACAAGTAATGGGAAGACCACTGATTATAAAAACCATAATTCCTTTATTCAAATGATAATGAGAAGCAACCTGTGAGTGGATTCCAATTAACTTTCATTTTAAATAGTAAAGTATTTGACTGAGAGAGACTTAACCTAAACCTATGTCCAATTTATGATCCTAGAGGGAATGTTAATGGTAGTGTTATAAAGACCACTCAGTTTGTGTAAGCTCTGAAAGTGATAGTGTTTTTCTGTACCTGTTATAAATTTGCAAATAGTTTGTGCTGCTTTAACTGTTAGTTTCAATCTTACCGTAAACATATGTATGAGTCGGAGTTCACTGCACTCGCGTGTGACAAAGTATAGGGTGTGTTTATCCATTAAAGTTACTAATAACTATTTTCTTGAACGAGAATGTTAATCATTCTCTTGCCTAGTTAGGCTGGCGACCGTTTTCGTTATCCGTTAAACAGTGCAGATAGGCAATATTTTGTTTGTCACTGTTTAAATATTTACGTAATTCTGACTTTCACTTCCGATAAGCCACCCCCTTAGGTACAACACGGTCAACATAACAAAATTCCTCTCAGAGGGTAACACTGCTCTGTTGCTTTATACCATTATCACTCTAACAAATTTATTCTGATTTGCAAATTGCCTCCAGTTTTGAGGTTATGGTATAGCAGTAGAAGACGGTAGTGTT